>NC_090445.1:1089004477-1089629477 GCF_031143425.1 Pleurodeles waltl
TATGAAATTAATTTAATTTTCAGCTTCTGCCCCTCTCCCACCAAGGCCCAGCTATATGATTTTGGGGTCTAGGAGGACATTAAAGAAGAATGGCCCATAATCATGAGTGGGATTGTCCAGGTTCTCCTAGGTGTCTGAGAACTGGGTCTGGACATGCTGGATTATCACATATGGGTGTGAGCTGCATACTCTACCTACTGCCAGGTTCTGTCCTCTAGTCTTAATTGTGTATTTCTAGAGGTTTGTACATACGAGCTGAATCTCTTCTGCTCTATCCACCTCACTTTCTTTTCTATTTGTCTCACCCTCATCTCTCTTGACATCAACCTTTTTACTGACCTTCATCCTGCACCCCACTAGTAGCTATGGCACAGAGCAGACAGATAACTACCCTAAACTAAATTAGGTAAATAGAGTAAAATATAAAACAAAAAACAGAAACCAAAGCAATGAATATTCAATAAGAGGAACCAGAGATATGGGTTTTTAAAGTTTTAGGTGAAAATAGCACCAAAAATCACAAAGCACCAATAGCAGTAAATGGTCATGGTGCACCGGGACCTAGGTGCCATTTGAGGCCGACTGTGATAGAGCATGTGTCTGATACACCAAGTGGATTGGACCGGATGAAAGTCTGGAAGTTCACAAGTTCAAAAAAGGTGCTAAACTCGCTTCAAAAAGGGACTGTCACTTGTTTGGAAGAAAAATGCTCCCCACATGTGAAGATGCTGAAACTAGCTGCTGCCAAGGAACCAAAGACCAGACAGCTGAAGGAGGTTGTTCCCATTGTTGGTAGCAAACTTTTGAGATTTCTTGCTGGAAATTTTCTAAGTCCCAACTCCAAATGGTACTTTGTCATTTTTTCAGAGCTGCAGAGGATTCCTCACAAAATTAATTTGAAATTTTGTTCAATGCTCTGGAACTGCTGAAGATGGATACTTTTCCCAGAGGGTCCCACTGAAGATCTGGAAGTCTGGAGGAAAAGTTTTACCAACTTTCCAAATTCTTCTGGTGGGCATCAACAACAGGATTACACTTTTAGGGCTCCCAGGACCTCACAGAAGGGCACGTAGAGACTTTCAGTGCATCTGAAATAGGCCAACAGCAAAATCCAGTTCAGGTCAATTTACAATTAGTCAGCAAGGTGCTTCAGGGAAAAGGCTTCTTGCAGCTTTTTGTGTCCCTCCAGGACTTCAGCCAATTGACCCTTTGAATCTACTGTTTTGTCTTGGCCTGGTTGCCAGAGTGAGCATGCCAAGCCCTTCAGACTTACTCTCAGGTCACAGACAGCTGGTCCAGCCCTGTTGTGATTTTCTGCTTTCTGAGGAAGGTGCATTGGGGTGCCACATTTATGAATGCTACTAGCTAGTGAGTGGGGGTGCCTCCTGGGCTCTCCATAATGAATCGTGTAGAAGATCCCTGAACCTTGCCTAATTACTTTTTAAGTAGTTCCTGTTTGCCTTATTGCAAACAGACCCAAATGCAATATTTCATGGAAATTTCAAGCTGGCCAGCATCTTAAACTACTAAAACTTTTGGATCTGAGAGATAGGGATATGTAGTGGGGCATACTGTGTAAATTACTAGTGTCCTCTCACATCAGCCACTATAATCCTGTTAGAAGCAGGCCTTGGACTCACTGCAAAACATGAGACAGAAGTCTGGCAAGGCAAAGAAGGCTCCTTCAGCCAACAGACAGAGGATGCACTGGAAGTGTAATCTGATCCTGTTTGATCTCTTTCAAGGGAGCTACTTTTTTCTTAGGCCTCGGACAAGCCTATCAGGTAGGGTTTGACCCTGTTGTGGCAAAAGGAGGGGCTCCAGCATCCATCTTCATTATCCAGCTGAGCTCAGAGGTATATTCACTCTCAATTCAAGTTGACATATCTATCAAAGTGGTTTACTGTGTGGTTCTGGAAAGGAATTTCTCACCTCATAAAAGGTTAAGTGCAGGCTGGGCAGCTGTTGGAGAGCTAATGCAACCCAGCTTCAGGCAGGGTAAAAGTAACTTTCTAAAAGTTACGTTTCCTTATTTCTTAATAAAAACCCAACTTCACAATCAAATTGGACTTTTATTATCTGTTAAGAGAGTGGTTTAATTATTTTCATAGATGGTCCCAAATTTGATCTATTAGTGCTAATAATTTAATATTTTCTCTGGTGTTCTGTGTAGGACACCCAGGCCTGCCACAGTGAAAATAGCTTTGGGGGCCTTGTCACTGTAAGGACATTGAGATAACCATTCTTTTTACATGTCACAGTTTTATTATTTTAGGAATCTTTTTTATTATGTGAACATTAGTCATCATAGAATGAGAGATAGGAAAGCCATAGGTACAAATGTATACAGTACGTCAAGGCAAGGAGGGAAGAACAGCATCAAAGTAATAATGTCCCTTTAGGATGGCACTTTTAAAGCCTACATCAAATCACATTGCATATCACCCCTGCAACATGACAAGGCCACCCTCCACTCTCCAGCCCATACGTATCCCGCCTATCCCATAACAGAACCCCAAAAGATTTTTCATGCACCATACACTTTGTTCCACTTCTTTGGGCACATGTCACAATTTTAAATACCATGCACCCTACCATGTATGCTACACTGCCTTCACAGGGATAACTTATTAATATTAGAAAATGAGGTCTTTGTCTGTTAAAAAAGGTTATTTTAACAGGCTGTACTGCAAGTCTTAAAGTGCTGCAGTAATACCACAATGTTAGGACGGAAGCCATATTTTGCAGGCAGACTCTGGTTGGCACAAATGTGTTGCAATCCGCAATTTGCATTTAACTTGCAGGCCCTGAGTGCATTTCAGCACCATATGATATGGAAGAATAGACCAATTAAATGTTTTAATGAGGTCTAAGCCAATGTAACAATTTAAACATTTAAAGGGACACTCACAATGTATTCCTGGTAAGTAGGGGGTAAAGTGTACAGAGTTAAAAAACAAGCAGAATAAGGTCCAGAAAGGTGAAAAATCTGGGTTGACCATGTGGAAAAGGCAGATTTCCTATACTGTCCTACACTTTTTCAGAAATGAAACCCTGAGTGGCAAGATTTAAAGTTGTGTAGCCAAAGACTGTAGGATCATCACTGTAGCAAATGCACTGCCTAATGTATCATTTTATCAGTTTAGGACACGAGGAGTGACAGCAGCTCTATAACCAGGGTCACTGTAATTATACAATAGGAGAGGAACAAATTATACAGCAGTGTTGTCTAAGTTATGTGGCATGATGTGGGGTAGTATTACTACAGTATTATGCCATTTTTACACATATTAACAATGTTTCGAAACAAAAGTTTAACTTCATTAGTACCAGTTTAATGACAAAATACAACAATACACAGCTGAAATGTGACCTTTATGAAGGGCCTTCCACTATGCAGCCACACATCATTTCCTTTTTTATTAACTTTTGATCCATTTAAGATAGATCTTTATCAAAATCTGCAAATTATGCAGCAGGGGGTGGATTTTGTGGTAAATATGACTAACACATAATTATGCCTGAAATTCTGCGGATGCAGAAGTGCATAATTCCATTGGCCCTGACTATAACCCATTTCTGTCTATTCATGTAACACACCAAGAGAATTTGTTGGGAAAGAATCAATACACTGTCACCGATGCACCAGAGTGGGGTGTCTGTGCTTTAAATTCATTCGAATTATATTGGAAGTCTCTGTCTTCTGCAAGCACCTTGGAAGATGAGGAGTAGGCAAGACAGGAACAGCACTTGTTGCTAGTGCTACCATGTGATTGTTGCCAGTGATTTGCAATGGTCCTTACCATTCTTTATCTGTGTCAGGCTAGTAAAACGTGACAAAAGATTTCACTTAACAACAGCTAAAACTTTGCCACTGGCAATGTTTATTGCTTAATATAGTGCCATAAGCAGGGCCACTGGAACTATCTCATTCTGCTGCGTTTTCCACATTATTATGGATTTGCCACATTTGTCACATAATCCATTTTCTGTTGTGATTTAAACAAATATGTTGCTTCCAGCTCAAACAGATCAAAAGTTACTAAAAACCGAGCAACACGTTTTGCTGCTCAATGGAAGGTTGTTCACAAAGGTTAACTGGTCACCCCTTAATTGCCTATTGATGTATTTGGCTGTTAAACTAGTATTAAAGAGGTGTAATCTTTGCCAGGACAGTGTTTGTTAACTTGTGTAAAATGTAGTAATACTATCTGAAACTATGCCACATCACACCACATAAATTGCCTTTTGCTGCTGCATAATTTAGTCAACCCGGCCACATATTTTTGTTTTCCCCGGCAACATAATTCCAGAAACACTCACCATATATGAATAGCATTATAGCAGGAGGAACATGAAACAAGCCACTATGATATATATATCTCCCCATTGCATACTTATTTTCAGCTCCTTTTCTTGCAGTGGCGAAATGTTTGACACTGTTTTTGCATAAACCTTTTTTCATTTCTTAATTAGTTTGTGATGGGAGCTTGCAGTTGTGGGAGTGCCTCAGGTACACCTTCTGTTTACATATACACAGTAACAAAAACCATTATCCTTGACCTCAACCCTGTCCCCAGGCACTTGAATTAGTTCAAGGTTATATTTGACATTCTCACAATTAGGCTTTGATAGTGAGGTTGCAGGCCTGTGTGATAAATTAATTAAAAAAGAACAAAATATGTTTTTGGGCTTTTGAATGGGTCTTTGGGTGGGCCGGGGGTCTATCCTGAGCAGGCTCGGCCCACCTGACCACCCTCTAGAGCCTTCCACCCCTCCTGGGCGATTTTATCTGACTTGGGTATTGTCCTCATTATGGCGTTCTACCTCTTTCTCCATAGTCAACCCAATACACAGTTACAGTAACCTTTGTTTGAAATATAGCGCTTTGTGCCATTATTCCATACATCTACACTGCCAGGACTGAACTCGTGTAGGGTGGATGCCAGTTGTTTAGCTGCCAATCTTCAGCCAGCAGAGCCAGCTGCCGTTTTTAACAGCGTTCCTCTTCAGCCCCCGGACTGCTGGGGAGTCAGTTGGCACGTGCGAGTGATCCTCATGTTTGCACAGACCTTCCCTTTACACTTCACAAGAAGGCATTGGTTTAATCTTTTAATGATATACATACCTGGTACCACCTTCCAACAGTGCATATATATTGACAATCGGGGAGTTAAGGAGTTAATTGACGGAACAACAAGACTGCTCCACTACTTCTGCTGCACTTTTGAGGGCTAGACTTTTGCCACAAAATTGACTTATCAAAAATCTGGAGCCACCAACTAAAGTCCATATGTAAAGTACCAGAGTTAAAAATCAAATGAGTAGGAAAATATATGTAATATGTAATTGAAGTGCAAAGGCAGAATAAACTCATGTACACAAATTATGAAAATATTATCAGAACTAAAAGAAGGAGACATCAGTTGAAGACAGTCGAAAAGTCACCGCTACCTCAGTCATATCTTAAAGAGCCCCAGTACGAGTGGAACCCTGAAAATATTTTGGCGTGTAAACAAACATCTTGCCAGAATATAGTAAGATGTCCTTCCTCAGAATTAAAAAAAGCATGTTTCTTTAACACATGATCGCATTTCACCTTAGTACATCAGATTGTGTGTTTCTGTATTGAGAAGTATTTATTAAAAGTTATAGTTTTTAAACTGAAAATCAGAAACATGCTTATCCCCACAGTGATGACAATGCTATCAGTGAACTAAGAAGCAAGTCAGTTGTCATGCATGCCATAAATGACTATTATACACAGAGGAATATTATAGTGTAATAAATCAAACATGAGAGGTTTTTGTACAGTAACATACTGAACTCATGTTTTTAAAGGTGCTCTCATGTGAGATTATAAGCAAAAAAAGAGGCCAGGACAAAGTATTTGCGTAGCATCACACAAGTTGGTCAATTAGGGAAGCCTGGATTGATAGCATGTTTTCCAGTTATATGCTGTACAATGCAGTCCCCAAGATGGAAGTTTTTTATCAGACAGTTAATGTTAATGATTTGTCCTTAATTCTTGGAAGAGTTGTTTAGTGCCTGGTGACAGGCAGAATCCACATTTTATTTTTGGCAGTTTCATTTAGTGCAATCCCTGCCAAAGGACATATAAGTGCTTCACAACAGACACAGACTACTTTACACTTTTTTATGACACAGGCAGATTTAATAAAGATGAGGCCGGGATTTGAAATTAGTTCTCATGCTTTGTGGCTGGCATCTGTAGCCACTAATTTAAATGACATGTGAAAGCTAAGCTATTTTAGGCTTGAGGTTCAAAGAGGAGCTCGAGCTGAACCACAGCCAAGCATCTGGCTAGAGTCTGACTCGAAATTTCAGTGGCTTGCCCCTATTTAGCTCCTTTTTCCCCACACAAACTCCCAGGTTCTCTTTAGGGATGGGATAAATTGAGTCCCTCAATGTATCTTCTCAAAATACCTTTGATAGAGTCAGATTCTTGGAAAGTAAAATGTCTCTTAATTTTGGTTTCTAGAAATGTAAGTCCTTCACCAGAAGCTATAGAATAAAACACTTCTTCCAATCAGCAGATGAGTCTGTTGGGACCTCAAGATCCCTGGATTCAATGTAGAGGTTACTGGGCCTAGAATGAGACAGTGACACAGAATTTGTGGAGCAGGAACTATATGTTTGTTTCAGAGAGCCTGTTTGCAACTGCTGTAGAGCATTGATCAAGAATCTTTGGGAGTATGTGTCCCCTCCAGTGTAAATTTGCTTGAGGCAAATTAGGAGTAAAGGACTATTTGGGATTTACTAACAGTGAGAGTCATTGATTATTTTCTATGAAGGGTCAACTTCATGTGATTGTAAGACTATCAGGCCTACAAATCCAGTAAAACTATGCAAAATTAGAAGTTTGAAACATTTGGACTAGATCCTGAATTTTCTCTTCTCAGTTTCTAAGTCTGATATGGTTAAACGAAAGTGTTGATGTGAAGAAAAGTGTTTTTATCATTTATTTCAAAGGAAAGAAAAAAAGGAAATTAAATGCCTATCTGGTTTGTGTTGGTATGATTCTTAGCCACTGCAGTGTTAAGTACAGACTTTCAGTCTAAGTCAATGTGGTGAAAGGAATTGTGGAATTGTGTTATGTTGTGCAATGCAATGCCACTAAGCGGTTCGACTAATCTTTTCAGGGTACATGTGCAATGTTGTTTACTGGAAGTGTGATGTTTCATAATTGATAGGCCTATATAAAGTGGATGTGCAATGTTTATGTAGATAAGTACTGCCGATGGGTATTCTGATTTTTTATCTGGTATGTGCTTGTTGTGTAAAAAGTTCTTGTGCAGTCATGCACGTCATTTAGGGGACCCCTGACTCGCTTCTTGCGGCTCCTGGCACTGCTTTTGTGACCGCTGGCCTCAGAGGTGGCAAAATCAGAGCCAGGAGCACAGGGGCAGCTCGCCTTAATGGACGTTGCTTGGAGCTCCACTTTCCTTGTTTTCTGTCAGTTTTTTATTACACATACTGAATGACAAAATATTTACTATTAGTGTAATAAAAATTTGATTACAGTTAGCTGGAACATGACCCTCCTAAGGTAAGTGAAAAACCCTTTTAAATATATGTTGTGTGTATGTTTGCGGTGAGAGTGTGCTTATGTATAAGAGTGTATGTGTATGAGTGAATGTGTGTATGCATGTGTGTGTGTGTGAGTGAAAGTAAAGATGAAACAGCGTGTGATGTCACTTCCTCTACCCTTGGTATTTTGTTGAATTGAGATCCATGTGTGCAGTTGTCTTTATTCTGAACCTTTATGTCAGACTATGTTGCATATACATGCTCCCGGTGGTTACCTAGCTGTGTACCTGTGTCTTGACAAAAGGTAAGGAAGATGTGTATAACTGTAGGTGGTATGTTGTCAGTGTTTGTTTTTTCCACAAGTAATTTTAGGGAGTGTTAGATTGATGCTCTGTATGTGCAAGATGTGAACATAGGTTAATATGTTAAATTGTGCATTTCCCATATGAGTGTTTAGTTGAGATGAATCGTATTCACTGGATCAAGTAGGATGTGTGGTCAATTTTCTTTCAGTTTGGTTGGTCAGGTAGTGGTCTCACACGTAACCATGTTCTGTTTCGCTACAGGGGGACAGTGTGGTGGCCTAAGGATGGTATATTAGGATTCAGTCTCAATCCCGTTGAAATGTTTCTTGCAGGGGGGTTATTTTCTGTTAGAGGGCAGAAGAAGGTGTGGTTTTGCAGATTCAAACGAGGCTACGTGGTGGTGAGAATGGCTGGAGTCAGAGTATTATTGTTTGAGGGGCTTTTGGTTGCAGCAGTTCGCACTTTGGCGTTCCTACTATTTAAGTTCAATGGTTGCTTGAATTGTCATGTGCGGTAGCGTTGGAGAGTGACGGTGCAATGTTCTTGTGTATGTTGTTTAGGAGATGTGTCACTTGACCCTTCCTGTGTTTATTTCATGTCTTGTCATGGTTTCATGTGTGCAGTCATGACTCGGGATGCTGTGGTGTCACATGGAGCCAGGAGAAGCTACCCGATGACTGAGCTAAAACATCCCACTCTTGGTAGGACACTGAGTGGTATACCTCATTACACACACAACGGGGACTGGGAGGAAATGAGGACAGAGTCACGCCCTCTCTATAACTATCATCCACATATAACTGGACCCTGGAGCTACTGTTAAGAAAAAGTAGGTATTGAAAATACTCAAATCTAGGGTTCATGGGTTATTCCTTTGTCCTTTTTTTAGGAATAGTCTCTGAGGCAAAACCATGTATAACAACCCATATTTGAGAATTTTAAAAACATGATTTTTGTTCATAATAACTCCAGCAATCAGGTGCCTTTGTGGATGTTGGTATACCTGATTACCTTACTGCGGTATTAATGCACACAGTGAAATTATTTCAACAAACATGCCTGCCTACTTCCATTGCTCTTTGCTTGCATCTTCTTATCTTTAATTGTAACAAAATCTTATTAAGGATGAAGAACGTCCAATGTTTAGTAATATCAAATGATTTTGAGAACGTATTTATTATAACATTTTACATGAGCTAAATAGTTTTGGATTATTGATGATCGATATTGTTTCTAATATGTAACAATATTGACCATATATTCAGCGTGAAAAACAAACTGAGTTGCCAATTGACTCTCCATAGTTCTTGTTCTTACCGAACTCATATATTTTCTAAGCTGAATAGCTAAGTCTGTCCCGCTGGATTTCAAGCATGTGACATCTGGTTCATGCATCGCAGAACTCATTGATCCATTATAACATCTCTTAAAGCATTTTATTAGTTTCCTGCTCTGTTACCCTATAAATACTACCCTTCATCATCTTCATCATTGCATTAATAGTGTTCATGTTTACTCGGATCTATGAAACTCAAAACTGTTTTTTTAAAAGAAAAAGGTATTGAAGGAATGTGTTGTTGGGTGTTGAATTCCATCTTGTCGTGTTACCTCATGGACAGGGAGGCTTGTGAGTGTCCTGCATATCTGACAGTTACTATCACTGTTGCACTGTACCCTGTGGAACAAGGGGTGGCCTTATATGACGTAATGAAGATATTAAAAGATAGGCCGACCATCGCCTACAAGGAAAGCATCCTTCCTATCCAGACTAGTGCACAGTTACCCATTGCTAGGTGAAGCGCGCAAGCGCTTTGACCTGTTGTAAGTATTGTGGGCTTTTCACCACACCCATCTCACAGCCATCACTTTCATTCGTTCCTGGGCTTGCCTTTAAAAAATCACTTGATGTCAGTGGTAAATGCTTTACGTTTGTCCTGCCTTGTGGCTTTTTTTGTCACGCCTCGCAGGGTGCCCGGTTACATGGATTAGTGCACGATTGCTGATATACTTCCACTTGGGTGATCTATTTTTTTTTCTTTTGTCTCTCCCCTTCATGCTGCATGCCGGCCACGGCACTCACAGCTCGAACAAGTACAACAGCGTGAAGTCGATCGGCGGTATTGGAGCTCTGGTCACATTGTTCACAGTTATCTAACCAGCGTCATTTCTTGTGGCTCACCCCTTAAAACACTTGAAATTGGTAAATGCTTCACGTAAAACAGAAATCCTCAAAGCGTAAGCTGTACTCCAGGCACAGCGGGAGAGCCAATACCACAATATTCACTGCACTCGTGAAACTCAACCCATATTGCTTTGCAGGGAATTACTTTTACAAAACATTTTTGCTCATAACTCAGCCTGTGGGGGTCCTACAAAACGTTCAGCACAATGTGATCTTTCTGTCTACATCATCTTTGGGTCTCCACACTATGTTATTGGGGACCCCAAAATAATAACTCCTCCCACCATTCGCTGTCTTTTTAAGCACTCTCATGGCTGGAACTTTTGTTTTATAGGTGAGAATAGCTTGTGTTATAAGGGCCTTGTTTGTAATATCATTGCATTGGCCTGCAACCCCTTAAAATGTGTAACGTACTATACCCTCATGGTGCTAAATATATGGATACACTGCATTATTTAATAACAATTTCTTTCTGTGTGATTATACCCACTACGGGCTAACTATATAGCTGCATGACCGTGGCTCTTACAAATGCTATTTTCATTGTGGTGTTTTCTAGGGGTTGGTCTAAGCATTACAGCCTGATCAACATACTGAAATATTTGTGGCATGGAAACTTGCCCCTTAATGCTTTGCAGGGCATTACTTTTACAAAACATTTTTGTTCATAACTCAACCTATGGTGGTCCTGCGACAATGGCACCTTCAAAACATTGACCACAATGTGCTCTTTCTGTATACATCATCTCTGGGTCCCCACACTATGTTAGTGGGGACTCCAAAATAATAATCCCTACCCCATTTCGTTAGCTCTTTATTCTCTCTCATAAATAGAAAATTTGTTTTATTTTACAGCTGGGAGGAGTTACGTCTTTATGGGCCTTGTTTGTAATATCATTGCAATAGGCCTGCTAGATTTGAAAATTTGACTATATTGTCTAGTGGCTAAGTATATGGTTACACTGCATTACTTTCTTCCATTTTTTTTTAATATGGTTATGCTGCCTAAGTGCTGACTGTGGTTACATGACCATGTTTCTTCCAAATGCTATTTTTATTGTGGTGTTCTCTAGGGGCTGTTCGGAGCATTGGAGTCAACATACTATAGTATTTGTGGCCTGAAAACTCGCCCCATAATGCTTTGCAGGGCATTACTTTTATAAAACATTTTTGCTCTTAACTCAGCATGTGGTTGTCCTAGGACAATAGGCCCAGCTTCAAAACACTCTTTCTGTCTACATCACCTCTGGGTACCCACACTAGCTTATTAGGGACCCCAAAATAATAACCTCTCATAGCTAGATCTTTTGTTTTACAGCTGGGAGAAGTTTTCTTTTAACGGCCTTGTTTGTAATAGTATTGCAGTGGTCCTGCTAGCCCAAACAAGCACTCTCTAGGGGCTAAGTATATGGTTACACTGCATTAATTTCTCCTGCTTTTTTCATGGGTTTATGCCCTCTAGGGACTAACAATAGGGTTACATGACCATGTTTCTTACAATTAATACATTTTTATATGGAGCCCGCAACGGGCTATTTTGAGCATTACAGTCTAATGCCAATAGTTTATTTCTGATAAAGGTTTATATGATAATTGTATATGTTTTTATAATCTCTCCTTATTACAATTCTGACCATGATTCAGGCCAACTTAACATTCTAAATACACTATGACTGTTTGGACACTTGATATGTTTGGGTGACCCTTCTAGTTCATTTCTTCTCTGTGACTGTCTTGTGTCTTTTTTGGGGAATTGTGTTAGCCGGCAGCACCTCTGATGGTGGGGTGGTGAAAGTGGTATTCTGTTGGAATTAGCATGGCAGATTTCAATTATGATGCTAAATTGCAACATTTTCATTTTTTGCTGCAGGTAGAGGAAGAAGGTAAATGGAAATGCTTTAGTTATATGCAGGGCCACTAGAATTATATGGCAGAAAAAGACGAAATTATGAGGCAGGGATGACCAATTTATTTGGCAAGAAAAGTCCAGTTATGAATTTATAGTGCCAATTGCTCTGACTTAAGTAAATGCGAGACTTATTGCATCGCAAATACTTGTTTTTTTCTTTTAATTCAGTTCACCATACTTGCCAACGCTAAAGGTTTAGGTGACAGGCTCTAGCTTTTGTGGCAACAATACAATGTACAGATTTAGCAGAGGTACACAGTGCACCAGGGTCTTATGTCAACTCATTTATGCCTCATGCTGTTAGCTTGTCTATTGTTCAATGGCTGTTTCCTCCTATCTGGGTCTACTGTTATCTGGTATGATTTCTTGTGATGTCATAATTGGATCAAAGGTCATGTGAAATAATTTCTTGTGATGTTGTCACTACGCCAAATATTACTTCATGACGTTAAAAAATATTCCTCTTTTTGCTCACAGAATGTTGGAGTATTATTACCCAACTCAAATTGTCTTCGAGACCATGTGTGGCAGGGTTACCTAAGCCATAGAATGTTTATAAGAACCTGCGATATTTAATTTTCCTTGGAAACCTGGTAGATTGCCAACTATTCTGCTCTTGTTTCGCGACAGGTTTGTATCTGTGAGTAAGATGGCGCCGGTGACATACCTGCCTGGCCTGACGTGGCAGTCACTGAGCTGCTAATCAATCGACGAGAACTGAAAGTCCTGCAGCTGAAACCTGGAAGCATAATGTTACGCGCTGACCGAGGGCCCCTGGCAGGATCTTGTGTTGGGGCCACAGCTGGTCTGCCCCGTGCGGAGGGCGGCGATCGGTGGAAGGCAGGATGGCAGAGAAAATGGAAAGAGGCGGCAGGAGAGTAAACGAGGTGAAACCCCAGGAGGAGACAGCGTTGGGAAGCCAGTTGTGTGAAATCATCCGTCCACGAGCCCGCATGAGCCAGAACACAATCACTTCTTAATAAAGAAAGCTGTGAGGCGCGGAGAGGCTTCCCGCAACCTGGTGAGCTTGACACGGGCTGTGGATATCCGTGAAACCACACTCCGAGCGCCAAAGACCGCAGTTTTATTTAAAGGACAACAAAGTATCTGCTGAATAAACAAAGTACCTTGTACACTGGAGATTAGAAGATACAACCGCCAGAACGATCTAGAATTTTGCCAGCAGACCACCCCGTTCGCCACTTCACCGATGTACGACGCCTGCCACACTGGTGGTGAAAATTGCACTACCTTGCCACTGCAGCAGGAACTTTAACGTGGCTGTCTCTGCCATCTTTGCGGAAAACATTTTGCGGAAATTCCGCTAGAGATTGCATTGGATGGTGGAATTTCTGTCACTGTTAGGGATACCGAATTTGCAATCCCAAAGTCGGAGTTAATTTTCAGTGACTATGGCCCTCATTCAAACCCTGGCGGTCTATGACCGCCAGGGTGGAGGGCAACGGAAGCACCGCCAACAGGCTGGCGGTGCTTCCAGGGCCATACCGCCGCGGTCAGAAAAGGGGAACCGGCGGTTTCCCGCCGGTTTTCCCCTGGCCCAGGGAATCCTCCATGGCGCCGCCATGGGGATTCCGACCCCCTTCCCGCCAGCCTGTTTCTGGCGGTTTACACCGCCAGAACCAGGATGGTGGGAACGGGTGTCGTGGGGCCCCTGGGGGCCCCTGCACTGCCCATGCCACTGGCATGGGCAGTGCAGGGGCCCCCTAACAGGGCCCCATGAAGATTTTCACTGTCTGCTTTGCATACAGTGAAAATCGCGACGGGTGCTACTGCACCCGTCGCACCCCTGCAACACCGCCGGCTCCATTCGGAGCCGGCTTCTATGTTGCAGGGGCTTTCCCGCTGGGCCGGCGGGCGGCCTTTTGGCGGTCGCCCGCCGGCCCAGCGGGAAAGCCAGAATGGCATGCGCAGTCTCCTGACCATGGAGCGGCCATTTGGCGATGACAGCATGGCGGGCGGCGACCGCCGCCCGCCGCGGTCAGAATGACCGCCTATATGTCTTATCTCAACAGCTTTGGGGATAGATTTATCAAAGCTCTACATTGCTACAAAGTGACAAAAAGTGACCCAAACTGATGCAAAGTCTTAAATAAACTATTTACATTTCACTGCAAAAGGTGTTTTGCGCTGGAAAGTTGTCAAAAAGTAAAACGAACAGCACCTCGTGGTACTTGCATCAAGGGGGTATTCCATGGGTGGTAAATGGATGCTCCCATGCAACCACCCATAGGTTTTCACATAGATGTCTATCTGCTGACAGTGATAGCCATGGGCTTTATACCAAAAAAGAATACCTCCTTGAGGTGTTAAAAAGGACAAATGTTTTTATTTCTCCTCACTTTTCCATCATTACATGTGCTGTACTGTACAGCACACATCTAATGTTGGAAACATTTTATAGTTAGTGTAATTATAAGATTTTGTATTGGAAGAGTACTTTTCCAGTACAAAACATATACTAGACTCCACTATAGTGCAAGCGTTAGCACGTGGTGCAGTCTCAAAGAATGAAAGCGCAGGGGAAGAGGCTGGGAGAGCAAATCAAGAATTAATCAGAAAAGTGTGTTTAATTAACAGAAGTGGCTTGCAAAATAATGTGATTGAGTTGAATTTAACACGATTTTTAGAGTTGAGAGGCCTAATCATGCCTCAAACTCAATTCCAGCTGTCCTGTGGTAGCACATTTATAACATGTTATCTTGTTTTTTTCTGTACTGCTCAAGTTAAAATGTGTCCGGCAAAATTTTTGTAAAATACTTAATTCAAGCAGATTTATGGTCTTGTTCTACTCATATCTTTTTAGGTTCAACCTTGTGTATACTTTTAGTATACTTCTTATGGCTTTAAGCGATTTCATTTGTTGGTTGCAGTGTCCTTTAAAAATTCTTGCTCGCTCGTGGTCAGGTCTGCCTTTTTCTCCCTCCTTATTCTGTTTCAGAGCAATGGCCAACTAATGTATTATTCTACTTTGGTTTCTTTATTTGTTGCTGTTAGTGACTATTTTTGTTAATTCTTTGGTGCTCCCCTTTCACTGTGGGTGTTTTAGGTTGGTAGCTGCAGCATTCCATTCCTCCCATCTTCTCCCATGTCACTGTCATTTGTTTTGGCTTTGTTCCAGTGCTGTTCTTGTTTACCTGTGGTTCCTAAAATAAGCTTATTTTGCAATAGAAACACCCGGTCATTTAGCTCACTGCTCACAAAAGCCACAATATGCCTTTCTGGTAGAATGTAGTGAATGATGTGAAACTTGCTTAGCCTTGCATCGCACCTCAAGTCTCTCCTTCTATGGCCCCTTCCTGCCAGCACTAAGGACATTGCACACAGGGCATCGCTTATCTTGTTCAATGGGGCCATAAATCTTATCAGGCTGCTCTGCTTGTTGAAATGCAGGCAATAATGCTTGCAAGACTTTTCATTCTGTTAAAATAAAAAGAAAATACTTTTCTAGCCTTATTTCCAATTTCTGTTCAGAAGTTTACACAATGTAAGGTAGTGAAGTCATATTTTGTCTCGCCTCAAGGGCTTGTGATTTCTGATGTCAGTAGCCGCCAGTGACCACAAAAACATGGCAGGAAGAGACAAAATTATGAGACAGGGTTGACCAAAGAACCGTCCAGTTATGAATTTACAGTGCCAATAGCTCTACCTCAAGCAAATGGGAGATCTATTGCATTGCAAATGCTTGTCAATGTATTCTTTTCATTGTTCCTAATGTTACTGGAAGACATTACAGAGTCTGACTGTATCTTTACAAGGCCATTTCCTCTGGCAAACAGAGGCTGGATATGTAATTTCAAATATGCTATTGTTTTGCTCTACAGCATCGGTTCCCAACCTGGGGTCTACGGTCCCCAGGGGTCCATTACACATTCCCAGGGGGTCCGCAGACCTGGGCTGGCAGGAAGGCCCTTCTCCAGCTAAAGCCTCAGAAAGAAAAGTGTGTTTTTTATATTACTGCAAAGCCATGTTCAGGCAAAAATAAAAGCGTCAAGATAACTCTGGTGATTAATGTATGTGCTGGAGAGAGATGGCCGTTTTGTCTAGTGGCAGTTTTGACTCGTCTAAGGTAGCACAGATGGTTAATTTGCCTGCTGCAAAGAACGTGTATCTTGCAAACAAAAATATTTGATGTGCCTATAACAGTGGGTTACTGCTTTTGTTACGGAGATTCTTTTGTTACCTAGCAGTTCATAAATTACAAATTTAATCTAGCAAAGTGAACTATAAACTACCATCACAGAGCTGCATGTAAACTGCATGGCACAAATTAGAAAGTTATGTTTTTTTCCCAGTCTTGCATTTTCCTTATGCTGCTCAAATAGGCTTGCTTGCGTAGAAATACATTTGTATTATTACAGTCAACACTAACCACAGTGTTTGTTATGTTCTGAATCCTAAGTTTTTGCTTTTCCACACCAAGCACTCTTAGAAAATGCCTACCAGTGTGGATGACATGTGGATCCTTCACCTTGTAGTCCCTGTAAAGTGCTTGGACACCCTACACTGGTATGAGAGGAGCTATAAAACAAATTAATTACATGTGACAGAGAAGTTATGGAGAGGAGATAGGCCCTTATGGTTTTACTTCCTTTCTCCAGCACATATTTATGTGAAAAAGTTTTCTCAGATCTTATGTACGTAAAAAATAAAAACAGAAATCACTTTGGAAATGTAGAATCTGACCTGAGGATTCAAATTTCCTAAATAACACCAAACATTGAAAAATTAGTTGCCAATATGCAGCTCCTACCTTCCCATTAAAATCTTTTGATTTTTGCATATTTTTTCAACATAAAATAATCATATCTTTAGTAATTAAAGTATTTGTTTGGTGTGTACTTGTTTGTATATTTTTTGCAGATTAAATTCATGTTTGAAATTTAAATCGTACAAATGGCTTGGGGGCCCCCGGCTTCCAGTAATGATTCAGCGGGGGTCCTCAGGAGTCAAAAGGTTGGGAACCACTGCTCTTATTACTTTTTAGTGTAAACGCCACTGCTCATTATTAATGCAGGATGCTATTCTCATTTTCCAAGTTATGTGTTTTGTGTTTTAGTATTTGATATTGCATAGTATTATTTGTTTTTTACACCATGCAGACAGTGTAATTTCTCCGTTTGAAAAACTATATAACATGATGTGGGTGCGTGCCAAGACTTTTCTGGGACTTTAATCTTGTATTTAAAATATTTAAGAGATTTCCAGTTATTCTCCTTGAAGGCTGACTCTACAGCAGACTTCTTTTTGACTCTATACTTAAAGATTTTTCCACACTTGTCCTTGTTTTTGAACCATACAGACCTACCAGGGCTACCACGTTGGCAGCCACACCGCCGATGACCCGGCGTTGAAGGCCACCACATTATGACCATGGCATTGTTCTCCACAGAACACAGCTACACTACCGCCAGTACCACTAGTGCGGTCAGGCTGCCGTGGATGGCGGTAGGCACTTTCACATCGGCGGGGACAATGTTTCCGTTAGACACATTACGAGGCTGCACACCGCCAAGGTTTCCGCCGTGGTCACACCGCCACCAAAACCCTGGCAGAAATCAACAGAATAAAAGGAGAAACTCACATTCAGGAAGCCTTACCTATTCAGAGCCACCATGAAACCTGAACTCAAAGTCTTCCCACTGCTCCTGCTCACACAATGACTCCAGAACCAGTGACGATGACGAAAACAACAACCATAAGTACACCCAACTAGCACACTCTAGAGGGAAAGGCATTAGTACATACCACACACAACATACACAGCCGGGACGGCTTACGACGGCCACACACACACACGTAGCCACACCCATACAAACACAAAAACACACACCTACATACACACACTCACACACATACTACACACACACAACACCCAAACTACACTCACCACGACCAATGCATACGTTCCATACACACACCAGCCCACACACACACACACACACATAACCGCCACTGACTAACACAATCATACACAACACCACCGAGTCACACAACAACATCACAACCGCAGCTACACAAACGCTTTGAAAAACAATGTCACTGCACACAGCACATGACAACACATACTAACAACAACACATAACAACACCACACAACCAATCAACACTGCCACACTGCCATACAACATTCCATATGTCACACCATTGCCACAGAAACACACAGCGCAGATGAAATAGCCATCACCACACACACGGATACACACACAACAACCAGACAAAGGTACACAACACCACCATAATACATGGCAACAAAAACAATACACAATTTAGCTACACACATGCATGTACCAAACACAAACATATCCCACACACAATACACAGCAATGACAGCAGGACTAATGACAGGGCCACACACACACATGCAACCCAGGCACAACAGCTAGCACAACCAACACAAACACATGTCACACACACACAAACCAAAGCCCACAAACACTAAACAGCCAATTAGAAAGAAAGGCAGGACAAGTATGTTTCCATCGAATCCAACACCAGGTTGGATCAGATGTATTACGAAGATGAAATGGAATGAAAATAAACAACTATTTACAGACATAAGGCCATTGGCCAGTCCAATGTTCATGTTGTCAAAGGCAGGGGGAGGGGCATGGGCACTGCCGGGGGAAGGGGGCCTATAAGAACTTGGAGGTGGAAGGGCTGGACTTGGGTAGGGACACAGAGCACTACTTGGGGGTATCACGGGGTGGGAGAGGGGTAGGGAACTTGGAAAACTCTGAGATGAAATGCTTCTTAGCCACACGGGCGGTCATGACAAAAGGGGTTGGGAGTGTAGGGAGAGGGAGTGGTTGTAAGATGTGTCTTCGTGGATGTCTTGGGTGCAAATGCGTGCTTAGAATGCTTGTGGGTGCTGGGTGTCTGCTGGGTGGGTGAATGTGGGCGTTTAGGTGTTTTGGGAGGGGGCAGAGGTGCTGGGAGATGCTGTGGTGGATGGATGACTGTCTGGTGGTGTGGTTTCTGCGGGTATGGTGCATGTGCTGCATGTGGGGGTGTTAGTGGTTGTGGTGGCTGCGGATGTGGTGACTGGGGTGGATGTCTGCGGGTCTGCTATTTTGCTGACTTTGGATAAGATATGACTGGTGGCTGGGTCCGTGAATGATGGTGTGGTGGTTGCAGGTGTGTCTGGTGTAGTGTCTGTGAAATAGGGGGTGGCAGGGGAGTCAGTGCAGGGAGTGGATGTTGGTGTGTCTGCAGGTGGATGTTGCTTGTGTGCATGCCTGTGGTGGGTCTTGTGGTGCTTGTGTTTGTCTGAGCTACCCTTGTCTGTTGAGATGGATGCATTCCTGTGTGTAGGTGTGCTTTGGATGGGTATGGGGAGAGGGTTTTTGGATTGGGTAGAGGTAGGTGGGGGGGAGGACGGGAGACAAAGGGACACTGGCTGCCGTCAGAGTGGAGGCCAGAGCCTGAAAGGATCTCTGTAGGCCAGCCATGGCACCTTGAATACCCTCCAGGAACGCATTGCTCTGTTGTACATGAGCTGCCAGTCCCTTGATGGCATTCACGATGGTGGACTGACCCACAGAGATAGACCTCAGGAAGTCAATAGCCTTCTCACTGAGGGCAGCAGGGCTGACTGTGGCAGGGGCGTCTGCGGCGAAGGAGATGCCCACCCTCCTGGATGAGTTGGCATGAGCAACTGGGTGCGGAGCTACAGGGAGTGTGGTGGTAGTAAGGGGGTGGCGGACAAAGATGGTGCTGGGGTGGTCCCAGATGGGTCTGCCACCGCCATGGAGTGTCCACTGGAGGAGGATTCTGAAGAAGAGGTGGTAGATCCGGTCTCACCCATGGCACTCCCCTCGCCTGCAGTCCCACTGGGTCCCTTGGCCTCGCTGGTTCCAGTTTCCTGGGACCCGTGGGCTGCTGCTTCCCCACTTGCCAGTGCCCCTTCTCCTTCACCAGACGATGCTGATGCACAGAGAGAGGGAGGGAGAAAGAGACGTATAGAGGGGAACAGGGTCAACATATACCTCCCATATACACAGCTAAACATGTTCATCTGTGACATTACGTATCATGGCTAGGCAATTGCATTTGCTAATACACATTACCTACATCATGTCATTACTTGTCACTATTACCCACACCTGTATGCCAACCCTCACACCTACATCAATATCTAAGTAGGACTGCACTACTAGAGTCATCCCTATGATGCCAACCAAAGCCCTTTTAGTTGGCACAGCATGCCCTGGATGCTGTTTCAACAGTATGCCTGAATGCACATCTTACCTCTCCATACTCCTTTCACCCATTGGATGTGCAGCTGGCTGAACACAACACTTCAGGCCTCAAGAGTAACCACACCTGATTAGTCCATATCCTCTACAATATGTCTATTACAGTGAAGACAACTCCACTCATAGACCACACTTCACCTACCTGTCATATTTCTTGGCTGGCCACTCAGTACAGTGATGCCATTATGGAGAACAACTCGGATTTAGCCAATACAAGTCAGATACCCAAACAGTTCACATCTGATGTTTATTATCTATGTGAATCTGTGGTATAGCCATGTGATCAGTCAGACCCAATCAGATAGGCAGAGCAGCTGACACCCAACACATATATCACAACTCAGCATACTGGTAGGTGCATCTACAATGGGCCATGTACCACATATCACACATCCACTGAGTGCAGTGTCACAACAGATGTTCCTCTGGAACACACATATTACATCATGGACCACTACCGATGCCACTACACATGCAGGTACACCAGTTCTACTACACACCATGACAACTCCAGCCTCACACACACCATTCTACAAATGGCAAAACCTGTCACTGAGCCCAGACAACACACATCTCAGAGGGGGAATATTTGCATTCATGAGACACACATGGAAAACACCACTGGCTGTACACCAAATTTCACATCCCACTACCACATAAGGCAGCCTGAGTATACTGAATACAAAATGTGAATTACATCTACATGCCATGTGTCATGCTATGCCAAAACCACTGCTAATCTGCCACTACCTATTACCCAAGTCAAGCTGTAATAGACATAGGCCATCAGATGTGCCTACAAATTTCCATTATGACATGATGTAGGCAGTTACTCAGCATTGCAGCATAGGAATTGCTAGGGATTTGTCATACATGCCATATACACCCCATGGTGACAAATTAGGGATCTCCCAGGCTCTTGCCACCTCTCGTAGCATCCAATATGTTTAAAGGCCACATCCCCACAAGTATAAATCCTAGGAATGCATTATCTGTGTGAACAGGCCTCATAAAATCCACATGTATCAGTATCCCAGTTTGGCTATCTTCACGTACCCTACAGTCAGCAAATCACCTTAATATGTCTAGTCAGCTATCAGGCCAATACTCCTGTCCCAGTCCCATGAAGGACATTCATGTGGTGGAAATGTAATGCCAGCCCCACAATCTGTCAATACCAGCTCCAGTACATGATGTATATAGTCCCAGTGATGAAAGGAGAGTCACAGAGTAGCATATACAGGTAGGCTACACAGATGGGAATTAACTGACACCTCAGAGCCCCAAATGCAGATGGATGGAGCTGGTCATACACAATGCTTTGAGTGATCCAAACACTCACATCCATTGTATGGCTAGGACAGTCACACATGTGCCTATGTCATTAGTGTATCTCCACATTACAGACATGGAGAGGTATGGAAACAGGAGGTGTACATCCACTGACAGTAGAGCATGGACGCACATCTACAACAGATACTCCGCCAGGATGTCTAATACCCTTTTCTAATTGTAGAGAAACATGTAGCATAAAGTACAATGTCACTTTGCCTGCAGTGAAGCACATAATCCCATTTAAGGCTTGCCAAGTCTCTGGATACAGTCAGTACTTACCCCGGTGTGGCTGCTGTGCTGCCCTCAAATGCCCACCCACCTCATGGTAGGCTACCGCCAAAATGCGGGCCATTAGGGGATCAGGGTCCGACAGGCACCCCTCCCTTGTTGGGAGGACATCCCCAGCTGGTCCTCCACTGTCTTCTGGGCCCAGTGTCTCAGGTCCTCCCAATGCTTGCGACAATGGGTGCTCCGCCGGCTATGGACCCCCAGGGTCCGTACTTGCTTGGTGATGACATGTCATATCCCCTTCTTCTGATGGGAGTTTGCCTGCATTGGTGACACAGACAGAAGGAGAAAGCCATGTAGACAGGCACCATGCAAACAGCAGTGGAGTATAAACATCAGACTCACCAAATGCCAACACATGTCCATCGTCACGGTTCACATGCCTTAACTCCATGCCCCCAGCATGCATGTACACCCTGACTGGTACACGTACGCTATTCACCCTCACACAGACCCCTATCACACATGACAATTGCATTGGGCTCACCTGCTCCTCTGGTGCCCCATACAGCTGTCCGTACAAGGGTAGGACCCCTTCCACCAGCTTCTCCAGCTCTTCTTGGGTGGAGGCTGGGGCCCTATCACCTGCATGACGTGGCATGATGGCTCCCAGAGACAGTACACAGCAGCTCACGTCATGGAGGTCTTGCTTGGAAGAGTGTCAGGAGTCAAGTGAGCAAGGCTGCAGAAAATGTTGGCCACAGCTACCACGTACAGGACCGTCACCACCGGCGGTGATCACCATTGGCCCTAGTACCCCATAGGCAGCAATGTTAACCAATGAGAAGTTGCACGGCGGTTGTGACATACGCCGGCAGACTTAAGTAACTTCCATCTGTCCAGTGCATGCAGGACAGGCTGCTGCCATTTTATGCACATGTCATGCCGTGCTGCAGCAAAATAAGTGCGCCATACACATATTCTTTCCAGAATGCTGAGAAGGCCTATGTTGTGCCATCATGGTTAGGCTTATACATGTGACATGCATGACACAGTAACGTTATATGGCCGGTTGTCTGATGAAGTGCATGCCCAGATACTCGGAGTCTCATAGGCTGTGTAACCACATTGGTAGATAGCATGATTCCGTACATGGTCAGTGCGGGGCAGGTCTGTGTACCACATATGGAACATTACAGATGTGCTGTGTGTCACAAACTATTGATCAGGGCCAGCAATGAGCAGCAAGGATGGTGTTCATGCTGCTTCAGCACGCCCAATATTATATGTGTCAGGAGTACGAGGCATGTCTACAGTATTAGGTGTTTGCGATAAGGACATGTTCAGCTAACATGTGTGGAGTGCTTCACACACTGTACATTCTCTCCTCTCTATCCTAGATACCCTGTCATGAGGAGATTGAGATATGCACCAATGTACCGTCCGCTAGTCGACCTTGCTACCCTGGAGGACAGGCATATCATCATGACCTATCGTCTGAATCATCTGACCATCATGGATCTATGTACCCAGTTGGAGCCAGATCTATTGCCCACCATAGGTAATCCCTATGCCATCCCTCCCACAGTACAAGTCATGTCAGTGCTACACTTTCTTGCCACAAGCTCCTTTCAGAATACATTGGGCTTGGCAGCAGGGATGTCACAGCCCATGTTCAGTCTTGTGTTGAAGGATGTACTGTGTGCTTTCTTGAAACACCTGGACAGCTACATCAGATTCCCTCAACCTGTGGATTTGGCCTATGTAAAGGCAGACTTATATGATATGTGACACATCCCTCATGTGATAGGGGCAATAGATGGCACCCATATTGCTTTGGTCCCTCCCAGTGCCAATGAACAGGTTGTAGGAACAAGAAAAGCTACTACTCCATCAATGTTCAAGTGATGTGTGTAGCAGACCAGTACATCTCCCAAATGACAGCCACATTTCCAGGATCTGTGCATGACTCCTACATCCCGAGGAACAGCAGTGACCCCCACATGATGGCACGACTACACAGGGAGAGGGCTTGGCTCATTGGTATGTATGCATTTGGATGTGTGTGTTTCTGTTATGGAACTTGTCATCATTATCTACCCTGTGGCTGTACCTGTATTGTAATAGGTCCTACCTCTGTGCACACAGGTGAATGTGGCTATCCTAACCTTCCCTGGCTGTTGACACCAGTGAGTTACCGTGCCACAGAAGGGGAACTCCGTTTCAGTGAGGCTTACGGCAGGACGAGGCATGTAATTTAAAGGACATTTGGCCTACTGAAGGCCAGATTCAGGTGCCTGTACGTCTCTGGATGTGCCCTCCTCTACACTCCCCAAAAGGTATGCCAGATCATAGTTGTCTGCTGTATGCTCCACAATCTAGCCCTGAGACGGCAGATACCATTACTAGCTGATGATGGGGAGGCAGCTGGACCAGTAACTGGTGATGCAGACATGGAAAGTGATGAGGAGGCAGATGAGGAAGGTGCAGCTGACTCTAGGACTGAGCTCATCAATCAGTAATTCTAGTAACATACAGGTATGTTGTGTGGCTATTTGCAAGTGTTGTATTTCCACATTGACTGGTATCAGTGGTTCTCCTGATTTGGGTCATCAGTGGTGGTGTGCTGTGTTCCTTTCCCTATGTGTGTGTTGTGGGAGGTGACTGATTGCATGTAAGTTTCAGAGTTCAAATATCTTATCTCTAACATGTGTACACTATGCAGGTTGCATGATTCACATCTCCTATGGACATGGCTGTATTGTGCTATGTGTCCTGCATTCTCCTGTTTTCATGTCATTCAAGCCAGTAACAGTATACTGTGAATCTTTGCCTCTCCTACCTATTGCTTGAGGAATTCATGTTCATTAGCCTTTGGTAACTGTTTATAGAGTAGAGGTTTGCCCATGACATATGCTAGCTGCAGTGTTTTGTGATGTATTTCCTGAGACTGATGATGTTTAAGTGGCATCTGCTGTGCCCTGTTTAGTTGTCAATCTACAATGGGCACAACAACTATGAACTGCATATGTACTTTGTGTACCACAATGCCTACTATCCTGATCGAAGTCTGTCATGGTCTTTTTGCAGGTTGAATAAGTGGATATACTCTAGTGTGTGCCTGGAGTAGTGACTCCCTTGCATCTGCCCTGGGACATGTCTGTTGTACTGTGTCTCCCGCCGAGGATGCCTCCCTCTGTTGTCCATTACACTGCCTGTTGGTTTAGGGGGTCATACCCACATAACATTTTGCTGCCCATACTTATGTATATGTACAAATAAATATACATATGCAGTTGCTGTGATCTACAGTGTTTATTGTGCAAACAGTGACAAACAGGTGATGAGTGGGGTCATGGTGGATGAAATCATCAGAGTAGGTGGCACAGCTGTAGGTAGCACAGGTCCAGTGTCCAAGGACCATGGGAAAATGGAGTAATGTCATTGACCTGTCAACAGTGTGTATCAGTGGCACACAAGGGAGAAAAATCAGGAGAGGGTCACTTCCTGGCAGTGGGTTTGGTCTTAGCATCTGATCCAGCCGGATATCTGGATGGACGTCCACGTTTTTTGGGGGGGTTCTTTAGCTACAGCGGGAGGGGTGCCAGAGGCCTGTGATTCCTCTGGAAGGGCCTCCATTCCACTAGCTGCCGCAGATGTTGAAGGCTCAGATGTGTTGTGGCCACTGGAAGGGGCCTGCTGGTGGGTGGAGGAAGCACGCAGGGTGGTCCTAATGTCCCTGAGCACCCCTACAATGGAGGCCATGGTGGCATTGTGGGCCTGCCACTGCTGCATGACCTCCTGGTGGTATTCCCTCTTCAGCCTTTGGTTTTCCCCCAACCTATTGATGAACTGGCCTATCCTGTCCTGGGATTGATGGTATGCTCCCAGGACTTGGGAGATGGCTTCCTGGTCAGGTGACTGCCATGGGTGTCTTGCCCTCTGGCCATAGGTTGCCGTCCACGCCCCTGCTCCCATGTGCCTGTACCCCTGGCACAATGTGTCCACTCCCAGTCTCACCTGGAGCTTCATTGTCTTGGATGTGAGGGGTCAACTCAGGTCCCTGTACTGTGGGGCACACTATTGATTGAACAGTCCTTGGGACACAGGTTTGGGGACGAAGGGTTGGATGTGATGTTGGTGCCACAGTCTGGGGGGGCTTGATGTGGGCAGGGTGAGGCAGGGAGTGGTAGACTGACCAGGGGTCACAGATGGGACAAGTAGGTTGTCACTGTGCAGACATCCAGCAACAATTTCCTCACTGGGGCCTTCAAACTGAGGAGGGTTTGCAGTCTCTGATATCCTCTCCATTGTGGCACTTGTAGGGGTACCTGTGGATGGAATGAGAGAAGGTAAAATGGTGGAGGCGTGAATGGTTGTCTCTTTGTCTGATGCATGCAGTGGCTTGACTTGAATCCCAACGATGATAATGACAGGTGCAGCACTGCTAACACAGTTTGTGGATAGTGGATTGTGACATATGTACCATGCTCCATAGGGGTTGTGGTCGATCAGGCTTGGTAACTTTTGATCGGTAGGTGGGTTCTGTTCCTGTGTGATGGTTCATTCAGGCTTGCTAGATGTGAGTGGGTATGGTGTACATTGCAGCATGGTGTCCAAGTAAGAGGAGGATATATGTGTATGCAGGATTGCTTGTCCTGTCTCTGCATGTTATGCATGGAGTATACCTTCTTACTTTCATGCCCATGATCAGTCCATTTCAGGGGTATTGTTCTGAATAGGTGGCCCTTAGGTTTGGTGACAATGCTGTGTTTGGTGTTGTTTGTCATTGTTTTGTGCCATAGCATTGGTGTCATTGCCATGTAGTGGTCCGCAGTCGAAGCAGCCAGTTGGTGTAGCTGGTGCAATGGTCATACATGCAAGAGTTCTGATGTGCACATTGCAGGTTTTGATGGTGATAGACAGGTGTATTGTGGGAGTCATAGTGATTGTGATTAGAAGTGCTTGGGGCTAGGTGGTGGTGTGGCATGCAGGGGAGGGGCATTAGGTGATTAGGTGGGAGGCAAAGTGGAAGGCAGGGTGAATTGGGGAGTGAGTGGGTGGTGTAGAAGCATGCTGGACTGGACGAATTATGCCAGGGGAGTGTTAGTTACACACCAGAGTCCAGTGCTCCGGGGATTCCAGTCAGGCCCTCTGGATGCAGGATGTCCAAGTTTTTCTCCTCCCAAGATCTGAACTTTGGAGGAGGAGGTGGGAGCCCACCACCAGTCTTCAGCACGGCAATTTGGTGGCATGATGCCATGGAATGCACCTTCCCCCATAAGTCGTTCCACCTATTGCAGATGTCCTCCCAGCGTGGATGGTTGCCCACTGAGTTGACCCTGTCAACAATTCTGTGCCATAACTCCATTTTCCTGGCAATGGAGGTTTGCTGTACCTGTGCTCCAAGCAGTTTTAGCTCTACCCTGATGATTTCAACAACCATGACCCTCAACTCATTGTCTGTGAAGCATGGGTGCTTTTGACAGGACATGGTGGTTGTCTTGTGGGTGGTTGTTGTGTGTGCAGGGTGCAGTGTAGGTTGCTTGGTGGGGTGGGGGTGTTTGGTTGTGTGTGGTGGTTCTTTGTGTTGTTTGTGTGCTGTAGTGATGTGTGTATAGTGTTGATCATGCAGTTTTGTGGTGTGTGCTGAGTGTGAAGTGTATATGTGCCTTTGGTGTATAAGTGCTAAGTTATACGTTTGTAGGTCTTTGCTGTCTCTGTATGTGCTTTTTGTTGCAAAGGATTGTGGGTTGTGTGGGGGTGTGTTATATAGTGCAGTGAGTAGGGGTGTCTGGTGTGTGTATGTGTGGCAGGTGTGAGGTATTAAAACTGTGCAATGTGTTGTGTTCTGTCTGAGGTGAGTTTTTTAGCACAGCAGTTCGGTCCGACAATAGTTTTCTGCCATGGAAGAACCACTGTGCTGATCTGGTGGATGGAAGGTTGTCGAGCTGGTGGTGCTGGTGGTGGAACCGCCCCTTTTCCGCCCTCCAGTGTCCTGGCAGTGTCAGATATGCGGCCGTTTTTTGGCAGCCTTACGGCGGTCGGAATACTGCTAAAATGGCGGTCTTTCGGAGGCTGGCACCGCAGCAGTCTTACGAAAAAGTCCGCCAAAGTCATAATGAAGCCCTTAATGTCTGTCTGCTGGCACTATGCTAATTTACTTATATTTGTGTTTTGAGATTTATTAATCTGAAATTACTATTTATACCTTCTGTAATGATCTGAATCATGAATAAACCTTCATGGTTTTGACTTTGAACCTTAAGTGGTGTAACTGATTTGACTCAGTTCATCTCTGTTCCAGGGCATCATCCTTAAGACCTACAGTAGACTCTTGACTCCAGTGGGTGAAATATAATAATTAGGGCTCCCATTTTAATGGTGTTTATTTTTTTAACATTTGCATCTGTCTTTATCCATATTCAGTTTTTAGCCAGCTTGATGGTATATATCCATGTTTGTTTTGTTTTGAGAGCAAAAAGTGTCAACAAATGTTAAATTACCACAACTGATATTTAACCGATTAACATATAATCATACTTTGATGCTTGATAGCATTAAATAGAGATATATGTTAAGATATGCCTGTATTTAAGGAAGTCTCATCTTGTTTTTTTAACTCCACATGCTGTTTATCTGCTCAGCTGTTGGCCCAGAATTCACGAAGGATAGCATGGAGAGTCACTCATGAGAATCACAATTTTCTGTATCTATCACCTTTTAAAAATAACTACAGACAGGGAACACATTGTTTTCTGTCTGTTTTATCTGTAAAAATCAGTAAAAAGGTAAAACTGGGATCCTTAATAATAATTTAGTGAAAAAAGAATATGGTAAACCAGAAGTAGCTCCAACAAGAGAAACAACACCATATCTCTCTAGCTATGACACTGTCCTGCTCTTGCCCTCTCATGCAGCACAGCAACGTTGATGGCTGTATTGTAAACATGTCCCAGGAGGAGTGTTTTCCAATATATTAAGGACAAATGTAATACTCAACTTTCGTTGAAATTCTGCTCCACTTACAATTGCAGTTTTCCAGTTGTCTAACACTGCTGAGCATGGTGTTCAATTTGACACTTTTGATTTGTAGATGTGGCCATCATTTTGGGTCAATTTAGCATCACAACATATCAGATTAGCTAGAGGAAATGAGGTGCCTGCATGGAGAAGTGAGGGAGATTATGGCCCTCATTCTGACCCTGGCGGATACAATCCGCCAGGGCCAACGGGGGCGGGAGCACCGCCGACAGGCCGGCGGTGCTCCCTTGGTCATTCTGACCGCGGCGCTTTGGCCGCGGTCTCCCGCCGGTTTTCCACTGCCCCCAGGAATCCTCCAAGCCGGCGCAGCTTGCTGCGCCGGCTTGGGGATTCCGACTCCCCCTCCCGCCATCCAGTTCCTGGCGGTTCTCCCGCCGGGAACCGGATGGCGGGAGGGGGAGTCGCGGGGCCCCTGGGGGCCCCTGCAGTGCCCATACCAATGGCATGGGCACTGCAGGGGCCCCCGTAAGAGGGCCCCTACAAGTATTTCACTGTCTGCTTGGCAGACAGTGAAATACGCGACGGGTGCAACAGCACCCGTCGCACCTTCCCACTCCGCCGGCTCGATTACGAGCCGGCATCCTCGTGGGAAGGGAGTTTTTCCCTGGGCTGGCGGGCGGTCTTTTGGAGACCGCCCGCCAGCCCAGGGAAAAACTCATAATACCCTCCGCGGTCTTTTGACCGCGGAGCGGTATTATGGAGGGCTGAATTCTGGCGGGCGGCCTCCGCCGCCCGCCAGAATCAGAATGAGGGGCAATATGTCATGGAGGCATTCCAAACAGGACAGTTTCACCCCTTGAATCTTTGAGAGTGGCTCTGGCATTCTTAGTAGATCATTCTTTACTTCTACCTCTAAATTACAGTCCTAATGCCAATCACTCCTCTTAAAAGAAGAATATATAAAGTGAAAATAAGAACAGCAATGATATTGCTTTCAAGTGCTGATGTTTGATTTTAAGCTAAGATGGTTGTGCATGTCATGATATCAATGCCTCTGTGACTTATCAGCTACTGTGCCCATGGACTTCCAAGACCTGATGGCTGTAAGACTGCTTTGCTTCAATGCCTTGATGCCTTTGGAAGTTCCATACTTCTCACAAATCATTTACTGCCTGTTCTCCTATCAATTATTATGCCTTCTGACTCAAAGTAGTAGCGTCTGAATACCTGTGTGTTGCAGATTCACACCCTTCTGGTCAGTCAGCATGCCTGCCATTAAGAAAGGGAAACTTTTTACTTTCAGTACAAAGCTCGGCTTTACTTGTGCTGTTCTTTCATTTCATGAGCCAAGTCTGTAATAATTAGCCCTGAGTTTTTTGGGCTGGCGTTAGCCATTTCATTTTGATTTTACCAAACGTATATGTATAAGTACTAATAGGGGCGTTTGGTCCAAGGCCTCTTCCTCAATTGGTCAGATATAGATTCATTTACTACAGCATACAGCATTGGGCACTGGGTCAGACCACTTTAGCCATTGGCAAACTTCACTGTAGTGGCAGCATTCTGCCCTTTCACAAAAGAGCACACAATTATATAGAAAGTAGTTCCCTTAAGTACCATGAGCTTCTATAGCAATGTAAGCTTTTCAAGACCAAAAATATTTTTTGCTTCTAGTCAATGTATTCTTTTAGATTGATGAGGGTCCATCAGTGTTTTGCACAAACCATGACAAAACAAAACAAGCATAAACAAAGCCAAAATGCTTGTGGCTAAAGCCAGACCTACTGGATTTACCAATGCTTAATTAAATCTGCTTTGTGGTATGTAAGTCACATTTTCTGGCTTTCTATTTGTTGGCTTTATTTGCATTAGTCTGTCCAGATTGAGTTTGTACCCCCGTTGCCCAAACCTTGTTTGCTGTATTCATCCACAAATCTGCTTCCTATAAACAGGCCTTAAATCTTGTCCTCATCTTGTTACATTTGCTGTGCATTCAAAGACAGAGGTCTTCCGAGGCACCTTAGTGTTTACTTTTTCTGCTCGACTTCAGAGTGAGGGAATTTATGTGACAATGCTGCTGAGTACCCATGTAAGAGGAGGGGGTATGCGATTTTTTTCTACCACAATTAAAAAAGTGAACTGTGCTGATTTTTCAGAATATATCAGAAATAATACAAATGAAGCACATTTGTTTTGTAATTCTGAAGTGTTTTGGAAACAAGTATTTTGTATTCAATCAAAACACATCAATACACTAGGTGATGAAATTTGCATTCATTATCGTTTGCATACAGTAAAAACATATTTCGGTGCAAAAGTAATGGTCATTATAAAAAGAAAATGTTTTGTCTGTAATAGCAGTACGTTACCACACCATGCATGCACCACACTACACTACACCACTCCACTCCACTACATACAGTTCCACTCTATTCCACTCCACTCTAGTCTATGACACTCCAATCCACTGCATGCCACTGCACTCTACTCTACGCCTCTTCACTCTAAGACAGTCTATGACTCATCAATCCAATCTACACCACTCACTCCATGACACAACATGCCATTCCACTCCATGCCTCCCCACTCCACACCACTTATTCAACTCTACCCATTCCAATCTACCCAACTCCACTCTACTCTAATGTACCCCTATGTACCCCACCTGACTTCGCTACAATCTACCTCACTCCACTCCACTCCACCCAATCAACCCCAATTCACTGCAATCTACCCCACTCCAATCTACCCCAACCCAATTTACCCACCACACTCCACCCCACACCAATATACCCCACTTCAATCTACCACACTCTAACCCAATCTACCCCACTCCACTTCAAACTACCCCAATCCACTCTACCATGATCCAATCTACCCCACTCCACTGCAATAGCACCCCACTCCAATCTACTCCACTTCACTCTACCTTAATCTACCCCATTTCACCCCCAATCTACCCACTCCGCTCCAATCTATCCCGTTCAACGTTAATATATCACACTCCACTCAAATGTACCCCACTCTGCTCCATTCGACCCCAGTGTACCCCACTCCACTCCAATGCCCCTCAATCCACCATCACTAAACTGTACCCCAATCCAACCCACTCCACTCCAATTTACTCAACTTCACTCTACTCCACTTCAATCTACCCCATTCCAATTTAACACACTCCATTACAATTTACCCCACTGTACTCTAAACTGCACTGCAATCTATCCAGCTCCTATCCACTCTAATCTACCCCACACCACTCCAATGAACCCTACTCCACCTCCACCACAATTTACCCCATTCCAATCTACCACAATCTGCTCTGCTCCAATCTACCACACTCCAATCCACCCAATCCACCCCACTCCACCTCAATCTACCCTGTTCCACTCTAGCACACTTCACTCCACTCTACCACACTCCACTCTACCCAAATTGACCCCACTCCATTCTATGCCAATCTACCCCACTCACCCCAAGCCACCCCATTCCACTCTAACCCACTCTAATCTATCCCATATCACATCACTTACGTTTAGCCATGCTGAACACCAGCCACACTGGTGTACAACATAACTACAACACATTGCCAAAGCCAGTAGCTCTCACAAAGGCAAGACTACTGACTTTGCTATTTTTTGTTTGTTTTTGCATCTAGTGGTGCAGCCATTAGAGTGTGCACATGGACACGACTGATATGTGAAGAAGATGGCAGAAGACAACAACAATTATCTTTTGTGCTATTTCCGGTGAGTCAGCAAAGGAAATTTCCATGGTTTTGCACTGCTATCAAGATAGGAAAGAAATGTTCTTCACGCATCCCAATTCACCACTGTGCAATCAAGAGTACTTTGGCAATTAACTCCTAGGTGATTCTTCACTTTGACTACAGGTCCCCACCCATGAATCCTTCTCTTCACGCCCACACACTCTTGCATATCACTCACACAGACCTGTCATCTTTGTCTATAGTTAGTCCTGCAACACAACCTAAGGATGACTTTGAGTGCAGTTTCTGCGTCCTGTGTAGAGATCGCCAATTGAATTAGTTGACACTGAAGAACCAAATTATGTGGCAAGGTTGACCAAATGATGTTGTAAAACGAGACACATTATGTAACATAATGCAGTAACTTCTTTATGGTACTGTTTTAGTCATTTGGATCCCGACATCCATTAGTGCTGTTTGAGCAAATGTTTAACCTTCGAAATACCAATTTAACATCATAAATACAGCAGTCAGCAACTGAAATATGACCACTTAACCTGTGCAAAGGGTTTCCACTGGATGGCACAGGTGTGGTCTTTTTTTAAAGTAAATTTTAATCAGTTTGAGCTAGGAACAAAATATGCAAATTAAACAGAGGGCAACTGTGTATGCAACAATTGCTGTAAACTCTTAATTATGAAGCAAACGCTGCAGCTGTAGAATGACATACTTCCAGTGGCTCTTGTAAATCCTGAGTAAGATAAAGCAAAATCCCGATCTTGCCTCCCACATAAGAGCCTACTTTAGAATTCTAAATACTGCGAGACCAGTATTGGAAGTCCTGGGCTACAGTGCATTATATGGGCAAGCGAGAGAGCTGCTGCTCACCAGTGCCTGCCCTTCTGCACACCACTAAAAGCTGCCATTGCGTCAGAGTAAAAATACCATTTATCAGTCGCGGCTAGCGGGTGTTGCAGGGAGCAGGCAGCATGCAGGGGGGTTGTGTGGGGTAAATATTAATAAAATATATTTTTTAATGAAAAATAAACTTACCTGCATGCAGTGCTCCCTGGCCGCTCCTCCGTCTCTTCAGCATGCTGCAGGCACAGGCTCCCAGCCTGCCCTGCAGCCAATCCTGACGCTGCTCAAAGCAGCACTCCCAGGAAGACTGGGAGCCTGTGCCAGCTCTCTCCGGCCCAGCCCGGCCCGAGAAGGCTGGCCAAACATACATGCGCAGTGAGGGGGGTGCACAATGCATTCCCGTTGCCCCTGTCATCCCCAATGCCCTGCCCCGTTATCAATGAAAGGATAATAAACTTAGTTTATTGTTCTTTCATTGTTAAAGGATTTGTAGCGGTTGCAGCTGGCGGGGGGGGGGGAGGGGGCGACACTCCAACATAGCAGAGGAGCCACCACTGCAATTTATTTAAACAGAAACAGACGTTTCAGAAGCCTATGTATCAGGCTAGCTCCTTGGGGATTTTCCTTAGTCCCATCTATTTGTTTTTTACTATTATACTATTGCAGATTAAATCAAAACGTTGTAAGGGTAATTTATTGTACATCCAAGCAACCATAAGCAGGAATTCTTTACAAGAACCCCACTTCCGGCTTATGGAACATTCCAGGACAAGGTGCAGGGTGGTGGGGACTGGGAGAGAGGATGGCCAGTCTGCTGGGAGTGCCATACCCCGGGTGCCACCACATTTCATAAGGTGCTGGAAAGTGGGTTGTATTCAGCAGATTCCAGCACACCACGCTTGCGGAGTTGGGTGCTCCTGAACAGAATTGTCAAATAAGAATACCGAGTTACATAAAATATCAGACTCCCAACTCATTGCTTTAAAGGTTGTAAATGAAGGTAGGTTTTAGAGAACAACTCAACATTTTTTACGAACTCCGTCATTCGGCTTTGTCCACAAATGCTTAAAGTGCTTTGTAAAGCTTTCAATGGCAGACCAGCATCCAACAAGCGAAAAACAGAGACAGGACTGGATGAACTACCGACGACTGAAAAGGGGCAACTTGAAATCGCTGGAATAGCTAATAACAACTTTAATAGTGCTGGTGATTGAAGTTCCATTTTTGCATTATCATTGTACTGCCGCTGACTTCAAAGCCATCAAGGTTGTCAGGTGTAGCACTACTAGACACACTGTGGCCTATTCAGAAAAGAAAATTTGAGAGCAGGAAGTAGTACTCCAGTAGACCTATTTATTCCCAAAACCTATTCACAAACCTCATGCTGCAGATCACCGTCCATGCATATTAAGTCACTTTTGAGCAGAGATCTGTACCACAAATATGGAGATATTAACACAAGAAGATGAGTGTTTTTGTAGCAAATGTGGGTGGGACAAAGGAAATGCGAAATGTTTACTTCTTCTTGGATGCGGTTTAAGGGGAATATAAGAAGGGATTTAGGGAGGAATATGCAATTACTAAAAGATGCACACACAAAAGAGTGAGACAATTGCTATTAAGAAAAGGTACACATAAATATACCATAGTAGTGCTGTTGACAAAATAGGCTAAAATCAACTCCTGCAAAGACTTGAAGCAAGAGAAGCACCACACATGGCTAATCTCTGGTACTGCATCAAAGTCTTATAAAAATTCATAGAGGCAAGGATGAACACCACTTAGGGAAAGCAGGAAAACAAGTGGAAACGTTTAAATGTCTAAAAATATTTTTATGTCACTTTTTTATTTATTAAATTAAAAATAAAAGAGAAATATTTTTGATTTTAGTTTGAGTTATATAAAATAGATATCACAACAAGGCTTCAAACACATGCAACACACCTGCTACTACAAGTGGGGGAGAGGGGTAAACACTAAACAGTCAAGACTCCATCACATCCATCAACAGGTGAAACTCAGTACAACATCAACCAATCACACGCAGCCTGCCCACCAAAAAAAGAAGGACACAGACAAAAACATTTGCTTCACCATGCCACTGAATATATTTGTTGCTTTGCCCCTCAGTTGAGGAAAACATATTTGAGGAAGAGAGAGAGAGGATTTGCAGGCAGAGGACCAACATCTTTAGCATACCCATGGAAGCAATCAATGCTATGTACCAGTGGATCCCAACCTTTTGACTTCTGTGGACCCCACTTTATCTTTACTGGAAGCCGGGGACCACCACTGAATCATTATTGGAATCAGGGGACCCCCCCAAGGAGTCATTACTAAAAGCTGGTGACCTAATCTGTTAATATCATTCAAATATCTAAGCAGTCAGGGTCCCCCAGGAGTCCCCGGACCACAGGTTGGGAACCACTGCTATATAATATTTCTCACCTGATGTGTTCCTTGATATGGTTGAAGCATTGGAGCAAGACCATACTTTACCCTCTCACAGAATATACCTGCTTATTTAAAAATAATGACTGCATTCCACTGCCTGGGCACTGGATGTCACCAGAGGGTCAGTGGACACTGTAGCCATCTCATCAGCAAAGCTAATCATGATGTTTGTGACAGATACAGAGATGCATAACCAGCCAAGTGCCCTGCCAGATTTGGGGGTATTTCAGCTCCAGCTGTTGCTAACAAAGCCATATGTATAGGGACTGTATATAGGAAAGCTAGAGTGTGCTGAGAACAATTTCCTCTGTGGAAAGGGAGTCTGTGGATGATTGACATGTGTCTGATGTTTGCCCGTCACTGAAAGGTGAAGGAGAACAAAGTGGCATGAGTGATATACATGAACTACGTTCGAAAGAGTGGCGTTGAGCTCTTACATAACCTTCGGTTGGTTTCAGTAGAAGAGACAACCCATACAGCGAGTCAGGGTGCATTGTAGTGAGGACATGCTCCTTGAGAGAGATGAGATGGGATCTAGGTCTGCCTCAAGGCAAAGCATTTGCACCTGTACCCTAGGGAGCTCCTCCTTCATCAGCCTCCTCTCATCTTGCCACTTTTTCTTGAGGTCTCCCACAGTGTGCGATTCCACCACCAAAGCACTGACATAGGGCCTGATTTAGATTTCAGCAGACAGGTTACTTTCAATCTCATAGGAAGTAATTGCATTTCTATTTTGGTGGACGGGATATCTGTCACAGTTGTGACAAAGTAACCCACCCGCCAAAATCTAAATCAGACCCATAGTCTCTCAAGTGATCACCTTCTCCTTTGAGGTGATGGTGTTTTGAGGTAGACTATATAGGTCCTTGTAATGATCAACTGTAAAGGTAACTCATTAGTCTGACTCCTCCTTAGGCTCTAGTTCAGTGAAATTCCTCTTTCTCTTGACTAAGGCCTGCTGCGTCTTGGAATCTGGAGCTTCTGTGTTGCATCTGGTGCAGCGGAGAATTGGCTGATACCTTTGATGTCACAATGTGGATCTATATGTGACAATATTAAAAACATCATGTGTGAAATAATGATAAACCAATTTCCAGATTGAGGTGCATTCAGTGTAGTGTTATGGAAGAAATATGTGGTGTATAAGTATGTTAATGTAACCATTGATTATGACTGTACAACAATTGTACACAAAGAGACCAAGACTGTGAAGACTGCGCTATTCATTATGTTGCAAGGTCGTCCAGGAGACAGCTACCTTCCCAGGATAGTCCTGGGAATCTAAAGGACTGATTCAAAAGTCGCAGTGATGTGAAATAAGGAGGATGATGAAGAACGAGCTTGAGAAGCTGCTTTGAACTCACCTGAACCACGCCACCCCTGTCATCACTGCCACCGCTACCGCCAAGAGTCCAGGGCTGCCATTACCGCGCCAGCAAGTACCATCTCCCGCATCGCCGCCCCGGGACTTCAACTCCCGGTAGCCTCAGCGGCGGCGCGCGGCTCTGATGCGGCGCCAGCGCCAGGAGGCGCCTACAAATCGCCCAGAGGCCGGCGGAGCGGGGGGGGAAGCTGCTTTGAACTCACCTGAACCACGCCACCCCTGTCATCACTGCCACCGCTACCGCCAAGAGTCCAGGGCTGCCATTACCGCGCCAGCAAGTACCATCTCCCGCGTCGCCGCCCCGGGACTTCAACTCCCGGTAGCCTCAGCGGCGGCGCGCGGCTCTGATGCGGCGCCAGCGCCAGGAGGCGCCTACAAATCGCCCAGAGGCCGGCGGAGCGAGGGGGAAGCTGCTTTGAACTCACCTGAACCACGCCACCCCTGTCATCACTGCCACCGCTACCGCCAAGAGTCCAGGGCTGCCATTACCGCGCCAGCAAGTACCATCTCCCGCGTCGCCGCCCCGGGACTTCAACTCCCGGTAGCCTCAGCGGCGGCGCGCGGCTCTGATGCGGCGCCAGCACCAGGAGGCGCCTACAAATCGCCCAGAGGCCCGCTTCGCGGGACACGCCGGGCGAAGCCCGGGCAAAGGGCGGGCCGTCTGTGGCCGTCCGGGGCAGGAGGAGGCAGGGCAGGGCCATGGACTATCGTCGAGGTCTTTTGATATAGAGTACCCTGGTCCTTGGGCTGACAGTAACGTAAGCAGCTAATAACATTAATGTTTGTTTTGTGTACGATATAACCGGCTGACGTGTATTGTTGTGGGGGCATTTTGATAAATAGGCAACCAGTCAATTCATTGAGGAATATTTCCACTAGATAATCGATGACTTCGCTGTTCCCATCATGTCCAAACTGAGGTCCTCTAAAATGGCTACAAATAATGACTCAAAGACCTTGGATAACTATCTTTTTAAAGTAGTTAGTAAAATTAACAAAGATAGGAGATCATCATTAAGTAGGGTTAGTCCAGAAACATCTCCCATAAGGCAGTGCTTACCCTCTACATCAATGTCTCAGAGGGTCTCGACTATTTCCAACAATGAGAACGATTTAAATATTGATGTTTCTGTGGTAGAGCAGGTTTGTTGTTCCGAACCTATTCAAGTACAGGATCGGACATTACCATTAAGGTCTCCTCTTATTCAATCTCCCACTAGGAGAGCGGTACGTGCCTGTAGGAAGGGGCCTGTCAAGAAAGCAGGGTGTCGGAAGCCAAAAAAAGCTGGCCCAACAGCTACCAATAGGGGAAATGTCCCTGAGCCCACCAATATTATTGAGGGGACTAGCCTGCACTCAAGTCAAATTGATCTTCTGGTCACAATTTTTGAATCTAAATTGGAAGTACTGATCAGTCCCCTGTTGGCCAAGGTAGAATTAGTGCTTCTTAGGGTTACTAGACTGGAAGGCCTTGTAGAATCTTGTCTGACTCGGTCCACTGTTCCACTGAGTACTCACTTAGACTCAATAGGCTCTATGGATAACCACCCAGTGGGTTCAGTTACACACTCTATAGTCAGTAATAGGGTGGAGGGCTTGGGGGCTACTGTTCAGGCCCCACCGACTGTAAGTGTGCCGACTGCCTCATCCTCGTCTACATCGCCAGTAGGGTCGGCTAGTGTACAAAATACTTTTAGTCAACCACGATCAATACAAAGGAGTACTCAGGACACTATAAGAGGGACAGTCATTGATAGAAGAAGTATAACTAGGCGACATAATTCTATTAATCTCCCGCCAGAATGTGCACCATATACTGTGGTTCTAACAAATGTCCCAGAGGTTGACTTGTGCTTGAATGGTTCTGGGGTAGAAACGTATCCTGCTCTTAAAAACAAGACGCTTGCTTGGTTGAATAAGAACTGTGGATTTCCTTGTGCCCTTGCAAATTACATTTTATTTACCCGCAGAGTTAGCTGGATTGGCAATGGCCCTAAAAATAGAAGTGGAGACTGTATTATTATAAATTTTAAACACCCACAACACGTGGCAACAGTGCTTCTGAGAGCTGCAATTTTGCCAACTCTAGAAAATGCGGTTCTTGCTAGACCTCTTGGCTTTTTTTATAATCATGGGGCCAATACTCAATGTCGCTCGTTGTATGTGCAAGGGCAATGTTCAAATGAGAATGGAAGAGGTATGGATGCCTGTACCCCGAATGTATTTGTAAATATGTCCCGGTCTCAAATTAAGGGGGAGTCAAGTCGTCATCAGCTGACTTACAGGCAGACCGTTAACACTTTACCTCTTCACAATCGGTATGCTGCCTTATCTTCTATGGAGGAAAATGATTGACTGCCAAATGTCTTGGGAAATTCTTCCCAGCCTTCAGCATCGTCCATCAAGATTGCTACATGGAACATTGCTGGTTTAAAGAGTAAGTCTGGGATAGCCGAATGGGAAAGGACACTAAAATCTTTTGACGTCATTGCTTTACAAGAGACCTGGGATCAAACGAATAGCTTTTCTTTAGATGGCTTTTGTCATTTTTGCATTCCAGCTACAAACAGTGTGGCAGGAAGACCTAACGGGGGACTATTAAGCCTTTTTAAACTGGATATGAAAGGCACCTTAACTCAATGCCCCTCGGGTTCAGTAAATTGTCTAATTGTCGAGCTTTCCACCCAGGATAAGGGTAAGATCCTTTTTATAAATTTTTATAACTCGCATGCTAATTATTGTACCAGTCAAAACCTGGATGACTTGGATACATTTTTGTCAGTCTATAGTATAAATGTTAATACTTTTGAGTTAATATTACTAGGGGACTTTAACATACATCCATGTACCCTACCATGTATTAGGAGGGATGAGGAATGCCCTCCCTTTTCCTCAACTGCTCATCCAGAACATACTAGGCAGGGGGATTATCTTGAGTTTTTCCTCGCTAAATGGAATTTATATGAGTCTGGCTGTGGAGACGGGAATAGTAGGTCCCCTACGTTTAAGGGCAAAGAAAATGGTACTATTATAGATTATATTTATTTGTCTTCTTTTTTGTTAAATAGTGTTGTAAATTATTGTACTGAGGTGTCAGTTTTTAGTGATCATAATCCTGTTGTACTTGTTTTTAAGAACACTGAACTGATTTCTCTCAAATTAGTCGCAGAGAGTGGGGGCTTGAACCTTAAAGTCAAAGACCAGAATCGTAGGTTGAAGTGGACAAAAATAGTCCCTAAAACCTTTTTTCAGGAGGTCTTATCTAAAGTGGAGGATGAAATCTCTATATGTCTAGCGGAAAATCCAGATCCTAAGGAGGTTATAGTAGCATTTGATCAGATTTGCTTGGAAATTAATTGTAGTCTCCAGGCTAAATCTAGCCAGAAGGCGCTAGAGGGCAATAGATGGTTTGATAAGGAATGCTCTAAAGCACATGGTGTACTACTAAAGGCATTAAAAACTATTCCTAAAGATCGATCAAAAATAGTAAATGCTAGGAAAGTGTATAAAATAACTATTCTAGAGAGGAAAAGGACTCTGAAAGATAACGCCTTGGCTCAACTCTTGGATCCAGATACCCTAAAAAACAGTGGTTTATTCTGGAAAATAATAAATCAGCCCTTTTTTTCTGATGAAACTAATACTCCTTTAGAGGCAAACATTCCAGATGAGGGCTGGATAAAACACTTTAGTCAGATATACTCTAATATTGGTCCTCCTGGTGGAATTTTAGCAGATGAAGTTGGGGAAATCTCCCCTGACAAGGATGCAGTTATTTTTGCAGTTGCAGATGTTGAAAGGGCTATAGACCTAATCACAAAAAACAAAGCCCCGGGCCCAGATGGGGTACCTGGGGACGTTTTAAAAAGTTTTCCAAAATTTTGGTCTAAGGTATTATGCAAGGTTTTTAATAATCTTGCATTTGATAAAATCCCGTCTTCCTGGAAGAAATCTATAATTATACCAGTGTTTAAAAAGGGTAATAGGCAAGACCCATCTTGTTACAGGCCGATTTCACTGATTGATTCCTCAGTGAAAATTTTAGGTCGAGTTATTTTAAATAAACTGAACGATTGGTTAACAGAGAAAGGGGTCCTAGCAGATGTGCAGTATGGTTTTAGACCTAAAAGGAGTACTATAGATCAAGGCTTGAATTTGTATTTATTAATAGAGAAATACACGAAGGCGAAGGAGGGTTCCATGTATCTGGGGTTCATGGACCTCTCGTTAGCCTTTGATCTTGTAAATCGATCTAAATTATGGAAAATCTTACTTGACATGGGACTGGACAAGGCTCTTGTTAACCTCTTAGTAGATTTACATACTGACCTAACAGCTTCTGTTAGAGTTACTACTGCGGGGCGATGCACTAGCCACTTTAACTCAGAAAGGGGAGTCATGCAGGGGTGCATTCTGGCTCCCCTCCTTTTTACTATTTATATAAATGCCTTGGAATCCACACTAAAAGATGCTACCCAGGACACCCCACGGATAGGAGAACTCGGTATTCCGGTTCTCCTATACGTGGACGATGCTGTCCTGCTTTCTCGTACTGGTGTTGGTCTTCAACGATTATTGGATGCCTTTGAGGTTTTTATGACTTCCCTGGATTTAAAGATCAACGTTAAAAAGTCCCAGATTATGATCATGGGTAAGGGTAATAAAAATAAACTCCCCAAAATGTTTACTTGTGGGAGGCAAGAACTGTGTAGAGTAGCAATATTTCCATACTTAGGGATCACTTTCGATGAGAAAGGTTCCTGGGGCCCCCAGATAAAAAATAGAAATGTTGCCCTTGTAAAGTCGTCTTCTGCTCTTCGGGGTTTTATGAATAAACTCGGGCGAGGCCAATTGTTAGTTTGCTAAAAATTTATGAAGCAAAATGCCTTGCAATAGCAACGCATGGAAGTGCGATATGGGGCTATTGCTCTATGGAAAGTATACAGATCACGGAAAATAAATTTTTGAGATCGGTTCTCTCTCTTCCCCAGTCTACTTCCACACACATTGTCCATACTGAATTGGGTGTGGGCTACATTTCAGACTTGATCAAACTGGCCCCCGTTCTAGCCTGGCTAAAGATCTGGCTGAATCAAGAAATTCCACTCAACCACTCTATTTTAAAAGATTGCTTGCAGCTGGATAAAGTAAATAAAATAGCGTGGCTAGTTTATATCAAAAACTGTTTTGTTAGATTAGGGAGATCGGATCTTTTTTACTCCCCGGAATCAATAACTGTTAAAGATATTGGACTGATTAAAAGCATGATGAAAGATCTGTTATGTTTAGAAAGAGAACAAGCTGAATATGAGAAACCATCGGTGTGGGCCAGTATCATTTTGAGTACTTATGTGGGACCTGAATTATATTTGTCTATTGTAAATCAACCCTTCCACCGGTTTCTACTTACACGTTTTCGGTTTAACCTGATCCATCTAACTCTTGGCCACTTTCAAACCTGGTCTCCCCCGGAAAAAGGAACGCTGTGTAATTGTGATAATTTTTCGATCCTGAATACAATGCATTTTTTGTTATTTTGTGACCATTACGCGGCCTTAAGAAAGAAATATTTGTTCCCAATTTTAAAGGAGGAGGGGTTTATACAGGCCAAACCTGCCCTCTTGTTCTTACAGTTATTGCAGACCCCTAGGATTATGTTCCATGTTGCTAGTTTTTTAGTGGGAGCTGTTAGGGTTAAGAAAAAGAAGTTCGCCATCAATTCGATTATTTTATTGTAATGAATTGAGTGATTAATTAACTTTTTATAGGAAAGGTAATTTTTGCGAATCTGGGAGAATATTAATGTTTCACGTTAAATGATGTTTTTAGGATGTTTTATTTTACTGACCCCCCTTTTTAAACATTGTAGATAATATGAATTGTTGATTGTCTGTAATATTTGATTGTACTGTTTTTATGTCTTTTTATGATATTTATTTATCGAAATAAAGTACTTTGACTGACTGACTGATTCAAAAGTCGCAGTGTAATATGAGGCAATTGAAGCAAATTATTGTCCGACCCTTGGGTGTTTCATTTTAAGAAGGACTTTCACTGATTGATTTTAGCAGAACTCAGTATGCAGTAGGAAGAGGCAGAAGACCGATTCCCCTGGAGAGGAGAGGTACAGACCTATTTTCCCTTGCCCTGCATTTTCTCAAAGTTTGCCTAGAGCACATAGATTTTCTTTCATCCACGAGAAGGCTCTTGACCGAGCTTCTGATATGCTGACACCTTCCCTTTTTGCCTACTTTAGTTAGCTTTCTTTAACCCCATATCTCCTTTTTCCAGGTTCTTTTTGTTCTTTTTGTCCTTTATTTCCTTTTTTCAGTTTGATCGGCATGTTTTTTAATCTAGCTTATGTCAATTAGTGGCATTGTGTTTAGGGAGGGTTTCACTTTACTTTTAGCTTGCATATTTGGATAATTTGACTGGCACCAATGTCTAGAAGACTTGAACAACTCTTATTTTCAGAGCATCAAGTTTTGTTACTGTTATTATGTGTTCCGCCCATACAGTTCTTAGTTTGTTTGATGCTTATGCATCTTAATTTTTTCATAATGGTTTGCTATGGTGAAACACTATATTTATAGCTTGTTTTTGGACTTCCCTACGCCAATGGAGTAGAAGTTTGTAATAAAACCCTTTACTTTATTTCTGCATTTTTTTTTCATTTCATGGCCAAGTTGGTCAAACCGTAAATTAAATGTTTGGTTGATGCCATGTTGAATTGCCTTCTACCCCTTGCTAGGATGAAAATATTTGTCGACCTCAAATGAAAGCATAAAGAAATGTTCCATCACATCTTAATGATGAGGCAGCCTGTGCTAAAGAGGACAGAGCATCGGTGAGAAATGTATTTATGTGATTGCAGTCTTAATGTGGGTCAGGTGTGTGAGATCTCGGTCATGTGTATGATTTTAACCTATTCCCTTCCATTTTGAGTCTTCCTTCCTAGTGGCAGACTTCTCCCCCACTTAAGTGCAGGTCTCTTCCACTGGGAAAGCATAAATTCCCCCAACATGCCTATGGTAGAAATCCAAATATAACTTTACCAGTAGTAATTTAATGGTTGTAATTTCTGTCATAGGAGGCTCCACACCGATCGCAGCCAGCCCTAATGGTCGGAGGGGCCATGTCCCAACCCTTTTGCCCAACAAGAAAAGTGCCTTCAGGCTGAGCAAAAGGCAGCCTGACAGACAGACTTTATTTCAGTTCAGGCAGCCAGAAGCTAGAAGTGCACTAAGTGCGCAGGTTCCTGGCTGTCAGTGCTGAACTTTGCTGGGCTGAAGATGTCACAGCTCCTGTGGGCCTTACCTCTTCAGTCTGACAAAGCATCTCCAGGTCATCCCCTTTATGACGAGAAGGAGCGTCACTGATTGCCTCCGACCTGGGCGCTTCAGTTTTAAGCCCTTAAATGCCCAGGACCAAATGCCAATCACTGACGCCTCATTAAAAAGGGGGGTGGGGTCAGCAACTCTCACTGACCCCATCCCACTCCCTTTATGAGGAGGAGACTGCTGGCTCCCCTCATTGGTTGACCTAAGGTCAGCCAATGAGAAAAAGCAGCACTCCCAGCCCTCCTTGGACCTTCAAGGCAGAGCTGCACAAGTAAGTGTAATTTTTTTTATTGTACTCACTCCCATTCTTTCTCACACATACTGGTCCTCACACTGGTCCTTCCTATGACTTATTTTCACTCACTGACTCATTCCTTCACTGACCCTCTCTCACTTTAGAACACATATAGTCACACACACATGCTCACAGTGCTGGGATTTCACCAGCTATAAACAGTATTTCTGATGGTTGACGCAGGCACCTTCATGCCCCTGTGTCAGCAATCAATCAATGTCACCAGCTGCCTCAGTTTTGTTGCTGGACTCGAAGTGGGTCTGCGTTTTATTTTTATTATATCAAGAGTGAATAATTACTTACCCTTGATAGAAGAAAAATAGACCACAAAACAAGAAGGGTGTAATGTAGCTGTGGAGCACATAAAGGAGAGCCACCACGGGTCCAGGGACACCTGTCCATCAAACAAATCCATCCACTCAATCATCAGTCCTTTCACTTATCCATTCCCCGTTCATCCATCCATTCAATCATCCATCCATCCTTTCACTCATCCATCCACTCCTTTGTTCCATCTAGCCATCCTTTCACTCCATCCATCCATCATCCTCCCTTTAGCTTATACATCTATCCACCCTTTTCCTCAGCCATCCATCCTTACACCTATCCATCAATCCTTCATCCTATCCATCCATTTATCCATTCATCCATCGCTCCATTTACCCTTTCACTCAGCCATCCATCCTTGCAACTTGCTCATCCATCTAGCTATCTATTCATCCATCCATCAGTTCACCCTTTCACTTATCCATTCATCCACACATCCATCTACCCTGCTTTTCACTCATCTATCCATTGTTTCTCATCCATCTTTCCATACCTCCTTTCACTCATCCATGCTTTTTCTCATCCATAGTTTCACTCCATCCACCCATCCTTTCACACATGCTACCATCCATCTTTTCTCTCATCATCCATCAACCCATCCTTTCCATCATCCATCCTCCCTTTCACTTATACACCCTTCCTGTCTTTCAACCTTCCATTCTTACGTCTATCCTTTCACTCGTTCATCCATGCATCTATCCATCCATCATTTAATCTATCCATCCACCCATCCCTCCTTTCACTTCCTCACCCTCCCAAGTTAATTATTTTCCTTTGTCTGCTGAGGGACAGACAGAAGAGGCCCCACAAGAACCCCCCACACTGTAGCTGCTAAAGGAGAGAGGGTAATGATGCCTCTGATGCAAGCAGAAGCTTAACGGCACACTTACCTCTTATTCCACTAGTGCAATTGTTGTCCGCAGCTGGTTTCTTAGATAAGGAGCACTCTGTCATGCTCAGCTCCGTGATGTTTCTCCCCGAGTGAAGCCAAATGCAGTACTAAACACGTTACTGCCAGCGGAGCAGCCCCCCTGCACCACCTCCTACAGACTGCTTCTCTGTGCAATCAACAAATTGTTGCCACCCACTCACCTTTTATCCTCATCGGCCTGGCCCAACCCCAGCCATTGAAGTGAATGTAGGGGTGCTACCTCCTCCCAAGGCCCCTGTTTTGTGCCCCTAAGTAACCAGATCAATTGCATTGTAAATCAGCCCTCTCTAGAGTTCACCCAGGAGATTGAGCACACTGTCTCAAAGCAGTGATTTATTTTCAGCTGCTCTGTGTTTATTTTCCTGTTCTTGTCTCTCCATGATGAAAGGTGGCAGGGAAACGTCCCTTTTGCCCATGAACACTAGTCGCCCCTGGATAAGAATTTATTGTTGGTTGTGCACCTATTACAGTTTTGTTGTGACTGTCAAATCCTTTTTATACCGAGTAATGACTGAAACTTCATCTAAGGTTGTGAATTGCCATGTTCAGTCTCTATCTGATTGTTATATCTTCAGATGCCCGGGTGACACACTTTATTTGTTCCAGGAAACACTCTGGACCATGAACGTCAATTCACCAAAATGCAGGGGTACTGGGAGTGACATCATATACCATTGAACAGTTTCTTTCATTCACACAAGCATGCATGTTTACACATACACACAAATTTACACATACACACACTCTCACCTGCAAGCACACACATAACACATATTTAAAGCATTTTTTACTTACCTTAACTGCTAGGGAGAGTCATGTTTCAACTGATTGTAGTCCATTTTTTATTACAGCAATAGTGAATAATTAAATATTATTCAGTATTACTGTAATAAAAAGTTGACAGACAACAAGGAAAGTGAAGCTGCAGCCGTCTTCCATAAGGACGAGCTGCCTTTGCCACCTCTGACCAGGGGTCGTAAGGCGCAAGCCAGGGGTTGCAAGGGGCAAGCCAGGGGTCGCAGCAGCAACCCCTAAATGACGGTCATGCTCTGGACTAATAGGAATCACACCTGTACACAATATAGCGGCCCCTGTGACACTCCACATCATTGGAGATGCACATCCCAGTTGATACGCCCTCACACACATAGTCCCGTAACACAACGTGAGTCTTTTCCCCTCCGACAGCCCTTATGCTTTACCTGCACCGCTTGTTCACTAAACACCATCCTGGTCCACAAAGTCCTGAGAAAGATTGAGACCGAGGTGGATAAGAAACCCTTCCTTCCTCTGCCTACTTGGACAGACTGGCAGTTCCGAGTAAGTAAGTAACTGCTACTCCCCCAATCGACTTTGGCATTAGCATTGTCACATAGAAACATGCAGCACGACCCCTAAGCGGGATTTTAAAAGACACTTAGATTTTTACCCCCAATTTAGCTGAGATAGTGTTCCTAGTGAGAACAGTTAGGTCTCACTGCTACAGCGAGTTGTAATCTCCATTTTCCGAGAGGACTCTACAGCCGGCGTTAGGTATGAGCACATCCTTTTATTACGGGCGAGCGCAAAGCGCAAAGCGCTCAGTTCTGTGTTGTTATCTTTCTTTGGGCTTCAAACCACGCCCATGTCCCATCAGTGTCTTTGATTGGTTCGTGGGCTTGCCTTTTAAAATCTGCTTTCTTTCATTAGTGGAAGGCATGCATACGTCATGCCTTTTCCGGTGGTTAGCCCTCCTCGAGCGCAGCGACCAAGTACTGAAAACATATGAGGATTGCTATTTTCCGTCTGGTTTGTGAACTACTTTTTCTCTTTTTTCACAGCGCGATCTTGTTTGGCAGAAGTCAATCGCTTTGCATGGCATCAGCCCTGTTACATAGTTAATTGCACTTTTGCCGGTTACGTATATAATTGCACTTTTGCCAATAGGTTTCACTACGAGTGAACTGTTATTTCCCTTTGTGTGTCTGCTTTGCAGTGATGGCGGCCGTCAGCTCGCTTATGTGAAACTTTTACTTTTCAGTGTATATGGTAAGAAAAGTCCAGTTAGTTATGTGAAACTGTTTTATTTTCATTTTCAATTTATGTGGCAAGAAAAGTCCAGTTAGGAGTTTACATTGCTAATTGCTTGAGCTCAAGCAAACGCGAGACCGTTTGCATTGCAAATGCTTTTATTACTTTGTATGAATCCTGAACTGCGCAAGGGCTACTAGCAGTTCTTGAATAAATGACACACTGATGTGGAGCTCGCAGTTCCTGGTTTACCTCTGCATCCGTGCTTGTTTACTTAAGGATACGTCCTCACACAGAGACAATAGAGTCTGAACTTTCACATTAGACACTCTCTGGTATGTGTTGCTGTGATGTTGGCATAAGCATGTTCTACTATTCAGGCACATGTAAAGTCCATGTTCGTGGTTCTCCTGTTTCTCACTTAACTTGGTTTGATGCATGACAACCACCAATATGAACACTGGGCGGATTGGAGACGTTTTTGTTGGAGTCCCATATTTTTAATGGGTGTTTTAAGTCTGTTTCCTTACAAGTGAAAGGACACAAGCTCCTTATATTGTCCCGAAGAGGCCAGGAACCAATTGGCCTGAAATACGCTGATACTCTTTCTACAAGGAGTCTTTGCCAAAGGATAAAACACTTGAATAAGAAGAAAACTATTAGCCTAAATCCACAGTGTGAGATAATCTGGTTAGCAGGCTACTGATCTTGATAGGATGGACTACCTGAACGAACAGACCAAACAAGACTAAAATTAGTGAGCCCTTACTATTAAATGCTGTTGGTATAATTACAAGTGTGAATTATTATTTTTTGGATGTTTTTTCTCACATTTGTTTGCGGATGTTTTGTTTGTTTCTGAATTTTGCTCATTTGCACTGAATTATGGTATTTAAGTAAGACTTGTTGATTCTATATCCTAGCATGGTCTTATATGAGCCTAAACCAAGAATGAAATATGGTGAAATAAAAAAAACAAAGATTAAATAATAACTGATGTATTATTGTTGATATTATGTAGATATTATGATCTATCCCTCAAGAGTTATGATTTTTGATGTTGTCTGAAGTAATGCCCAAGACTCAACAGTGTTATTTTGGGCAGCCCTTGTATTTTCTAGAAATCAGAAAGAATATAGCCCTCACTTACATCATTATTGCAAATACCATGTCATATCTCTTCTATCTGTACATGTTGTATAAGATATCACCATATCAACTTGTCTCTTTATCCTGTTAGACTTTAGCAGTGATATAACAAAAGCTCTAAAATTAAAAAGTGAAATAAAGCACTTGTGTACACGGAGATGCTCCAAAACTAGTTGGGTGATGTCTGTGTCGTTGTGGAAGGTAGTTTCTCTAAGAGGCATACGTTTTTGGGCATGTAAGTGTGTAATGCTGAGATAGTTTAGAGACTTGCTCTGCTTTCCCTTGCTCCTTTTTAGGTTGTGCGTGCAAGCACTTTGACCTGTTGTAAGCCTTGTGGGTTTTTAACCAAGCCAACCGCATGCCCATCACTTTCACTCGTTTGTGGGCTTGCCTTTTAAAAATCCTTTGTAATCATTGGTAAAAGCTTTTATATTTGTCCCACCTTGGGGAAGTTTTGTTACCGCTTTGCAGACTGACTCTTTTACATGGATAATTGCACTTTTGCCAATATGTTTGACTGAGCGAACTTATTTTTCCTTTTGTGTGTCTCCTTCGCGCTCGTTCTCATGGTGGTCATGGAGCTTTAAATAGGCTTGCTCATGGCAACTGTTTTACTTTTCATTTTCACTTTACATGGCAAGAAAAGTCCAGTTAGGAATTTACAACGCCGATAGCTCTAACTCGGACAAATGCGAGACCCATTGCATTGCAAATGCTTGTTTTCTTATGTTGTCTCCTAAGTCTGTTCAGAATCTCACTGCATTTACCCCTGAAACATATTGGAAGTTTGTGTACTTCGTTCATCAGAGTGATGAATTTGGATTTGTAGTGGATTTTATCTACATCATAAATACTTGTAATTATTTCTCTGGACAAAACAGTCTTATGCTTTCATCATGTATTCAATTCGAAGAATATTTTAAAGAGCAAAGTGCAATTTCAAGGTTCTGCCTGATTTTAACTGCGAGTATGTTCAGCTGACATAGTGTATCATATGGCACTTCTGAATTAAAAAGCCCGACTTTGGCTCAGCTCATTGTTTTCATAATAGATTGTCATTATAATATTGAGGAGCCTTAGTGAAAAGAAAGCCAAGACACGTCCAAGTTCTGTGCTCAAGACAGAGGGGATGAAAACGTGTTAAATGGTTAGCAATTAAGAGTTGAAAGTAGGGCTGTGAACATTAAAAAATATATGTGCCCATTTGAGAAAATTATGCAAAATTACGCGTAAATGATACCAAATAAATCTCGGTGTATCCATAGTGAAAACTGGACGCAAGAGCATACATTGTGTTCAAAAGCACGCAAGACATCAAAAGATAGACTGGCTGGAGGGGAAAATGTCTCCCCAACATGTTGTCTACTCCAATCAGTCTTCCAAGTGATATTTTCTGCTCAAACCAGTCCCCACAGTAAATTCACTGTACAAATTTTAAACTCCCACAATTACACGCTATTTCCATAACACAAAGTTGCATGAGTAACTCAAATTACGCAAGTGTAACAGAAGATTTGCATGGAAAGTGTCAAGGAGAGATCCAAAATGTATCACTAACTGCAAACATTTTCTTTGGGTAAACTCTGAGCAGCATTGTAAGTGCATGATTGCTTGCAACCACAAACTAAGGGGCATATTTACAAGGAACTGGCGCGCCGGCTATGGTGCGCCAGTTTCCTTGCGTCACCCTGCACCCCCTAACGTCACCATGGTAACGCTGTATTTACAATAGAGTGCCTTTGACTAATGCACTAATGTCACGTTAAAGCCTGCCTTGGGCAAGCGTTAAAAAATTATGCTAGAATGGCGCAGTGAAATCTTGTAAATTTCACTGCGCCATTTTTTGGGGGCCTTCCTGCAGGGTAATGCCTCCCTTGCATACATTATACTTGGTGCAAGTATAATGTGGCACAAGGGTTTACAAAGTGGCAGAATGGTAACATATGCCCCTAAGTGTGGGTTGTTCAGGTTGTGGGTTGTTCAGGCAAGGGTCTCACCAACTAACTGTATCAAATAAAGGGCAACAGCTGCATACATGTATGCATTACGTTTATGTATAATTAATGTCTGCAGTGAACTGAAACAACCCCTGCACGTCTCTACAGCAACTCAGGCGCTGCACACTACGATGTGTGTCTTAGGGAGTTTTTTGGTGGTGACGTTGCGATGGCTGGAGTGAGTCTGAAACTTTCTGATGGTCACTGTGCTATACCACCTACATGAGGTGCTATAAGCGGGGGAGGGGTGAGGGGTGGAGGGTAGAAGGTCGGGTGGCATTAGGGATGCCAATGAGAGGAAGGACACTATTCTGAAAAGTAAACACCGGACCCAGATGTTTTGCAGGGTTACAGAGAGCACCAGTTAATAGTTCTCGCTCAACATATGGGCAGAAGCCAAATGGAAAATTTGCATAAATATGATAAGGGCTAATAAGGAATGTTATTGGCTTGCTCTAAGTGCTGCATTTGCGCATTGATCAACCAGCTTTGTCTTCTCTCTTGTTCTCCTGCACATACTCAGTTTCCTTCTGTGAGAAATGCAGCCAAAGACTTGTACTGGTGGTTACAGACTCTATTCTGGGGAATCTGATTGACTCTGATTGACTCTGACACTAAACAATCCAGTGACTGAACTAATATCTGATACCATTTTCCAAAATGAAATATATCTGCTATAAGTTTTTTTTTTTATGTTTGATGGTGTAATTTAAAATCAAACTATGCTGTAATTTACTTGTTCCAAAACACCATAGCTTAAGTCTAATACATAGATTTCCACTGCATCTTTGTTTTGTTTTGCCTAATATTCTGCTATGTCACATCTGAGCTCACTTAAAGTCCATCTGTTCTGACCTGCAACTGGCACAGATACCTCACAGATGAGACATACACAGACCGGTCTTATTATGCCTCTATTCTGACTTGAGGCATGCAATTATTTTTAAGTATCGAAACATGTATTGTCCTTTCACAATGCACCAGTTTTCTTACCTGCACCATGAACTGCAATTCACAATTTGTGTATCTTACCAGGGTCTCAAGATGTGCATTTCTGCTGACCTGCACTGGTGCCGTAGAGGTGTCACTCCTGCATGCACTCCTTACCCCTTCGACCCAACACACAATCAGTCAAAAGTTACCTGTTTCACCGGAGAGGTTTCAGGACAACAGGGCCTATCGTAGGATGCAGACACCACTAATTTCAATATGAGGTTCTGTTACACTTTATAAGTTATACCTGTTTAGTATGATTATTATGGTTAGTTTATTACAAAATAACTTCTACAGATCTTAAAGTTCCTAATCTCGTTCATTTTCCAAATGAAATTGATAATTCAAGGGCTCAAGTAAAATCCATTTTTATAAACAGAAAACATATCAGAACGACCAAACTTCAGACAATGGCCACTGTCTATCATTATAAAGAGATCCTGACTACAGAAGGGACAGAACCTTATTTACTGTAGATATTTAACCTTGAAGAGAGATTTTATCTGGTTTGTTTCAGATTATACACAGTCCATTTTCTCGTAGATTTTCCTCAGCAGGACACTTTCGTTTTCACCTTGCACTGCTGCCCTTGCGAAAACATATCTCAGCAATCAATTATTCACATTATGGCCCTCATTATGACTTTGGCGGTAAGTACCGCTTACCGCCATGCTGACTCCCGCCAACATACCGCCGCAGCGGCAGATCACCGCTACCCATATTATGACACACACATAGCAATCCGTCACTATACAGCCACACAAACAAGTCCGCCAGCCCAAAGGTCGGTGATAAACTGGCGGTAGCAAAACCCACACCGTTACGCCAACAGAACTATGCTTACAACATTATGACCCACGAATCACCACGGTGGACATTCAATGGTGGTAAACCATTGGTAGTACATACCGCCGCACTCAAAATACACATACAAAACAACACCACATTGGACAATTAAAACTACACACTCCTGACAAACATTCCTGCACCACACCCACACCACTATAAAACACACACACACACATTACCCACAACCCTTAACGAATACACACAAGTGCCACAAGAGAGATAGCAAGACCACAGACAAGACCACAGCCACACACCATCATCACCTATACACCATCCATGCACCTTACATCACACACCCCAACACATCACCCTACACACTCTCACCCACACCACTCACACTACACCCATGGCACCACAACGACACCCCAGGTTCACAGAGGAGGAGCTAAGGGTCATGGTGGAGGAAATAATTTGGGTAGAGTCACAGCTATTCGGATCACAGGTGCAGTAGACAACCATTGCAAGGAAGATGGAGCTATGGCGGAGAATCGTGGACAGGGTCAACGCCGTGGGACAGCACCCCAGAACAAGGGATGACATCAGGAAGAGGTGGAACGACCTATGAGGGAAGGTGCGTTCCGTGGCAGCAAGACACCAACTAGCTGTACCGAGGACTGGTGGTGGACCCCCACCTCCTTCCCTACAACTAACAACATGGGAGGAGCAAGTCTTGGCAATCATGCATCCTGAAGGCCTGGCAGGAGTAGAGGGAGGACTGGACTCTGGTAAGTCAAATCTCTATTACTTTCACCCCCACCTGCATGCCGTCACATACCCCTACCCTTACCCGCACTCCCATCACTCCACCACCTCCCACACACCCCACCATCACAACCCATCCATCGCAATACCAAGCCCTGCATGCAAAACCAAAGCATGGACACCCATCACTGACCTGCATGGACACCTATCACTAAAGCGTGCACCCTAAAGGGAAACAGCTAGCCCACCAAATAACAACTCACACAAAGCAAAGCTGCTAGGGCAAAAACAACCTTAGAGGGCAACACACCCATGCCCAAGATGTCACACGCAGAAACAGTAACACTGCATTTACATTCCCACTGGTCACCCAGCCAACGTCACCGGAGAGGAGGTGCCAGCAACATTCAGTCCCCACCCCCCCCCCCAGAAGGGCCGACAGTGATGACAGCATCTCTGGATCTGGATGACCAACCTGGTCCATCAGGGATCTCCAGACAGTCGGTTACCCAGGCACAGTCCCATGCCACCACAGAGCCTCCCCACTCAGGAAATACCACCACAGTACCCACCCAGCGGGCCCATACCTCTGTCCCCAGGGCACGTCAATAATAGTGTGTCCACCACTACAGGGGCCCCAGGCCACCACACAAGCACAGGATGATCAGGGACGGTCAGTGGCAGTGGGAACACGGTTCAGGGGACAGAGGCACAGGACAACAGGGAAGCTGGGAGGACTGCTGTGTGACAGGGGAAGGGCAGGCCCAGGGAACCGACTCTCCAGGAAGCACTCACCAAGATCCTGGGAGCATACCACCATCCCCAGGAGACGATGGGCCAGATACTGGCCAAAATGCAGGAGAACCAGCGGCTGCAGGAGGGACAGTACCTGGGGATCAAGGAGGACTTGAAAAACATTAACACCACCCTGGTCACCATTGCAGGGGTGCTGGCAGACATGGCCAACACTATGAGGGAGGCAGTGGCACACCACCGGGCTCGTACCACTAGCCAAACCAATGAACAGCCCTCCACCTCCGCTAGTGGACAGGAGGCCCCGCCACAGGACCAACAGCCCACCAGCACCCCTCCCCAAGCAGAAGGAGAACCACCCCTCAAACGTTCCCTGCGATTCAGGCAGAAGCCATAGACCCCCGCCAGGAAATAAAACTCTCCTGAATGTCACCCTTGTGTCCCACCCTGTCCACCTTGAACTGCCATTGCTCCCCTTCCTATGCCCCCTTGGAGAATGCACCTGTGATCCACATAGACTTTACTCTATCCTAGACTTTCCTCCACCATCAACCCAGCCAATTGCACATCCCCCTCTACTTCCTAGCACTTAAATAAACACCCTTTAAAAAAAATACAAGTATGGAGTATGTCAAATGATTTAACTATGTATTTGTTTAACAAGGTACAAACACTGCAATACAACTGTACAGTAATGTATACATAGGAATGAACTGTAGTTGCCTGAAGTCAACCCAACAGGAGCGATAATGGGGCAAAAATATGTACAAATAGAGATAGTGAGTGGCCATAGAAGTGGGAAAATCAGCCTGCCAGTGACAATGTCAAACACAAGACTGTCAATTAAAAGTTAAGTTACACTGCCTTACCTGTGTGTCATTCGAAATATTGATGAATTATTGCACTTCTGTTGTCCTCATCCTCATCCTCTGCCTCCTCATCTTCACTGTCCACAGGGTCCACTGCTGCCACACGCCCATCTCCAGCCTCATCCTCCTGCAGAAAAGACACCTGCCGATGTAAGGCAAGGTTTTGCAACAGACAGCATGCCACGATGATCTGGCAGACCTTCCTGGGTGAGTAGCACAGGGAACCACCTGTGAGATGGAGGCAACGAAACCTAGCCTTCAGGAGGCCGAATGTCCTCTCTATAATTCTTCTTGTTAACCCATGTGCCTTATTGTAGCGTTCCACTGCCCTTGTCCTGGGATTCCTCACAGGGGTCAGTAGCCATGAGAGGTTGGGGTAACCACAGTCACCTGCAAATAACGAAGGACAACTGTTAGACGCACACTAACCCTTAGGGCCCACACCATACACATACACCAACATCCACTTACTGGAAACCAGGGCTCACCTATTAGTTACACCCGGTGCCTCTGGAGTTGAGCCATCACATATGGGATGCTGCTATTCCTCAGGATAAAGGCATCATGCACAGACCCAGGATACTTTGCATTGACATGGGAGATGTACTGGTCCACCAGGCAGACTATCTGCACATTCATTGAGTGAAACCTCTTTCGATTCTGAACACCTGTTCATTTCTTGGTGGGGGGGGGACAAATGCAATATGTGTACCATCAGTTGCCCCAATAATGTTAGGGATATGTCCCATTGCATAGAAATCAGCTTTCACTGTGGCTAAATCCTCCACCTGGGGAAAAACGATATAGCTGCGCATGTGTTGAATCAGGGCAGACAACACTCTGGTCAGCACTATTGAGGACATTGGCTGTGACATTCCTGCTGCCAAGCCACCTGTCACTTGGAAGGAGCCAGTTGCCAAGAAATGGAGCACAGATAGGACTTGCACAAGAGTGGGGAATGCCAGTGGGGTGACGGATAGCAGATATCAGGTCAGGCTCCAATTGGGCACACAACTCTGTGACTGTGGCCCTGTCCAGTCTATAGATGAGGATAATGTGCCTGTCCTCCATTGTTGCCAAGTCCACCAGGGGCCTGTACACGGGGGGATGTCTCCATCTCTTATTCATATGCAGTGGTTGCAATCTATAGGGCAAAACAGTGAGCAGCTGATCATTATCTCATATTTCCAAACACTACAATTCATTGCATGTTATGATTGTAACAGTATATTGTTGGATAGGTCAAAATGGTGCTTATGTGTACTGTGATGCAGTTAGGTGCCATGGCCTTCCCCTCCTCCTTGAAATGGCGTCCGCCTGTCCTGTCTGGAGGGACATGTGGAAATGAGTTAATTCCGCTGACATTGTGCGTCGTCGTGGGAGGTGGTCAAGAACCGCCGTGCAACTCCTCATTGGTTATCATTGGGCCCTTTGGGTTACAGTGGGCCAATGGTGATGTACACTGGCGGTGACGGTACGCACCGCCGCGGACGTGACTGCCATTTTCTATCTGTTCACTCACTTGCTACCTGACCTTCAACAGGAGAGGACCTACACTGCATGTGCTGCTGTGACCTGTGTCTATAATCGACCATGGCTCGTGTCACTGGGGAAAGGGCCCCTGCCTTCACCGCGGCAGAGTTGGAGAGACTGGTGGATGGGGTCCTACCCCAGTACTGAATGCTGTATGGGCCTCCAGACTAACAGGTGAGTACACTGTGAGCACAATGCATGGGGCATGAATGCATGGAGTGCTTTATGTGAAGGCCTTGTGTGGGGGCAGTTGGTGGAAGGGCCCTGCGCAGCGTGCTGCATGTATGTGTGGCCATGTCTGTGCGTAAGGGAATGTGAAGGGCTATGGTGGGCCATGAGTGTAAAAGGCAGGACGGTCGGACTAATATCTTTCATGTGTCCATTTCCCTGCAGGTCAGCACCCATCAGAAAAAGGGTATATGGCGTGCCATCGCCAAGGACGTGTGGACCCTGGGAGTCTACGGCAGGCGGAGCGCCTACTGTTGCAAACGGTGGGAGGACCTGAGACGCTGGGCACGGAAAACCGTGAAGGCCCAGCTGGGGATGGCCTCCCATCGAGGAAGGGTTGCCTGACGAACCCTGACCCCCCTGATGGCCCGCATACTGACGGAGGCCTATCTGGATCTAGATGGGCACTTGGGGGCATCACAGCAGCCACAAGGGGGTGAGTACAGTGCCCTAATTTACAACTTGCGCGTGGTGGGGTGGTATCCGTGTGGGGGATGTGGGCCTGTGGGTGCCCCTAGGCCAGGCTGGACATTGCAGGGTAGGTCCCATGTTGGGCAGGGTCTGATGTAAACTTCCTCCAACCAAGCTAGTTGGCATTCACTACTGGGCAGGGGTCTGTGGGTCTCAGGTATGCTGCAATTGGCGTAAGGTGTCCATGTCCATGGGCTGGTGACTAGCATTGTGACTGGTAGTGCATTGCCTAGTGCGTAGGACTGTTCCCTGTGTGTGTGTGTTGTGTACGCCAACGGTGGTGTTGTTGGCGCCACTGACCAAGTGTACCTTTGTCTCTCCCCCCCTTTTTGTTTTGTCACCCTGTCCTTATGTGCATTAGAATCATCAGAAGGAGGAGCAGAGGCACCGGCGACAGAGGGAGCTGCCTCCCACAGGGCCCAGGAGGCCTAATCCATCAACGGTGAGGGCGCCAGTAGGACAGAGGGTGAGGGGAGCACCACAGCAGAGACAGGAGGAGACAGTACTGACATGGATTCCTCCTCCAATGAAATCTCCCTGGTGGTGGCAGACACCTCTGTGCCCACCCCAACTACAGGTACGGCCGCCACCCCCTGTACCAGCACCACCATCCCAGCAGCCCCTCAGCGAGTTTCCCGTGCCCGCTCACCCAGGCGGGTGGGCATCTCCTCCGTCCCAGGCACCTCAGCCTGCCCCAGTTAGCCCTGCTGCCCTGAGTGAGGAGGCTATTGACCTCCTGTGATCCATCTCTGTTGGGCAGTCAACCATTGTAAATGCCATCCAGGGGCTGGTAGCCCAAATGCAACAGACCAATGCATTCCTGGAGGGCATTCACACTGGCATGGCGGCCCAACAGAGATCAATCCAGGCTCTGTCCTCCTCTCTGATGGCAGCCATTGTCCCTGTTTCCAGCCTCCCCCCTCTAACTTCCTCTACCCAATCCCATTCCCCTCAAACCCAACCTATCCCAAGCACACAGGCAGACCAGCATGCATACAAAACAACACAGGAGTGGTTCAGGCAAATACAAGCACCACACATCATCCCACAGGCACTCGCACAAACACTATCCAGATGCAGACATACCAACGTCCACTGCCTGCACTGTGTTCCCCTCTTCCTCCTCGTCCACCTCCCTCCCAGTTGCGTCTACACTCACACCTGCATGCACTACATCCTCATCCACTCCCACCATCACCATCACGCCTATCACTACACACCCCTCACTGACAGTCACCACCCCCACATCCATGCACACGTCCTGTGTTCTCGCCCACTGTGTCTGTGCCCCCTCCTCACAAAGTACACAAACACAAGCACTCAGACACCCAACAGCCATCCACCCCACAACAGCATCCAGCCCATGCACCTGCACCCAAAATCAGCAGATAGACACCTCCTACAACCACTTCCGCTTCCTCCCCTCCCAAACATTCACCCTTTTCCCACCCCAATGTCCCTAAAAAGCTTTTCCTCTCCACCGTTGACCTCTTTCCTACCACTCCCCCTGTCCTTCACGTTGGGCCAAGGTGGTCAGAACCCATGCGAGCACCTCAGCCACCCAGTCCACGGCCACAGTAGTGTCGACAGCTACTCCAGGTGGGAGAGGATACGGGGCACCTGGCAGCCACACTGAAAGGGTGCCTGCACCAGGTGCTGCAAGGAAGGCTAAGGAGGCACCCCCAGCTGCTTCAAGGAAGGGCAAGGAGGCAACCCCAGCTACTTCAAGGAAGGGCAAGGAGCAATCCCCAGCTTCTGACAGGAATGGCAAGGGGCCTGCACCAGCAGGCAGGAAGGACAGGAAGCCTGGTGCTGCAACTCATTCGGAGCCCCAACCACCATCATTGGTGCTTCAGCCATCCGAGGCTGCTGGGGAAGGGCTGGAGCCAACCCCACCACTGGCAGCACCGCCACTAGCACCACTGCCAGCAGAAGCAGCCCCAGTGGGCAGCCATCCGAGGCTGCAGGGGGAAGGGCTGGAGCCTCCCCCCACCACTGCCAGCACCGCCACCAGCACTACTGCCAGCAGAAGTAGCCCCAGTGGGCAGCCGTCTGAGGCTGCAGGGGAAGGGGAAGAGCTAGAGCCTCTCCTCACCACTGGCTGCTCCGCCACTAGCACCACCACCAGCACCACTGCCAGCAGCAGCCCCAGGGGGCAGCCGTCCAAAGCTCCAGGGGAGGGGCAGGAGCTCCTCCCCCACCACTGCCAGCACCGCCACCAGCACCACTGTCACCATTGAGCAGCCGTCACCGCTGGCGGACAGTGTGTAGTCCTGCATCCATGGGCTGTTGTGCAGCCTGGCCCCTGCAAATCCTGTGGGTCTGACACCCAAGTGAGAGACTGTAACCTTGCACTCCCCAAGATCTGCATCACAGGCACAATCCCCCCCTCCAGAACCAGTGGAAGAAGCCATCCACTCACCCCAAACTCCACAGGTTGAAGCTCACTGGGCACAATGCCCGCTCCAGAACCAGTGGAAGACATCATTGAAATGACAGGGTCTTTCCAATAGTTGTCAACTATGGCTGCAGTTCACAAAACCTCTGGTAAATTCAGGTTCTATGTATATGTTACAGTCATAAATTAGTGTGTGTGAGTGGACCGGCACCCATTACCTAACAATGGGGGAATGTCATCTCTCATTATTTCATCAAAGGTGCCATGCTCTTCACCACTCTAAGGGCCATATGTACGAACCCTTTTTCCCACAGACACAGAATGGGTAAAAACCTTTGTTACATCTGGCCCTCAATCTTACTACTGCACACCATCAGGCGCTCTCCATGAAGTCTCCAAGCCACTTAAATCCTTCATCACACCAGAAGGTCTTTATAGATGGATTAATCTCAGCTTCTGCAGTTTTCCAACAAATCATTAACAAGTTTTTAAGGAATCATGAGATGTTGTAAATTTCCAAGGTGTCATCCTGTTTTTTGGAAGATTGAAGAAGGAGCACAATGACAGTTTATACAAAGTGATTTCCATAGAAGAAAGTAAGTATGATGATTACCAAAGAAAAATAAAAACTTAATGTGGTCTCTGTGGTTTATTGGGTTATTGTATAACGAAAGATGGAGTTGTGCCAAAGAAATTGAGGAGGCACCTGAACCCTTTGATATCAATCTTCTCAGATCATTCTAGAGTTTTGCCAAATAGTATATACAGATATGTCTTTGTTTGCTGACAAAACAATTCATACGAGAAGCCGAATACAAAATATTAAAAATGTGCATGGAATGAAGAGTACGCCAGAGAAGTTAATGATATAAAATAGGCTCTAGCTAATGCACAGGGGTTCAGTTGACATGCTTTATTAATCAATAATTCCAAATGCTGCTAGTAATGTCGATATTGGAGCTGTATCATTGCAGGAGCAAACACATAAACAGTAACAATAAAGTATGCATCGAGGGCATTAAAAGGTGTGGACTTTACTTCAATTTAGAAAAAACACGCTAGAGTGTTCATGGGGCTTTGAGTATTTTTCCAGAAGATTGTATATGAAGCATAATTTTTTATTAGGTCAGATCAGTCCCCACTGATAGAATTATTCAGAACTAAAGAATGTAGAAATGCTGCTCCCGAGTTATGAAATGGCAGTATAGATTGCAGGAATTTAACTTCAGAGTAGGACATATTCCAGGAGAGAGGAATCTATTAGTACACTGTTTATCTAGATTAGTGGTGATAGAGGTAGGAGGTACTGTAGAAGATATTCGAGCAGAAGAACGAGTGGTGTCTGTTTGTGACATGTATAATGGCACATTTCAAGGAAGCAAAGAAGTCTGCTGATGAGGTCGTAACTCAGCTAACTGTATAATATCTTAGTTTGGGTTGGCCAAATAAAAGAATTTTGAGTTAGAAATTGTTGCCTTTCTATCACAGTGCTCAAGCGTCATATGTTCAAGATGGAATAGTGTTGAGAAGGGAACAATTGATGGTTCTACAATGTTTGAGCGGGAAACATTTGGAAATGATACATGAAGGTTGTTCTGGTATTATAAGTTGCATGAAAAAAAGTGAAAAATTACTTTTGGTGGCCAAGTTTAGACAGACATTTGATAAATAATGCCAGATTTTTCCTAGGGAAGCCTAATGAAGAACTAGCATGGTGCAGATAAAGGTGACGTTAGATATTGCTGATCTTGCGTGCATTGTACATAATCCTACTAATTGAATTGTTTTATTGTCTATTTAACTAATTAAAATGGTGGAGCATATGGCCTTGCATGAAGTAATTAATTTTTTATGGGGGGGTTTTGAGAAAGAGCTGGTTTCCCAAAGCCATTGTTACTGATAATAGTGTACAACTGACAATTAATGAGATGATGTCCTTTTGGAAAGTCATTTCTATTGATCATATTCACACTTTTGCATAATATCCACAAACCAATGGAATAGTTTAGAGGTGGGTTCATGTTTTTGACGAAGGTGTTCAGTTGTGTGTGACCAGCAGGAAAAAATGCATTCCATCAAAGGAAATGTTGTGGCGTTATCACACCACTCCCAGAAATGTTGGAGGCAAATCTCCATTTGAGAAGAGAGAAACAAAGTGACAACTTGTAAACTCATGCAGCCTTGGATAATAGGCCTATTTAGGGAAAGAGTGTTGAAAAAACATTTTGGGATAAAATAGATGTTTGGTTCAACACTAGTTAAAACAGGCTCAACTTTCTGAAAGCTATGAAGGAAAGAATATTGAAAAGTTACTAGAAAGAAATTTTGTCAGAGTCAAGAAAGGCTGACAGGTTCAGGAGTGCTCAGGTCTTTCAAGCCTTTGACTGTGGTTAGAGTGTGGAGTAAAGTGGTTGATCTTTCAAGGGGAAATGTGTGGAATATGTGGGATGAGTGCTAGAAGTTGTCAACTGAAGAAGTGCTGGGCTTGATGGTGCTCATAATAGAAACTACATAAAATATACAAATAGTAGACGCAATTGTAGATGCCATGTTTGGTGAAAGAATTTTGTGATGGGCGGTGATGACCTTTTAGCATCAACCTCTTCTTTTATTTAAATACTTACCGTGCCATTCCGTCCAATAAATACCTTGTGGTTAAAGTGTTTCTCATGCTAGCTAAATAACATGTACATGTTGTGTTCTCAACAATTTTAGTATATAATGTTGCTCGTTTGACCAAATCATTCATACACTAATAAAGGGGATATGTGGCTTCTCAGTGGAATCTTGGAGTGGAGAATTCTCTTCACTCTGGGAATTTCTTTCTATGGCAGCTGCTGCTGGCTTCCTCCACAGACAAGAGCTAATAGCATGAGCTGAATAAAAAACGTTATATTTACCCCCACCTGTTGACGCAGAAGCCTTACTGCAACAAACTGCTTCAGATGTCATGATTATAGCTTGATAGCCTCTTGGAGAGCAGCTGTGACTTGCATTGTAAAACTATTAATAACCAATCAAAAAGATGGCTATGTTATAAAAACTAGCAACTGCTTGCTAGCAGGTATTAGTCTTCTGGCAAAATAAACCATGACAATACTTATTTTTAAAGATGTGAATAATATTAGTTAGCTGGCATAATTTTGCTTGCAAGGTGAACAATAAAAATATTTATAGAAGAATGCTTGCGTACTATTGTCTCCCTCAGACATACAGAGGAGGGCAGAGGTCTACCTCAAAGATACACAATAAGAACTGTTTATATTAGAAAGCATAAATACAATTAGTGTGCGAACAGAAGTGTATTTGCAAGAAAACCGCGAGAAATTTTATAATAGGAAGTTGAATACTATTGGTAAAGTCGGCTGATGTCTGAAAGATAAACAATTAAATATGTTTGTTAGAAAGCGTGACTACTATTGCTTAGCAAGTTGTTTTCTACTCAAACCACAAAAGATGGAATCATGGAATGGATAAGCAGTGAGCTGATTGTCAAAGCCACACATTTAAGTACTGAATGCATGTCAGTGGGCGTGGGCAGCAGTAAATGGAGTAGTAAGCGGACTCGAATGCTCTGACTCCACGGGCCCCATCCAACCCCATGCTGCCCGGCAATTGGACTCCCCGACACAATAATGCTGGTGACCCGGCACTCAGACAGGCTGCCGATTGCTGTTGATGCAGAAACGGCGACGGCTACCAGGAGCGCGGCCTGAAGGCCTCATGGCTGGGCTGCAGGTCGGCGTTCAGAGCCTTCCTGCAGTGACGATCTGAAGGGCCGTGCCAGCCTCTGAGGCGGAGCCCTGGTTTCTTGTTCTTTGGCCCCTTTTGATCGCCGATGCACCGGCTGCGAATCAGGTGAGGGTGGTGCTGGCGAGCCTGGGCCTGGGTGCTGGCCGATCCATTGGTGAGGCCGTGAGGCGGAGGGGGTGCTGACGATACGTGGCAGTGGAGCACCACTGAAGCTGGATCGGGCAGAGTCTTAACTTCACCTCTGCAGGGCAGGCAGCATCTTAGTCGGCAGTGGGCCCTGTAAGTCGGTGAATCTCTTCTTCAGCTGTTGGCGCTCTGCCCCCTGCCTAGTGAAGCTCGAGGCGGGAACTCCCCACGCTAGGCCTGGTGCCGGGGAGATGAGAAGGATGGATCGCCGTACCTCTACTGAGGGCTCGGAGGGTGCATAAGGGAGGGCAGCAAACCCTCCATCGGAGCCCTGTTGGAAGCGTGAAGTCTAACCTAGGATTGCAGTGGCTACGGGTGCTGGCTGACAACGACCTCGAGGGTCTGTGGTCAACGGCGGAGAGACTGCCTTGGCATTGGTGCGGTGGCTACTGTGGAGTTCTGGAGGAGCTGCCTCCCCGAACGGAATGCGAGACCAGGTTACTCTACAAGCACTTCTGTGCTGTCATGGCACGGGGCGTGGAGGGCACACATAAACATCGGGACCCCCCCCCCCCGGTGCAGCTAGTCTAGTGACGCGACGTGCTGCATGTCCCCCCCCCCCCCCCCCCCCCCCCCCCCCCCCCGCCTGCGACATGGAGCCGTGCCGCCTGCAGACCTGCGACCAATGATTACACCATCCTTGGGAGGCGTGGCCTGGGGAAAAGGTCCTAGAAATAACATTTGAGGAAGCAGAGGTATCCCGGTGATTTGCGGCACTAGCGCCCCCACCACCACCGAGACACCTTGTGTTGGGGGACCTTGGCTGCTTGCACCCCGTGGAGGGCTAACGTGCAGTAGGACAAGGGAATTGAAAGATGCAACCCTCGGCTTACACCCCACACCCCAATCCAAGAGAGAGCAGGTGGGGGCACGCACCCCAGTTTCCTCCCAGTCGCCCCCCTAACTGGCTGATGAGGACTGCACAGGTTCAGACCTTGTTGCCTTAAACGGGGGCCCCTCACGGATCACTCAGGATCTGTAATGCAGTCTATTGAACACTAGTCTCGCTGAGTTAGGGTGACCACCTGGCATTGAGGCAAATTCTGGACAGGACTGTAAAAAATTCACGACAAAGGGTCAAAATTCAGGACAAAAATTCAAGAACAAATGTCAGTTTTTCAGACACACGCAAGAGAGGCCATGCCTCACTATGTTATCAGTGCATTTATTTACTCTTTTTTAACATGGCACTATTTATTCACTGTGGTCTTTTTGTGATTGCCTCCTGGTATGGTACATTCAGGTGTCACATTTGCGGCAAGGCCATCACCCCTACCCAAATCTACCCAATCTTTCTTGAAGAAAAAGTAACAGCAACAGTTTGATTATGTTTCTGAACTTTTTAAAACCCCTGGCAAAAAGTTTGGTAAACATTAAGGTAACTAAAATTATGCTAGCTTAAACAAATTGAACAACAACATCTGGCTTACCACAACCACCCACGGACTTTCAACCTAAAGAAAAATGTAAAGAGGCAGGGTAGAGGGTGTGGGCGACAGTCTCACACCTAATGCCAGGATGTGAGGTACCCACAACTTGTCTGTAGTCTCACAGCACTCAAGTGTATGTATGGGACTCTATATTTATCTCAGAAATGAGAGCCTGGACTATCAATCAAAGATAATAAGAGAGGACGATGAAATCGAGATCCAATGGGAGATCCACGGCAAGTGATTCAAAGGGTTGTTGCTAAGAACTGGATAAATAAGGAAGAGAACAAGGTGGGACAATTCCTAAAATCAGACAAGATGGGTCCACCAAGACTATCGGAAGGTATTGGGAACCTGGGGAGTTTTCTCTGCACACAGGAGAGAAACAGAAGAGGCACTGTCAAGTGGTTGAACAACAACACCCATCCACCTTGGCAAACTCTTCTGGTGCAATGGTCCGCTGTTTGTGCTTGTGAAGGGTGAGCAGGGCCAGACCCCTTGCAAGGTTGTGCAAGGCAATTGCTGGCTTTGTCCTTGTCTTTAACTGGTTTTGAAATTGAGCATAAGCCAAACTAGTGATCTGGGTTATCCCTAAGTGTCGAGTACACATAGGGGGTCATTCCGACCCCGGCGGGCGGCGGGCACCGCCCGCCGGGCGGAGACCGCCAGAAGACCGCACCGCGGTCAAATGACCGCGGCGGTCATTCTGACTTTCCCGCTGGGCGGGCGGGCGACCGCCAAAAGGCCGCCCGCCCAGCGGGAAAGCCCCAGCAACGATGAAGCCGGCTCCGAATGGAGCCGGCGGAGTTGCTGGTGTGCGACGGGTGCAGTGGCACCCGTCGTGATTTTCAGTGTCTGCTAGGCAGACACTGAAAATCATTATGGGGCCCTGTTAGGGGGCCCCTGCACTGCCCATGCCTGTGGCATGGGCAGTGCAGGGGCCCTGTTAGGGGGCCCCACGACACCGGTTCCCGCCATCCTGTTCCTGGCGGTTTTTACCGCCAGGACCAGGATGGCAGGAAGGGGGTCGGAATCCCCATGGTGGTGCTGCGAGCAGCGCCGCCATGGAGGATTCTTTGGGGCAGGGGTAAACCGGCGGGAAACCGCCGGTTGCCCTTTTCTGACCGCGGCTTTACCGCCGCGGTCAGAATTGCCCATGAAGCACCTCCAGCCTGTTGGCGGTGCTTCCGTAGCACTCTGCCCGCCAGGGTCAGAATGACCGCCATAGACTCTTCAAAATATTTGGGATGTAAATGTAAAAAAAAATGTAAAATGTAATTAGTGTTTCTTTAACATATGGCACTGTTTTCCCCTTTATATACAATTAGATCTCGGATTGAACTGAGAACCAGTTACCTTTTGATACTTAGTGATTAATATCTACCATTCTCCCACAGATTTGCAGGATGGAAATATCGGCAGAGCATCACGGTCCCACCAAGCCCAGTTTGCCTTTTGGTCTTCTCTTCTGCTTTCTGTAGTGGGCCACGTGGCACTAGTGAAGATGGGTGGCTACCCCAATGATAGTATTATTTTGCAAACCTTCCCCTGCTCGTCCTTCATTCCTTCTTCAGACATGCCACACATATGATTTGGTCGCTGCGGTGCAGTCGCGTAGCTCTTTCCACTCTAAAGCTACCCATGACTGCCGGTGGAGTAGGTCTCCTGGACTTAGAATGCTATTATTCAGCTGCACAGGTCCAATGGGTGGCTCGCTGACTTTCTTCCCACCTCCCTGAATGAGATGGGGTTTACCAGTAAAGACTAAGGAAGGCTTAACGCACTGCTCATTGTTTCCTACTGACAATTCTACGAATTACTATCCGGGGTTATCACGCACAGCTTTCTCTTGCTAGAACCTGTAAACTCACTGACACGAAGAAACCCCATGCTCCTGCACTACCTTTTGCTAAGCCTTCCCACTCGCATAGGACGGCTGTGCTCAGAGCAACTCCATCAGTGGCATGCTGCAGGTATCTTAAAATTGTGGGATTTGTTTCTGGACGGCGACCTACTAAATTTTCAAACCCTTGTGGCAGACTACCATCTTCACCCTGGTCAACTCCTTACTTAAAACCACCTTAAATAATCATTAAATGCCATATTTCATGTCTGCCACCTAGCACGAACCCTAGAAGAGGTGTGCCAGAAGCTTTACAACATAGGAACTGGTGGCAAACTGATAGAATGGGTTTACAGACTTTTCCTGCAACATGGAAACCACTTCTTGTCATACTACCTGGGTGATTGATGTAGCCAAAGCTCTGCAAGATAAGGACTGGACTAAAATACTGGACTTTCCCCACAAAGTATCCCACGGCTGTCACTTGAAGTACATTCATAGTGCTTCTTTGTGAATGAATTCCGCCCGTTGCTTGCCATTGGAATGGTGGTTTGTAACTCACATTTTGTTGCTTTCAATTTGCTGGCTTTATTTGTTTTAGGCTATGCAGCTTGAGTTCGCCACTTCCCTTTCCAAAACAGTATTTATAGTATCCTTCAGAGTGCTCCCTTTCTGTAAATATGCCTGTAAATCTTGTTCTTATCACATTTGCTGTGCATTCAAAGAACAAAGTCAAATGTCAGGCTCTGTCTTCGGTGGGAACTTAGTGTTTACTTTTCTTTCTCTGACTTGAAAGTGAGAGGATTTATGCTGCAATTTTGCTGGATACTGGGGTTAGGAAAGAGTTTTTTTCTATCACATGACAACATTTAAATAAACTTCAGAATATATCAGCATTAGGAGTAAAAATGAAGCACATTTTTGTTAAATCTGAACTGTGCTGGAAACAAATACCTTTATATGATTAAAACAAATCATTGCATTAGGTGATGCAATTTCCGCACATCATCGTCTGTGCACAGTATAGTTTGATTTGAAAAACTGTATATCTGTGCAAACATAATGGTCATTTCAATCAAAAATGTGTTGTCTGTAATGGCAGTGTTTTACCACACCATGCACACTCCACTCCACTTTGCTCTGCACCACTCCACGCACTGCACTCTACTCTATATCACTCCACTTTACGCCACTCCATGCCACTGCACTCTTCTCCATTCTGAACCACTCCACATTATGCCACTGCACTCTATGCTACTTCGCACTATGCCTCTCTACTCTACACCACTCTACTCTATGCCACTGCATTTTACACCTCTCTACACCACTGCGCTCTGCTCCTCTGCACGCTATACCACTCCAGGCTAGGCAACACCAATCTAGTCCGCGCAACTCCACTCTATGCCACTCTGCAACACTGCACTGTACGCCACTGCACTCTAAGCTAATACACTCTATGCTAGTGCACTTTACTCTGTAACACTCAACTCTATGTCCCTGCACTCTACAGCAATACACTGTACGTCACTCTAATCTACTCTGCACCTCTGTACTCTATGCCACGGCACTCTTCACCACTTAACTCTATGCCATCACACTCTATGCCACTCTATGCAACTCCACTCTACCCTGCACCTCTCCACTCTAAGCCACTTCACTCTACTGTGAAACAATCTATTTTACACCACTGCTCTCTGTGCCACTGCATTCTATGACACTGCATTCTACCCTGCACCTCTCCACTCTATGCAACTGCACTCTGCTCTGAAACAATCTATTCTACGCCACTGCACTCTCTGCCACTCTGACCACTGCACTCTAGTTCAATGCACTCTACACCACTGCACACTGACACTCTGCAACACTGCACTGGCTGCCACTATACTCTACACCACTCTACTCTGTACTACTACATTCTGCACCAATACACTCTATACCACTGCACTCTCTGCCACTCTACTCTGCCCCATGCCACTCTATGCCACTGCACTCTACACCAGTGCACTCTAAACAACTGCACTGTATGCCACTTCCCTTTACTCTGCACCACTGTACTCTATGCCACTGCTCTCTATACCACTCTTCACCACTGCACTGACACTCTACTCTGCAACACCGAACTCTACACCACTCTACTCTGTACTACTGCACTCTATGCCACGGCACTGTGCATCACTGCACTCTATGCCACTGAACTTTAGGCACTATACTCTACTCTGCACTGCACCACTCTACAATACTCCACTCTGCACCACTCTTTGCCACTGCACTCAATGCCACATGAGTCTACTCTGCACTCTATGACACTGCACCACTCTGCATTACTACACTCTCTGCAACTCTATTGTATGTCACTCTACTCCATTGCACTCTATGCTACTCTACCCCATGCCATTCTATGCCACTGCACTCTGCGCCATTTCACTTCAAACAACTGCACTGTACACCACTGCCCTCTACCCTGCACCACTGTACTCTACACTGCTGCTGTCTGTGTCACTCTACTCCACTGTACATCACTGCACTGACACTCTACTCTGCAACATGGCACTCTCCGCCACTGTACTGTACACCAATCTACTCTGTACTACTGCATTCTATGCCACTCTACTCTGCATCACTCCACTCTATGCGAATGCACTCTACAGCACTATACTCTACTCTCCACTGCATCACTCTACACTACACCACTGCACTTTCTGCCACGCGAGTCTACTCTGCACTCTATGCCACTGCACCACTCTACACTACTGCACTCTCTTATATGGCACTCTACTCCACTGCACTCTATGCCACTCTATCCTGTCCCATGCCACTCCACTCTAAACCACTGCACTCTACGTCAATGCACTCTAAACAACTGCACTGTACCCCACTGCACTGTACTCTGCACCACTAGGCTCTACGCCACTGCTCCTCTGCCACTCCACTCCACACCACTATGCCACTAACTTTTAGCCATGCTGAACAGCAGCCACTCTGGTGTACAGCATGGCTAATGTCAACACCAGGACAGTGCGCGCTCTACGGGCATCTAGAATGCAAAAACCCAACACTCGCAAGATAATGTAATTTATGCATTGTGATGATATGTTATTGTTTAACCTTTTGCATTGCAGAATTCCATCCAAAAGATTCATTTTTAAGGTGCTTATAAATACTGTACATTTGCAATGTATTGCTGCAGACATTCAGAGTGTGTTAGGGTGTGGTCCCTTTCCAGGGCCTTCTAGAGACTCTCCCTGCAACATGCCTGGGCGTGGTTCTAGGCTGGGCCAAGACTCTATAAAAGAGAGTCAGCCTAACTTCCAGTGCTCACTATTCAGAGGTCCCGGTGCAGAGCAGCAGCTTCTTCCTGAGCTCCTGTCCCGGCGGCCTATTTGGATTTTCCAGTCTTCTGCACTCATCTCTCATTGTTGATCACTGTTTCCAGGCGGTAAGATGGTGTTTGGACATTTCCCAACACCGTAATTGAGAATTTTCATATTCTTGATTTTAATTCTTAAATGAATAACAGATTACTTGTGTGCTGCCATTTTTTGACATTTGTATGGTGGTTTGCAAATAGGGAGGATGCGCAATTTATTCCATAAAGATTTGACTTCGTTATTACATTGTTGTTCATTGCGCGCTGATATTTCTTGACATTTACATGATGTTTTACAAGTTGGCAAGACGTGCAACTCGTTTCATGAGCATTTAACTTTGTTGTTCATTGCGCTCTACCTTTTCTTGACATTTACATGGTGGCATCCGAATCGGCGAAACGCGCGATTCACTTGTCTTGTGTAATTCATGCTGTTCATTGTGCACTACCATTTTCTGGCATTTACATGGTGGCATTTGAATCGGCAACACGCGCGATTCTTTCCTTGAGTGTTTTTTCATGTTATTCATTGTGCGCTACCATTTCTTGGCATTTGTATGGTGGCATTTGAATCGGCAAGACGCGCAATTCTTTCCTCGTGTATAAATAATGTAAATTACTGTGCGCTACTATTCTAAGACATTTTCTTGGTAGCATTTCAAGTTGACACGTTGCGTGATTTATTCCTTGAATCTACGTTGTGTGCTTTCATGGTGCACAATCCTTTATGGTGTTTAATACTCATATAAAAATCTGCAATGTGCGCAATTCACTTCCCAATGTTTTTTCTGAGATGAACACAACAATACCAGAGTTCTAGATGTAATGCTGTGTGTTCCTGATGTATATTCTTAAAAGGAGATTCATATGGTTGTTTAGAAATTGCTCAGAGTGTTTCCTGATTCTCATGCTAAAGAAAGTACTCGAATCTGAAAGTCCTATTTAACTTTTCCTGTTTCCTCCTCAGGCATTCGGTCATCTAAAGCCTAGTCAGTTTTAGGACTATTTTAGGGTTGTTCATGTTTTTTCGGAAAAGACGAAGCTTAGAGTTTTAGCATGGTACTGATTTCATGAGATATAATTTTGATGTTGTGTTTTAACCTTTTGCTTCCTACAGGTCTCCTTCCCAGCTGTTCCCGTCCTAATCCCCTTTTCCCCACTTGGACTCTCTTAGACTCTGTGATAAATCTAATCAGAGTATTGGAGCTGTCTTGTGGTGGAAGTGTTGGAAACGTGCACAGACCCCGAGGATCTGGTGACTCTGACAGAATAGTGAGCCCACGAATTATTATCCTCCTGGTTTGTGTATGTTCTCAGCATGGCCACACTGGACAAACTAGTCAAGGCTATCACCCAGCTCAGTCAGAAGTGGTATCATCAAAGGATTTGACAAATAGTCTAGCTGAGAGGGTGAGTCAGTTACAGAATAAGGTTGAGAATAAAGAACAAAGTCCCACAGGTGTGTCTTGGCCAGGTACTTCTTCTCAGACTTCTGGAGGTAATCCGACTAACATTTCCCTCAATGTTCCTTCAGCCATTCCTTTAGCTCCCCCAGAACGCTTCTCAGGTGATCCCTTGAAAGCGCAATCTTTTCTGGTTCAAGTGGAACTTCACTTCACCTGCAGACCACATACTTTCCCCGATGCCCAGTCTAAAGTAGCTTTCTTGTTGTCATATCTGTCTGGAGATGCAGCTACCTGGGCTATTCCTCTTGTGCGTAAAAATAGTCCCCTGTTGTACAACTGGAAAAAATTTGTTCGTGAATTTGAGAGAGTTTTCAATTGTAGAACTGTAACACAGTCAGCAGATCGTGAATTATTAGACTTACGCCAAGGGAATCAGGACTTAGGCCCTCATTACGAGCCTGGCGGTCTGTGACCGCCAGGCTCGCGGTTGGCGGGAGCACCGCCGACAGCCCGGCGGTGCCACGCAGGGCATTCTGACTGCGGCGCTTTGGCCGCGGTCAGTGCAGGAAAACCAGCGGTCTCCCGCCGGTTTTCCGCTGCCCGTTGGAATCCTCCAAGGCGGCGCAGCTTGCTGCGCCGCCGAGGGGATTCCGACCCCCCCTACCGCCATCCAGTTCCCGGTGGTCCGCCCGCCGGGAACCGGATGGCGGTAGGGGGGGTCGCGGGGCCCCTGGGGGCCCCTGCAGTGCCCATGCCACTGGCATGGGCACTGCAGGGGCCCCCGTAAGAGGGCCCCTAAATGTATTTCACTGTCTGCTGTGCAGACAGTGAAATACGCGACGGGTGCAACTGCACCCGTCGCACAGCTTCCACTCCGCCGGCTCGATTCCGAGCCGGCTTCATCGTGGAAGCCTCTTTCCCGCTGGGCTGGCGGGTGGCCTGAAGGCGGCCGCCCGCCAGCCCAGCGGGAATGTCAGAATTACCGCCGCGGTCTTTCGACCGCGGAACGGTAACCTGACGGCGGGACTTTGGCGGGCGGCCTCCGCCGCCCGCCAAGGTCAGAATGAGGGCCTTAGTGTCATATTTAGCCATCTTTAATCAGCTGGTCCCTGAGACATCCTGGCCTGAAGAAAAACAAGCAGCCTTGTTTTACAGAGGACTCAAAGAGGAGCTAAAAGACATCTTAGCGCAAATCGACCCACAACCTGCAAACTGTCAAGATTTAATAAACCTCGTCTTGAGGCTTGATCATCGTTTAAATGAACGAAAAGGAACGCGTAAAAAGACTGAAAAACATTCTTGGCATGCTCATGATAACAAAGACTCAAGAACTCAGAGAGAAAGAACGCCGGAACCGATGGAAATTGGAACCATCAGGAGACCTTTGACCAAAGATGAAAAGGACCTACGCAGAAATAATGGGCAATGTCTCTATTGTGGGTGGAAAGGTCATTTCGCCAAAGATTGTCCAATCAAAACAAAGAGCAAGCGAGGCCCAGTTCAGAAAGTTGCAAACAATGCATCAGTCGAGTCGGAAAATCTAAAGCACCCAAGTTGCAGAGAAGGGTTGCTCTTGGGTGTCACCGTGGATCCTTCACAATCCAAACATCTAAAATTGGGAATAAGAGTTCAGGTCAAGAAAAATACCTATTTAAGAAGGCTCTAGTCGACTCTGGGGCTACCGGAAACTTTGTTGACGCCCAATTGGTTCGTGCATGGGGGATCCCATGTATTGAAAAGAAGACCCCCAGAAACCATCCAGGCAGTTGATGGAAAACTCTTGACTGGAGGTCCAATAACTCTTCAGACTGTCCCCTTGACAATAATTTGTGAAGGTAAAAATCAAAGGAAGAAACATAAGGAGGAACTCATCCTTGACGGGATCCATGCTCTCCAGTATGGGATCATCCTTGGCTTGCCATGGTTAACTCATCACAATCCAGAGATTAATTGGGCAGAATGAAAGATCGTGTTCTCATCAGTGCTATGTAAAGAACATTGTCTCCAAAGGACTCAAGAATCGGAAGTTCGCCATTCTTACATAGCTACCGCCGCAGAGAAAGAAGTTCAGTTGCCCAAACAGTATTCGTCTTATGAAAATGTATTTGATGAGAAGGAAGCAGAGATCTTACCTCCTCATAGATCTTATGACTGTCAAATTGATCTAGTCCCAGGGGGGATACTTCCCAACTGTCGTGTGTATGCCCTGTCAGAACATGAAAATCAACATTTACGAAAATACTTGGATCAATTCTTAGAGAATGGTTTCATCCGCCCCTCTAAGTCTCTCACAGCTTCTCCTTTATTTTTTGTTCCAAAAGCGAATGGAGAGCTTCGAACTTGTATCGACTATAGGGGCTTGAATAAAATCACCATCAAGAACAAATATCCTTTGCCTCTAATTACGGTCTTACTGGAACAAGTAAAGAAAGCAAAAATCTACACGAAGCTTGATCTTCGAGGTGCTTACCATTTGGTCAGAATGAGAGAGGGTGACGAATGGAAAACGGCATTCAAAACAAGATATGGCCTTTTTGAATACACCATCATGCCTTTTGGTCTGTGCAATGCTCCAGCAGCATTTCAATTTTTCTTAAATGACGCTCTTAGAGAGTACCTCGATATCTTTGCCATAGTTTACATTGATGACATTTTGATCTACTCAGACAATGAGAATGAACATGTTTAACATGTCAAGAAAATTTTGGCAGCCCTTCGTAAACACCATTTATATTTCAAGCTAACCAAGTGTGAGTTTCATGTTACCACAGTTGAGTTTTTAGGGGTTATCCTTACCCCTCAAGGTATGGTGATGGCAGAAAAGAAAGTAAAAGCCGTATCTGAATGGCCCATCCCAAAGACTGTTCGTGATGTACGTTTCCTGGGCTTTGCAAATTTTTACCAGAGGTTCATCAATAATTTCTCCCAGACAGTGGCTCCAATTACTAAGTTATTAAGAAAGAAAGAAAAATTTGTATGGTCCCCAGAAGCAGACCAAGCCTTTTCAACTTTGAAAGAAGCTTTCTCCACTGCCCCAGTCTTGACTCATCCAGATTCGGATCGACCTTTCATAGTGGAAGCTGATGCTTCAGATGTGGCGATAGGAGCAGTCTTGTCACAACGAAACAAAGACACTGGTCAGCTTCATCCTGTAGCTTACATGTCTCGGAAGTTGAACGAAGCCGAACAGAACTATGTCATTGCTGAAAAAGAGCTTCTGGCGATTCGTGACGCCTTTAAAGAATGGAGACATCATTTGTTGGGAGCTAAATATACTGTCACAGTATATACTGATCATCGCAATCTTCAATTCATGAGTTCTGCCAGACTTTTGACTCCTCGGCAATTACGCTGGATGCTGTTTTTTGCCGAGTTTGATTTTGTGGTAACCTTCCGGCCTGGTAAAGATAATCGCAAAGCTGACGCCTTGTCCCGCCAAGAGTCTACCACATTGCCTGCAGTTCAAACCTCCAGAGCTATCATTGCTCCTGACAAGGTCCTATGTATCATAAAAAGAGAAGATTTCTTTGAAGACATACGCAATTCATTCACTGTTGAAAAATGGCAGGCGTGAGCCCAAGCAGATCCGAAAAGATCAATCAAGCAAGGATTACCCTTTCACGATGCTCATTTGTTCGTGCCCACTACCAAACTTTGCAAGATAGTGTTTCATTGGTTGCATGTTATACCTACAGCAGGTCACTCTGGTACTCCTAAAACTCTTGAATTAATCCAACGCTATTTTTGGTGGCTTACCTTAACAAAGGATGTAAAAACAATGGTAAACAACTGCGAAGTCTGTGCTCGCACTAAAACAAGTCATTCAAAACCGAAAGGGTTGTAACACCCACTCCCAACCCCAAGTCGTCCGTGGGAACACATCTCTTTAGACTTTATTACAGGTCTGCCAGTGGTTCAACAGCATTCAGTAATTCTGGTGGTAGTAGATTGTCTCACAAAATATGGACATTTCATTGCCTGTAAGAAATTACCCACCTCTAGTGAACTGGCAACTATCTTACTGAATAGAGTGGTTCGTTATCATGGACTGCCAAAAGTGATCCTCTCCGATCGGGGATCGCAATTTGCCTCCAACTTCTGGAAGACATGGTGTAAAACACTCCAAGTGACATCTACCCTATCTACTAGCCACCATCCTCAAACAGATGGTCAAACGGAGAGACTAAATCAGACTTTGAAGCAATACCTATGTGCTTACGCTGAAAAAGCACTTAATTCATGGACATCAATGCTCTGGTTAGCTGAGTTAGCCTACAACAACTCCTTCCACACGTCTACTGGCGTTACACCCTTCTTTGGTTTGTTTGGCTATCATCCTGACACCTTGCCCATCACAATTCCTCAAGAAAGTTCTCTCACTCCAGCTGTGTCAGAAATCATTCAACATTTGCATCAAATTCAGAAATCGATTCAACAACATTTAGAAAAAGCAAAAAAAAAAGACAAAAAGCATTATGACAAGAAACATTGTGAGGGACCGCAGTATCAACCTGGTGACAAAGTGTGGCTTTCCACAAAACATATAGACTTCAAGAAGAAGCACATGTTCAACCCCAAATTTATAGGTCCTTACACTGTTCTTCAGCAAATCAATCCTGTGACCTATAAACTACAATTGCCAAAATCATTACGGATTCATCCAGTGTTCCATACTTCGCCACCTTATCTCTCCCCTTATCACATCCATGCTATTCCCATTGCAACATCCTGGAAACTCATATGCCGGCTCTGAATTCACTCTATTTTCAAACTCTCACCAATTATCATCTCCTTATGTTACTTAGACAGTTAGCTCTCTGAGATGCTGGGCATGCCACACTCTTCTCCAGAACTGCCAACTCACATAGTGTCACCATGTTTCATATAATTTCAGCTCCCTTCACACGATTATCCAACGAGAAGCTGAAATCATCCAGTTGCATGGAAGATGAGATGGAAACTATGCACAAAATGGCATTCCAGCTTGCGTTTGTAGGCAGCTGATGCCCATTAAGGGATGTAGAAGCTCCCCCAGGCATCGGCTCCCCAAGGCATCGGCAACAGCCTCAACAATGTTTTTTTTCAAAACATCTGTGGGAAGGAGTGTTTTTCTCTTTGTTAGTGGGGAAAGTACAGATTTTTATCTATGTAGACTACCTCCTTGAATATAATTCTTTGAAAAACATTCTGCATCAACATACATTCATATTCTTTTTTTTAAAACAGATTTTATTGATTTTTCAAATAATACTAATCATCGAACATTGACAAGAGATGAGAGGAGGTAGAAATGCTTGTTAAAAATTGTCAACAGAGATGCAAGGGCTTACCTGTCAACTCTTGTTCCCAAATAACCTTCCGTCTCAATGCCCCGAGTCGGTGTATCTGCTCCCTCAAAGAATGTGCTGGTGGGTGGATGAGGACCTTCTAGTAGCAAAGATTCCCCAGGATAAGCTCACAGATGACTGTGGTTATGGGGCAGTACTGTTGTCCAGCCAAGGTTGACTGGAGGCCACGGGACAGCTATCAGCTAGTTTGTGAAGTGGGAGGACATCTGTTAGGGGAGGCCAGTGGCATTGACCCTTGCGAAGGCTGATCAGGTGGCTTAGGGCTGTCCACCAGTGCCTGCCATGCTTGTGCCGTCTCTAATTTGCCAATCCCAAAAAAGGCAGACCAAAAGGTCCACCCTCATCCAGCTCCTGTTCTAGTACAGGGGGAAGAAGAATATGAAGTCAAGAAAGTGTTGGACTCTAAACTGAGAGGGTGTAACCTATGGTACTTAATCTCATGGAAAGGTTATGGCCCTGAAAGTAATTCATGGGTTTCCGCCTCTGATGTTCATGCTCCAGTACTTGTGAGACGCTTTCATCGTCTCAATCCAGATAAACCAGGCCCTAGAGCTCGCCTGGGAGAGGGGAGTACTGTCAACACCAGGACAGTGCGCGCTCTACGGGCATCTAGAATGTAAAAACCCAACACTCGCAAGATAATGTAATTTATGCATTGTGATGATATGTTATTGTTTAACCTTTTGCATTGCAGAATTCCATCCAAAAGATTCATTTTTAAGGTGCTTATAAATACTGTACATTTGCAATGTATTGCTGCAGACATTCAGAGTGTGTTAGGGTGTGGTCCCTTTCCAGGGCCTTCTAGAGACTTTCCCTGCAACATGCCTGGGCGTGGTTCTAGGCTGGGCCAAGACTCTATAAAATAGAGTCAGCCCAACTTCCAGTGCTCACTATTCAGAGGTCCCGGTGCAAAGCAGCAGCTTCTTCCTGAGCTCCTGTCCCGGCGGCCTATTTGGATTTTCCAGTCTTCTGCACTCATCTCTCATTGGTGATCACTGTTTCCAGGTGGTAAGACGGTGTTTGGACATTTCCCAACACCGTAATTGAGAATTTTCATATTCTTGATTTTAATTCTTAAATGAATAACAGATTACTTGTGTGCTGCCATTTTTTGACATTTGTATGGTGGTTTGCAAATAGGGAGGACGCGCCATTTATTCCATAAAGATTTGACTTTGTTATTACATGGTTGTTCATTGCGCGCTGATATTTCTTGACATTTACATGATGTTTTACGAGTTGGCAAGACGTGCAACTCGTTTCATGAGCATTTAACTTTGTTGTTCATTGCGCGCTACCTTTTCTTGACATTTACATGGTGGCATTCGAATCGGCGAAACGCGCGATTCACTTCTCGTGTGTAATTCATGCTGTTCATTGTGCGCTACCATTTTCTGGCATTTACATGGTGGCATTTGAATCGGCAACACGCGCGATTCTTTCCTTGAGTGTTTTTTCATGTTATTCATTGTGCGCTACCATTTCTTGGCATTTGTATGGTGGCATTTGAATCGGCAAGACGCGCAATTCTTTCCTCATGTATAAATAATGTAAATTACTGTGCGCTACTATTCTAAGACATTTTCTTGGTAGCATTACAAGTTGACACGTTGCATGATTTATTCCTTGAATCTACGTTGTGTGATTTCATGGTGCACAATCCTTTATGGTGTTTAATACTCATATACAAATCTGCAATGTGCGCAATTCACTCCTCCCTGTTGCACACTTTCCTGCCCTCACAGAGCGTACTTTCTCAATTCCAAGGAAAGGAATATCTTTCCCGCACCATATTGAATCATATCTGCCCTGATCTTCCTAGATTGGCAGAGGCCACCAACTAAAATCCACACCTGGTGATTAAATCTCGAGTCACTAGAGGACCCATTGTTCCGGGACACCACTGAGGAGAAGATCACCATCTATTTTGTGGCTAACACTAGATCAGCCTCTACATTGCAGATAGAGTGGGATGCTTTTAAGGCAGTAACCTGAGGGCATTGCATAACTGAATCGATGGATGTGTGCTCCATACTTCTTCAGGAAATAGCAACTGCATAGCACGAAAAGCGAGTGCTCAGGGATACAGAAAAGCATTGTCCGGGGCAACCAGAGTTACAACAATTGCTTGATGCCAAGGAACAAGTGGCGACCCACACTGAGCGCCTTCGCTCCTTTGATTATAGAGCTTACTTAGAATCCTCCCACGCAGAGCGGGACCAAACTGGACATTTACTGGCGTGAATAGCCAACCCAGCTAAGCGAGGAACATCTATAGTGGAATTAATTACTTTTGGAGGAGACCTCCTACACTTGCAAACTGACATCAATGACTCTTTTCTGTCTTACTATCCAAATCTATACACGGGTCGCAAGCTGTTAGATGATCAGGGGCTTCATCGATTTTCTTATTTTCAATCAGAGGGGGCGACCAGGCTGGGAGCATAAATTACCCTGCCCGAGGTCCTAGGGGCAATTAAAGTGACAGAACCAGAGGATCTGATGGTCCACCTGCAGATTTCTATATGACCTGCGCTGCAGGACTTGCCCCAAACTAGGGGATTTCTATAAGGCCACCAGAGAAGAAGGAGGCCTGCCGAGGTCTACCAGAGAAGCAATAGTAGTGCCACTTCTGAAGCCTGGGAAGCCAGCACTTGATGTTAAGGCATATCAACCGCTCTCAATGTTGAATGTTGACTATACAATATTGAGCAAAATCCTGGCCACTCGCTTGCTGCCATTTATGCATACACTGTTCCACTCTGACCAGGCAGGTTTCATTCCTGGTCGCAATACCGCTGTCAACGTCCGTTGATTATTGTCGATCTTGTGGGATTCCTCATCTGATGGAGTGAGGGTGACAGTATTAGCTGTCGATATTGAGAAGGCCTATGACAGCCTAGAGTGGGGATTCCTATATGGGGTCATGCAACATAGGGTCTGGGTATTGGCCTTGTGAATTGGATGCAGCTTCTTTATAACAAATCCCACTGGCAGAGTGCGGAAAGGCCATATTAGCTCAGACAGATATGCGGTGGAACAGGGTAGCAGGCAGGGTTGCCCCCTTTCCTCCCTCCTGTTTGCTCTAGCTGTGGAGCCTCTTGTGAGCCTAGCCTGCATGGGTGGTTACTTTAGAGGCATACGGGTGGGTGGATTCATGCAGAGAATAGCATTATACGCAGACAATCTGCTCCTATTTTTTCATGACACAGAAGAAGTCCTTATGCGAACCAGAGACCTGCTGGAAACCTTTGATGCACATTCAGGGTTGAAGGTGAATTGGCAAAATACTAGACTGTTCCCCACGAGGCTAGGCATTGCGCCCAGGAGACCCTCTTTGGGAGCCCCGTTGTCTCTCATATATAGGGGTGAAAATCTATTACGATACATCAGGTTTATTCGATGGAAACTTCAGCCTTGTGATCCGCAATGTGAAATCCCATATGAGCTTCTGGAAGACCCTCCCCCTATCAGTGGCAGGGCGAGTTGCCATTACGAAAATGATAGTGCTACTGTGGTTTTTATACCATTTTGGGACGCTCCCATTATGGGTACCACAGTCATTCTTTAAAGACCTCAATTTCATCCTAATTACTTTCATTTGGGGAGGGGGTGTCATCGGGTGGCACTGGCCGAGCTTCAGAGACCTTCTTCTGGGGGTGGAGGCTGGCAGTCCCTGATTTCGAATCATACTACCTGGCAGCTCTACTCCAGTGGTTTACTCAGTGGATGGCGGGCACGCAGGCACAGGAAAGGGAGCTGCACCCCTTTGTTCCTTCCTATGAAGTCTTGGTGAAAACATTACCCAGTGTACACAGGGGGATGTCGGCTGACCCCCGGGAGCACCTGATCATCCAGACGTGCTGGGCCTGGTGCCTACATAAAACTTGCACCAGGATCCCATATTTCCCAGAGTTGCCCCTTAGCATGTTAGCGGTACTCCCACATAGAGGTGATTGGGACAGTCTACGGGGTTGGATAGCAGCGGGAATATGCAGGATAGGTGACCTATTCCGGGATTCAATTATGCTCTCATTCGAAGACTTTCGAATGGCCTTCGATTTACCACAGGGCCATTTTCTATTACACGGTTCAGGACCGGCAACCTTGCGCAGGAATTGCATAAGGGGGGATCGGAACACAAGGAACTTCTTTGTTATAAATAGGAAGCAATCTCTGAGGGCACATACAAGGTAGCATCTTGTCTTTACCGTTATGTTCAAGCTGATATATTGTGCCCATTAGAGGCACTTAGATTGTGCTGGGAGGCAGACCTGGGGTCCCCGATTTCTGAACAGGCCTGGGACACTATCTTAGAACGAAACCCCTTAGGTGCCCAGGAATGCCTGATTAAAAGTGATTCGTTTCTACACTTTACATAGGGCTTACCTCACCCTAATAGAATTAACAGGTACTTTGGGGTCACTGATGCCTCCTGCATAGGTGTGGCACTGAAGAGGCAGACTTCCACCACATGTTGTGGTCATGCACATGGTTAGCCCCATACTGGGAGGGGGTCTTGTGCCTGCTTGCAGAAGCGATTGAAAGGGAGGCACCTAACGCACTAAGCCATTGCCTACTTCACTGGTTCGACCCACACAAGTAGAACTAGAGTAACCAGCAAATTTCAAGACCTAGGGTTAATATTAGCTAAGCGATGACTTACACAAAACTGGAAAGACCCGAAGTGTTTGAATCTTACCCGCTGGTGAAAGGAGCTAGAGAGGTGGGCAGATTGTGATGGAGCGCGGATGCTGCATAAACCTCGGAAAGGGATTGGCAAATTAGAGACGGCACAAGCATGGCAGGCACTGGTGGACAGCCCTAAGCCACCTGATCAGCCTTCGCAAGGGTCAATGCCACTGGCCTCCCCTAACAGATGTCCTCCCACTTCACAAACTAGCTGATAGCTGTCCCGTGGCCTCCAGTCAACCTTGGCTGGACAACAGTACTGCCCCATAACCACAGTCATCTGTGAGCTTATCCTGGGGAATCTTTGCTACTAGAAGGTCCTCATCCACCCACCAGCACATTCTTTGAGGGAGCAGATACACCGACTCGGGGCATTGAGACGGAAGGTTATTTGGGAACAAGAGTTGACAGGTAAGCCCTTGCATCTCTGTTGACAATTTTTAACAAGCATTTCTACCTCCTCTCATCTCTTGTCAATGTTCGATGATTAGTATTATTTGAAAAATCAATAAAATCTGTTTTAAAAAAAAGAATATGAATGTATGTTGATGCAGAATGTTTTTCAAAGAATTATATTCAAGGAGGTAGTCTACATAGATAAAAATCTGTACTTTCCCCACTAACAAAGAGAAAAACACTCCTTCCCACAGATGTTTTGAAAAAAAACATTGTTGAGGCTGTTGCCGATGCCTTGGGGAGCCGATGCCTGGGGGAGCTTCTACATCCCTTAATGGGCATCAGCTGCCTACAAACGCAAGCTGGAATGCCATTTTGTGCATAGTTTCCATCTCATCTTCCATGCAACTGGATGATTTCAGCTTCTCGTTGGATAATCGTGTGAAGGGAGCTGAAATTATATGAAACATGGTGACACTATGTGAGTTGGCAGTTCTGGAGAAGAGTGTGGCATGCCCAGCATCTCAGAGAGCTAACTGTCTAAGTAACATAAGGAGATGATAATTGGTGAGAGTTTGAAAATAGAGTGAATTCAGAGCCGGCATATGAGTTTCCAGGATGTTGCAATGGGAATAGCATGGATGTGATAAGGGGAGAGATAAGGTGGCGTTTGCAGTGCGCAAACAGAGCAAACTCGAATCTACCCTATGTCTACTAGGATGGACCTTTATCTCTAACTGAGGCTGAAATAACAAAATCAATAACATCTAAATGACAGTGAAGCATATGTTGTCCCACAGTAACAACAGAGAGGAATATGTTTGTAAACAATGTAGGTTTATTAACAAATTCGTAATGTTCCAATCTCAAATCAAATCAATTGAATCAAAAGTCCATACGCTTCTGAATACAGCATATGTGAATATAGTCCAGGCAAGTTTAAATGCACGCCTCGAGAATTTCTGTTCCTCTGAAGGGAATCTCCCTTATGATAATTTAAGGCTATGGGTGCATTGGGAAAATTCAGAAATAGCAGGTTTCAACAAATATAGCATTGAAAGTAGAACCAAATAAAGGTTCCAGTCAAGAAAAGGAGAAATGTACTTGCTCTGGAAAGTAAGTCTATGAGCAGAAAAATAAGGACCATTTGATCTAGAGAGAGGAAGGGTAAAGAGACATCCTCTCATGAAGGTGGTCAGGGGCAAGTCTGACTAACTGTAGACAGATTTACACAGTTGAAGCATGAAATGTCATCTAAGTGATACATTGCACAGGTTCTCACCAAGTACGAACCAAACAAAATTGAACACCTGCAGTGAGCTAGGCATCAGCCTCCTTCTCACGAATAGTACAATGCCAGATTCCTCGTTTATCGCGGCCTTCACAATACCTCGCAAAGGAGAACCCACTTTCTCTGCCCTCATCCCGTGCAGGTGCTGAGAATCACTGTGCAACCAATTGTTTGAAACAAACATGACCTCCACACTGCAAGCTAACAGAAAATATTTGTTAATGAGAACATGGTGACTCTGGCGCCGAAACAGATATAGCACTATGCACTTCAAGCAAAAATAAAACATTAGCTCTGAAATGGAATCGGACACCTCGGCCCACTCATGTCAATGTTAAAATGAAAATATCTCAATTATAGCTACACTAAAGACATAAATTACTCTGTTCACAAATCTAGGTGTAAAATAATATGCTCACACACACACACATATAAAAGTAATGGTTCAGCATGTTGTAGGTCAATGCATTATTAAGTGCAAAAAAAGATGATGACTCATCACCAGATGTGACCTAAGACTTTGTACAAGTGCAGATTCTCATTGGACAGTCTTGTTTTTTGGGATTTTCAATCATCAAGGTAATGTCTTGGTGGTTTACATTTAGGACAACTCATGACATCATTTTGTGTGATACCTATCCGTTGTTGAAAATATCTCTTTCTCTGTGGTGTTGTCAGCCTTTACAGGAATTACAAGACAATCAGAGATATTTAAAGTTTATCAAGCAGCCTCCCCGCCTTCAGAAGTGATAGATGTCCTACCCCACAATCCCAGCAAAAGACCACTCGCTAAATTAGAGATCCCCACGTACTTGACATGGTGCATTTTACAAAGTGGGAACACTTTCAGCGAAAGTGTAATGCCAAGTGCTGTAATGTCATGGTGGTCAGTCAGCAGTTTTTTTTTTACATTCCAAATACAAACCCACTGTTTCTAAAATACATAAAAATCTATAACCCTGACCAACAGGGAGTTTCTGTCTGTGCCTGAGGACCAATGATGATTTTTTTTCTGCCTGGGTCCCCTAAGCCTTTCATGAATGACAGGGGCATACATCAGCACTAGAAAGCTTGCCGTGAATAAGGTGGGCATTTCCTGTCACTTTAGATATCCTCTTGATCCCGCCTTCCCTGTTAATGTATTGTTATGTTATGGTCACCAGCCTGCATACCATTTACATGTCTTGATCCCTGCTCTAGCTGCCATCACTCTGTGTACTGTGGTGCAGGCAGGAGTATAAACATCAACAACCACTATGCAGGCCTTTCTCAATCAGGCTCTTTGCCACTGCTGGGGCCTTATCCCCTGTACTCTTCCTCAGCCTACAGGGAATATTATCCTTTACCAAGGACCTATACAGCTCTCTATCAGACTTACATTATTGGGTTGAAGTGCACTCCAGGGTAGGATGGCGCTCAGTGGACTCGGCTGTGACAATGCATAAATGTGTTACTTGCTTTTTTAACATTTTCTTTTCACCTATGGCTTATTAATAACTGAGTGTTTAGTTATATTTCGTGTTTTTGTTTTTATTAATACAATGACCATTGCTTATTTTATTGTGTATCACCGGGATTGGCCCATCTCTCTTTTTGAAGGGGCCCTGCCCATTTATTTTTCCATTTCATTAGTTCGCACAGGTTCTAAACCTCCAGAACAAGGGCATTTACTTCAAATGCAATCAAAAAAGGTTGGAGAACCTTGAGCAGAGTCCACTGTAGGAATATTTTACCTTATGAAACAGATTCCTCAACCAGCATCAGTGCGAGAATTTTTAGGGGTGTGACACTATCTTAGTTACAAGGCTATTTATCAAACCAGTTGCAGTCTGGAATCCTCTGTGACTTGGGTGGGGTTACTGTGAGGCACCTGCTTACAGTGGCCTTATAGTAGCACCAACTCTGTCCCTAACTCAGGCCATGCTCAACCTCAGTGATCCAATCAGCCCAGGGAGGGGCAATTCCTGGATTACACCATCGGAGCCGCCGCAAATGCCATAAGTGTTAACAATTTCCGACAGGGCCACATGGGTCCGCAAGATCATATTGAGGGCCGGACAACTATCACTCATTTTTCCGCTCTATTTGTTAAGAAATGCATGGCAGGGATGGGCAAGAAAAAACAGAATGGTCCCTATGAACCAGGTGAAAAACTCCCTGCACGTCAGACCATTTGTTTTTTATTCAGAGAAAACAAACTCCCATTGTGGGAGTTTGATTTCTCTCAACAAAAGAGTTTTCTGGTCGGGTGCTTAAAACAAAGGGCCAACTTGACTAGCCTTCAGTGTTTAAAAGGGATCTGCTAAGGGCTCCCTTTGCATGAAACACAGATAAGGTGATAGAAAAATGCTTTCAGGAAGTCTAACCACTGGCAGCCACTTGGGGTAGCATTCAAGCCCGCTATTATTTTGCCCAATATGTCACCTCATTACTCTGAACCGGAGCACAAGCAACCCAAGACCAGTTTTGCCCTGACTGGGGCTCCACAGTTGAGTGTAGCTTGGTTCCATTAGCACTGTGTCTACTTAGGGCGTGGCACTCAAAGTGGCCAAGGGTATGCTCAGGTATGTTTCCCCTGCTCACTAAGCCACTGGAGCCAAGCTACACTTCACTGAAGAGGCCCAACGAGGGCAGAACTGGTCTTGGGTTGCTTGTGGTAGTTTTTTTAGGAGGTACGATCTACATCATGATTAATGTGTGGTGTGGTGTGTAATGGCAGCAAAGATGTTTCTTCCAATGGAGGATTCTGGATAGACCACGCTTTTCTGAAGAGATCAAGACAAATTCATTAGGATCAAAACGTCAACTTTTTCACAGGGTTTTCATTCCCACTCTAGTCAGGACCATGATGGACTCGTTGATTTTGTGGGTTGTAGTGTGCTGGTACCTTGTGATGTTTGACTATGTATACAAATGTACATATTTGTAAGTAAATATCACGTACTGAGCACTTTTCGCACCTTGTGCCTCATGCACTAGTTTTTGATGTGTGCTGCCCCAGGTTGATGTAATAATACATTGCATTTGGAAATTGAATTGGGCCATATGAATCATTCAATGATGTACTACTGGACCCATAAGGGGTTGTTTATGTCATGTTAGTAGACCTTTGGTAAATCTACCCATAGGGCTATTGTGTTTGTTCTCTGTAATTACAGTAAGTACCAACATATGCATATTATTTTATTGCTCCCCATGACTGGAGAAAAACTGGTGTTATAAATATAAAACTAAAAAGTTGGCCACTGGTAATTATGGCCCATATTGGGGTAAAATCCCAGAAAAGAGGCAAATCATATGAATTGTGTGTGATAAATATTGCATTGCATGCTATGCCTCATTCCCAGCGAAGAAACATGCACTCTGAGGTGTTTACTGTACCCAAGAAATACTTTGCCAGTATCTGATGGAATTTTCTGAGTGCAGTAACTATCCTGACAATTTCTCAATAGTCGTAATCAAGCTCTAAGTACATTGGCGGCACGCAGTTTTCCCAGGGAGGGGGGCCACACACCACACATACACACTCACTCACACCCATCCATTCACAAATGCACACACACCTATTCACAACCCACTAACAAATACACATACATTCATTTATACACGCATGCACAAAACATAAAAAAGCACATAAAAATTACCTTAACTTCAGCTTTCTGAGATTATGCCTGTTAGGCCCCAGGAGAGTTGGGACTGCTGACTTCCCCCACTGGCTGACCTTGGGTCAGCCAGTAAGGGAAGACAGCAGTCCCTCACTCGTCACAAAGTGGGATGGGTCAGTGAGACTGCTGACCCCACCCCACTCTGTGACGAGCTGTCACTGATTGACACTCGACCCTGGACACGTCAGGGCTTAAAACTGAAGAGCTAGGGGCATAGCCTGGTCAGTATGAATTAGGGGAGTGAGCTTCAGATTTTCTGACAATCAGACTGACATGTAATGTTTAAATTTATTATACAACAATCAGGGTGCATGAAAGGGGTAGTGGAAAGCGAAATGAGTGTGGGTTGTAGGAGTACTAAGAGAGAAATCACAATGTTTGGTAAAATATACAAAATGTTTGAGGACTTTCAAAGCATAGAGTGAGAGTGTGTGTGTGTTTCTGTGTGTGTGTGTGTGTGTAAAGATCCCTGCTGAAATCCGACTGACATCTCACATTACCCGACTGAATACAGCTGTACCAACTATTTATTAGAAAATAGATTCATTGGGGGGGTGTACCGCCCCAAACACCCTGCTTGAAGCTACGCCTCTGTGAAGAGTCCAGGTCCAATGCAATCAGAGGCGCGCTTCCTTATCATGCGGAGGCGGGCAGCCAGACACTTTTACAGGCTGAGGTGGTCACGCCAATAGGGCTGCGTAAAACTCAGCCTGGCAAAGTTCAGCTCAGGCAGCCAAAAGCATGCACATTTAGCACATGCCTAGCTCCTGGCTGCCTGACCTTAACAAGAGGAGTGTCTGTCAGGCTGACCTTAGTTCAGCTTGAGAGACACTCTTCTAGAATGAAAACCGGTGGGGGCATGGCCCCTCAGCCCATGCGAAGGCCGCTGCTACCTAAGTAGTATTTACCTGTATAGGGTGCATATCGACAGAGCAACTGCTGATTTGTTTTCAGTCGAGGCTCATCAGGGTACAGGGAGCGGGGCAGGGTGGAGCACACGGGGAGGGGGACGCGGGGTAAAGGAATTTTAATTAAAAGTAAATAAATAAATAAACGTATCTCCACTCCGCTTCTCAACGCCACTCCTCTGTCTTCCATCTTGCAGTGCAGGCACAGGCTCCCAGCATGCCCTTCGGCCGATCCTGATGCTGCTCAGAGCAGTGTCAGGATTGGCTGGGAGCACCGAGCCAGAGCGCTCCCGGGCAGACTGGGAGCCTGTGCAGGCTCTCTCCAGCCCGGCAACTGTGTTGCCAGGCCGGAGAGAGCCTACTGTGCATGTATGTTTGGCCATCCCGAGAAGCCCGGCCAAACATACATGCACAGTGAGGGGTATGCACAGTGCACTCCCCTCACTGCTCGTCACCTCATGGCTCCGCCCCTTTCACAAGGAAGGGACATTAAACATAGTTTATTGTCCCTTCCTTGTAAAAGGTTTGCAGCTTCTGCTGCTGGCTGGAGGCGACGCTCCTCCGCCCAAACAGAGGAACCGCCACTGTATTGTAAATGTTATCGTGTCTCAATAATGAAGCATCCTTTCATCAACATTTAAAGGACTTTCGGGTTAGTATCTGCCAACGTCCATAGAAGTACCTCCTGGCCTTTGCAGTGGTCCACGTTTCTTTCCCCGCATCCTTCTCTTTCAAGGAATTAGACACCTATCACTTCTTAATGGCTCTACATGAAATCTTCCAACACAATCCCACAGCCAGATTGACTTTAATATTTCATATCCCAGCGAAATGAGTGATGCGTGCAGCTCCCCATTTTTCTTCCCCCACAAATAGATTTGCTGTGCAGACTGAAATGGATTAGTGGTGTTTTGCATTGGATAAATACAGGCATCTCCTAAGTGGTCTGCCTGAATGTCATCGCAGACACTGAGCTCAGAATAGCCACAGTGTTTAGCACGGAGACATCACTTGAGGTCTTCACCACTCAGTCACCACTGGCAGCAGAGGTCAAATAGACCTGTCTGGCAAGTAACACTTATAAGGGCATTATTCACCGGTTATGGGCTGGGAGGCTCTTTGTTTTTTAGTTATTTTGCTGAAAATACATAAACAAAAGTTGATAGCAGGTTAAGTTTATCATCCCGAATGAGGTTACAATCTTTGTATTGTGTGGTTTAGCTGCTAGCGAACAGTATACCTGAGCACAGAGGATGAGAATATGGGGCCGCCCCCAGTAACTACAAGTTATTAGTATCCACGCGGCCTAAACAGATGCGCATTTTGGTATTTTACCAGATATCATATGTCGTGCTGCAATTATGCTGTCTCTAGGCCAGAAATCAAAAATTGGGGGTCTGTTTTTTTTGGGGTATATAACATTTTTCGCTGCTGGTGAATTTTGCTATATTAATGACTGAACATAATCGACTTTCATAAGTAAAACAAATGTATTTTGTAAACTGTAGGATCCGTTCTGATAAAGTATACATTCATGTGTAAGTATGAATGTTGTACTTTTGGATATAACCCAGTGGGAGAATGTTGCGCTTGCAGTTCTTTAATGTGCAGGCCTTCTCTTTTTTCTTTCCAAAGAACCCAACCAAAGGCGTCTCTAGTTAGGTTTCTTGAAAACTCCACCAGCCCTAATGGTTTTATTGCCCACATTTGTAAGGTATTAAAAAGCATGTCGGTCTTCTTTGAGTTAGGTTTTATGCAGGGTCACTGCAATTAAACGGGAAGGAAAGACTAAATAATGCGACTGGGATGACTAAATTATGTGGCAAGAAAAGGTAAATTATGCAACGTTATGCACAGTGCTTAATTTGTAGATAAAACCGTGCCTGTGCCCAACGCTCTCCTCTGAAATACGCAGCTACTCCAATTAAATGTGCAAGCACAGAATACCAAAGCAGCGTAATCCTGAAGCCATCTCGGGCCTCTTTAATCCATTTACAGCCACTCCCTGTCCTTTCAGCTCACTCTTGCAACTTTATGCCTTTATGCACTTTTCATTCTTTTTCTTCCTTCGTCTTTCTCAAATGTGTCTTTTGCTCGCAGTAGATGCCTGATGCAGAAAAACAAGTGCAGGCCCCCAAAAATAAGGGCTGGTGCCCCTCATCGGAAGCCACCAACACAAATTGAGCACTGGTTATGCTACTTATTTTGGGTAGTATTACTTCATAATTTTGAAATTTTTACATGTGTTGGCGTAGTCTGGGCAAAGGTTTCCCCTCACTAGTACTATTTCAACTCAAATACAGTAATAAGCACCTGAAAAGTGACCAGTCAAGGTTTGCATAGTTCCTTTCACTGTACGGAAACATGTTTTGCCACAATTTTAGTAACTGTTGATCCGTTTGGACCAGAAACAATTTTTTGGGGGTAAAATTTACAGATTATGCAGCAGATGATGGATTTTGTTGCAAAAGGGACAAACATATAGTTGTGCAGAAACCCCATGGCCGCAGTATCTCATAATTCACTTGACTCTGGTCGTATGTAACTTGCACTGCCACAAGGCGACTTACTGCAAAGGAACTGGAGGCCTTCAAGGCTAATGTCACCACTGATAAAGCTATTGAATATGCTGGCAGTGAGACCCATCTACTGCCCACGCCTTGGCGAAATTCACTTTTAAAACCCTGAGGGTCTTTTCATTCCCAATTTTTGCCAGTGTCAATGTCAAAACTCTTCAAACATTGTGATTCGATCTTTATCTTTATTTACTTAGATCTGTGTTTCATCCTCTTTCGAATATACATGAACACATACAGCAGCATTTTTTTAAAGCTGCTCAAAAGTTATTTTGCACTGTATTGTGTAATAATCAGTAATCGTGACGTCCTCAGACTCCCATCCCGATGCATTCGTGTGCAAGGACCCCCCTACCTCGCGGGTATCTGAAACAACAATAATAACCAAATATGCTCTCACCTCACTGGATGCTGCCTTACAACTAAAAAACATAAGAATGTGTTCCCAGTGCAACACAAAGGAAGAAGAAAAAATGTGGTAATCGTGCATTTATCTGGCGTGCTTGTAACCAAGAGGCCATCTATATAGCGTTCGACCTAGTGCCTTAGGGGAAGCTAGGGGCCTCTCTTAAGAAGCAAGGTATACCATCGGATCTTTTAGATAAACTGATAGGTCTTCATATTGACAACTTTGCTCAAGTACGGAGGGGGTCACAGAGGAAGTGACCTGATCATATAAGAATAAGTACGGGTGTTAGACAAGGCTGTGTACTTGCTTATTCACATTGTATATGAACAATGTTATAGCTGACCCCCTCTCTGAATGTGTTAGCGATTCCCCTATCGTGGATGGGACCCGTCTGCCTGCCTTACTATTTGCAGACAACAATCTATTGATCTCCCAAACCTTGAAGGGTTTGCAGACACTTGTTAATACCTTTAAGGCACACTGTAAAGGTAAAAGTTTGGAAATCAACTGAAAAAAACTGAATATCTGTTTATTAGACCTCGTATAAGCGGAGGCTATGCTTACACAAAAAAAAAAAAACCTCGATTGAGGTACTCACTTTGAATACCTAAGCATAATGCTTGAAAGGCTATCCTGGTCCTCACACATAAGAGCTGTGTTTCAACATAATGCAGCATTTAACTTAAAAAAGAAGGCTACAACATCTATAGCCATTTCTCCATCCATTGAGGTATATAGGTACAAAGCAGAGGCAGTAACCCTGTATGGATCTGAGCTTTGGTGTATAGACAATGAGGACAAACTAATAATTGTTCAAAATTAATGTATAAGGTCTCTGTTACATCTCCCTAAATGAGTATGCTTATTGTATTATTTCAGGACTTAGCCGTCAGAAGAATTGAGCATCCTGTGAAACTAAGACCTTTACTCTTATGGGTGAGAGTTTGGACTCTGCCCGAACTTGCACCCTGTAGAGAGGGGATTAAGGGAACTTTTAAGTATTGATACCAATCACGTCTTTCCGTGGTTCCAATTTGTTGAGGCAGATCTAGAAGTGGATGCATGGGCATGCCCATGCTCCACCCATGGAATGCCTACCAGTTCCAAATGTAAGATACCAGTGTAAGCCACTGCACTGCTCTACATTTCTTTCCAAAGCCATGCAAGGAAGCGCAAATCACCCTTTGTGTGGCTTTGCATATTTTACTGAAACTTTTGTGTTATCCTTGCATCGCCTTGTACGACACAAGTGCGGGAGGCTCCCTCGTAATGGCGAAGGAGCGTTGGCTCACTGTCTGAGCCAGCAGCTGAAAAGTAAAACGATATTTTAATATTGCTTTATTTTTCAGCTGCTTGCTCAGCCAGCATGCGCAGGGAGGGGTGGGGAAGAGTGGCGAGCACTAAGTTCGCAGGTCAGTTTGGCCATCCATCTTAGGTCAGCCGAAATGTCCTGCACACTTAGGTTTCTCAACCTGGCTGTGCAACACAACGGGTTTAGAGAAACTGCACAGACCCCAGTGCACTGTCTGAGTGGCAGACCAAGCCGCTCAGACAAATCCTGGTGCTGCTCTCATGCTATGGATAGTATGAGAGCACCGCCAGAAATGCTTGGGTAGCTTGTGCTGGTGTCCCAGGGACTTCTGGGACACCAACACCTTCGATGGAAGAGGCTTGAGGCGGCCGGCAGCAGCAGAAACAGGTACGTTTTTTAAAAAGTACTATTTAACTAATTAAAATGATTATTTTGTTTCTCCCCGTACCCCACCACCCCCGCCCCTTGAGATTTGCGGGGCCGCCGCTGGACACAAGGAGAATGTAAATGCTTAATAAACCTGGCCGGGCTCTTTTGGCAGTTCTGCAGGCCAAGGCAGCAGTTGTTGACTACCATGTGGGCCGAAGTTTGGAATGAAATAAAGAAATGAGCCATGGCATTCAAAGTTTGGTACAGTACAGTCAAATGAAGTTCAGTATGGCAGTCGCTTTGATGGCGATGATAATCGTAGTCACACAATTACCCCGTCTTGCTAACATAACACAAAGCTGTATGCACTCCTCGTGTACGCAAGCCTCAATTGAAGCTGCCCATTTGAACTGCTGATAACATGACAGGTGTAATATGCTCATTGTCCATCATTAAGAGATGTCTGTATCTGGGTGGGGAGATCTGCCAGGTCCGGAGGTATCCGTATCAGACTGTATTTCCTGTCCCTCCTTGAGGTTATTACACGTTTCTGTTCTGGGAGTAATTCCAAAACATTCAGGTCCCGAAATTACCTGACCCTTTCGCACATGCTGTCAGCTTAATACATACCTTTATTGGTCACATTCCCCACCTGCATTAATTGTTTGTGGACATGAATTACATTTTACAGGGTGCGTTTCCGCCGTAAATAACACTATTAATGTCATTACAAATTGAGCAGAACCGATTGGGACACAGACCACACGTGATAAATAACATTACTGCAGGACGAGGTTTGTACTACTTTTGGTAAATACATCTTATTCCAGGTTTTCAGCTTTAAATGAGGCATAGCATGAGGCATTGGTATTTAACACACGAATACAACGTTTTGCCTTTCTTGTGGGATTTTTCTTTCATTAAATTTCAACTGGCATCTCCCACTGTAAAACTGCAATAGTGTGATAACTATCACCAACTCATAATTCAGATTGTTCTGGAGGCAATAGTTTGCACAGGCATCCGATTTTAGACTTTAATGTTTTTTCAGGACCTCTATAGGGCTGTGCGGTATTCCCCAAGAGAGATACTTCTCTTTGAGTCTGGAGATGGGAATCTTTGTGTCTTTCTTAATGTTGAATGCCAGCCAGTTTTAAAAATCGACAACATGATTTTTTTTTGTCTCGGATTGCAAATCGCAATGCTATGATCACCTCTTAAAAACAAAGTTGAATTGTTTGAGGGATCTGTACATATTTTGATGCAATTCGAAACATTTCCGATGCTATTGTTTGTAAGTTTATACACACATTCTAATTACATTTAAAACAAATAAAATATGTGTTCATTTATTTTGCTTTGGAGATATTATTTAACTATTCTGTGGACCACTGAATATGCCTTTTTTTAAACAGCATCTATTAGATGACCTTCGCGATTTTGAAGTTGTCTTCTGTTAAGCAGGCATAGGTGAGTTTGGGAGTTTTACTCGCCGAACTACATCGCAGTGGAAACAGGAGAAAGAACAAAAATTGCTCCCAGCGCTCATCTTCTCTCAGATGTAGAACACGTTTTATCAGCAGAGAGATGGGTGCGCGCGCTTCCCCTCTCAGAGCCCGTCTGGACCAACTGTATATCACACCTGTGAAAACACTCATTTGACGAACAATTCCCCAGTTCACTCTGTATTTTATAAATGTCTTGTGTCTTGTCATTGGGGTGTTGCTAAGTGTGTGTTCCTTTGTCTGCAAGTCTCAGTGGGACGTTCGTAATTGCATGTGAACATCTCTACAAACTGCGCGACGCCTCCGCGGCGCGCTGTGCGTGGATCGCGAGTCTCTGCGTGCAACTGTCACTATTGTCGCAAGTTCATTTTACCACAGGAGTAACGAGGCGGAGGTTACAGAAATATATTATTACAACTGACCATGTACATATGGCACACCTTAAATGGAGTGGGCTATTGGTGCTCAAACAGTAGGAGGTCGTTTCACACAAATGTTTGCCCTCGGTGGTATAACTTATGTCAAGAAAATTCGAAACTGAAGCATTATTAGCTGATGTACAAACAGGGCGTGTTACACCCTCCCCCCCCCCCCCCCCCAAATGTGTTTTGTGATAAATAATTGGACGCAGGTGCTTTCAGTCGGTATGGTGAGGTGTCTGTCGGATTCTACCAGGAATTTTTACACACATTCAAAAACGCACACACGCTCTCTCCCGCTCTCTCTTTGGAAAGACTTAAAAATGTTTTTTATTTGACTAAATAATGCGCTTTCTCTCACTTAGTGCACCTACAAATACACATACCTCTCCCTTTCCACTGCACCTTAAGTACCTCTGTGCGCCCTGCGTGTTGTATAATGTGTTTTAACATCAGGTGCCATCGTGATTGTTGGGAAATCTGAAGCTAACATCGCCCCCCTCCCCCCCAGGTCATATTGACCAAGCTATTCCCCATTTACAAAGGGTGAATACTGAAACCATGCCTGTTGTTTGTGTGTAATCAATGTTTGCGTAGTTAAATAATCACATAACTTAGAACTTCGCTTAGATGACCACCGGATGTCAGAGAATTATTCCTCAAATCCCGTGCAAATTCTGTCAGCATCAACTCACTTGCAACTGTGGGTAGTCACAAACAGTTTGTGAGACATTTCTATCACATCTGCACATCTGATATGCAGAGTTAGAAAACAGGTGCAAATCAACAATGTGCATGACTACCCCACTTATGTGGAAAATACCACATGGCATATGTACGTGGGAATAGTTTGCCAGCTCTCCAAACACTTGTAAGTCATGGCCCAGCACAGTAGGTATATATAATCTATGTCATAATTTACATGTCTTTATACATTCTACCCTTTTGCTCATATTATCAAACAATAAGTTGCTCATTGCACAAACTTCAGGGTGAATGGTTTAGAAGGTACTATCTGGAATGAAACCTAGGACCTTGATTTTACGTATAGGACCCAACATTGTCAAGAGAAGCCACAAAACTATTTCACCAGCTCTTAGGTATTTAATTATTAAAAATGTGAAATTACGTCAAAGCCTGCACCTCGGTCATTGTACTAGTTGCGACACCCAAGAGCAGTTAGGTGCAGAGCTGTGTTGCATAAACTCAGGAAAAACAGAGATTTTACAATTTGTGAAGGGCACCCCCTTCTGGAATTTGATATGGTGGCCCCCAGAGCTTGGCACTTTCCCCACACCTGACCTTAAAGTAAGAAATGTAGGTGTAATCTTTGTTGCACAGCTTTCATTCTCTCATCAAACCAACAAACTAGTTTCATCTTGTTTTTTCCTGCTAAAAAGCTTTAAGAAAATGTTATGGTTTATTGTGGTTGAGCTACAGAAGGCTGTTATAATCTCTTTAGGGTGGTCCCGACTCGACTATTGTAATGCTCTATATATGGGCAGGTTCTTAGAATAAACTGCAGGAGCTGCAAAAAGCAGCAGCAAGGCTTCTTAAGAAAATCCGGAAATTTCAGTCGGTTTCCAAGGCTCCGAAGGAGCTTGATTGGCTTCCGGTGAGAAAGAGAGTTACTTTCAAAGCATAGTGTACAGCTCACAAAGCACTCCATGACTCCGGCCCAAATTATTTGAGGAAAAAATGTAATTGGTACGTTCCCAATAAACAGCTGCATTACAAAACTGCTAAACATGTGTCTTTCCCAGAGATGAAGAACGTTTCTTGGGGAAGTAGAAGGTTTGTCTATTCCTCTTCTCATCTTTGCAATAGGCTGACCAGGCACCTTAGAGGTCAATCAGATTTGAGTAGCTTTAGGAATCAGTCATAAAACCTGGCTGTTATCTTCCACGCTATAGCATGGCCTATCCTTAGTCTTCCGGACTTTAGTGCCAAGCCGCCTTTGGGCATTCATTGCGCTTTATAAAGCTATCAATATCATAATAAGAAGAAGAGAGCAGGCCAGCCCCATATCTACTACGATATGGCACTGTGGCTCTATTCCAATGCCTCAGCACACAATTAGAGTGCCAAGCTCCCTACACGCACCTTTGCCCCGTAGTGCAGATTGCACCATAGGTGTGTCTATGATGTCTAACAGGTTTTGTAGTGGGTGGTTGCTCATCTAGAATTAAATACTATGCTCAGACTTAATTTAAAACATATTTCACAAAGTATGTGTCCAATAGCATTCATGGAAACTTTGAAAGTCTGGAGAAAAAAACTTTTGTACTACTTTGCACCTGCCTCGAGGAGGTATACTTTATCTAAGGATGTCAGTAGATAGGGTGTTTCAACAAAAACCAAGGGTGATAGCACAGGAATGCATATATGCCACTCATAGAATGACAAAATTGATGCAAAGCAATGCAAAGTACGAGAAAGTAGCGCAAAGCACTATTTCCATTACTTTTAGATAACTTTTCACAAAAAATAGAAAATGTGTTGGAAAGTAAGCGGTTTATCAAGACATTGCGCTGATTTGCATAATTTTTGTGTCTGTGCATCAGGATAAAGCCCTGACAAATTGGTGCATGTGTTCCCATGTCAGAATTGGGAAGCAGGACCTGGGCTGACACTCAGGCCCATATTTATACTCTTTGACGAGCTAACGCTATTCCTGTGCACCAGGTGGGCGCCTTATTTAAGGATTGACGTTAGCCGGCGCTGCGGGATGGTCAGAGTAAAAAAAAATGACTCAAACCAGGCAGCGCCAGCGTAGGAGAAAATGGGGGTTGTGTGTCAAAAAATGGTGCAAGTCAGGTTTGAGTAAAAAATCATGGCTCAAACCGGACCTGCGCCATTTTTTGACGCACAACCCCCATTGAAATGACTCCTGTCTTAGTAAAGACAGGAGTCATGCCCCTTTGCACCAATGGCCATGCCCAGGGGACTTCTGTCCCCTGGGCATGGCCATTGGGCATAGTGGCATGTAGGGGGGCCCAAATTAGGCCCCACTATGCCACTTTAAAAAAATAAAAAAATTATACTTACCCCAACTTACCTATGCTTACCTGGGATGAGTCCCCCCATCCATGGGTGTCCTCCAGGGGTGGGCGAGGGTGGAAGGGGGTGTCCCTGGGGGCAGGGAAGGGAACCTCTGGACTGCTTCCATGGTCAGAGACCATGGAAGTGGAGCCCACAGGTCCCGTAACGCCTGCCCTCACCCAGGCGTTAAAAAACGGCACACATCAGGCTGTGCGATGTTTTTTAAGGCCCGCCCCCTCCTGTGCATCAAAATGGCGCGGGAGTATAAATAAGGCGCCCTGGCCTTAAAGTCATTTTTTGGTTGGGAACGCCTACCTTGCATGTCATTAACGCAAGGCGGTTTCCTGCATCCAAAAAATGACGCACACAGAGGATTTTTTACGTCTGGGGGTTGGGCGTCTTTGTATAAATATGGGGCAAGGTTTGCGCTGAATGTGCATCTACATTTTTGACGCACATTCGGCGCAAACAGAGTATAAATATGCCTCTCAGTGTCACCCGGATATATTTTCTTTGCTGCTCTTCAACAAGACATGCCAAAAAGCAATATACATCCTCTGCTGGAACCCTGTACAAACGTATGAATGAAATCAATAGCTTTGAATCTGGTTATGGGATGGCCAGGTAGAGAGAGAGCACGTACGTGTATGTGTGTGTGGTTTGTGTGTGCTTCTATTCTTCCTGTGTGATGCATACTACTCTGGGCCTGGTAATATATTGGCAAGAAAGTGAAGCTGTACACAGCCATTAAATCAGATCCAATTTCCTCTTGTAAGGAAGCTACAAAACAAGCTCAACAGGTTAAAGTGCCAGATGCAGATACTGGACGTATCCTTCAGGTCATAGACTTGAATACCAACGGGGCTAATTATTTCCTCCAAACTTCTGTGATGCAGAACATGTGCTACTGAGGTGGATAATACATGCTGCAGTGGCTGAAAACTTTAAGAATAATGCAACAAGTGCTATATATGAAAATATTGAGTCATTAACTGCGGCACTTAAAATCTGGTAATAAAACTTATCTTAAAATATAAAAATAATACTTTTTAAAAACATTGACAAAACTATGAAAACATCATAGGCATATACTTAAGGCCTGATTCACAAAGATAAACTTAGTTTTGTGTAAGTCTCCCTTTCTGTTGGAATTCACAAAGCTCCATTTTCCGAGTGTGGAGACTCCGTAGTCGGGGGACTCTGCACATAAAAAGATAGGTCTGTCATATCTTTATAAGTGCAAAGTAAAGCGTAATTCTAAAAATCATTGACACCAAAAGGGAGTACACACAAGCGGGCGCACGTTTCATTGAGGTAAGAGAAACAGATGTTAAATACTTCAGATTAGGCAGTGGGGAACAATGATCTGCACCATTGTTGACATGTTACTAACAGCACGAAAGCCATGCCGCTTATTTAAGTTCAAAAATGAGTTTAATAATAGTATTAAAGTTATGTTCATTACGTTAATTTACCTTACACTGTTTGCGACCACCCGATTGTGCGGTGTAATGGGTTCTTTTAACAGCATGATAGTAACTTTCATCATACTTTGCAATTGAGATTGTCAGTAGCATGATAGTTATGTCAATTATCTTAATAGGCTGTACACTGGTGGTGATCATTCAGCTGTTTGAAGTGATTTTTAGAATTATGTTTTACTACCTGATGTTTATCTGTATGTCAATAAGTGCAATAAACAGAAAATTGCCGGTTTTACCACAGGTCTTACATTATGTGTGATTGCACCACACATTCCACCTGAACACACAAAATTTAGACATGTTGTTGATTCCACATGGCATGTCACACGTTGGGTCCCAATTAGAGGCATGTTTATAGCTTGATACCTTGACATTCATGTAGCATGCTTTCACAGGTGTGATTAACAACTCTTTCACTGGAACATAGGCAATTTTTTTGAAAGAAATCATTTTGTATGACGGACTCGCTGCTATTTCTATAAACCCGATGGTTTTGGGTTACTTTTCAGCAAAGTATTTCCCTGATGAAGGGCAACACCCAAAATGCATTGGGACCAGGGAGTGCATGGAAAGATGTGACCTGAAGCTTTGACCAGCCCATTGTAGTGATGTCATATTGCATATGTTTGAAAGAAGACGATGGTACCAGGATCAAGAAATAAACATAATCTTCATTTGAAGTTCAGATTTGAGATACGGAGTACTGATTTGAAGAATTACCTATGATTTTGAGATATCACGTGTGACTCATTGCCACTTTTACAAAGAGAATGCATTTAGGGGAGTCTCTCGTGGGTAGGAGGCACCCTACTCATGTATTTCTGACTCACGCTCATGATCAGAGGGCGATATCCTGATGCACCCAGAGAACTTTTCGAATTAATGACAACTGATCAATTACATTTATTTTACTAAGGAGTGCAGACGTCTATTTCTTTAATAAATAAATAAATAAATAAAACAGTGCAATACAATATAAACTAACCTGTGGCAATCATGGTACCTGTAAGTAGGTGCAAAAAACGTTACAAGACAAGTTAAAATGTCGACTTGCCTGTATGAAGTAGAATACTAAGGGGCAAATTTAAGAGCACCTAGTGTCACAAGAGTGTCACTTTTCGTGGCGCTCCAGTGGCGCTAACCACTGCTACATATTCACAAGAATATGCAACTCCACTTTTTTGTGGTGTTATGCCTCCTTGTAAATATGGGCCCCTCTGATGCAGTTTTCTGCATCAGAGGTGCGTGCAATGGGTGTTGCTGTGGGTGTTCACCGCAACACCCATTGCTTTTGACACTGCATCATATTTACGAGTTGTCAAAAACCTGAGGCAGCGCCAAAAACTAACACCACCCCAGGGGTGGCGTTAGCATGGCAAAACAAAGATGAATGCTTTTATTCCTCCTCATTTTTTTCTTTTTACTATGTGTGCTGCATTGTGCAGCACATGTAGAAGAAGCAAAATGCCATGGACGATTGTTTACATGCAGGAAAGGACACCTTCCTGCACATAAACAATATATCCCCTCAACGCAGACACCCTTACATTATGGTGCAAGGATGACTGCTTTGGCATTAGGCAGCTTAACTCCTAAGGGGGAAACGCAGGGGTGCGCCATATTCCTCTAAATACGGCACACCCCTGCATTTCCAAAGTGGTGCAGCGCAGCACTTTTATTTTTGGCACAGCGCTGCGCCGCTTCAGCATAAATCTAGGCCTAAAAATATTAATCAACAATATTACAGCACAATATAAAAGAAGCAAGGATAAAGTGTGACAAACCACATGAAATTGAGAGGGTGAAGTGCCTTCCTGTGAATTGTCCACATAGCCCCCAGAAATTTGGCATCTGGTATGGCAAGGGGTAAGCTGCAGTCCGATATCAGAATCCAAAGGGTGACTAAATGGCTATGCTGGATAAACACCTGCAGATTGAGGTAGCCATACTCTACGTGGTCAGAACATAGGCTGAGCAAGCAAAAAAAACATGTGTGACACTCTCCGCAGAGAAAGTACATACAGGGCACATGTCAGTAGCCCTCTGAGTGAAAGCTTCAACGGGAGGGTGACCATTCTGAATTAAAAGTATAACGTCCTATCGGTCGCGGCAGTCACCTGATCCCAGTCTAACTCATACCCTCTCAGAGTGTTAAAATCAAGAACTTCTCTAACGAGTTTGAGAGAGTCAGCCCCTCCAAGGTAGTTGTCTTCTGTGACTGCCCAATACAGGTTCTTCAGGGAATGTTTGGATGGAAAACAAGTAGTGGTGGCATGGTCTCAAAGATCAGGTAGCCCAAGGGTGTAAAGTAAATCTTTAATGTTGAGGAGCCAGGGTACTTTGTTAAATCTATCTGCCTGCATTATATCTCGAAGGGCAGTGGTATAGTGAGCAAGTTCTGTTGTCCATAACCGTCTCCAGTATAACCAGGGACGCAGCCTGACTTTGCCAAAAATACTTCTTACACGCATGTCCAGAAAGAGTGGTGTCATGGGTGTACTAGGGGGAAGAGATGCGAGATTGAGTAAGAATTTATTTTCAGTACTGATGTTTCAGTGTTAGAAAAATCCCACAACTCTGCCCCATATAAAGTTGATCCCAGAGCCCTAGCCTCATAAAGGTGGAGTGCAGGCGGAATAGGTTTAGTGTAGGAGGCCCTGTATTCTCTAAGAATTTCCCCTGTGACTTGCTTTAGTTCAAAAGCAGCTTTGATGATACATGATTTCCAAGACATGCACTCACTGAAGGTAATACCCAAGTAGGTGAAACAATCCACCGTCTCAAGGGGTGCTCCCCTATACTACACACTTCTTAAAGGATTTGTGGGGGTTAAACATCACCAGCTTTATTTTAGTTGTGTTGATCTCTAGTCCCCTAGCAAGACAGAACTCCACAAAACGAACCAGGAGTTTCTGTAGCTTGCTTGGCATCTTGGAGACCAAAAGCATGACACCAGCGAAGAGGAGTATTTGAGTTTTGGTGCAGGCCAGTAGAGGTGCATCCACTTCAGCCTGGGATAAAAATGTAATAAAAATGTAACAATGTCATTACTATAAAGAGAAAAAAGTGGAGGGGCCAATAGTTAGCCCGGTCGTACACCTCTGTGGTCTCGGATCTTTTCAGTCAACTCGTCCTGTTTCCCCAATGAAATATGTGCAAAATTGCCCTCATGAAGATGGATTACCAATGACAGAATATTCAAAGCATTGTCATGTCTGTAAGAGCCTGACAAAGAGTGGAACGTGGAATCAAATCAAATGCAGATCGCAAATCGACAAAGGCAACATAAAGGTTACTCTTGCTGATAATGATGATCCGCCAGTAGGTAAGAAGAAAGCAAAAAGCCTGGTCCATGGTAGAAACTATCGACTAAAAACCCACCTGAAAGGGGCTTAGGATGTCCATCTTGTTCATCCAATACAGAATTTTGGCCAGCACACATGGTAAAAAACGTTTTGGGTACAATCTATTAGACTTATAGGCCTATATGTGCTTGGGAGGGACCTATCTCCTTTCATGTGTATGAGGGCACCTTTCCAAGGCTCAGGAATGAGTGCCTCCGTAGAAATAGCATTGGCAATAATTAAGATATAGCTGGGCCAAACCTCTATATCAGGTAGGAAGACATCAGCCGGTACGCCATCTGGCCTTGCGGCCCTTCCCCTTGTAACAGCTAATAGTGATTGGATCACATCCGAGATGTCAAACACGGGGACAGAAAGGGAACGACACGGCAGGGTCACAATGAAATCATTAGGAGTATTCAGAGAGGTATCTGAATATAAGTTGCCAAAATAATCAGCCCAAAAAAAAGGGGCAACATTTCTGCCGAGTTTCAGTGCGGGCATAGTTCCATTGCGGGAGACTAGCTGCCAAAATAAAATGAGGTCTCTGCCAGCACAAGCATCATTAAGGGCAGACAATCTCTGCTCGCCCCACCTCTTTTTAGCTTGAGAAACAGCGATTTTGCAGGCTTTCCTGGCCAAGGGAATACTGGACGTGTCTCTGGTTTTAATGGCTCTGGCTAGAGAGCCATAGGATTTATGGCATTCTGCATTGAACCAGGGAGACGTTTTTGGGATTCCCTCGGTTTTTGTGTGCAACAGGGACTATGAAATGCCCTGGTATACATTCATAGAAGGCTAAGTGTGTGGCAATTAGTTGGTTTGGAGTGAGAGACCGGCCTGTCATGAGTCCTGCCATAACAGCATTAAGATCTGCAGTTAAAGTTGAAAGAATGTCAGGGCGTGCTGCCATTTGGCACCACTGTGACAGTGGCAAGAGGTCAATCTAATGTCCCTAGTGGAAAGAGACAGGCCTGGTACCGGAGAAACCGTCAGGTAATGTGCCTGCATGGACAAGGAGAGAGGATTATGGTCGCTTTCTGTTCTCTCGAAAACACATGTCAATAACCACAACCCGAGATCGATTAGAATGTAATTGATTCTGCTCATGTGAAAAGGTGTATTGAACATATGGGCCTCTTCAAGGTCAGATTTTGTTCGTCCATTGGCAGCTCTAGGGTCATACTCAATGGTTAGAACCTTAAGAAGGAGAGCTGTTTGCGTCCATCCATGAATTGGGGGGACGATATGGGGGGGAATAGCCCAGACTTTATCCTTGTTTTGTGTTAAATGTACGTTGTCATTGTCTAAAGGCTCAAATCTGGAATTAAAGTCACCTGCCACGATAAATTGTTGGTTGAAATTGGTTTCCCAGTGTTTGAATAGTGTGCGATGACACCCCTCCTTTAGTCCCTCTCGCATAAACATTAAAAAAATGATTACCCTAGGTTTGGACTTACTGCAAAGTTCAACGGCTAGAATGTCAGGTGAGTCAATGAAAAAATATCAACTCTCTCATTTAAGAGATTATCTAACCCACGTGGCTAAGCCCCAGAAGCACTGCCCCTCTGACTTGGAGTGGCAGGAACAAAGAAGGTCAGGTACCCAGGCCTAAAAATTGGATCCAATGACCACATCTCATGGAATAGACATAAATCATGTTGTTCCACAAATGCATTCCTAATTCTTGGACCTAGCCCGGCCAGATTCCAAGAGATGAAAGAGCTAGCTGAACTTGGTTGTTGTGGATACCTCTCCAGGTTTAATGAGATGTATACCTTTAGGAGAGGAAGGAAATAGTGTAATATTACTTTAGTATGAAAACCCCGATCCCAGGATGCTTGTTTCGGGTCCAGGGAGGACCTAGCCTGGCAATTTAGGCTAAATAGTTCACACGGGGAACAGGGTCAAGACTGATTTGCATATGGCTGGATCTAAACTAGGGTGGCATGGTGAGCAAAAGAATGATGGATTAAACCTGAACCTGTGACTGGGGGAGAGTGTGGAAAAGTTTTAGCACTACGCCAATTATCCTTTTGTGTTGCTAAAGTCACACAAAGTAGCCAGGGTATGCCTGGATGTGGGTCCCTTGCTCACTGTGCCACTGGATTCATGCTAGCCTGGCCAATGAGGGGTATACCCTGGAACCGGTCCCAGCATGATTGTTTCCGGTCCAGGGAGGATCAAGCCTGGCAGTTTGGGCTGGACTGGGCTGTTCCGATGGGGAGCAGAGTCAAGATTGATTTGCATAAGGCAGGTTGTGTTCTTTTTCCTTTATACATGATTCTCATTGCTGTCTTAGGGTGATGTGCTCGGTTTAAAAAATAATTTTAACTTAATTGCTGAAGCTGTTGATATTTATTTGTTATTGCTGATGTATGTATTTTTAAATGGGATAGTTAAATTGTATTTGTATTGAAAAGAGATTTCCTGTATTGTCTGTTTTATGGAAATGTTATTTTCCGACCTAAACAACTACTCACAGAATGACGGATATACCTTCAGTAGAGGAACACAGTTGGAGTGCATGAACTAAGGAAAACATTTAGTTCTAGTTGTTGATATATTTTAAAATCACAATAGAAAATAAGATTCTGGTTTGTTACCTTCCCGACTGTCTCCTGCAAGCATGACAGAAGGTTCTGTTGCCTGGTCAATCCGCAACTTCTTTATTTTAGCTTTTGACATGAACACATTGGTATGCCCATCCAAAGCTCTTTATGCGACCCATTGCAGGCCTTCTGAATGAACTGAATCCATCCCGTTTTCATCTGTTGCCGAGGTTTTCAAAACGACAGGCACAGCAAATGAGCCCCGTCCATTCAGCAGGACAGTGGTAAGGGTGTGGTACATTGACAGGGGCATTCTTGAGCACACTGTCACAAATATATTATTCGAACCATATGTGGTAGCACACAGACAACTCATTTTCCATTGAAATGGCCACTAAATGTATACAGACATGCAATTTTACTGATAAAACTATACTGCGCACAAATAATAGTATTTCAAAATCTGGTATCAGTGAATATTTATAATATATGCATTTTCTATTAAAGTGTATTGATTTGCTTTGATCCTATTGAAATATTTGTTTCCATCACACCTCATAATTATTAAAGAAAGTGTTTTTTAATGTGTTTATTTTTTTCTGTCAACATCACAGAAATAAATATGGCATCCATTAGAAATGTATTGCAGTGCCAGCACCCTTCCCTTCCATCATTAACTTTAGACTTCAGAGTTCAGTTTTGTGTTTGAGAGCAGATTGGAATGCATACCCAGAACTACTCTAATCTACGTGGATTTTTTTAGGTCTGGCATGACAGTGCAGCTGTCACCTGACCATATTTGATCAACAAAAAGGTTCTACTGAGAGAGAGCAGGCTTCACTCACATGTTGGTGCCCCCAGTACAGGATTTGATTGGGACAAATCTATGTGCTCCCACTGAAAAGACTGCTCAGATTGCACTTTTTGGCTTGCAACAAAGCTTATACTTGACACAGCGGGACTGAGTTGGGTTTGGTAGAAATCCAATATTCAGGGATATGGGCCTTGTTAGAAAGAAATTGGGTTTTTGGTTGGCAGTCAGGTTACCCCCTGTCCAAGCAAAAGCCCTCACTCTAGTCAGGGTAAGTCACACACAATCCAAGATTATCCTGTGCCCACCCTCTGGTAGCTTGGCACGAGCAGTCAGGCTTAACTTAGAAGGCAATGTGTAAAGTATTTGTGCAATAAATCATACAATACCACCATATAGCACCACAAAAATACACCACACAGTGTTTAGAAAAATATATAATATTTATCTGGATAATTGTAGGTCAAAAAGAATAAAGTTTGCAATGGGAAATTGTAGGGATGTCACTGAAAAGTGATATACAGTGTCTTAAGTCTTTAGAATATAAACAAAGTCTCTTTCAAGCACAAGTACCTGGTTTGGAGTGGAAAAATCTCCTCAGAGGGCCACAAAAGAAGAGGTGCGTGGAAAAAGGGTGTGTGCGTCGATTTCTCCCCAGCACACACGGACTTGCGTCGTTATTTTCCACGCTGGGAAGTCGTGCGTCGTTTTCCGGTGCGCGGACAGTCTCTTTTCGTGGATCGCGGAGATTACCAGATGTACCGGGTCTGTGCGTGGATTTTCCTATTTGTTTTCCGGCTGCGCGTCGTTCTGCGGGGCTGCGCGTCGAAATTACGATCTCACGGCAGGCGTCGCGTCGATTTCTCCTCTAGAGGTCGGGCGGCGGTGTCCTTGCGAAGCCGTGCGTCGGATTTTCAGTCGTCCCAAGAGCGTCGCGTCGATCAGCGTCGGTGTGCGGCGTTTTTCTCGCCGCGGAACAAGCTGTGCGTCGAAATTTTCGGCGCACGGAGCGTCCAAGTGAAAGAGAGAAGTCTTTTTGGTCCTGAGACTTCAGGGAACAGGAGGCATGCTCTATCCAAGCCCTGGGAGAGCACTTTCACAGCCAGACAAGAGTTCAGCAAGGCAGCAGTCCTTTGTAGAAAGCAGAGTCCTTTGAGCAGCCAGGCAGTTCTTCTTGGCAGGATGTAGTTTCTGGTTCAGGTTTCTTCTCCAGCAAGTGTCTCTTGAGGTAGGGCAGAGGCCCTGTTTTATACCCAAATGTGCCTTTGAAGTGGGGGAGACTTCAAAGAGTGGCTAAGAAGTGCACCAGGTCCCCTTTCAGTTCAATCCTGTCTGCCAGGGTCCCAGTAGGGGGTGTGGCAGTCCTTTGTGTGAGAGCAGACCCTCCACCCTCCCAGCCCAGGAAGACCCATTCAAAATGCAGATGTATGCAAGTGAGGCTGAGTACCCTGTGTTTGGGGTGTGTCTGAGTGAATGCACAAGGAGCTGTCAACCAAGCCCAGCCAGACGTGGATTGTAAGGCACAGAAGGATTTAAGTGCAAAGAAATGCTCACTTTCTAAAAGTGGCATTTCTAGAATAGTAATATTAAATCCGACTTCACCAGTCAGCAGTATTTTGTATTACCATTCTGGCCATACTAAATATGACCTTCCTGCTCCTTTCAGATCAGCAGCTGCCACTTCAACAGTGTATGAGGGCAGCCCCAATGTTAGCCTATGAAGGGAGCAGGCCTCACAGTAGTGTAAAAACGAATTTAGGAGTTTTACACTACCAGGACATATAACTACACAGGTACATGTCCTGCCTTTTACCTACACAGCACCCTGCTCTAGGGGTTACCTAGGGCACACATTAAGGGTGACTTATATGTAGAAAAAGGAGAGTTCTAGGCTTGGCAAGTACTTTTAAATGCAAAGTCGAGGTGGCAGTGAAACTGCACACACAGGCCTTGCAATGGCAGGCCTGAGACAATGAAAAGGGGCTACTTAAGTGGGTGGCACAACCAGTGCTACTGGCCCACTGGTAGCATTTAATTTACCAGCCCTATGCACATAAAGTGCACCTTACTAGGGACTTATAAGTAAATAAATAGTCCAATCAGGTATGATTCAAGGTTACCATGTTTTAAGGGAGAGAGCATATGCACTTTAGCACTGGTTAGCAGTGGTAAAGTGCGCAGAGTCTAAAAACCAGCAAAAACAGTGTCCACAAAGTGGAGGGAGGCAGGCAAAAAGTTAGGGGTGACTACCCTAAGGCTGTCAGGTCTAACATGTGTCCCCCCCAGCTGAAAGTGGGGAGAGCTACCCGACCTCCTGGGAGCTCTCATCGCTAAGGCGGAAGTACCTGGAGAGACCATCAGCATTGGCGTGGCAACCCCTAGGCGATGTTCCACCGTAAAGTCCATCCCCTGTAGGGAAATGGACCACCTCAAGAGTTTTGGATTCTCACCCCTCATCTGCATGAGCCATCTGAGGGGCCTGTGGTCTGTCTGAACCCGGAAGTGAGTCCCAAACAGGTAGGGTCTTAGCTTCTTCAGTGCCCAGACCACAGCAAAAGCTTCTCTCTCAATAGCACTCCACCTCTGTTCCCGTGGTAATAGCCTTCTGCTAATAAAGACTACAGGTTGATCTCGGCCCTCCTCATTTAGCTGTGCTAGGACTGCCCCTATGCCATGCTCTGAAGCGTCTGTCTGCACGATAAATTCCTGGGAGTAGTCAGGGGCCTTGAGCACGGGGGCCATGCACATGGCTTCCTTCAGGGCGTCAAAGGCTTTCTGACAAGCCTCTGTCCAATTCACCAACCTAGGTTGTTTCTTGGAAGTGAGTTCTGTCAAGGGTGATACAATGGTACCATAGCCCTTGACAAATCTGCGGTAGTATCCTGTGAGGCCTAAAAAGGCTCTCACCTCAGTCTGCGTTCGCGGTGGTTGCCAGGCCTTGATAGTTTCAATCTTGGCCTGGAGTGGCTGCACCTTGCCACCACCCACTAGGTGTCCCAAGTACACCACGGAACCCTGCCCAATCTGGCACTTACTAGCCTTGATGGTCAGGCCTGCCTGTTGCAGGGCCTGAAGCACCTCCTTGAGGTGAAGCAGGTGTTCCTCCCAGCTGGAACTGTAGACAGCTATGTCATCCAGGTAGGCTGCACAGAAGGCATCCTTGCCAGCTAGGACCCCGTTAACCAACCGTTGGAAGGTAGCGAGGGCATTTTTCAATCCAAACGGCATCACCCGGAACTGGTAATGGCCGTCAGGGGTTGAAAATGCGGATCTTTCCTTAGCCCCCTCAGTCAGGGCGATCTGCCAGTACCCTGAAGTAAGATCAAACGTGCTCAGGAACTTGGCAGCGCCCAGCCTGTCAACGAGCTCATCAGCTCGGGGGGTGAGCATCAGTCCGTGTGACTGAGTTGAGACCCCGGTAGTCCACACAGAACCGGAGTTCTGGCTTCGCACCTGGGGCAGTAGCCTTAGGGACCAACACCACTGGGCTGGCCCAGGGACTACTGGATTTCTCGATAACCCCTAGAGTCAACATCTTGGAGACCTCCTCCTTGATGCTGGCCTTCACCTTATCCGACAACCTGTAAATTTTGTTCTTCACAGGGAGACTGTCACTGGTGTCAATATCATGAACACAGAGGTGGGTCAGTCCAGGAGTAAGGGAGAATATGGGGGAGAACTGCTCCAACAGCTCATAGCAGTCTCCTTTCTGGTTTAGAGTCAGGGAGTCAGAAAGAATGACCCCGCTTACTGACCCATCACCTTCTTGGGCAGAGAGGAGGTCGGGGAGAGGTTCACTCTCCTCTTCCATTCCTTCATCTGTGACCAGAAGCATGTTGATCTCCGACCTCTCAAAATGAGCCTTTAGTCGGTTCACATGGAGCACCCTTAGGGGATTCCTAGGGGTTTGGAGGTCCACTAGGTAAGTGGCCTCCCCTTTCCGCTCCTTGATTTCAAATGGGCCAGACCAGTGGTCCTGGAGAGCTCTAGGCTCTACTGGCTCCATTACCCACACTTTGTCTCCAGGTTGAAACTCTACCAGGGTGGCCTTCTGGTCATGCCAGTGTTTCATTACCTCTTGACTGGCCTCAAGGTTACTTTGGGCCTCTTTCCAGAAGCGGGTCATCTGGTTGCGGAGGGCCAACATGTAGCTGACCACGTCCTGAGGGGGTGCCTTTGGAGCTTTCTCCAACCCCTCCTTGACAATGCTTAAGGGTCCCCTGACAGGGTACCCATAGAGAAGCTCAAAGGGACTGAACCCTACCCCCCTCTGGGGGACCTCTCTGTAAGCAAAGAGAAGGCATGGTAAGAGGACGTCCCACTTACGCCTCATGGCCTCAGGGAGGCCACCAATCATGCCTTTCAGGGTCTTGTTGAATCTCTCCACAAGACCATTAGACTGGGGGTGATAGGGTGTGGTGAACTTGTAGGTTGCACCACACGCATCCCACAGAGACTTCATGTATGCAGACATGAAGTTAGTGCCTCTGTCAGACACTATCTCCTTGGGGAATCCCACACGGGTAAATATCCCCATCAGAGTTCTGGTCACCACCGGTGCAGTTACGGTCCTCAGAGGGATGGCCTCTGGGTAACGGGTGGCATGGTCCACCAAAACCAGGATGAACCTGTTGCCTAAGGCAGTTTTGGGGTCCAAGGGACCAACAATGTCGATGCCCACCCTTTCAAAGGGGGTGCCAACGACAGGAAGTGGAATCAGGGGGCTTTTAACCCTTTTTCCTGCTTTACCACTGGCCTGGCAGGTAGGACAAGATCTGCAGAATTTATCTGAGTGTGTCCTCATTTTGGGCCAATAAAAGTGGGTGACAAGCCTGTCAAAGGTCTTGCCTTGCCCCAAATGTCCTGCCAGGGGAATGTCGTGAGCCAGACCCAGTAGGAAGGTTCGGTAACATTGGGGGACCACCAGCGTGCGTGCTGCCCCAAAGGCCGGAACCTTAAGCTCACTGTAGAGGAGATCATTCTCCCAATATAGGTGGTGATCGCCAGAGGTGTCACCTGCCGCCTGGTTTGAGGCTTGTTTCCTCAGACCTTCTAGAGTGGGACATTCTTTCTGCGCCTTGCAGAATTCCTCCCTGGTGGGTCCACCCTCAACTTGCCAGCCAGCAAGCTCAGGTAAGTCACCTAGGGTGGCAATGTCTTCCCCAGTTGGCTCGGGAGCCTCCTCCTCAGGAGCCCCGTCAGCCACTGCGGGAACTTCTGGGGCCGGTTTCCCGTGCCCCTGGTCCCTCCTCTTGGCAGCTCTCTGGGCCATCGTTCCAGGCTCCAGACGCCCTTGACTTCCCTCTCGGTCAGCCATGGACCGTGTGGTCATGCAGACCCACTCAGGTAACCCTAACATCTCCAGGTGAGACTTGAGCTCCACTTCTTTCCAAGCAGTATGCTCAAGATCATTGCCTAACAGACAATCTACAGGCATGGCAGGACTCACAGCTACTTTCAGAGTACCAGAGACCCCCCCCACTCAAAGGGAACCAGAGCCACCGGTAGGTGACTCTCACGATTGTCAGCGATTATGACCTGGTGGAATGTATTAGGTACTATCTGCTCTGTTGACACCAGCTGACTCTTGATAGTAGTCATACTGGCTCCTGTGTCACGCAGAGCCTCCACCTTCTGCCCATCAATGGTGACCCACTGCCGGTACTTGGAAGTATTTTTGGGCATGTGGACCTTGGGCACCATTTCTCCTTCTCCCAGGGACACTAGGGAAATCTCTACCTGTTCCCCAAAGCTATCTGGGTCCATCTCCCCCCCGAGCGCTACCCTAGTCAACCCAGGTGCCTGTCCGGTAGTGGACGGTGCCCTCTTGGGGCACTGGGGATCGCCTTTATAGTGACCATACTGGTAACACTCCATGCATTTGGGGTTAGGTTTCCCTGACCTGTCATATGTCCCTGGCTTTTTCCCAAATTTGGAAAAGGAAGGGTTGCCACCCCATCCCTGGGAATTCTTTTGGGGGCCTTTGGAGAGTTCCTTATCTGCAAGTTTATCTCCCCCCTCTTTCTTCTGTTGGGAACCCTGACCACCTTTGTGGGAGTCCCCCCCAGGTACCTTCTTGGACACTCTTGTGCTAACCCAGAGGTCCGCCTCCTCAGCAAGCTTCCTGGGATCAGTCAGCTTGCTATCCACTAAGTGCTGGCACAACTCTGTATAAGCAGTATTAAGCATATGCTCTCTTAGAATCAAGTCATATAAACCTTTATAATCAGCTACTTTGTTGCCCCGCACCCATCCATTCAGTGCCTTACTGGAGAAGTCAAAGAAATCTACCCATGTTTGTGTGGTTTGTTTGGTGCTGTCCCTGAACCTCTGACGGTATCCCTCAGGGGTCAGCCCAAACTTGGCAAGTAAAGTGGCTTTCTGAAGTGGGTATGTGTTTTGATCAGGTTGATCCAATGTGAGGAGTGTATCCCTCCCCAATGGCGGTACATAACCCCACATAGCTACCCCCCATTGCCCTTCAGGAACCTCATGAGCCCTTAGTGCAACTTCATAAGCAGCTAACCATTTATCTATGTCATCTCCCACCACAAAACTGGGCACCACATTTTTGGGTATACGAACCTTCTTTTCTCCAGCAGGTCCTGTCAGTATGCTGCCACCATTATTGCTGAATTCAGACTGTCTTGCCTTGATCTCCAGCTCCTTGAGACTCAGTTCATGAGCCAACAATAGTTTTTTTTCAGCCAAAGCTCTCTCAGCCTCCACCTGTTTGGTTTCTCTTTCGGCTTCAATTTGTTTGGCTGCTCTTTCAGCCTCAGCTTGCTTGGCTTCTCTTTCTGCCCTTCTCTCCTCCTGTTGAGCCTCAATTTTCAGTTTTGCCATTTGCAATTGGAACTCCCTTTCTTCTCTCCTTTCCTCTGCGGTCAGGCTTTGCACAGAGACACTGCTCCCTGGTCTGGAAGGGGGCACAATTGCAGTGGTAACACCATCCACAGATAGTGAAAATTCCTCTGAGGGGCCATTTTCTGGCTCCTCTTCCTCATCATCCTCTAAATGGGCTTCTGCCCAGGCCCTCAGCGCCACTTGAAAGTCCTCCTTTCTGGAGGCCCCTTGGGTGGGTACCCTCAATGCCCTGCAGAATCCTCTTAGTTGTTTGACCGTATATGTATCCAAATGGACTAGGTCAAAGTCCCCTGTCTGAGACCCAGTCAGAGACATGTTGAGTGAGGATTTAGTTTTTGAAAATTGTCAGGAAAAAACAGATTTGCAAAAAGAGATAAAAACCAAGTTGACCTTCAACTGTGGGTAGGTAGTGAAATACTTAGCTACTGTATGTCACTGCACAAATACAAGTCCTATCCTCACCGCTGATCACCAATGTTAGAAATGGGGTTTTTGGTTGGCAGTCAGGTTACCCCCTGTCCAAGCAAAAGCCCTCACTCTAGTCAGGGTAAGTCACACACAATCCAAGATTATCCTGTGCCCACCCTCTGGTAGCTTGGCACGAGCAGTCAGGCTTAACTTAGAAGGCAATGTGTAAAGTATTTGTGCAATAAATCATACAATACCACCATATAGCACCACAAAAATACACCACACAGTGTTTAGAAAAATATATAATATTTATCTGGATAATTGTAGGTCAAAAAGAATAAAGTTTGCAATGGGAAATTGTAGGGATATCACTGAAAAGTGATATACAGTGTCTTAAGTCTTTAGAATATAAACAAAGTCTCTTTCAAGCACAAGTAACTGGTTTGGAGTGGAAAAATCTCCTCAGAGGGCCACAAAAGAAGAGGTGCGTGGAAAAAGGGTGTGTGCGTCGATTTCTCCCCAGCACACACGGACTTGCGTCGTTATTTTCCACGCGGGGAAGTCGTGCGTCGTTTTCCGGCGCGCGGACAGTCTCTTTTCGTGGATCGCGGGGATTACCAGATGTCCCGGGTCTTTACGTGGATTTTCCTGCTTGTTTTCCGGCAGCGCGTCGTTCTGTGGGGCTGCGTGTCAAAATTACGATCTCACGGGAGGGGTTGCGTCGATTTCTCCTCTAGAGGTCGGGCGGCGGTGTCCTTGCAAAGCCGCACGTCGGATTTTCAGTCGTCCCAAGAGCGTCGCGTCGATCAGCGTCGGTGTGCGGCGTTTTTCTCGCCGCGGAACAAGCTGTGCGTCGAAAGTTTCGGCGCACGGAGCATCCAAGTGAAAGAGAGAAGTCTTTTTGGTCCTGAGACTTCAGGGAACAGGAGGCAAGCTCTATCCAAGCCCTTGGAGAGCACTTTCACAGCCAGACAAGAGTTCAGCAAGGCAGCAGGCCAACAGCAAGGCAGCAGTCCTTTGTAGAAAGCAGACAGGTGAGTCCTTTGAGCAGCCAGGCAGTTCTTCTTGGCAGGATGTAGTTTCTGGTTCAGGTTTCTTCTCCAGCAAGTGTCTCTTGAGGTAGGGCAGAGGCCCTGTTTTATACCCAAATGTGCCTTTGAAGTGGGGGAGACTTCAAAGAGTGGCTAAGAAGTGCACCAGGTCCCCTTTCAGTTCAATCCTGTCTGCCAGGGTCCCAGTAGGGGGTGTGGCAGTCCTTTGTGTGAGAGCAGACCCTCCACCCTCCCAGCCCAGGAAGACCCATTCAAAATGCAGATTTATGCAAGTGAGGCTGAGTACCCTGTGTTTGGGGTGTGTCTGAGTGAATGCACAAGGAGCTGTCAACCAAGCCCAGCCAGACGTGGATTGTAAGGCACAGAAGGATTTAAGTGCAAAGAAATGCTCACTTTCTAAAAGTGGCATTTCTAGAATAGTAATATTAAATCCGACATCACCAGTCAGCAGTATTTTGTATTACCATTCTGGCCATACTAAATATGACCTTCCTGCTCCTTTCAGATCAGCAGCTGCCACTTCAACAGTGTATGAGGGCAGCCCCAATGTTAGCCTATGAAGGGAGCAGGCCTCACAGTAGTGTAAAAACGAATTTAGGGGTTTTACACTACCAGGACATATAACTACACAGGTACATGTCCTGCCTTTTACCTACACAGCACCCTGCTCTAGGGGTTACCTAGGGCACACATCAAGGGTGACTTTTATGTAGAAAAAGGGGAGTTCTAGGCTTGGCAAGTACTTTTAAATGCCAAGTCGAGGTGGCAGTGAAACTGCACACACAGGCCTTGCAATGGCAGGCCTGAGACAATGAAAAGGGGCTACTTAAGTGGGTGGCACAACCAGTGCTACTGGCCCACTAGTAGCATTTAATTTACCAGCCCTATGCACATAAAGTGCACCTTACTAGGGACTTATAAGTACATTAATAGTCCAATCAGCTATGATTCAAGGTTACCATGTTTTAAGGGAGAGAGCATATGCACTTTAGCACTGGTTAGCAGTGGTAAAGTGCGCAGAGTCTAAAAACCAGCAAAAACAGTGTCCACAAAGTGGAGGGAGGCAGGCAAAAAGTTAGGGGTGACTACCCTAAGGCTGTCAGGTCTAACAGGCCTGATCTGTTTATTGGAAATGTTATGATGAAGGCACTAGATCTGATTAATTTATCATGGAAAGCATGTGTTAAAAACTGTAGCCATTTAAATATGGATTTGTATTATTCTATATTAAACCTAGAGATAGATTTTTTTACATGTAATCTCACAGTTTATCATAGTAGGCAACGGTTTTGGTGTTGGTCACCTTGTGTGACAAACCTTGGATTTAGACTGTTTAGTCTGTGAGAATCCTTCTTAGGCCCTCTTAGAAGAGATAGTATTTTGCCTAGCCAAGTATAATTGTGTATACCTTTCTAATTTTATGGCTGTGTCCCTGATTGATGTATTGAGGAGTCTGCACTCAAAACTGTATGCCTGAGATGGTTGTAGTAACAAGCTATGAGCCTGATAGGTACACTGGGAAACGTTATGTCTGATTGCTTTGGTCTGATCTGCCTTTTTATGAAAAATAATATGGTAAAGGCAATTGATCTAGCTCATTTATTATGAAAAGTTACTTTAAAGGCAGTAAGTCTTTAAGAATTAGTTATTAACACATTTTGTTACCAGCTATAGACCAGTATTCTGTTACATGTAATCTCACAGATTACCAAGAAGTCAAGGATTTGGGTGTTGATTATCCACTCTTACAAACCCTGGGGTTGTCACTGAGATTATTCCTGTTAGATCCTGTTGAAAGAGGCTCTGTATTGTTTTGCAAGCATTAATTTTCAACATAATTGCATTTATGTTATAGCTATTTCTATTATGGTTCCCAGTTTACTTGTACTCAAATAGCCTGGTTTGGGGTAAGGTGGAAAGTCAATGTCAAAGAATATAGGCTTCATGGGTTCATTGGGAACGGTCATGCCAGATTTCAGAGGTTTCATCTATTTATTAAGAAACGTTATCACAAAACCAGCAGGTCTGACCTATTCATTATGAGAAGCATGTGTTAAAGACAATAGACTCGTAAGCACCTACTTAAAAGCCTATTGTCAATACACAGTGCTGAAGCCAGTAGGCAGGTGTTTTGTTACATAGAACCTCACAGATTGGCATATTGGCAAGGTTTGGTGTTGGTGATCCACCCGAACAAACAATGGAGACAGACATACACACTATAATAATCCTTGTTAGAAGAGATAGTATTTTGCTTTTCCAGCTGTAACTCTAAATACATGTTTACTTTTATTACTGCTTGTCTGATGTACCTCGTGGAAAGCTTGCACTCATAACAGTAGGCTCAAGTTAGTTATGGCGAACCAAAGACTGAAGGCCTTATTACTTTACTGGGAAGATTTATGCCAGATTTCGTAAATGTGATCTGTTTATAATGAAACAGGACAAAACAACTAAGCCTTCCTTATAGTGAAAAGCATGTGTTATAGGCGACACGCTTTCAAGGGTGGAGACTTAGTACAGTGTGCTGAATCCTAAAAGAAGGTATTTTGTTATATGGAATTTCACAGATTCCAATAGTAGGCAAGGTCTTTGGTGTTGATGACCAACCCAAACAAATCATGATTTGCACTATGGTAATCCTTATTAGGCTTTTTTAGTAAGAATAGTATATTGTCCTGACAGCTGTATTTTGAACATATCTATAATATCCTTAAGGAATACCTGACTGATGCCTTGTGGACAAACTTATGACCCACACTGTAGGTAATGAGTTGATTATGGTAGAAGGCCAATGATAAAAGTTACAGGCTTGATTGTAATGCAAGATAACAATAAAGGAAGTAGGGCTGGCATATTTATTGTGACAAGCATATGTTAAAGTCCATAGGCTTTTAAGGATACACTGTTATTACTCTGTAATCAAGCTTATTATTTTGTTACTTGGAATCTCACAAAGCCAATAGGTATTTAAGGATATATTGTTATTACTCTGTAGTAAAAACGACTATTTTGTTACATGACATCTCATAGAGTATGGTAGTACCATACTGTAGTACTGTAGTAGGCACAGGTTTTGGTGCTGATTCCCCAATCGGACAAACAGTGAATATAGAAGATTTGCACTGTCAGAATCATTGTCAGGCCATCTATCTATCTATCTATCTATCTATCTATCTATCTATCTATCTATCTATCTATCTATCTATCTATCTATCTATCTATCTATCTATCTATCTATCTATCTATCTATCTATCTATCTATCTATCTATCTATCTATCTATCTATCTATCTTCACCAGTTATAGTTATTTCAAGTAACTATAACTTGTGCCCTGAGGTAACTATAACTCGTGCCCACGCCAGGCACAGTTTTTTATGATTAATTTTGCAACAAATGTTACTGTTATATTATCAGTGGTGTTATAAAACAGGTCATGTTTGCTGTAATATCTGGATCAGGGCACGGGTTATACTTACTTGAAGTAACTATAACTATAACTGGTGAATTTCTAAGGTTTTGTACGAGTAAATTGAGAGGACCTTGTAAAATGCGGCTGGACAAGGTGAATGTGCGCATTTTGAACCACACACAGGCAGACTAATAAAACTGAGGCATGTGAATAAGATACCATGTGGATCTTGCGCCACATGGTTAGACAGTGTAGCGCTTGTGGGACCTCATCAGCTGCTGTTGGGTGCTTGGTAGCAGATGGGCAGACCGGGACAGAGTGAGGATCTTGGAGTTCAAAGGCAGGCGGTGTTTGGAGTTTGGGGCACATGGAGAGACGGTGTGAGGAGCAAGGATCCCTTTGAACAACAGGGCGAGTCACTTGCTAGCACATGCACAAACACTCTGAGGAGCTTATTGGTACATGGACACACAGAATTATGAGGTTAGGCCTCATGTAAATGTAGCTGTGCGGCGGGCGTTACTACGAAAGGCTTTATTCTCTTGGTCATTTAATCTGTGTTCACTCACTACGATATTAAAGCTTAAACCACAGAAAGGCAATGGGTGAAATGCATCTTAATTGCACCAATTTCCCATGGTTCGCTGCCCCTAAGGAGACCTCACGGATGATGTTCAATAAGCCTGTAATACATCTGGGTGTATTAGGATTCACTAGCAGCGGTATCCTGGCCTTGCGATTCGGACTAGTTTGCTTATTAGGGACAGGGTCAAGATATGGCAATGGTGAGCAGGATACAATAGAATGGAATGCTACCTAGGTGTAGTCTCAGTTATTAAGAAGCATTGATTCAAGAATTTCCCTCAATCAAACGAATGCCAAAGATCTGGAAGCGCTTTAGCTCGCTGTGGGCTCTATGGGGAAGGAGTGCTGCATAATGTATGCAGCCCTGCCGCGCGCTCGGCCTAATGCACGCGCTCAGACGGGCATGAAAGATGGAGGTATACGCACAGATGCTGCTTGTAAGGACAACGAAGATTGCCCGGGAACGATTAATCTACTACGCGTACGGCGCGGGATGTGATGGATTTTATTAACATGCGCTTTTTAATGAATTATGCAGAATGAATTGAGGATGTTTTAATTTGCATTATTGAGAACCCGGCCTGCGAAGTGAGACGGGTCGTTCATGTTTTGGCAGCAGCGCTTTCAGGAACAGATTGCATCACACTATCGGGAATGGTTATCGCTGCGATCCTGGAGAAAAAAACAAAACACTTTTTATTTGTTTAATATTGTACACCAGCTCCACGCCTCACTAGACAGTGCAGTACGAGGTAGACATTCTACGTTAGCCTTCAGCGAGCACGTTGTGAGCAGTCCGCAGGTAGCTCATACCTCCTCCTGCGTCATCTGTTGGCAGCAGTGCCAGATGTGGCCATTTTGTAAATATACTTTCCAAGTTATAGCGGTGAAGTATAGAGGTGAAGCTGGGCTTGAGAATAAGGCATGCGCACCCTGAGGCATAGCTAACTACCATTCTACTTTATCCTAACATGTATGAGGGACTAGACAAAACCCACTCAACTAATGTTCTGAACAACAATTTGGGAGCAAACCGTGCACTAGACTTGGAGCTGCTTTGGATGTAGAATAATTATGGTCTTGTCAAAATGATACCCACAGATTGAAGGCTCGAAAATTAGACCCTGCACATGGTGAGGGGGTTTCCTGGCAGCTTTCAGGTTATTTGTGGTTCCATCCATGGTGCGTACGGCAGACTCCACATTCATGGTGTTCTGGCTGCTGCTGCTGCATCTCCTTTTGTTGGGGATGTTCCTGCTTCAAGTTGGTGGTGCTGCTGCATTTTTGCCTGTTTTTGGAAGAGGTGTCATTGCCTATTTGATCAGCTGTTACATTAACTTTGGCAGATGGTGTGATACTAAGAAGTAGAAAGAGAAAAATAGGACAACAGTCATAAAGGGAGAAAGCTTGGATGAACAAACATTGGCAAAACCAATCAGTCTCGCCTTTGCGACTTATTTGCTTTGCCAATGAGTTTTACAAATGCTATGCTTCATGTTTAAAGAGGAAACAAACAAAAGGTGCTATGAAGCGGCTTCTGTGGCCGTGTCATTTTGTAGGCACGTGTACCAAGGATACACATGCCTATAAAATGTGTGGGTACTTTTTTTCTCACTGATCCCAGTTGGATTTGTAAATAAAGGAAAAAAAGTTAGCTCAAAAGCATTTTTTTAAGTGGGTAGAGAAAGCAACAAGGAGTGCTGGGGTGGAAGCAACACAGAGGGTGCAGGTGCAGGGAAGCGTCATTGAGGGTGGGGTCAGAAACAAGAATTCACGGAGGAGAGGTACATAGCACAAGCGAGAGAGAGCAATGTGTGCCCTGGGGAACAGAAGAGCATGGGCCAAACAGAGCACAAAGTGGAATAGGGGAGAGTGAAAGCAACGTGGGGGGAAAAGCACACAAGGGCAAACAAAACACGTAAGGGTTGGAGAAAGAAGAACATGGGTGAGGGCAACAGGGAGCGTGGCAGGAAGGTGAAGAGAAGTACACGAGGGAGACAGCTGGAACACAACTACACTCTTATGAAATCTTTATCCCTCCCCAAAAAATGAGCACCTGAATAGTAAGCAGTGGAAGGAAAGAAGCAATGAGGCCGTGCTCATGGGATGGATAAACACAGGAAGAGGAAGAAAAGTCAACACAACCAATCTTCGAAGCAAGATTGGCAGGGTTTGTAGGCTGCTTTATTAAAAGAATGACACATAATGCGATGAACACCATGGGCCTGATTACGACCTGGCCGGATGGGATATTCCGTCCCAAACCCAACGGATATCCCGCCCGCCATATTACAAGTTCCATTATATCCAATGGAACTTGTAAAACGGCAGGCAGGATATGCGTCAAGTTTGTGGTGGTATATTCCATCCACCAAGGTCGTAATCAGGCCCTATGTTTTCTTATTCCCACAGCACAGAAATTAAAATATACCAGGCAATCAAATATGAAGTTTATGCAAATGTGAATTTGCTCAGTAAGGGCTTGCCCAAGGGTTCACAGAAACATTCTACCACAGAGTTCCTTTTCAGCATTCACATATTGATTTCCATAGAATAACCTGACAGGTAGATAAATAGCTGTAGACAATGTTATAAATGTAAAAGCATAAATAAATAAAAAAAGTGAAAAAAGATAGCTATAGACGACAAGCAAATGTTTCTTAATATTTGATATCACTTAACTTTACTAGGTACCTAGATGCATAGTTTCAGGGAAGAACAAGTTACTCGAGAATAAACAACCACAAACATAGGCCACAACTTTCCATGAAACAACAACCAAGTAATGAGCTGAAAATGGTTGGTAAAAAATTAAGAGCTCCTACTGGAATTGAGACCAGTGCTTAGAGAAAGGGTGGTGGTGGTGGTGGTTAGGGTACAGTGGTTAGGGTGGTGATGAGTGTGTTGGTGGCGTGGGTGGTGGTGGTGAGGGTAGTGATGGTGAGGATGGTGGTGAGGGTGGCTTGGGTGGTGGGTATAGTGATTAGGGTGATGGTGGTGAATGTTGTGTGGGTTTTTGGTGAATGTGGTGAGGGTGATGTTGAGGGTTGTGGTTGTAGTGAGGGTGGTGTTAGTGGTGAGTGTGGTTGTGATGAAGGTGGTTAGGGTGATGGTGGTGGTTAGGGTAATGGCGATGATAGTAGAATGATGATGTTGGTAGGGTATTGGTGGTAGGGTTATTGTGGTAGGATGGTGGTGGAAGGGTAGTGGTGGTATGTAGTTATGTTGGGGTGAGCAGATGGGGTGGTAGGATGGTGGTAAGATGGTGGTAGTAAGGTGGTGGTGGTAATGGTAGGCTGCTAGAGTGGTGGTAGCTGGTGAGTAGGGTGGCGGGAATAGGTGGCAAGTGTAGGTAGTGTTTGCATTTGGTGTGCTTGTATGTGTCTGACAGGGTATGTGTGAGAAAGAGTTTATTTAGATGTTTGTGATCCACTATTTCCCCAATCAAATATAATTCCAGCAATATTTTTCCAACCACCTATATAAAATATCTTTTTAAACAAATAAAATAAAATATTGATGAAAGGCAGCTTAAGAGACAGGATAATTCTCAGACAATGTAATTCCCTCATGCAATTTGAATTATCAGACACAAAGTGCTGCAAGGCATTGTTAATGAGAAGAAAGAAGAATAGGATAAATAGTATAAAACCTAGCAATGTTTAGATAGATATGTACAACTGCTCCTCCTCCTAAACACATTGGGGGTTATTCTAACTTTGGAGGAGTGTTAATCCGTCCCAAAAGTGACGGTAAAGTGACGGATATACCACCAGCCGTATTACGAGTTCCATAGGATATAATGGACTCGTAATACGGCTGGTGGTAAATCCGTCACTTTTCCGTCACTTTTGGGACGGATTAACACCTCCTCCAAAGTTAGAATAACCCCCATTGTGCCACCAAAAACAGGTTACTGCACTTCATCAACCTCAGTTACCTCAGGGAGTGTTTACTTCATACCACATTTACCTCACCAGCTCAACCCATGACATGCATAAGCCCACTTGCAAAATTCATGAGCAGCTCCTCGTTTTGTGGGACTAGTAATCTTTCTTCTAACTTTTCGATGATCAACTCCACATTCGTAGGGACAAAGTGCTGCTTATTAGAAAAGAAGTTCCTTCCTAAGGGCCAACACATTATTTTACAATTGACATCTACAGGCAGGTTTTCATGTATGTCTTGTGGGTTGTGAAATTGTACCTAAGGGTTAGTAGGTGGTGATTCAAAAAAATTAGAGAGATACCCATCACACCCCCAAAGGAAAAGGGTTAAAGTATATACACAAACAAAGAATTCCCTTTGGTAATTGTTCCAAAACCAACATACTTGAAAGGAATTGCTGGCACACCTATATAGTCAATAGTGACTAATGATCACCCTGTAGCCATCTCCAAACCCCTATTTCAAATAAAATACCCTTATTAGACCACAGTGTGGTATTACTTTGTCACTCCTTTTTTTTTATATAACATTGTTTCAATAAATACACAATTTGCCCTCTACAGTGTTATACTACTTCATATTCACATATTGTTAACATTTATCATCTATTACATTAAAAACTTTCATATCATCACTTAAAGTTCCTCTCTCGTATATACTCTAAAGACCTATTACTTAAAAACTTTATCACTCATATACACTTTAAAAAGACTGTTGACACAGCATTTCAGGGTTTTTATTCATTTGGTTCACCCCGCCTTCTTCAGGACAAATTCATCAATATATACATTCTTTCTTTCACAAGATTAGATTTTTTTGACTTCTGGTTGATAACTCTATTTAATGGTGATTCTCACTATTTTCCCTTTCTTTTTATTCTTCCAACGTGGCATACTTCTTTCATGCGATGTTCTGTTATATTATTGAGTACCGCCTCTACATACTGGTTCTGGTGTCACCCTTCAGACTATCACACTTCCCTTTTTTTCATTGGTCAGTACAGCGCATATTTCCTCTCGTAGGGACTCCACTTGTCCCCAAATCTGTTGGATGGCGTTCCTCCTCTTTTTCCTCTCACCGAGATCTCGTAAGAGGAAAAAGATTCAGGGCGAAATGGAGCCCCTGTGAGAGGAAATAAGCGCTGTATTGACCAATGAAAAAAAGAGAAGCACAATAGTATGAAGGGTGACACCAAAACCCGTATGTAGAGGTGGTTCTCAATACAATAACAGAACAGCGCATGAGAGAAGTATACCGCTTTGGAAGATTAAAAAGAACGTGAAAATAGCGAGAATCACCATTAAATAGATTTAGAAAACAGAAGACAGAAAAATCAAATCTTGTGAAAGAAAGAATGTACATATTGATGAATTTGTCTTTAAGAAGGTGGGATGAACCATCTGAAAAACAACCAAAACACCTCATAGACAGTTGTTTTAGAGTGTATTTGAGTGATAAAGTTTTTTAAGTAATAGGTCTTTAGAGTGTATATGAGAGAGGAAGTTTAAATGATGATATGAATGTTTTTAATGTAATAGATGATATATTTTAACCATAAGTGAATATGAAGTAGTAAAACACTGTAGAGGCGACATTGTGTATTTATTGAAACAATGATATATACAAATAAAAAGTAGTCAAAAAGTAATAACACACTGTGGTCTAATAAGGGTATTTTATTTGAAACAGGGGGGTGGAGATGGCTACAGGGTGATCATTAGTCACTATTGACTATATAGGTGTGCCAGCAATACCTTTCAAGTCTATTGGTTTTGGAACAATTCCCAAAGGGAATTCTTTGTTTGTGTATATATTAGTAGGTGGTGAGCTACAGAACTGCTTCAGGGCTGCCACAGGTGCCTTGGGGACCCACTGTCACCGTAAATGTTCCTTTCCTTCTTACCCTATGAATGACAAAATTACATTATGTGCAAGCTCAGTTGCCACACACTTTACATGATGCTCTTGTTTTATGTAAAATCAGATTTGCCTCTGTAGAGTCAACTCCATGACTTTTTCCCACAACCCTTTTCAAACAATTCGGAGAGGGACAGGAAGGTAGAAATGGGTAAGCAACAATGCAGAGCAGGACAGACAAAGGGGGGAGATGGCCTGAAAATACATGCACTGCTAGCTAAAATAAAAAATAAAAAGTATCCAAGCAGTCGAAGTGCACTGGACGCTGCAGGGAAGAGGTAATTGTGCGAAGCTCAAGAGAAGGAACAAACATATCAAGAGTAAGTCAACCCGCTGTGCAGGCAGCGGTGGCACTTGAATTGGAACGTGGGATTGTTGCGCGGCTGAGGATGGGGATCGCAGCCCCCCCGGCACCTGGCTTTCCCTAGCTGCTCCTCGCCCCCCCTCTCACTCCCTCCTCCTGACTGCGATCGCCCGAACCGCCCTAACCCTTATCTTTAGCTCTTCTTTCTTTTGTTTTTCGATCTCTCTAATAACTCTACACACGGCGAGTGAATTGCGTACTGTTAAGTACACTCTATAGTACTCCGGATGGGAGACAGAGTGCTTACATAAGTCCTGTAAAATGCGTAAACAAGACAATTACTATGTATATGTACGCTGAAACAAGTGTAATTTTCTGTATCTTATTTGAATGTTGCCAATTGGCTGATAAAGCAATAAAAACATATTTAAAAAAAAAAGAAAGAAAAAAAAAAGAGTAAGTGAACCCGCCATGCTGTGACCAATGAGAAGCAAGTAAATGGTAATGAGAGTGATAATGAAGCCAACCAATGGTAAGCAATGGGTGGGCTCTAACCCCTTATAGGTATACAAAATGTCTTGCAAGGGACAGCACATGCGCTGTCTCAGACGAGACATACGCAAAAAGAACATTTGATGGACGGAATGTAGAACAAATCAAACATTCACCCCCAGTCACAGATCTGGGTTGAATGCATCAGTTTTTTTGCTCACCATGCCATTTCAGTTTGGACCCAGTCATATCCAAACCCAGTCTTGACCCTGTTCCCTCTGGGAACAGTCCGCCCGAACTGCCAGAGCAGGTCCTCCCTGGACCAGAAACAAGCATCCTGGGACCGGTTTCGGGGTATCACCCCTCTTCAGCGAGGCTAGGTTGAATCTGGTGGCATAGTGAGCACGGGACCCACGTCTGGGCATACCCTTCCCACTTGGGGCGACAAACGCAAAAAGAACATTTGATGGACGGAATGTAGAACAAATCAAACATTCACCCCCAGTCACAGATCTGGGTTGAATCCATCAGTTTTCTTGCTCACCATGCCATTCCAGTTTGGACCCAGTCATATCTAAATCAGTCTTGACCCTGTTCCCCCTGGGAACAGCCCAGCCTGAACTGCCAGACGAGACATACACCTGCAGAAGTGAAATAAAGAGACAGGAACTGTAGGATAGTGGAAGAAGAAACATTTATGAAGTGGTATCAAGACTGGGCAGGAGCTAATCCTCAGCATCAGCAGTAAGATCCCAAGAAAAACTTTGAATCTCTGCACTTTTTTCAAAAATAAATAAATTATTCATCTTTGAAGAGAAGGGTCAGCTGAAGTAGGAAGACTAAATCAAAAGGAGTGAGACTGAAGAGATGAAGAGGGAGAAACAGGCTAAGTGAAAGAACAATGGAAAAGATGGGGAAAAACAACAATCGAAAGGTGATGACAGGCAAAGAATATAGCGAGCAAGAGGTTAATAGGGAAAGGATAGACTGTAAATTCTGGGACGAGATGGAGAAGTAATGCTGCGATTGTGAAACAGAGAGATGAAGGGCAGGGAAAAAAGCAGGAATGGTATTTGTTCAGTTTTCATATGGTGACACCTATATCAATGTCTCCCCTTACGAGCATCTCACCTTTAAAGTTTAAACCCCACACAACCTCGAGAAAACATCATAACTAGCATGAACACTACTTATTTCATTCTAGAAAGTGGATGATACAAGAACTACAATCATATTTTTTGTTTTTTTAATAAATCATATACACATTTTAATACCTGATAAACATTTTTATCCCCAAAAAGACAAACCATGCATAAGTACATGACCTCTTTCAACACCACTCGACTTGTGGGAAGACTGGTAGCAATATTACTTCCCATTTATTGCTATGCCACTAATCTAGAGGTTTTATATGTGTGTGTAAGGAGTTTGAATTGGCTGCGTTTGTGATTGTAGAGCCCGTAGAGCTCTCAGAGGTGGGGTGAGATAAGTGTGTGACATGGAAGGTTGAGTATGACTCTTGCTGTGGTGGTCCGAAGTCTGTGTAGGAGGTGCTTGGAGATTCTAGCGTAGAATGCATTGCCATAGTCAAGTCTTCTTGTGATGAGCCATGGCATAGCGGTGCATCTGGTGTTAAGGGGCAGCCACTTGAAGATCTTTTGTACATATGTAGGATGTGGAAGCAGTCAGCAATCAATGTGTTTATTTGTGCTGTGAAGTTGAACTTGTCATCCGGATGATCCCCAGATTTCTGGCATGGTTGGTGGGTGTTGGTCTTACCTGTGTCAGCACCCAGGTGACGTTCCATAGGGGGTCCTGTTTCTGAAGACCAGAACTCTCGTCTTCTCTGAATTGAGCTACAAGCAGTTGGTTCTCATCCATTCAGCTACCATGGTCATGCAATTGGTGAAGATGGCTCTGGTGGTGGTTGTCTTGTCCTTCAGAGAGAGGATGAGTAGTGTGTCATGGGCGTAGGAGATGAGAGTGATACTTTAGGGTCGGATGATGTTAGCAAGCCTAGCCATATAGACATTAAAAAGGTTTGGGCTGAGAGATGATCCCTAGAGGACTCTGAAGATAAGGATCTTGGTTTCTGTCATAAAGGGTGGCAGTCTGACTTTTTGAGTTCTTCCATCAGGAAGGAGCATATCCAAGTGAGTGCAGGTCCTTGAGTGCCAAGCTTGTGAAGTCTTCTGAAGGGTGTGTTGTGGGAGACCATGTTGAATGTCATGGAGAGGGTGAGCAGCGTGAGGGCCGCTGCTTATCCTCAGTCCAGGATGGTCTAGATGCCAATGGTGGCCGTGAGAGTGCTGTTTCAGTGCTGTGTTTTTTTCTGAATCCTGATTGAGTGTTCTCCAGTAGGTGGTGTTGTTTTAGGTGGGTTGTGAGCTGCTTCTTGATGGCCTTATCTATCACTTTGGCTTGGTAAAGGAGTAGGAAGATATGACAGGTTGGCTCGGGTCAGTTGATGGCTTCTCAAAGAGGACATTGACTGCTGCATGCTTTTAGTCTCTTGGGAGTGTGGAGGAATTGATGGAGGTGTTGAAGATGTGGGTGAGGGTAGTTCTGATGGATGATGTTCCAAGGTTGTAGATGTGGTAGGCTGAGGGGTCAATAGGGGCTCCTGAGTAGATGGTCTGCATGATAGTTGCTGTATCTTCTTTGATGAGAGTTTTCCATTCAGTCAAGTGGCAATCTAGTTTGGTGATGGGCAGGTTTACGATGAGATTGCTGGGGTCTGGTTGGTGTGTGAAGTTGCTGTAGATGATTGCGATTTTGCTGTGGAAGAAGTTTGATACGTTGTCTCAGAGTTCTTGGGAAGGGATGATGCTATTGATGGAGGCCTACGGTAAAGTCCGTGATGATGTATTCAGCTAGCACTATTTTCTTGGTGTCTTTCAGCTGCTGGTGCTAGCGTCTAAGTACAGCCTTGAAGGTGGTCTGCTGGTCATTTTTGTGGCTGGAACTCCATTTTCTTTGTAGCTGTTTCCAGTGTTGTTTGGAGTATTGAAGGTTCTCTGTGTATCAGCTGGCCTGCTTGTTTGTTCTTTTTTGCTTCTTGGGTGTCATCGGTGCAAGGGTGACTGCACATTTCTTGATCCAGTTGTTGAGTTTAGTGATGTCCTTGTTGGGGTGTCTGTGGGATTAGGTTGATTTGTGCTGAGGGTGTGGAGCCAGTCTGCTTCAGAGTTTTTGCCATAGCTGCCACTGGGTAGGTTGATGCTGTTAGGTGTGCTGACTTGTGGTGAATTGATTTGGAAGTGGTTGATGGAGTGTTTGGTCCATGTGAGCACTGAGATGGAGTAGTATTTGATGCTGTCACCGGTGATGAAGATGGGATCCAGTGTGTGTGTCCTGAGATGTGTGTGTTGGTTCTCTGACAAGCAGCGATAGTCTAATATTGTTCGGGCTTTCGAGGAGTGCTGTGGAGCGAAGGTCGATCCTATCTTCTAAGTGAAAGTTGAAGTCACAGAGGAGTATGAAGGCTTTGGAGTTGATGGTGAGAGGGACGATAAAGTCCAGGATGAGGCTGGTGAAAGTGGCTCATGGTCCGGGTGGTAAGTAGGTGAGGGTTCCATTCCAGGTGAAGTTTTTGGATATTTGAATCTTGAAGTGGAGATGTTCCATGAATGGGGTGTCGCTCTCTGTGGATGTTGAGCACTTCATGGATCCTTTGTAGATGACTGAGAGTCATCCTCCTGGCGTGTGAAGGATGTCCCGTCATGAAATTTTGCAGCCTGCTGGAATTGCTGTGGCAATGTTAGGTGCCAATGTGGAGTTGAGCCAGGTTTCCATCAAGGAAGAGGAGATCTGGTGTGTCGCTTTCCAGCAGGTCCCAGATTTCCGTTGCATGTTTAATGAGGGATTGTGTGTTGCGAAGCATGCAGGAGAGTGATTGTTGGGGTGTGGGTTTGGCGTAGCTCGTGGTGTTAGGTGACGGTGTTGATGATGTTGCTTGGCTTGGGGGGTTGTGTAGGCTGCTGCAGGTGAATTGGCAGTGGGTGCAGGTGAAGTCTCCGACTGTGGTGTGTGGTGCGGCACATTAGTAGCGTAGGGAGATATGTCCAGGGTCGATGGATAGAAGGAGCACTGTGGGGTATCGTTTGGGGGTGGTGGTCGGACCAGAATTTATAGTGCTGGGCGCCGTCCAGGCATGGACAGTCGCATACAAGCTTGCCTTTGGTGCCCCAGCAGCGTCGACAAGCAGAGTCCTCCATTAAGTAGGCCCTGGGTGGGAGGAGTGGGGGAGGTAGTGGGTGGGGCTGTAAAGCACCTGGAAGAAAAGGCAGGAAGGAGGTGTGGCAGAAAGAGCTGGTAAGGTGCAGGGGAGGTGGTAAAAAGTGAAGGTGGGGCTGCTGGGCTGAGAAGAGCATGATACAGGAGGTGGAGGGCTTGAAATGGGTGAAAAATGTACAAGCAAATGAGTGGAAAGGTCAAAAACTCACAAGGTTTGAAAGAGAAAGTACACTGGAAAATGGGTGAAAAGATTGACAAAATGAGTGAAAAGAGCACAGAGGCATGAGAAGTGAGAGAGAAAGCAGGCAGAAAAACAGAATAAAAAAAGTACGAAAGTAAGTGAAAAGAGCACAAAAGCACAAGGGGTGAAAGAGAAAGCAAATAGAAAAACAGGTGAAGAGCATGTAAATAATGAGTGAAAAAAACACAAAGCCACAAGGCGCGACAGAGAAAGGAGGTAGAAAAATGAGTGAAAAGAGTGACAAAAATGAGTGAAAAGTGGAGTTGGGCAGAACTCTTGGAGTATCACTTCATGGAATTCCACAGTTACATGAAAACTTTGTGAGATTCTGTGGAGGTCCACGAATGGGCAGAAATCGCACATCGCGCTTCTCGTGCTGATTTTTAGGGCCGGGAGCTCGTTTTGTGCTGAAAAATCAGCACCAATGGCACCACGTGGCACCCCAGAAGGAACTGCTGTTCAAATTGATTTTGCTGCAGCTCCAGTAGCTTTTCTACTCGAGCTGCTGCTTTCTCATCCGAATGGTTGTGACCACCTGCAACTGTTCACAGTGAGAAAATCTCCCTGGGTGCCCCCCAGTGCCTGAAAATCACACCAATGAATGGCAATTCTCGCTTGCCAACTTACCATTGGTGAGCCGCACATAAGGAAAAAACTCCCCAATGCGGGGGTTGGTGGAATTTGCCTAGAACTCCTCATTACAAGTGTAACACAGAGTGGCCAAAATGCTGCCACCTCTGCTGTTAGAGTGGAATTTATTAATTTAAAAGAGCACAAAGGCACAAGAGGCTCAAGTGAATGCACCCAGAAAAAAGGTTGAACGCATGATAGGACTGTGAAATGAAAAAGCAAAAGACAAAGAAGGGTTAAAGAGCTTGGGGGAGGCCAGGGTTTGGGTGAAAGAGAAGGAGAAGAGGAACTGGTCAAAGGTAGACAGCAGAAACGAGAGAGAGTAGTAGGAGGGAGGCAGGATCCTCGAGGCTAGGGAGCAGAGTCTGAAACGGCCTCGACTGGTCGTAGGACTCAACACAGGTAAGTGGGGGCAGGGCCTAGGCACCTGCTTCATGTTTCTGAATTGAGTTTCTGAAAAGGTTTTCAAAATAAACACCTTTTTCATATTCCGTTAATACATTGTGAGTGTTTCTGTGCACATAAACACTCCGTGAAATACAGTTCTATCTTAAGAGTTTTGAGGAGTGCAACTATCTTTGTTGTTTTGAGGGCATGCAACCCTGTGTTAGTAAGCTCTTGGCCTGTTGTGAACAGGCCCAGTGTAATGACTGATTGTATACCTGTGTCTCTCTTGATCCCCGGCTGGTGGGCGTTCTTGCCATCCAAATATTCTTCTATGTAGGTGTGAGAAGCGCATTTGGTGGTCTTGGCTAAGTAATCTCGGTCAGTTTGTTTGTTAAACATCCTACGTGGCCTGCCTTGTCCACTGCCACCCAATTCTGAATAATAAGTGGACATCTACATATATCCAATTTCCATAACTTAATACATTATCAGAAAATGAGGCTGGTCCATCAGAGCACAACTCCTTTGAAATCTTTTAACCTTACTGGTTTACATGCCATTTGCTCTGCCCATCAAATCTCTATAGATTGCAGATAAATAAAATGAATGATCTAGGAGCTTGTCTAGTTTTGAACCCAATGCCCCAGCTCCATTCAAGTAGACAGATTGTTTTTGAGTCGTAAAAATCTAATGTATCATGCAGCTACCAAACTTTCACAAAACATAGACACAAAGTGTCCGCAGGTCACATGCCACGACCTAAACCGGCCCCAGGTTTGATGCCAAAACCATATTTCATGCTGGGCATTGCCAGTCCATAAAATGTAAAAGGCGAAACTGCAAATACCAGAATACAGTAAACCAGGTCAGGCTGAATATATTATACTTGACATGGGCGCACACATAGCTATGGAAAAATAGACCAGTTAAACGCCTATTGGCAACTTCCTAGTTGGCTCACAATGGAGCAAATGATAATTAGGGCTATAAAATTAACAATGAAATGAGCTATTTCTCAGACTATTCATTTGCCTTGAATGAAACTGCTCACAAGAAACTCGTCATCGGCTGATCAAGGACAACCACTCAAAATAATTCACCAGCCCACAATTCTTCAATCACAATTCTCAACTACACTGGAGCAGATGAAATAACATCTTGTCACATGGTAAAAAAACATGTGACCAAACTCTATACCTAGTAGAAAAGGAATATAGAATGAATTGATAAATTCATGAATCACAACAATCAAAATCAAAGCGAGAAAGCAATTGGTCATTGTTACTTCACCATGCCATATAACCAGAAAGAAAACACTATTCCACCAGTCTATTTCTATTACCTTACCCTTGGCCGTTGCTTGCCCTGTACCCCTGCCCAATCTACCCCATGTTTTTGTTTGTCCCACCTCCGCCCCTCTTTCTCATTGTTGCTTGCTCCGTCCCTCTTCCCCTCCCACCGAAAAAGTGCTATGATGCAGTCAGTGCTGCCCGCGTCAGAGCACTTTTTTCCATCCTCCGTTCACCTTCCCCTTTGTTTTCTTGCCTTGACTCCTGCAGCAATCTCCAATCATTGCTTGCCTGTTAGAAATGGGGTCTTTGGTTGACAGTCAGGTTACCCCCTGTTCACGCAAGGACCCACACTCTAGTCAGGGTAAAAGAGAATCACCCTCAGCTAACCCCTGCTTACCCCCTTGGTAGCTTGGCAGAGCAGTAGGCTTAACTTCAGAGTGCTAGGTGTAAAGTATTTGTACCAACACACACAGTAACTTAATGAAAACACTACAAAATGACACAGCACCAGTTTAGAAAAATAGGAAATATTTATCTAAACAAAACAAGACCAAAACGACAAAAATCCAACATACCCAAGTCAAGTTATGAATTTTTAAAGATTAAACTCAAAAATAGCGCTTAGAAACAAAAATGCTTCAATGAGATGTTAACACGGCTTCGTGACGGAGTTGTTCCCAACAAGCCGACACCAGCGGTGCCGGACACGGAGTCGTGTAGACCCCTAAGTACAGTACCTTCGGTGGAGAGTGAAAACAAGCCGATGTGTGAAGTCGGGGATCGCGGCGTCTGTGCGAAACGTTGAATCCGTGCTCTTCGAGCGGCGTCGGTCACGACATGGTGCAGCGACTTCCACGGAGTCACGGACTTCAGCGGGGCTGCTGCGGCGGCGGGCCTGCGAAGAGCGTCGTGTTCCAGCGAAGGTCACGGCGTCGGATGCAGGCGGCGTCACCGGATTCAGCAGCGGCGTCGGTCCGAAGTCGATTTCCTTGGATTTCCACCAGCTTTCCTTTCAAGAGTCCAAGGACTGGATAGAGCACCACTTGTCAGAGCAGGAGTCTCTCCAGAGGCTCCAGGTGCTGGCAGAGAGAAGTCTTTGCTGTCCCTGAGACTTCAAACAACAGGAGGCAAGCTCTAAATCAAGCCCTTGGAGATTTCTTCACAAGATGGAAGGCACACAAAGTCCAGTCTTTGCCCTCTTACTCTGGCAGAAGCAGCACTGCAGGAAATCTCCACAAAGCACAGTCACAGGCAGGGCAGCACTTCTTCCTCAGCTATTCAGCTCTTCTCCAGGCAGAGGATCCTCTTGGTTCCAGAAGTGTTTCTGAAGTCTGTAGATTTGGGGTGCCCTTCTTATACCCATTTTAGTCTTTGATGTCACCTTTCTTCAAAGGGGACTCACACCTACTTGTGAAATCCTGCCTTGCCCAGGCAAGGCCTCAGACACACACCAGGGGGTTGGAGTCTGCATTGTCAGAGGCAGGCACAGTCCTTTCAGATGAGAGTGACCACTCCACCCCCCCCCTCCTAGCAGAGATGGCTAATTAGGAAATACAGACTACACCCCAGCTCCCTTTGTGTCACTGTCTAGTGTGAGGTGAAAAACAACCCAACTGTCAAACTGACCCAGACAGGGAATCCACAAACAAGGCAGAGTCACAGAATGGTTTAAGCAAGAAAATGCTCACTTTCTAAAAGTGTCATTTTCAAACACACAATCTCAAAACCAACTTTACTAAAAGATGTATTTTTATATTGTGAGTTCAGGGACCCCAAACTCCACATGTCCATCTACTCTCTAGGGGAATCTACACTTTAATCATATTTAAAGGTAGCCCCCATATTATCCTATGAGAGAGACTGGCCTTGCAACAGTGAAAAACGAAATTGGCAGTATTTCACTATCAGGACATATAAACCACATTACTATATGTCCTACCTTATCCATACACTGCACCCTGCCCTTGGGGCTACCTAGGGCCTAGCTTATGGGTGCCTTACATGTAAGAAAAGGGAAGGTTTAGGCCTGGCAAGTGGGTACACTTGCCAAGTCGAATTTACAGTGCACATTTACACACACAGACACTGCAGTGGCAGGTCTGAGACATGATTACAGGGTTACTTGTGTGGGTGGCACAACCAGTGCTGCAGGCCCACTAGTAACATTTGATTTTCAGGCCCTGGGCACCTCTAGTGCACTTTACTAGGGACTTAAAAGTAAAACAAATATGCCAATCATGGAGAACCAATTACATACACATTTTAAACAGGAGCACTTGCACTTAGGATCCGGAGGCCTCCAGACGGCCCACACTCCCCCCGCCAGGAATGCACGAGACGACAATCTTTATTCATTGGAAGAAGTATCTTTTATTTTTAAAGACATCATGTGAAATAACTCACAATTTCAACAAGCCAAACATCAAATAGCAAGCATAGCAAGGTTATTCAATAAAGAAAACATTTTTATTTACATGTTACTGAGAAATTACTTGTGACCATAACCAATCTGACAGGATCCCTTCCTGTCCTGAACCACCATTTTGGACCACACAGGTGACCCGTGTCTCACCTGTATCCGTAGGAGGGACGGTTACCCTGACTACCCGGTACCTTGTCCTCCAGTTTAGGGTTCCGCCCCCCCTCCAAACACCAATCAGCCCTGGGGTGTAATGGGGGGAGCCAAGAGCTGGAGCCCCATGTTCTCCCCCAGCGATCTGAGGTCTCTTACCCCTTGATCTGGTGTGTACATCCGCTGGTTGGCTCAGAACTTCAGGATCCTATCCCAGATGTCCTCCTGGGGGCCCCACCTTGGGGACCCCCTCCTATTGTTTCTAGTCACATTTTTTATCTCAATTTCCCAACTTCCTTCCAAACTACTAACATAAAGGAGAGGGTGGGTGGGACAAACGCGGGCCGCACGCCAGGTCCCGCCGCTGCACACAGGTAAAGAAGGGGTTATCCCTCTTGGGGGGGCCTTTAAATAGCCCCCCACCAGTGTGCGGCGGCCGGAAACGGCGAGCGGCCAAAGTCGGACCCACGACATGCCCCCTGTGGCATGACTTCCGCCCCAACGCCTCGCGAGGCGTCAGGGCGGAAATCCGTCCGACTCCCGCACCCCCGGCGGAGAGGAGAAAAGGGGGGTGGAGTGCCCCAGGGCCTCAGAGGCCCCATCCCCTAACGGGCCGCGCCCCCCCACTTCGGGGCGGGCGCTCTACCCTAGGATCCAGAGGCCTCCAGACGGCCCACACTCCCCCCGCCAGGAATGCACGAGACGACAATCTTTATTCGTTGGAAGAAGTATCTTTTATTTTTAAAGACATCATGTGAAATAACTCACAATTTCAACAAGCCAAACATCAAATAGCAAGCATAGCAAGGTTATTCAATAAAGAAAACATTTTTATTTACATGTTACTGAGAAATTACTTGTGACCATAACCAATCTGACAGGATCCCTTCCTGTCCTGAACCACCATTTTGGACCACACAGGTGACCCGTGTCTCACCTGTATCCGTAGGAGGGACGGTTACCCTGACTACCTGGTACCTTGTCCTCCAGTTTAGGGTTCCGCCCCCCTCCAAACACCAATCAGCCCTGGGGTGTAATGGGGGGAGCCAAGAGCTGGAGCCCCATGTTCTCCCCCAGCGATCTGAGGTCTCTTATCCCCTGATCTGGTGTGTACATCCGCTGGTTGGCTCAGAACTTCAGGATCCTATCCCAGATGTCCTCCTGGGGGACCCACCTTGGGGACCCCCTCCTATTGTTTCTAGTCACATTTTGTATCTCAATTTCCGCCACAAGGATGACCAGGGTCCCAAAGGTCCTTCGCCCTCCCCACCCAAAAAGAGGCTGCAGGCAAAACCCCAAATGGCACGGATAAATTGATCGGTTCCCTCGTCAGATAAATGCACCTGGTCGTTGTGAAACATGTGCACGCCTTTCAGCAGTTTGTGGGGGATATTCCATAGGCGCCCAGGGCCTGGGCAGAGTTTAGCCATCTCGGCATTCAGCCGGCGAACTGACACATTGATGGTTCGAGATCTTATCCCTGCCCCTCACTTACGACGTGGAACCATGTGTGACCAGGCGAATGCTGCCCCCGGGAATTGCTTTGCCACTCTTGTGATTTCAAGGAATACCGTCTCCCTAAGGGTCTTCCGGCCTAAACGCACTAAATCATTGCCCCTCAAGTGAATGATGATCAGGTCCGGAGACTGCAGTCCCCCTCGACTACTCGCCAATTCGACCAAATGTTGCAGCTGGGTGATGCCTCCTCTGCCAATGCCGCACCAACGAAAAGCCACGTTGTGCAAGTCTGCCGGTTTCGACCCACGGAGCTGTTGCAACCGGTATGCCGCCCGACGGACAAATGAATGCCCCAATACCCAGACTACTCGCTGAGGCATCTGACTGAAAGAAAAGAAACATGCGCGTGAGACATCACCACTGAGCAACCCAGTCCCTGTTACACCAACTCTGGCCTGATGTAACGTTTGTAACATTCCGAAGACCAACGACCTATATTTTTTACAGCGGACGCTGGAAGGCCTGCTGCCGCCACTACCGTGGCTGCTCCAATTCTAAAGGAATGGGATGAGTATCCTTGCTGATCCACTCCGATTGATTTTAGGGACAATTTAAAGACTTCCGCGAATTGGTAGCGCGACAGGCAATCTCCGCAGGTGTGAATAAAGAAGGCCGTAGACTCAGCCATAGGGCGCACTGCCATATAATTGTTGGTGAGTAACACAGGGCATAAGGGGGAACCAAGCGCCTCACCGAGTGTGATGCGGGTTCCCTTCTTCAGCTGGTCAGTCTTTGATTTCCGCAACATAATGTATAGAGCCCCATTGCCAACCGTTACGTCTTTCTGCTGTAGGCCCCCCAAGTGGTCACCCTTGGAAGAGCCTACTAACTCGCTGATGCGGAAAGCCCCATAAAAAGCCAAAGTGAAGGCTGCGGCGAAAAGCGCCGCCTCGGCGGGTGAAGAACAAACGGTGTGGAGCGTCCCTAAAATACTCTGAAGCATGAGAGGGGTGACGGGACGTCTGGCATCAGAACAACCTGGGGATCCCTTGGCCCAACCCCGTAAAGCCTGTCTTACGATGAAAGTATTCAGAGGCCTCTCCAAATTGACTATCTTCGCGAAGAAACGTATCGCTGCCAAGTGGGCCTTCGCGCATGACACAGGTCGACCTAGGCTACGCAGATGTTGAAGAAACGCCCCCATTGCAGGTTTAGAAAATGTGACCGCAATATGCCGGGCATGCAAGAACCGTCTGTAAAGTAAAAAACTGTTCTCGTAAGCTGTTTTTGTGCGTGGGGCCAAGGATGATGCTACTAAGTCTGAGAGGGAGGGGCACCAATCTTCCACAGAGATTCTGGGAACTCCGTCATCTTCTCCTTCGCCTGGGGGTGATACCGCAAAAAATCCTGCATTAATGAACGAGACAATGCGTCAGCTGCGTTGTTATGCACCCCAGGTACGTGCTTCGCCTTGAATGTGATGTTGTGCTGAAGACAAGCCAGAATCAGGTGTTTCAACAGGCGCAAGACCAAGGGGCAGGAAGCCCCTTGGCGGTTGATAACTTCTACCACCGCCATGTTATCTGACCAGAAAATGACCACCCTGTCCCTGAACTCCTTTGCCCAGATGTTCACAGCGACCACAATCGGGAATAATTCTAAGAACGCTATATTCTTGGTCCAGCTCCACCTGACCCAATCCCTAGGCCAGTCTGCCCTACACCGTAAAGGGCCCAAAATAGCACCGAAGCCTATGCTACCCGCGGAGTCAGTGAAAAGGCCCAGCGTAGGGCTGGATATTGCTTTATGCAGCCAAATGACCGACCCATTAAATGTCTTGAGGAACAGGTCCCACAACCCCAGATCGTCCTTAACCTCTCTAGACAGCCGAGTGTGGTGGTGTTTTTCTTTCAGCCCTGCCATTGAGCGAGCTATAGACCTAGAAAAGGGGTGACCCATGGGAATGATTCTTAGTGCAAAATTCAGCTGACCCACCAGTACCTGAAGCTGGTGCAGGGTCACCTTTTCTTGAGACATCATAGCCTTAATGGACTCCTTGAAAGCCAACAGTTTATATAAAGGCAAGCGGCACTCCCCGGCCATGGAGTCGATTTCAATCCCCAGGAAAGTGATGCAAGTAGAAGGACCGACCGTTTTTTCGGGGGCCAACGGAACCCCAAATTCTTTGAACAATGCGATTAAAGCTTGAAGGGCCCACCTGCATCTATCAGAATTAGGGGGTCCCAGAATCAAGAAGTCGTCTATGTAATGAATGACCTCCCGGTGTCCAGTACGTTGTGAGAATACCCACTGAAGAAAGGAGCTGAATTGCTCGAAATAACTGCAAGATGTGCTGCAACCCATGGGCATGCATTGGTCGAAGTAGTACTCCCCCCTGAATTGAAAACCCAGCAGGTGGTAGTCCTCGGGGTGCACGGGAAGCAGACGGAAGGCAGACTCAATGTCGGTCTTTGCTAACATAGACCCCCGGCCCAGCGCTCTAACTTTCTCTACCGCATTATCTACTGACGCGTAACGAACTGAACATAGCTGCGGATCGATGGTGTCGTTAACTGATGACCCCCTTGGGGCTGAAAGATTGTGGATCAATCTGAACTGACCTGCTTCCTTTTTAGGAACCACCCCCAATGGGGAACAAACAAAACCAGATAGTGGGGGATACCTAAAAGGACCGGCAAGCCTGCCCAGGGACCTCTCCTTCTCTATTTTCTTAGCAACCACCGAAGTATTCTGTAAGGCAGATATTAGGTTCCTACAGTGGTTTACCGGTGAAACATTAGGGCCCATATTTATACTTTTTGACGCTAAACTGCGCTAACGCAGTTTAGCGTCAAAATATTTAGCGCCGTCTAACGCCATTCTGAAGCGCCATGCGGGCGCCGTATTTATGGAATGGCGTTAGCCGGCGCTAGCAGACCGGCGCTGCCTGGTGTGCGTGGAAAAAAACCACGTAGACCAGGCAGCGCCGGCGTAGGGGGAAAATGGCGTTAGGGCGTCTTAAAATGGGGCAAGTCAGGTTGAGGCAAAAAAATCGCCTCAACCCGATTTGCGCCATTTTTTTCGACGCCCAGACGCCATTTAAATGACTCCTGTCTAAGTAAAGACAGGAGTCATGCCCCCTTGCCCAATGGCCATGCCCAGGGGACTTATGTCCCCTGGGCATGGTCATTGGGCATAGTGGCATGTAGGGGGGCACAAATAAGGCCCCCCTATGCCACAAATTTTTTAAAAAAAAAATAAAAAATTATACTTACCTGAACTTACCTGAATGTCCCTGGGATGGGTCCCTCCATCCTTGGGTGTCCTCCTGGGGTGGGCAAGGGTTGCAGGGGGGGTCCCTGGGGGCATGGGAGGGCACCTGTAGGCTCATTTTGAGCCCACAGGCCCCTTAACGCCTACCCTGACCCAGGCGTTAAAAAGTGGCGCAAATGCGGGGTTTTTTGACCCGACCACTCCCGGGCGTGATTTTTGCCCGGGAGTATAAATACGACGCATTTGCGTCGTCGTCATTTTTTTAGACGGGAACGCCTTCCTTGCATCTCATTAACGCAAGGAAGGCGTTCACACAAAAAAATGACGTTATTTGCCCATACTTTGGCGCTAGACGCGTCTAACGCCAAAGTATAAATATGGCGTTAGTTTTGCGCCGAATTTGCGTCGAAAAAAACGACGCTAATTCGGCGCAAACGGAGTATAAATACGGGCCTAGGGGCGGGAATCCTGAAGCCAAAGGAAAAACCGTTAAGAAGTACCGAAGCTGCGTCCAAAGAAGGGTAAGCCTGTAACCAAGGGCGCACCGCTTCTAACCTGACCGGGGAGGGGAGAGGAGAATCAATTAGATGGTTTACTGGGCTCCCGACCCTGCTCTTTAGATTTCTTAATACACTTGGATTCAGGATGGGAAGGGTGTCCACAAAAGGAACAGTTATGCTTGAATTTGCATGTTCCAGCGGGACGCGAACACGTCCTTCTGTTAAATGCCCAGCAAGACCCTTTCTTCTCACCGGACAATTGGGGCCGAAAGGGCTGCCTCCCTGGGACCTTGTTGTTAACACATTCGAGCCACACATTCACTTCTGTTTGATTCCACCCAATGGAAGAATCCTCCACTTTCGCCCAACGAAAATCCCTATCATATTCCAACCAAGCGGACCCCCCGTAAGTGTGTTGAGCTTTCAATATCTTATTGGCAAAATAAATCAAAGAGGTGCCCAACTCTGTTTTTTTCTCCATCAGGATTGACATAAAAACATTAAAACCAAATAGCCAATTAGTGATGTTTTCTTCAATTTTTGACTTTCTTTCACTATAGGAAGATGATTTATGTTCCTTCTCCCTCACTTCCATCTCCCTTCTTTTAGCCCTTATTAAAGAGAAAATGTCCACGTAGTCTCCCTTCCAAATTGTTTCCCTCGTTTCTGTGCTAACGAGGGCTGCCAGCTTACCAGGTCTGGATAATAACGAATCTGTCGTCCCTTCCTTGGCAGGGATGTCCGGACTCGGGAGCTTGCTTGGGTTGGGCTGGACGTCCTGAACCGGTGGGGGAGATGAGAGACAAATGCTCGGTGCCGGGGCGACACACGGGCTATTGTTCGAGGACTGCAGCGGGTTTGAGGAGCGCGCTACCACTAGGGAATCCACCTGACGCTTTAAGTCAGCTACTGTGTTTTGCCATGACCCGTCCGCCCCCCATGGTGTAGTGGGTGGTGGGGCGGTGGTGGCCAGGGCGTTAATACCTGCCAAAAGCTTAGACACCTCCATTAACGCCAGCCTAGATGGCTCTTGATCTTGCGCCCGGGAATCGACAGAGCCCCCAGGCGGTGGCCCCGCTGGCGCGGGAACAGCTCACCCCTGGTGCAGTGTGGGTGATGGCCCGGGCTGAACTGAAGGTGCTAAGGCCGCCAAGGAATTGCGAATATCCGCTAAGACCCATTCTATACCCCCGCCTGAGGGAGTCGTGGGGCCCGAGTTAAGAACTTGTGGCGTGGGGGGTGGCACAGTGAGCGGGGGCTGTCCTGGGGGGCTAGCTGCTGTCGGGGGTGACAGGACGATGGTGGCCAGGGCTGCTGCGGGGGGCGTTAGTACTATGGTGGCTGGTACCTGCGCTTTCCCATTCCTTCTGCGCTTAACTGGGGGAAAGCCGCACTGGGGGCCACATGGGACCGTTTTGGACGGGAACCCCTAACCTTGCCCCCCGCCATCACAGGACCCCCGCCGCCCTCACCGGTGTCCTCGCTCCCCAATTTTTTCAAGACTAACCTTAGTAGCTGGGATAATTCTGGGTCACGCGCACTCCCATTCTGCGTGTTAGCCCTTTTTGGTGGCATCCTGTACTACCCTGAGGGAAACTGCTAGAGGTATGCAACGCTAGTATAATCCCTGCCTCCTCTTTTTTTTTTTTTTCCTGGAAAAAATTTAAAACACAACAACATCAAAGGCAAGAACTTGATAATCTATCAAAACAAATGTGCCACCAACACGCAATTTAGACCTTTTTTTTTTTTTTTTTAAATTAACACAGCACTGAGCAAGGCCAAGTACAACCCAGCACTTAATTTTTTTTTTTTTAACAGATCCTTTCTTGCAAAGACTAATGCTTTTATATTTTATCTATTTCTAAATGTATTTCTTTGCCCCACCGCGTGTCAACAAACTGCGTGCGCTTTTTTAAAATTCTGCCCTCGACCCCCCTCCACCAGGTAACGTCGCCCTAAAGCACTACAAACAAAACCCACAGCACCGCGCGTTGTCCAAACTGCGTGTGCTTTTAAAATTCTGCACTTTGTAAAAACGTGGTGAAATCGGCACAATCCTTACTTTAGGCACACAAGGCTAATCCAGTTTTTAGAGGATCGCGTCCTCGGAACACCAAACAAGGCTACAACAAACGCTTATGCGAGCAAACAAAACATATTTTAAAAGCAGACACCCCTTGCCGCGCCACTATTTTTTCAGTAAAATTGCCCGGTTCCAGACCCCCGATCCCTGTGCCCAAGTGAACCACCTCACCTCCGCAACGCCAAAAGAAGTCCCGGCGGGAATAAGGAACCGTCTCCACCTCCGCTGTACCGGCAACACCAAGGGAAGTCCTGGCGCAAGGGAAATCCAGGCGGGAACCGGAGAACAGGAACGTCAGGAAGCGAAAAACAAACGCGGGCCGCACGCCAGGTCCCGCCGCCGCACACAGGTAAAGAAGGGGTTATCCCTCTTGGGGGGGCCTTTAAATAGCCCCCCACCAGTGTGCGGCGGCCGGAAACGGCGAGCGGCCAACGTCGGTCCCACGACATGCCCCCTGTGGCATGACTTCCGCCCCAACGCCTTGCGAGGCGTCAGGGCGGAAATCCGGCCGACTCCCGCACCCCCGGCGGGGAGGAGAAAAGGGGGGTGGAACGCCCCAGGGCCTCGGAGGCCCCGTCCCCTAACGGGCCGCGCCCCCCCACTTTGGGGCGGGCGCTCTACCCTTAGCACTGGTTAGTAGTGGTAAAGTGCCCAGAGTAATAAAAACAGCAAAATCAGATTCCAGCACACATCAATAACCTGGGGAACAGAGGCAAAAAGTTAAGGGAGACCACACCAAGAATGAAAAGTCTAACATTGCCCCTCCCCCAGACACTTTTATTGCTTGCCCCTTACCTTGGTGCGTCCTCCCACTAGAAAAAACAAACAAAAAGTGCTATTACACAGTCAACAAAGGCAGAGTTATATTGTTTTTTTTAACCTTTAACAATGCTGCACAACAGCTGTGCTGCTGTCCAATATGTTAAAAAAGCATTGGCAAAGGCATTGGAGCTGGCATAGACGAGTCCTATTGGTTTTGCTAATGATTGTTAGGCAAATTAAATGTAGATTTTCCTAGTAATTTATGACGCAAAGTCTTAATTTTATTAAAGACACGGAGGCGAATATTATGCGTTCTTTTCTTACTTTATTTTAAATAGCAGCAGTCAAGAACTTCAGCTCCCAAGAGGAATAGCAACAGGCTGTCCAATGGGAGCAAAAACAGGAACTAAGTTAGGCCAATCAGAAGAGGCCATCAACCATAGAGTATACCCTTGACTGCAAGCACCCCTCTTTTCTTGAGCAAGCTAGTCAAATGGAGTCATAAAACAGTGGGTAAATCAGACCAACGATTGCCAAAGCCAAGCAAACAGAACAAAAGTCTTGAACCACAGCGATGAACCGAGAGGTCGTTGAAGAAGGAAGATGTTCCTGAGGAAGTTGACAGGAGAAGTCCGGAGGTTTCTTTTTGAAGACGGAGAGGATGGAGCCAGTGGAGTTATCCAGAAGCTGGAGGCAATGCAGGAGTCACTGGGAGGGAGACAGAAAGTACATATTAATAAAGGTACTGCAGTGGGATAATATTCGCCTCCGTGTCTTTAATAAAATTAAGACTTTCCGTCATAAATTACTAGGAAAATCTACATTTTATTTCAAGACTGGAGGCTCTATTATGCGAGTTTAAAGCTTGTCAATAACCAAAGAAGAGGCAGTTCTAACAGGTTTACAATAAAAAGTTTTGAAAACATTGTCGTTAGACCAATCCGCTGACCTGAGAATGTCCTCTAAACTGGACCCCAGGGCGAAGGCTTTGGAGGCCATAGCTCCCCTGGAAGAATGGGCTCCGAAAACGGAGGTATCAATCCCCGCCAGGGACATGATCCATTTAACCCAACGAGCCAAAGTTGCAGAGGACACTGGATTGTGTGGTTTGCGAAAAGAGATCAACAATTGATTGGAAGAGGAATGAATAAAATTATTTAAATCCTGTTTGAATGATTCCTCATCCGAATCCGGCCTCAGAGGTGAACTATCAAGTTCCATCGTGAAATTATAGAGGAGCAATAACCCAGAAGGAAAAATGGAAACTGTGAGGCAGGAAGGGGTTAACAAGAGCAACACGCTCTCAGGACAGAGCCCGGCTCCTCCCCGAGGGCGGGGACGAAGGGGAGAGCCGTTCGGGAGTTGGAGAGATGAGCCGGCACAAGCAGAGCGTAGAGGACCGGCTTTCCGGGAGAGCGTCCCAAGAAGTTAAAACAATTTGTGAAAGTGAGAGGAGAGCTCCGTTTGTCAGCCGCGCGAAGCCTCAGAAGCGTGCTGACAGAAAACGGAGTATGGGCCAAATAGAATGCGTGACGGTTGGCGCGCGAGCCAGGAATAACGGTTACACGGAGGTATGCGGGATGGGGGGGGCACCCCGTAGGTCGCAGCAAGCACGAATATTGGTATAACGATAAAGTAGTAACGAATTAGTAAACTAGACGACACTACTATATAAACTGCATTAAGTAAACAGAAAGACCGAAAGAGTATACTTATCTTGACTGCGAGCAGCAAGAAAAGAGGGCTGCTTGCAGTCAAGGGTATACTCTATGGTTGATGGCCTATTCTGATTGGCCTAACTTAGGGCCAGATGCAGGAAAATATTTGTGAGTTGCAAACGGCAAAAAATGCTGTTTGCGAGTCGCCAATTCCAGTTTCCAATGCAGAAATGCATATTGCGAGTCGGGACCGACTCGCAATATGCATTTCAGAATCGCAAATAGAAAGGGGCGTTCCCTTCCTATTTGCGATTCGGAGTGGTATGCAATACCATTTGCGACCGCATATGCGGTCGCAAAGGGTGTCGCAGTTACCATCCACTTCAAGTGGATGGTAACCCACTCGCAAATTGGAAGGGGTCCCCATGGGACCCCTTCCACTTTGTGAATGGACCCAAAACTATTTTTTCAGGGCAGGTAGTGGTCCAAGGGACCACTACCTGCCCTGAAAAAATACCGAAACTAAAGGTTTCGTTTTTTTTTTAAGTGCAGCTCGTTTTCCTTTAAGGAAAACGGGCTACACTTAAAAAAAAAAAAAACTGCTTTATTTAAAAGCAGTCACGAACATGGAGGTCCGCTGACTACAGCAGGCCTCCATGTTTGCGAGTGCCTAGACTCGCTATGGGGCCGCAATTTGCGACCCACCTCATTAATATTAATTAGGTGGGTCATTGCGACCCCATAGCGACTCGCAGACGGTGTCTGAGACACCGTTCTGCATACCAATTTGTGAGTTGCAAATTGCGAGTCGCAGGGACTCGCAATTTGCAAGTCGCAAATTGGATTTTTGCTACATCTGGCCCTTAGTTCCTGTTTTTGCTCCCATTGGACAGCCTGTTGCTATTCCTCTTGGGAGCCGTAGTTCTTGACTGCTGCTATTTAAAATAAAGTAAGAAAAGAACGCATAATAGAGCCTCCGGTCTTGACATAAAATTCCTAGACAGTGGCAGCAGACCATAACCCTGAAGTCAATAAAACTGGTGACAAAAGAAAGTGGCAGCAGATCAGAACCCCAGTTTCATTAACTTAAGGCCATGATTATAAATTCCCTAGTACCTCCAGGTTGGAACCTGGACACCCCTGAACTACTGTGCAGTTACGCCCCATTTCTACTGAGGAGTTATGAGCTAAACTTCACATAAAGAGAATAACTTGCTGACCCCTTTTTACTGGGCTGAATCCCACACAGAATAACAGTCCCATCAGGTTTTAAGCCCACATTTACCACATGCTCTGAACATGTGGTAATTGTGTGCTAGGTGGCCTATGGAGCTCAGTGGGAGGAGATTGGTGTGGATGGGAGACAAAAAAGAAGGATGTTGCTTGGCAGGAGGAGCATTACAAGCTCCCCTCGGCCTTGGCATGGGGTTGGGTGGAAGCCAGGGGCTCGCGCTGGTCCTCATTGCAGTCCATTCCCAAGGCAGTTTTACCATATGGATTTTCCAGCTGTCAAAATCAGGCCCGGTAATCATGCACCTGGAAAATACAGGTTGGGGAACACCAGCCAACTTTTATTTGAGTGGAGCAGCGTTCCACTCATGAATTCAATTCCACTCAACTTCTAATCGGGTCTAACTACCCACGGGGATGGAAGAAATCCTTAACAGGCACCACTGTCATGGAAACTGTTGCCACGCAGCAGGTAAAAGCCCACCGTTAAAAGAGAAAGCCCAGACACGTGTAGCAGACGCTGTCTTTTAAAATCAGCTTGCCGAGAGGACTGATCTCCGATGTCAATAAAACTGTTAATTTAAAATCCCCATCCCCGGGCTAGTCTAATGCAGTTTAATGAAAGGCTGTTCTGGAGCTGACCTTTCACGTGTTTTGATCGGGCTCTAAGACTGTGAGTTTTGCGAGGGACCCCAATACTCTTGACATCAGAGAGACCCAGAAGCTTGGTACTGGTTCATTAGGAATCGATAAATATTGTAGTGCTAAGCACACGCTGTACATCTCAAAATTAGTTGCCCCTAATGTACTCTCTGAGTTTTTTAAGACAAGGAATATAGGGGGTCATTCTGACCCTGGCGGCCGGTGACCGCCAGGGTCACCGACCACGGGAGCACCGCCAACAGGCTGGCGGTGCTCCCGAGGGCATTCTGACCGCGGCGGTTCAGCCGCGGTCAGAAAGGGCAAACCGGCGGTCTCCCGCCGGTTTACCGCTGCCCCATTGAATCCTCCATGGCGGCGGAGCGCGCTCCGCCGCCATGGGGATTCAGACACCCCCTACCGCTATCCTGTTCATGGCGGGAAACCCGCCATGAACAGGATGGCGGTAGGGGGTGCCGCGGGGCCCCTGGGGGCCCCTGCAGTGCCCATGCCAATGGCATGGGCACTGCAGGGGCCCCCGTAAGAGGGCCCCGCAAAGTATTTCAGTGTCTGCTCTGCAGACACTGAAATACGCGACGGGTGCAACTGCACCCGTCGCACCCCTGCAACTACGCCGGCTCTATTCTGAGCCGGCGTCCTCGTTGCAGGGGCATTTCTGCTGGGCCGGCGGGCGCTCTTTCGGAGAGCGCCCGCCGGCCCAGCGGAAATGTTTAAATGGCCGCCGCGGTCTTTTGACCGCGGTGCAGTCATTTCACGGCGGTACCTTGGCGGACGGCCTCCGCCGTCCGCCAAGGTTAAAATCACCCCCATAATGAAGAGTCCAAAAAGGGAATTGCCCTTGAACACACAATTTGATAAAGTGGCAAAGCTGGGATTTAAACTTTTGTGACTAGTCATTGGTTGCTGTGCATCCTCCCCTAGTTCCCAGTTTCATGGTGCTCAGCCAGTGTGTGTGTGAGGTCACAGAATGTTGTGGAGTGCCTGGTTGGTGAATTTCAGTTGGTGAGAGTGGCCTGAGCAGCAAGGATGCTGCTCCTGGTGAGGCGTTATTTGTAACCTGTAACTAAGCTGAATAAACCCATATCTTGTAACCTACAGGGATCCTTTGTATTTACAACACTCTGGGAGAAACAGAATCTACAGAAAAAAACAAGAGGAAGATTAAGAGAAAATTAAATTGAAGCTTGGAAGGAAGAAATAGGCTCTGGAAGCTCCACTAGTGTTTTAACACCAGACAGCCTGAAGTCGTGGGTGTTTGAACAGGTAAGCTTAAAGTGTGCAACAGACTGAGAGGGCAGTCTATTTCAAATTGATAATTTTACAGCCAGGGCCCTGGAAGCATTGTTTAACCCTGTCACCTTTACTGAGACAGTTGCCGCTATCCGTAAGTGCGGGCAATTGGGAAGACTGTCCGACATGCATGAGGAGGTACTGAAGGTGTGCAAGGAGGGGTGAGCCTGGAATGACCATGGCACTTCTATTAAGAATCAGGTGGTGGTGAGTGCGTTTGGGAAAACTATTTATTGAAGGCTAGCGCTCCACCAGGCGTCGTCCTGGTGCTATAAGTGTGAAATTAAGGTCCCCACACTGTGAGGGCAACACAAGCTTTCAAACGCAGTGTTAAAAATCCCCTGTTTTAGTGGTGCGAACTACCGGCTCTCCAAGCCGTGTCCCTAACATTCCAAGCTTTGTTGTCTCGCATCATGCTCTGTGGTGTGCCAATGGCGGTGTTATCCGTGGTGCTTTTAGGAAACTCACAGCACTGCACGCATGTCTTTTGAGTAGCGGGCGAGTTAACCCCTCTGATGCTGCACGTCAGCCACTCTGACGGTTTGCGCAAGTGTCCGCATATTTCAGAAATTCGAGTGAAGATAAAGCAGCAGGTCGGGGGACTTCCAGGTTGTGGTTAGAGTTGTATTGGATGGCATAGAACTGTGTTGTGCTTAGCTGACTCGTCCACTTGTTCAACCTGGATATTCCCATGGTATTGGGGAAAGGTTCAGCGCATTTCTGGAAAGCGGTACACCAGCCTCATCTGGAATGGAATTTTGAGAGGGGTGAATTTGCGCTTTCCTATCAGCTGTGATTGGAAGCTTGATGTTCTATGTGGAGATTGGTACCGGGACTCTGACATGCCGGTGTTGTGTAGTTTTTGCATGGTGTTTAGGTGAGATGTCGCTCACCAGAGTGAAGAACAAGTCACATACCGGAGAGATAATTTTTAATGCTGATTTATTTTCATGTTTAATGCTATACTGAATGTTACTTGCTAAAAAATAGTTTTATTTTTTTGTTGATTTATTTGGATATGCTGACAATTTTAATGCTGCATTGAATGTTTAACTATCTGTAACATGCTGTGCTAAGGTCTGTTGTTAGTATAGTGCAAGTTTTGGAATACATAAGATGCTGCTCCTGGAGGTAGGTGCAGTTGTTTTTGTGGAGAGTAGTGGTTATGTGGAGTCTGTGTGAGTTGTGAATACCTACCCTGGTCCTGTTGTATGAAGGGGGTATGGTGGGCTGAAGAGGATCCATGGTCCTTAGGTGAGACCGTGTTTTGAGAATCCCTGATCCTTATGTGTGACTGTGTTATGAGTACTAGACAGTATGTGTGTTCTGTGAAAGAATGTAATTGAGGGATATGTGTATTAGGTTTATCCAGTTTAGGGAGTGATTAAGTCCCTGGTTCTGCCATGTGTTTTGTGTTGATCTAGTAGAGGGTATGAGAGGGCCCTGGTCCTGCCATGTGTTTTATGTGGATGCAGTAGAGAGTATGAGAGATCTCTCGTCTTGCCATGCATACCGTAAAGGGCATGAGAATCCCTGGTCCCTCCATGCATTTTTGAGTGTGATGAGGTGTGTCTTTCCTAATGGGTTAAGGATGTAGGGGCATGTGTGCTATGCCCAAAGATGTAGCGGATACGTGTGTTACGCCCAAGTGTTGTGTGTCCTTCTTAAAAGGTTGGTCGTACTGAGTGCAGTAGGGGTAAATTGGATTTACCTGTTGATGTTTAATGAGTCTAATGTTCATAGGACTGATTGATAATTTTCTTCCATCTTTTGTCCTTTGATATGCTGTTTAATGTGAATGATTATTTATGGGAATGGTTGATTGTTTATTTATATTTTCAACTATTTCTTTAAAGAGGGAGATGCATTGTGACTTGTCATTGGTTGCTATGGATCCTCTCCATAGTTTCCAGGTCCCTGCTGCTCAGCTAGTGTGTGAGAGGTCACAGAATATTAAGGAGTGCCTGGTTAGTGAAGGCCAGTGGGTGAAAAGGGGGCTGAGCAGCAAGGATGCTGCTCCTGGTGGGGTGTTATTTGTAACTTGTAACTAAGCTGAATAAACTTACATCTTATAACCTACAAGGGTCAATCATTATTTACAACATAAACCTAGGTCTCCTCGTTCCAATGTAGGTCACCTTTTCACAAGACCATCACCCCCTAAATGACTATCCAGTGAACGCACTACTGCCAAAACGGAAACGTCAACATTCAGTTCACTACTTGGACACCTCTCTGAAATCCACAGCTTGATAGTAATAATTTGCATTTGTTTTTATTTGAAAGTGCTTCAGATTTAATGTTCATAATCTGTAAAACACACGCAGTTCCACAATATGAGTTTTAAATATTACGCATATTTTTCAACTTCAAATATTAATCTATCACAAGTTCTTTCTGTTGTGTGCTTTGTTAGTAAGTGCTTTTCTGATTGGGGAGAAATACCTATGAGTTGAAGCACAGAAATGCAGGGGTTTTCATTATGTTACTACGATCTATGTGTTTACACTGAGGCTTTACTTTAGTTCTCATCAATTAAATAAAGTGCATTTGGTGAATATTAAATGTATTCTATAACTAATTTTCTCAAGCATACTTGGCAGAAAATGTTTTGAAAATAAAAGTAATCATCTTTATGAAAAAAGTGCTATTTTGGAGGGGAAAAATTAAATAAAATAATTATGTGAATCTTCAAATCGAATGTGCGTTTTATTTTTTTGGAAGAGAAAAACGTTACCAGCACTGTTCTCTAACAGTTGATTACCAGGGGCAAGCACAAAGACATGTAGTCTCCCATACCTTGCAAAACATTTATACAGTATGCCTTTACAAGTTCAAATCAGCTCCGGTTTGCAAATGTGGGCCATAGTTTAAGCTGTCTGATTTGCTAATAGGGGCACTTTCATTTTGGTGCCAAGGCCTATTTTCTGTCCCAAAATTGACCACTGGTGGTGGCTGATTACGCAGACACAAGTGTAATCATGGTTGTATGTCTAGCCTAGCCTGGGATTCTGCATGTTTTGTGTTGTTTTGCTTGGTGACATAACAAGCATTTTATCAGAATATAAAATATCTACATTTCTTTACTTTTGAATTTCTCAGATTCAGTTGCTTGGGAGCTGTTTTTCCTGTACAATCCTGTGTTGCGCCTGATTGAGGATTTCAGAGGCAGCTGACTGCAGGGAAGGTTTGAACCCCCACCGGGGCGTATGATGGGGTCAAGTGCAGGCAAATATGGCTGCAATTCCTCGTGTTTTGGGCTGAGCCCAATATAGCCCAAATTGTCTATATATATGGGGCTACTTTGGGCTCCACTCTACCGTTAGATTATTTGGTGACCTGGTGGCTGGCATAGGGGAGCCCTGTTTTTCTTCCCCCCCCCAGCCTCCTGTCCCCCTCTTTTATGATTTCTGGATAGCCAGGGGTAGGATGTTATCGAATTATGAAGGCCCTGTTGTTGATACAGGTGCACAAAGATAGCATTTGCTGTTTATAGGTTGGCATTTGACACAGGTGCGTAGCGGTGGCCGATAATGTTTTCCAGGGGACTACAGAAGTTTGAGTGGCCTTGCGTTGTCTTGGCCTATGCTTTGTACGTACATAGTTGTGAGAGAGCGTAGCTTATATAATCTATATTAACATGAAATGTTCATGAATCAATGTGTGATAATGTTGCATAGAAATTATAATAGTTATTTTTTTTAAATACGTGCACCTGTAATGTGACCATGGGGAGTGGCCACCAATGTATACGTAGACTAATAATAATGACCAAAATGTTTATATTATGTTTAAATAAATTTGTGCTAATGATTGCGTTATTGAATCTGTGCTGAAATCCTCATAGGCCTTAAGTTAGCATGAGCTGAAGCTTAGCTGCCTTGGCTCTCATATTAAATGCATTTTTCTATTTCTCAGTATGCTGACTCCCAAAGGGACATGACCCTGCGTGTTCTTTTTTTCTTCAAATTAGAAGACGAATGTAACCATGTTAGATCCGTTCTCACAGTTTCTCTCGTTTGCAGAACAAAGGTTAAAAGTAAATTGAAACAGTGTAGATTAATGTTATGTACAAGGTCATTCAAACTGGTGAAGACAATGGAACTGCTGACCAAAAGATGTGCAAAGAATTACAGAAGGATGAAATCATACCGGACGTGCCACCTCTGAAGACGTCAGTTATGAAGACCAATCAAAGACTTGTAAAATAATATGGGGTGAAGAGTTGGGTTACCTAATGTGTATTCTGATAAGTTAAAGATAGTGGGGTATAACAGATGACCAATAAAATTTTGGGGGAATGTACAATGGAAAAGGGATAAAAACCCATGTCACGGTGAGTCATTTAGGTGGGTTAGGGAATGCTATTGATTTTATCCAGAAACTCTGTCACTCTGTTTGGTGACTTGGTGGTTTACTTAAAACCATCCTCGCCCTTAGATTTGTCCATGTTACACTTAACCTCCTTATGAGGAAAGTGCCCTTTTTGCCCTGGAGCTGAATCCTGACTGATGGCGATTTGACCGATGTCCTGAGGACGAAGACTGAACCTGTGCGCTGACCTAAACTTTGGAGGGTAATTATGACAATGCAATTGTAATTCGTCTGTTTGCTTTTTCTTTCTAGGTACCAACTGCTTACCATTGACAGAGACCTTAGTTAGATGTCTTACCAAATTGGTGTTCTAAATTGTTTTGCATGAAGCCCAACATGCTAATGCTAATCAGTGGTTAGGACAGGTGTTCAACTAAACTGACGCAAATAGACAAACGACGAGACTATGCTTTGTTGAACTGACACGTTACTGACACTCTGCTAAACTTGATCTATGTTCACGCTGTGTTATGTTCTGATGTTTGTGATTCTCGCTTTAATGAAATCTTACCAAAGTTGCCATATCGTGACTATGCTATTATGTTTCCTGGTTTTGAGATTGACGTATCTGATATTAGAATTGTAAGCAATAGGAAATAAAACTCATAAAATTCTACTAATCGAGGTGTGGTTATTCATGGCTGAAAGGTCATGGTAGGGTCTTTGAATTGATTAATGACTTTGACTAAAGTGAAATGCATTGTTGTGATAAATATTGATGTCATTATTGATGTATTCATTGATATATTGATTAGCTATCTCGTCCTAAGGTGTCTCTAAACTGGGTCAAAAGATTCATTGGCCTAAAACGAGTCCTAATGTGCAATAAATTATCATAAAGGGACACGTTAACAGTTCTGGTAGCAGAGCGACGGTTTGACCCTTTGGGGCCCTAGGACGGAGAATCATCGTTTAAATTGTTTTTCGGAGATAATGCAAATTGGAGGTATGATGTGTTTCTAAATTCACCATGACTTTCCCGGGATCTTGGAGCCTGCCTAAGTGAGTTGGAAATGTTTTTGGCGTCATAGCATGTATGGTGTAGGGTTTGCGCTTGCTCAGCTTATGCATTTTTGCAGGTGATTTGTGAAGTTTTGTGTATCTAGGCCAGGTAAATGTTGTTTTAGTAGGAGTGGGCGTACTCCGCAATATGAGAGTAGGGAAGTCAGCATACTTCATATGAGTGTGGCGCTTTTTGCTCAAAATTATCCACATGGTTGGTTGTTCATGTACGGACCCGTCGTGGTCTAAGACTCCGGAGTATATTGACAAGTGTAGGAGACACTTGGGTTTATGTTGTAATTTGTGCGGTTTAAGTAGGTCAATCAGGTGTGGTTGACAAGTCAAGTTTGAGTATGTATGAACCCTTCAATGGAGATTTGGCAAGTTCTAAAGTTCACGAAGACGAACCATTGACAAGTCGAGAGTAGGATTTGCGGGTCGAATTCTGCTTGCGTATGCGGGAACTGAGAAGGAGAAAGTAGCGGCAGAGGCTTCAAGTGAAATCTCTGTAAAGTTCTGAAGCAAATGTGTTACCCTTCCTGTAGTAAACCGGCAAATTTGTGTTGTTGTTAAAGGTGCACGCAGTAATTTTGCATTAGTTTGGTGTGAATCCAGTGAGGGGCGGACGAGCCGCAAGACTTTGTCAGCTGCAGTGTGTGAGTGTGACATCAGTAGTGCCGCGCTGAGATAGGTCAGTTGTCGAGAGGGGTCGTGCACGGATTGGCTGCCGTCCGTGAGAGGCAATAGGTTGAGAAAGGTGGGGGAAGAGTGTCTTGGGAATTAAAGTCACTTTTTGATTAAATACAAACAAAAGAAAAGACGCAAAAGATTAATTTTGTCAAAGCTTTTAAGAGTGCTCTGAAAGGAGATGCATACATTATGGCGAGTGAAGGGGAGCCTACACAGCCTGAGGGAACTCCAGCTTACATAGTTATGGAGGAAAAATGTGTAGGGCCTTGTTTATGGATGAAACAGTGGTGCAAATTGACAGAAAAAGAGGGATGTTTGGCTTTCTCACAGGACGTTCAATACGAGAGTTCTAGAAAATTTAAGGTGGATGTTAAGTGTACAGAAACCAACTCCGAGGCCAGCTCAGCATGAGGTTTTAGCGATTTCGTATCTAATGGCTCTTAAACAAAGATAAGAAAAATTCCAAAGAAGAATAAAAAGGGCAGAAAAAACTTATGCGGAAGCTAGGTGGGATAATGAGAGCAAAATGTGGAGACGGGGAATAGTTGATGGATTAAATTTGTTCCCAGCTATAACACAGGGAGATGAGACGCAGGGAAAGAAAGCCACCTGTAAAACAGACAAAGACTCTAGTAAACCTAAAGAAACTAAGAGATCTTGGGAAGAAGAAGATGATTCAGACGATGAAGAATTCCTAAATCAAATATTACATGATCGCACGCCACCTTATGCGGTAAGCGACAATGTCCCGAGTACTTGTGCAGGTCTTGGGAACCAGACGCAGGAGAAGGGAGTTACTGATACAGCACAGATTAGTGATACGGGTTCGATACAGAATGGTGTCAGTGTACCCACTGCGCCAGACATGCAGATACAGTTGCAACCTCCACCGCAGATACAGAGAATCTACCCAGACGTCCCGGTACTAGAGACTACTACAAACCTGATAGTGCCGCCAGACCCGATATATACAAAATCGAGGTTAATGCAGATTGAGTCAACTCCGCAATTGCTGCCCCAGCCGCAGCCACAACTGATACTGGGGTATAATCCAGCAGCAGGTCCTCCATTAATACCTGCCCCGGCTTCAGAAAATCAGACCTTTGGAGTTGCTGCTCCACGAGGTTTGGGGCCAGGTCAGACACCAGCTGCAATATCATTGCCAATTACTGTTGGTCCACCGGTGCCATTGTATGCACAAGGTAAGCCTGGTGTATATGATCAGGGAGTAATGATCCAAGATGTAATAAGAGGAGGGTCCATAGGAACCCCTCAGTTAATGGCCCCAGGAGAACAAGCGGTTGAAAAACCAAGGTCTTTGATAGACCTTAGCCCAGTTGAAGCCCCGTTGGAAGCAATGAGAAAGGCAGGGCTAGGAGTGTTAACCCCACAGACAATAAGTACGAATGCTTCACAGACGCCGATGATGCATGCAGGAAACATTTCCTTACAAGGTTTTGTGGTACAACAGTTGAATGAGTGGTTAGAGAAGACCTTTACTACGCAAAAGACTACAGTAACTGCAGTAGAACCGGAAAGGTCGGGGAAAGATGAGTACCTGAACTTTGTGAGACTGGGCGTGGAAGCTGCTGAATTAGTATACGGAACAATGGGGGTAAACAGATTAGTCATACACAGAAGCAGAATTGGGATACCTGTGCCCTAAGATTACTATAGAAGTAGGCAAGGTACATCAGAAATTAGCAAATCTGGCAGACAAATACAATATTGATATTGAAAATACTAAACATTTGAAAAGAAGTTACAGGTTAGACTTTGACTCAAAGGACTTCAAGCACATGAGGTCTGCCGGAATGAAAGCGCATTTAAAGGAAATATTACAAAGTGCACATATCTGGGGAGCATTAGAAAAGTGGGAAGGCAGATGGGCTAAGAAAAGAGACAAGGAGAAAGGTGACAGTCCAGGATCAAGTAAAGCTGAAGCTACACCAGATACGGAATCGGTAAAAATACTACCAATGAGAGAGACAGCTGGTGGGGTTTTAATTCATGAACCGTGGTCCAGGGGAGACATCCTATCTTTTACAAATGATTATCCCAGGTTGAGGGAGAAACCAATCGAGTGGTACCAACAAACAGATAGGTTTGTGAAGTTTGCGAAATGTCTCTAGGAAGACCTGAATACCTTGTTTGATATCATTGTTCTGCCCGATTTATGGCTTGAGTGCAAGAGAGTGGTAGACTGGCCGACACCGGAGCTGGCAAGGGATAAGGTGACCGGAGCACCCTCTGAGGAGGTGATGAAGTACTATCATAAAGTGATTGAGTTTTTGAAGCAGAAAGTGTCGCCGAAAGTAACTGATTGGCAGAAAATCGACCGGACCTCGCAGGAGGTTAAGGAATCAATACATGCTTACTATGAGAGGTTGTTGAAGGCATTCAAACATTACAGTGGTACTGAGACAATTGAGCCGAAAGACATGAACCATCTTGTGTTCAGATTTGTTGAAGGGTTGAGACCAGAGGTTAGCCAGATGATTAAAAATCATTCGATCTGTTGGCAAGCGAAGTCGATTGATGAGGTGTTGCAGTATGCAAAATACTGTAGTGATGAGATTGAGCTGAAGCAGAAAAAGTTGAAGGAGAAAGTGATGGTGATGCAGATAAGGGCTGCACAGGCAGGAATGCAGGGAAATGGGATTCAGCAGATGATACAGCAACAACCGCAAGGGAATGGCGTGTTTCAGGCACAACCAAGAGGTCGAGGTCAAGGTTTTGTGAATCGCGGTCCAGACTTAAATACTGTTGTGGTTCAAAATGATGCACAAGGGATGAAAAAGATGTCACCATGTCACGCGTGCGGGGGCGTGGGACATTGGAAGCGGGAATGCCCAAATATGGTGCAGGATGGTGTCGTTCAACAAAGCACTAATGTCGGTACATTACAAAATATGAGAGGCCCAAAATTGAGAAATCAAAACCCGAATTTTCAAAATAACATGGTTCAGATGCAGGGGTTACAGCCCATGCAGCAAATGCAAATGCTTCGTGTTCAGCCAGTGCAAATGCAGCAAGTACAACAGCAGGTTCCCATGGTACCTAGACAGCAAATGAAACTACCAGTGGCTCCAATGGGACAGCAACAGGTGATGCTTCCTCAGCAGGTCACAGGTCAGGTGATGAGCCAAAATAATACAGTACAGCAATTCCCATTGCGTGGTGAAGATGGAATGAATGAGGAATGGTCGGATGACAGTTCAGACAGTGAAGAGTGCAGGCTTGCAGCGTCCCTAGAGGTAGATCAGAGGGGACCCTATGTAGAGGGAAAGGTAATGGGTCACAAGGTTTCATTCTTGATTGATACCGGGGCTACACGCTCTACGGTCAGAACTTCAGAGGTTCCGAAATTGCCACTTTTGGGGCGTACCATAAGAGTGGCCGGAGTAGCAAACCATTACTTGACAAATCCAATTACAGATCCGGTGCAAGTTGAGATTGTCAACTTCCAGGGACTACATAAGTTTGTAGTCTGCGATTCAAGTCTGGTATCCCTACTGGGAAGAGACTTCCTGTGCAAGGCAAACTGTTCGATTACATGTTCCAATGATGGGATTGAGGTGCAGACAAACAGTGATGATGAAGGGGATGATGGTCAGTTCTCAGAGCCGGAAGCAGAAACCGTAAATGAAGATTACCCTTTGATAACATTATTCCTGATGCTTACAGTGATTGACTTACCAGCCGAGTTGCAGGGAACAGTGACAGAGAAAGTGTGGGACTGATAAAAGGAGTGGAACCAGTTAAAGTTCAAGTGAAGCCAAATGCAGTGTTTCCCCAGGTGCCACAATATCACCTGGCACAAGATGTTCTTATCCAGGTGGCACAAATAATTGCGGACTTTGTGAAACAGGGAGTCTTGAAGGAAGTATTAAGCAGCCCATGTAATTCACCGATAATGGGTTTGAAAAAGCCTTGTATGAAGGTTCGAATTGTGCAGGACTTGAGAAAAATAAATAAGATTGTGGTAAAGTGTTGCCCTATAGTGCCAAACCCAGCAGTGATCATGTTTCAGGTCCCGTGTGATGCTGAATGGTTCACCGTTGTAGACCTGTCACAAGCTTTCTTTTCGATACCTCTTCATGAGGACAGCCAGTTTTTATTCAGTTTCAAATTCCTGGACAAGGTGTACAGTTGGTGCAGAATTCCTCAAGGGTTTTCTGAATCACCGTCCGTCTTCAATGAGATATTGAAAAAGGACTTAGAATCCCTAGTACTGCCTTTCAATTCGACTCTAGTACAGTACATTGATGACTTGCTGATTGCGTCCAGGACAAAAGATGACTGTAAATATGACACAATTGCCTTACTGAATCATTTGGGAAAGAACGGACATAAAGTGTCACCCAAGAAGCTGCAGTACTGCCAGAAAGAAGTGAAGTACTTAGGACATTTGATTGAGAGAGGGTCCAGGAGAATATCGAAGGAAAGAGTGACTGCTATTTTGCAAATGAACACCCGACAACAAAGAGAGATGTCAGGATGTTTTTGGGAATGGTGGGCTACTGTAGCCAGTGGATACCCAACTTCTCGATTCTCTCAAAACTATTGATAAAGCTAACAGGCAAAGAGATTAAGGATGAACCATACACAATAACCCTATCAAAAGAAGAGTGTGAGTCATTCATGGAATTGAGAGAGTGCATGTGCAGGGCACCAGCTTTGAGTATGCCTGATTACACGAAACCTTTTCTACTGTTTTGTCATGAACGTGATGCTTGTTCTTTGTCTGTCTTTACACAGGTCCATGGAGGTGCAAATCGCACTGTAGCATATTTTTCGGCTACCTTGGACCCCGTCGCAGCAGCCTTACCGGTTATTTGCGAGCAGTTGCAGCAGTCGCTCAAAGCCTCACGCAGTGTGAAGGCATAGTGATGGGACATCCCTTGACAGTAATGGTTCCCCATTCAGTTGAAATTTTGTTGACTCGAACCAAAACTCAGCACATGACAAATGCCCGACTTACCAGATATGAGACAATTATTTTGGGGTCACCTAATGTTTCACTGAAACGATGTACTGTATTAAACCCTGCAACTCTGCTTCCTGTTGAAAGTACCGATATTAGTAATGAAGAAGAAGTGGAGCATGATTGTCTTGAGGTTACAGAACTATGTACCAAGCCCCGACCTGATATTCAAGATACGCAGTTAAAAGAAAATGACTGCATTATGTTTGTTGACGGATCCTGTTGGAATGCTGAGAGCTGGTTATGTTGTGTGTACCATAGCTGGTATCATTGAAGCTTCCTGGCTCGAGAGAGTGTATTCCGCACAAGTGTCAGAGCTGATTGCCCTTACCAAGGCATGCCACGCAGCCGAAAATCTGACAGTCACTATCTATACTGACAGCAGATACGGATTTGGAATTGTACATAATTTTGGCCAATTGTGGTCACAGAGAGGTTTCATGACGTCCTCTGGTTCTCCTGTGAAAAATGGTGAACAAATTAAGGATTTCTTACATGCGATTCAGTTACCTCTTGAAATTGCCGTGGTGAAATGCAATGCTCACGTTAAGTCGCAAGACTTTGTGTCCATGGGAAATGGCTATGCAGATCAAGTCGCAAGATTTTGCGCATTGAACTGTATATCGTTCAATGACCAGTGGGAATTGTTACCGGAAACCGAAAATGACACATGTTTGAACCTTGCATTAAGGGTGGTTGATACATTAGACGAGCTAAAGACACTACAGGGTCATGCTAGTAAGGAGGAAAAACGCTCCTGGCAGAGAATGCAATGTGTACAAAGAGCTGACGACTTATGGGTCTCAGAGGAGGGGAAACTGGTTTTGCCCAACAGTCTTCTGTCACAATTTGCGAGGCTCTACCATGGGCAGGCACATCTTGGGAGAGATGCATTGATCAGGTCATTCAAGATTGACTGGTTTAACCCAAATTCAGATATGCCGCAGAGGTTACCTGTCACAGGTGCATCATCTGTCAACAGATGAATGCCGGAAAAGGGACTGTGGTAACTTTGAGCCACATAGGGAGAGCTGGTGGTCCATTTAGCAAGATGCAAATGGATTTCATTGAGATGCCTGTTTGTGGAGGATTGAAATACGTGTTGGTGATTGTGTGTGTTTTCAGCCACTGGATTGAAGCTTACCCCACACGTAGAAATGATGTTCTCACAGTTGCAAAGCTGCTGCTTAGGGAACTAATACCCAGGTTCGGGTTTCCGGTCTCTATAGAATCAGATAGGGGCAGACACTTCGACAATGAGGTGATTAAGCTCTTGTGTGCCGCACTAGACATTGAACAGAAGTTGCATTGTAGCTACCGCCCTGAAGCATCAGGACTAGTAGGACAAATGAATGGTACCTTAAAATCGAGAATGTCGAAGATGTGCGCAGCTACCAATATGAAATGGCCAGCTGCATTGCCCTTAGTGCTGATGTCGATGAGGAACACCCCTGATAAGAAGACAGGACTATTACCCCACGAGATCCTTATGGGTAGAGCTATGAGCCTGCCGGCAGTACCTGCAAATGCTCTTGTGAATATCACGGATGATATGGTGTTGGACTACTGCAAAGGTTTGGCTGATGTGGTTCGCTCTTTTTCTCACCAGGTGGAAGCTAACACATTGCCACCGATCAGTGATCCAGGTCATACCCTGCAAGCCGGTGACTGGGTGGTTGTCAAGAAGCACGTGAGAAAATTGTGTTTGGAGCCGCGCTGGAAGGGGCCATATCAAGTAATATGGACAACAACCACTGTTGTGAAATGTGCAGGTGTTCCAAACAGGATACATGCCAGTCACACAAAGAAGGTAACGTGTCCAACTGATGAGGAACTTGAAGTTTCTGACTCAACTGTTCCAGAGAGGGAAGTCTCAGGGCCTGAAAATAGCCAAGAGAGAACTGAGACTACAGAAGAGCCCACTGAGAACAGCCTTGTCCCTCAAACATTAAACAAGTTCGAGAGAGGTAACAGTGTGCCTATCTCAGTAGAGGCAGCAGGAGAACTAAATCAAGAAGAGGTTCTCCCAGAAGCAGACTGATACGGGTTAGAGCTTGAGCCCATTACAGATCCAGAAGAAGAAGAAGAAGAAGGGGAAATAATAGAAAGAGATCAAAGTACACCGGCATCCCCTGAGCCAGTTGCAGGTCCATCAAGAGAAAACACCATAGTACAAGAGGAGGGTGCTGTTCAGCGTCCTGAAAGAACAAGCAGGAAAAAGACGCATAAGGGAGATAACTGGCCAAAGAAGCAGGCTGCGAAAGAAAAGGTCGTACCAGGTGAAACAATAACAGAAGAAACTAATACCACAAGAACAGAAGATCTGAGTGAAGGAGAATTTCAAGGCGTACGCCGATTGAAAAGAAAAAGAACTGCAAATAGAAGGTACGCAGGTCCTGAATAGGCATATGCAACAACATCTGGATGGCAACAAGAATTCTTAGCATTCTGTTTTGATCGAGAAGTACTAGGCCAATATTACGGTACCTGAAATCAATTAGAGAAAGAGACTGTGTTAAAACTGAAATTTGAAAAGGAAAATAGAAAACTGAAAAGAAACTATGAAAGTGTTACGACTCGGTCGTCCCATTTCCAGGGGGCGCTGTAAGGGGACTGTCAGAAGCCTGGGAATCACCTTGAACACCTATCTAGAGTCCCTTGCTGACTCCTGTTTGTTTCTCTTTTCTCCATGGTACACTTGTGTAGGACTACATTTGTTTCTTGGGACTGCAAATCCCATAATGCACAGCTTGGTAGTCAGGAAAACCCGGATTCTGTTTCCCATTGTTTTCAATGGGAGAAGTCCAGTTGCTCCTTTTCACTGGATTCTCTCCTCCAGGACTTGCAAGTGTCCGAAACCACACACACCTGAAACCTCTCCTGTGCAGCCCAGCTTGGAACTGCTTATAAGCAGCCATTTCCTCAAGCTCCCCGTCGTGCATCGGACTTCAATTCCTTTGTGTTACAGACCCCTTGTCGGATGGTGTTCCAGTTTTGTTCCTGTTCTGTTCCAGCCTGATCCTGTTTCTTGTTTCTCTGCCCTGCTCCTGATTGTTCCAGCCAGAGTCTGCTCCCTACTTCTTAGCCTTGTACCTGTTTGTTTCTTCCAAAGCCTGCTCCCTGTTTCTCTGCCCTGCTCCTGCCTTGTTTCAGCCTGAACCTTCTCTCTGTTTCCCAGTCCTGTTTACTGCTCATTTCCTACTCCCTGTTTTCCAGTCCTGTCCTTGCCTGTTCTAGCCAGAGCCTGTTCTCAGTTTCCCAGTCCTGTCTCTGTCTGTCCCAGCCAGAAGTTTGCGCCCTGTTTTCAAGTCCTAGACCCGCCTTTGCTTCAGCCTGAGCCTGTTCCTAGTTCTTGCCTCTGCCTCTTTGTTTGTTCCCTTCTGTTTCTGTTTCTTCTTGGTTCTTTGTGTCTGGTAAGTGTTCTATCAGTCTTCACCAGTGTATACGTGTCCTCCTGTGTACTGGGGTGGCTCCTGGTTTCCAGGAGGCAATTCCAGCCCCATCCTTGTCCAGTGTTATACGTTGTATTTCGTGCCTAACAGTGACAGTGTGCTATTGCTGTTTTCTCAGGAATCGCCACTGTGTTTCCAGCTGGACCCACAAGAGCGTGTCCTGTGTATGTAAGTACTATCCTTGTTTGTGCTCTAGGGTCCAGAGACAGAATGACTTCTGCTGCCTCCTTTCTATGGGGCTGGCAGGGTGACTATCTGTAAGAGCAAACTGCACAGAGGCATTGAGATTCCCTGTCACTGTGGGAGGTTCTGCGCCTTACTCTGTGTACAACCCCAGCATGTTTGTCCACTGGTAATCCATTTCCTGTTTGTTCACACAAGGGTTGTTCTGCTTTTACTTTCCTGTTTCCTGTGCCTATCCATAGCTGTCCTTTCCGTGTATGCCTTTAGCTGCTCCTCTGCCCCAGTGTACTACCTCTTTAGGATATTCAGTGACCTCAAGGGGTGTCCCAACCAAAGACCTGATCAGACCCGCCCGAAACCGTGACAGAATGCACGACCCAAAAAGTTCAAGCTCCCCAGGCAGCAAAGGCACACACAGACTTAAAATGCTTTCCTATCATGTTAAGACACCCCTTTCTAAGCCTATACATTCTCTGAAATCCTCGAAAAAAGACCTTAGTTTAAAGGATAGACTTGTTAAAGAAAACCATAACTTGCAAGTTCAGTACTATACTGAGTGGCTTGCTAATCTTTCAATGATAGACTATTCTGTTATTTGTGGCTATGACCCCCAGTCCCTGTCTGTAGAAGAATTACAAGGACGTAATGAGTTTTTGCAATATCTATTAGCTGAAGCCAGTAAGAATGTTCGTAACCGTGGAAGTGCTTTTGCTACTTCTACACAAGACATTTACTCTCAAGAAAACCTGGTTAATTCCTTGCCTCATGCTAGTGCATCCCAAATTCACTTCCAGGACTCTGTCAAAACAAAGAACCCTGACACTGTTCAAGAAGCCACACTAGGGATTCCCTTGTTTTCTGTTGAGTGCTTCAGCCCATCTAGGCCAGTTTCTCAGAATTCAAAGTGCAGTGCTGACTCTTATAAAGATCTATCAGTCCCTCAGAGCTTTCAAGTCAGCAGGCTAGACCCTGTATCTAAGGGATCAGTAAAAACTGTGGGATTCCTTAGTTCAACTCAAATGGCTTGTGCTCCTCCCAAATGGGATGACAGTACATCAGTCTCAATTCCTAAGTGTTGTGCTGACTCTTGTAAGGATCTATCAGTCCCTCAGTGCTTTCAAGTGAGCAGGATAGAACCTGTATCAAATGGATCAGTAAAGACTGTGGGATTCCTTAGTTCCACTCCAAAGGCTTGTGCTCTTCCCAAACTGGATGATAATACACCAGTCTCAATCCCTAAAAGCTCGGCTAAACCCTTTTCTATTCTGAGTGGGTTTGATAACAATATGGACATACACACACTAAAAGAGCAGTTTTGGCAGATTAAAAGGCAGATATTGGACGTCTATGATGAATATGTTGTAACATACACAAGAAATCGTGCACGTGGGCTCTTTTCATCAATGCATATTTCACTGTTGCCAGAACCAGACATTCTGTTTATCTATAAGGTAGAAGAAGTAACAGAGCAGCTGATGGAAACTACTGCAAGGCAATTTGAAAACCTGAAAAAAGAAAATGATCACCAGCTTTGGCTTAAAGAACAGTATGCTACTTTGTGTGCCTCTCCAAAGACTTCTATAGAGCAGATTGTCCCTTCTATTAATGACAGTCAAAAGACATCTCCAGTTATAAATATATCAGCCTCTTCTTCAGACTCTCTCTCAGCTTGTAGTTTTCCAGAGAATATCCCTGTGCAGTTGACTGAATCTCTGACATCTCTGAGAGATTTGACACCTCTTGATTCAAAGGTTGGATCAGAGTCTTCAGAAGGAAGTGTCTCAGCCCCTCTATCAGAACAAATAAAGCCAAAGGAAGAAGAGAGTTCTGATGCAGACTCCAATAGCTGCACCTTAAGAAACCAAGATATGACTTTACTCGAGATTAATGGCAAGTTGTGCAACAGTGTTGAAGAATCAAAATCTAGTGATGACAGTGGTTCCTGCCTTGCCGTGAACAAACCTGCAGACAGTGCTGTTCAAATGGCGCACACACCAGAATTTTCAGATTGTGGGGATACTCCTGCCCTTTCAAACAATATCATAGAATTTTCAGATAATGAAGAGACAGTTCCTGTTTCAAGTGAACTAATGGATGTTTCTGACCGTGAAGAAATACCCGCAATTACTAAGAATGTAATGGACTTCTCAGAAAGTTTAAAAATCTCTTCTGTGTCAAAGCAAACCGTGGAGATTTCAGAAAAGGAAGAAAGCCAGCAATCTGAAACTAAACAGCCTGTCATAAGAAATGATAGCCATCTCCTAGAACAGGACACAGTTGCAGCCTCAACCACTGATCCTGACTTGCTGTTCCCTGCCACTGCGTTGCCTGTTTCCAGCTCAACGGTTAGTGAAGAACAGATCTCTGATCTACCGGTATCTGATTTTGATGTAAAATCAGCCACACCAATGCCACCTGCTGTGTCTCTGAAATTAAAGACTCCTGAAAATCAGCAATCTGAAACCGAAGCTCAAGTACTGAAAGATATAATATGTCCCACTAAAACGAAAGACTTGAATTTGAATCTTGTATTCGAAGATCTGATGATAAGTACTGTTCTTAGTGTTTTATTGCAAGAAACCATTATCAATTCAAAGGCTAGAGCTGAAAACTTAGGTAACAGTGTAAAGGTGATTTCTGAAGAGACTCCAGTTCTATTTCTTTCCAAAGAACAACCTTTCTGTGTTAACAGAGTTGAAGATCAACTACCTGTAGTAGAAACACTTTGCAAAGAAACCATTTCTGACACCAAGAATACACCACAGAGCACTTGCAATGATGAAATCTCAGTCTTGTCTGAAGATCACCCTAAAGAATTAGTTTGTGGAACTTCTACATTTTCATATGTCAATCCAGTCTCTAAAGACATGAAAACTCCTGTTGCTCCTGAATTTGATACTCCAATGTCATCCAAGATGAAAGACAATTCTGACTTTTTCATGTTTACCTTGAGAACACCAGTTACCCATGTCTCCCAAGTCTCTATGCTTTGCAAGCCCCAGACCACAATCAATGCAAATACTGCTGCAGAAACAGACATATCCTGCTTGTCGGAAGGAGTTATAGACCTTACAGTTACTAATACGTCAATTATCTCCTCCAAAGAAGACAGTACTGAACAGGAAACTAATGTCCTAAAGAATACTGCCCATAATGCCATTCCAGATCTCCTTGCTCCTGAATCCACTTCACCAGAAACCAACTCCATGCACTCCTCCCGTATCAATCGAACAATAAAGAGGAAAGACATCAGAGCCCATATGGGTATTAATACATGCTTTGCTGATTGGAATATTCACCTATGGCAGGACTGTAAACTTATCAACCAAGGTTGGTGTTGGATGGATTTTCTTGCTTTGGCTTTTCCTCTTCAACTTTTTTCAGCCAAAGGATCGCCTTCTCTTCTTGAGCAGACTGGTGGGAGGGGGTATACTGTTACGACTTGGTCGTCCCATTTCCAGGGGGCGCTGTAAGGGGACTGTCAGAAGCCTGGGAATCACCTTGAACACCTATCTAGAGTCCCTTGCTGACTCCTGTTTGTTTCTCTTTTCTCCATGGTACACTTGTGTAGGACTACATTTGTTTCTTGGGACTGCAAATCCCATAATGCACAGCTTGGTAGTCGGGAAAACCCGGATTCTGTTTCCCATTGTTTTCAATGGGAGAAGTCCAGTTGCTCCTTTTCACTGGATCCTCTCCTCCAGGACTTGCAAGTGTCCGAAACCACACACACCTGAAACCTCTCCTGTGCAGCCCAGCTTGGAACTGCTTATAAGCAGCCATTTCCTCAAGCTCCCTGTCGTGCATCGGACTTCAATTCCTTTGTGTTACAGACCCCTTGTCGGATGGTGTTCCAGTTTTGTTCCTGTTCTATTCCAGCCTGATCCTGTTTCCTGTTTCTCTGCCCTGCTCCTGATTGTTCCAGCCAGAGTCTGCTCCCTACTTCTTAGCCTTGTACCTGTTTGTTTCTTCCAAAGCCTGCTCCCTGTTTCTCTGCCCTGCTCCTGCCTTGTTTCAGCCTGAACCTTCTCTCTGTTTCCCAGTCCTGTTTACTGCTCATTTCCTACTCCCTGTATTCCAGTCCTGTCCTTGCCTGTTCCAGCCAGAGCCTGTTCTCAGTTTCCCAGTCCTGTCTCTGTCTGTCCCAGCCAGAAGTTTGCGCCCTGTTTTCAAGTCCTAGACCCGCCTTTGCTTCAGCCTGAGCCTGTTCCTAGTTCTTGCCTCTGCCTCTTTGTTTGTTCCCTTCTGTTTCTGTTTCTTCTTGGTTCTTTGTGTCTGGTAAGTGTTCTATCAGTCTTCACCAGTGTATACGTGTCCTCCTGTGTACTGGGGTTGGCTCCCGGTTTCCAGGAGGCAATTCCAGCCCCCATCCTTGTCCAGTGTTATACGTTGTATCTCGTGCCTAACAGTGACAGTGTGCTATTGCTGTTTTCTCAGGAATCGCCACTGTGTTTCCAGCTGGACCCACAAGAGCGTGTCCTGTGTATGTAAGTACTATCCTTGTTTGTGCTCTAGGGTCCAGAGACAGAATCACTTCTGCTGCCTCCTTTCTATGGGGCTGGCAGGGTGACTATCTGTAAGAGCAAACTGCACAGAGGCATTGAGATTCCCTGTCACTGTGGGAGGTTCTGCGCCTTACTCTGTGTACAACCCCAGCGTGTTTGTCCACTGGTAATCCGTTTCCTGTTTGTTCACACAAGGGTTGCTCTGCTTTTAATTTCCTGTTTCCTGTGCCTATCCATAGCTGTCCTTTCCGTGTATGCCTTTAGCTGCTCCTCTGCCCCAGTGTACTACCTCTTTAGGATATTCGGTGACCTCAAGGGGTGTCCCAACCAAAGTCCTGATCAGACCCGCCGGAAACCGTGACAGAAAGAGACTTATAAACTACCGGATGTGACACTGATAACCTGAATTAACTTTGAAAACCTGATTATGACAAGCTGCTAACCTGATTTGACAAAAGGGTCCTGGAGTAAGTGAAACGCTGTAAATATACGCAGAGGGAAATAGACTTTTGCATCAAGAGAGAGAGAGAAAAAAAAAAAGAGTTTATATTGTCCTCAATTGACTATTGTTCTACTATCTGATTCTTTACAGACATGGCTTATAATAGAGGTAGTAACAAAAAGGGTAAGGTGTGTGTTTGGTTGAGTCTTATATTAGGTATTGTGTGTGCAGTAATAATTGTAGGAGTGATTGTGGGAATGCCGTGGTTAGATAAGAAGGCAACTAACAATGCTTCAAAACCTGAGACTACAACACTAACACCGTGGGAAAAGTTTGAGCAGGATGCAAGACACTTGCATGAGGGAACTAACTCAAAAGGGGAACTTTCCACTAATGTCTTCTATCGCTTGTTGAATGAGTATGTTGAGACAATAAATGCGAAAAACTGTTATGTGTGTACCAAGATTCCTTCATCAGTGCAAGAGGGGGTCACTTACCATAGTCTTCCTCTGACTTACGGGATAAGTTGTAGCTTGCTATTAACAAGATTCTATAATCAAGAGCATGTGCAATATTTGTATTCAAATTTGGATGTAGTGTTTTCTTTTGTGCCAGTGATTGAGTTTTTGAACAAATTAGCAAAGGAGAATAGTATAAAATTAGTTAGGGGTTTCTTTGAACCGACGCTTACATTTGGGACAGCTTATGCACAACGCAACAATCTGACCTGCTTATTGACACCTGTAGAGAAAAGCTTCTTAGATCACACTGATGATAGACGCAAAGCATTGAATGAAAGATTAGAAAAGGGGCTAGAAAAACGCACATATGCAAATGATTATGCTTACACTGCAATAAAGACGCAAGGCAAACTAGCTATAGATGCATTACATGTAGGAAGGCTTTGTATATATAGACCAAAATCTGAACATGACACTTTATTTGTGGGAACGAGTGAATGCAGGCATGTGTTTTTATTTCAGAGTAAATGGACATTCATGTTAAATGGACGGGACCCAGCGATCCCTGGGATCTATTATATCTGTGGACTTAATGCTTATTACCGTCTCCCTATGGGATGGTATGGGACATGTTATTTGGGGATAGTAATCCCAAAGATTTACCAGATTGATGACTTAAAGCAAATACCTAAAACGTCTGAATTACAACATGCTAGACAAAAACGAGAGACAGCGGCTGCTGTCGTTGGAGACATATTTGGAGCCATAATTCCTTCAGTAGGGGTTATCTTAAACTCCATAAAGATTCAAAAGTTGTCTACTATTGTGGATAACATGCTGACAAATTTTACAGGGGCTATACTCCTGATGGATACTGAACTTGCTGTGGAAATAGCTATGACTCTTCAAAATCAGCTTGCTTTAGACATTCTTTTAGCAAAAAGTGGCGGAGTCTGCAAGATGCTCAACGAGCGCCATTGTTGCTCATATATACTAGATAATAGTAAAAAGATTAGAGGTACGCTTACTAACCTAACTAAAGATAGTGCAGATTTGAAGGATTTGAAAGAACCTGGAGTGTGGGAGAAATTAGGAAAAGGAATTGCCAGAGTAGGGAGCTGGTTTAGCAACATTTGGAATGGGGTACTTGCAAAAATTTTAGGGGGTCTATTAATCGTTCTGGCCTGTCTATTAGGATTATGGGGAGCATGCAAAATTAATGATAAAATTAAAAGAAATTGGACAAAGAGAAACAAGAGAAATGAGGAAAGTGAAAGGGAGAAAATGTTTAATTAAATTTGGGAGAGTTCACCCAAGGGACAAGATGTTGAAATGCGCATTATGCGTAAAGTGAACAATTAAAGTGAAAGGTCAAAGGGAAAGGCTTGAGTGATGATGAATGTCATCAGAGGAGGGACTGAGAGAGCCTAGCTTATATAATCGATATTAACAAGAAATGTTCATGAATCAATGTGTGATAATGTTGCATAGAAATTATAATAGTTATTTTTGTTTAATACCCGCACCTGAAATGTGACCACGGGGAGTGGCCACCAATGTAGACGTAGACTAATAATAATGACCAAAATGTTTATATTATGTTTAAATAAATTTGTACTAATGATTGCGTTATTGAATCTGTGCTGAAATCCTCATAGGCCTTAAGTTAGCATGAGCTGAAGCTTAGCTGCCTTGGCTCTCATATTAAATGCATTTTTCTATTTTTCAGTATGCTGACTCACAAAGGGACATGACCCTGCGTGTTCTTTTTTTCTTCAAATTAGAAGACAAATTTAACCATGTTATATCCGTTCTCACAGTTTCTCTCGTTTGCAGAATAAATGTTAAAAGTAAATTGAAACAGTGTAAATTAATGTTATGTACAAGGTCATTCAAACTGGTGAAGACAATGGAACTGCTGACCAAAAGATGTGCAAAGAATTACAGAAGGATGAAATCATACCGGACGTGACACCTCTGACGACGTCAATTATGAAGACCAATCAAAGACTTGTAAAATAATATGGGGTGAAGAGTTGGGTTACCTAATGTGTATTCTGATAAGTTAAAGATAGTGGGGTATAACAGATGACCAATAAAATTTTGGGGGAATGTACAATGGAAAAGGGATAAAAACCCATGTCACAGGAAGTCATTTAGGTGGGTTAGGGAATGCTATTGATTTTATCCAGAAACTCTGTCACTCTGTTTGGTGACTTGGTGGTTTACTTAAAACCATCCTCGCCCTTAGATTTGTCCATGTTACACTTAACCTCCTTATGAGGAAAGTGCCCTTTTTGCCCTGGAGCTGAATCCTGACTGATGGCGATTTCACTGATGTCCTGAGGACGAAGACTGAACCTGTGTGCTGACCTAAACTTTGAAGGGTAATTATGACAATGCAATTGTAAATTGTCTGTTTGCTTTTCCTTTCTAGGTACCAACTGCTTACCTTTGACAGAGACCTTAGTTAGATGTTTTTCCAAATTGGTGTTCAAAATAGTTTTGCATGAAGCCCAACATGCTAATGCTAATCAGTGGTTAGGACAGGTGTTCACCTAAACTGACGCAAATAGACAAACGACGAGACTATGCTTTGTTGAACTGACACGTTATTGACACTCAGCTAAACTTGATCTATGTTCACGCTGTGTTATGTTCTGATGTTTGTGATTCTCGCTTTAATGAAATCTTACCAAAGTTGCAATATCGTGACTATGCTATTATGTTTCCTGGTTTTGAGATTGACGTATCTGATATTAGAATTGTAAGCAATAGGGAATAAAACTCATAAAATTCTACTAATTAAAGTGTGGTTATTCATGGCTGAAAGGTCATGGTAGCGTCTTTGAATTGATTAATGACTATGACTAAAGTGAAATGCATTGTTGTGATAAATATTGATGACATTATTGATGTATTGATTGTTATATTGATTAGCTATCTCGTCCTAAGGTGTCTCTCAACTGGGTCAAAAGATTTATTGGCCTAAAACGAGTCCTTATGTGCAATAAATTATCATAAGGGACGCATTAACAGGTGATATGATGTAAAGGGTATTCTGTTTGAGAAAACTCGGAAACGGACTTAGGAGAGCGGTTGGAGGACGAGGAGTTAAAGCCTGTTTCCTGTGTACGGAACTTATTAATTAAAGGAAATCTAATCTACAAATCTGTTTCCCGATGTGTTACTTATCGAGGAACCACAACACAACAGATTTGAAGACGAGTGCTGCTTTTGGAACATCGGATCCACGGAGTACATATACAGAGATATATAAACAGATTTGAGAAGAGTTATCGCTTTTGGAAGTGGAGTTATTGAAGATATTTCTGCCACTGTAAGTGATTGTGACTGCGACGCTGTAAAACGCATTAAACGCATATTTACTTCAACGCTGTAAAAATAAGCTTAAAGCTTACTCACAGTTTAGAAGTGGTACGAGAAGCACGCGTGGTCATGCAAACGGTGTTTGTCGTCCCTTGCTCGCAACACCCATTGCACACAGTGACATGCAGAGGCGTTTAAATACGATGTGCACGTCACGTATATGCGCGACGTCTGTACCGTGCATCCGCAATATCTGTGTGTGAACTGGAACAGTTGTCGTGGCAACATGGAAATGGAAATCTAGTTAATTTTTTTTTTAAAGAAAAGGAAGCTACAAGTGTAGGAGGTTTGCGATTTGGAGTCAACACAGTGTTTATGTTGATCCTGGATTTTAGTTACAGGAAACAGGTGAGGATCAACAATAATCAATACATTTAATACATTTACATTAAGTATTTTTGTTGTTGTTAAAAAAAAGAATTGTCACAATGGCTCAACAATCAATCATAATACTTGTAAAGCGTGACTAGTCACCCACTAGGGTCTCAAGGCACTGGGGGTAAGCAGTAAGTGAGAGGTCGTCGATGAACAGAGGGGATCAGGTGAATAGCCAAGTTTTAAGGTCCTTTCTGAATTGCGATAGAGTGTGAGATCTTCTGAGGTGGATGGGAAGGGAGTTCCAGATCTTGATGGCGTGGTGGGAGAAGGGTCTTCCTCTGGCCATGGCCTTCCGGGCGTGTGGGACGGCGACGAGTGCGAGGTCGGCGGAGCAGAGCTGTCTGGTGGGTGTGTAGAAGTGGAGTCTTTGGTTGAGGTATTCAGGTACGGTGTTGTGGAGGGCTTTGTAGCCGTGCGTGATAAGCTTGAGTGTGATTCTCTTGTCTATTGGGAGCCAGTGCAGGTCTCTCAGTAGAGCAGAGGTGTGGCTGTGATTTGGGGTGTTCATGATGAAACGGGCAGAGGCATTGTGGATGCGTTGCAGGCTTTTCTGTACCTCGGTTGTTGTTCCGGCATATTGGGGGTCATTCCGACCCTGGCGGTCATGGACCGCCAGGGCCGGGGACGGAGGAAGCACCGCCAACAGGCTGGCGGTGCTTCAGGGGCAATTCTGACCGCGGCGGTAAAGCCGCGGTCAGAAAAGGGGAACCGGCGGTTTCCCGGCGGTTTTCCCCTGCCCCAGAGAATCCTCCACGGCGGCGCTGCAAGCAGCGCCGCCATGGGGATTCCAACCCCCTTCCCGCCATCCCGTTCCTGGCGGTTTTTACCGCCAGGAACAGGATGGCGTGTACGGGTGTCGTGGGGCCCCTGGGGGCCCCTGCACTGCCCATGCCACTGGCATGGGCAGTGCAGGGGCCCCCTAACAGGGCCCAATTCAGATTTTCAGTGTCTGCAAAGCAGACACTGAAAATCGCGACGGGTGCCACTGCACCCGTCGCACACCAGCAACTCCGCCGGCTCCATTCGGAGCCGGCTTCATCGTTGCTGGGGCTTTCCCGCTGGGCGGGCGGGCGGGCGGCCTTTTGGCGGTCGTCCACCCACCCAGCGGGAAAGTCAGAATGACCGCCGCGGTCATTTGACCGCAGTGCGGTCTTCTGGCGGTCTCCCCCCGGCGGGCGGCGCCCGCCGCCCGCCGGGGTCGGAATGACCCCCATAGTGCGTTGCATACTCTAGGCGTCTGCTGACGAGGGCCTGGGTGACTGTTCCTTTGGATTCGGTTGGGATCCATTTGAAGAACTTCTGGAGCATGCGCATGCTGTTGAAGCAGGCGGAGGAGACTGCGCTGACTTGCTGCTTCATCGAGAGTGCTGAGTCCAGGATGAAGCCGAGGTTGCGGGCGTGGTCGGTGGGGGCTGTAGCGCTTCCAAGGGCAGTGGGCCACCAGGAGATGTCCCAGGCTGAGGGGTTGTTGCCGATGACCAGGACTTCTGTTTTAAGCTTGAGGCAGCTATCCTTCGTCCAGGCGGTGACTGCCCTCATTCCGTTGTGGAAGTTGGTTTTGGCTATGCGCTGGTCATAGGTGAGGCAGATGATTACCTGAGTGTCATCGGCGTATGAGACGATGTTGAGTGCGTGGTGTCTGGTGATGGTGGCTAGTGGGGCCGTGTAGAGAGTTGAAGAGAGTGGGGCTCAAAGAGGAGCCTTGCGAGACGTTGCAGATGATCTTGGAGGCCTCTGAGTAGAAAGGGGAGAGTCCGACTCTTGGGGTTCGTCGTGGAGATGAGTCTGTAGTGTGCGGTGGAAGATGTTGTCGAAGGCGGCGGACAGGTCAAGGAGGATTAGAGCCGCAGTCTCACCCCTGTCTAGTAGGATTCTGATGTCGTCTGTGGTGGCGAGGAAGGTGGTCTTGGTGCTGTGGTTGCTCCAGAAGCCTGACAGTGAGGGGTCCAGGATGTTGTTGAGTTCGATGTGTCTGGTGAGTTGTCTGTTAACAGCCTTTTTGATGACCTTAGCTGGGAAGAGGAGTAGAGAGATGGGCTGAAAGTTCTTGAGGTCATCTGGGTCCGCTGTAGGTTTCTTCAGTAAGGGCTTAATTTTGGCATGTTATCAGATTTCTGGGAAGGTGGTGATTTCGAAAGAGTGGTTGATGATGTGCCGGAGTTTGGGTGCGATGGTGCTGCTTGCTTTGTTGAAGATGTGGTGGGGGCAGGGATCAGAGGGAGAGCCGGAATGGATGGAGTTCATGAAGTTGAGGGTTTCTTCATTGGAGATGTTGGCCAAACAAAGTAGGTGGTGGGGGTTTGGAGGACCTTCGGTGGTGGATATGTCAGTAGTGGGTGTGGGAAGGTCCTGAGTCGGAAAGCTGTCATAGATGTCTGCTATCTTGCAGTGGAAGTAGGTGGAGAGGTTATTGAAGAGTTCTTGTGAGGGGAGGATATCCGTGGAGTTCTTTCTGGAGTTGGTCAGTTCGCTGATGATCGTGAAGAGTTGCTTGCTGTTGTGTGCATTGTTGTTGAAGCATTCCTGGAAGGCGTTTCTCTTGGTGGTCCTGATGAGTTGGTGGTGTGTGTTTATGGCTTTTTTGAAGGCTTCGTGGTTTGTGGGGGTTTTGTCGGTGCGCCATTTTCTTCCGAGGCGTCTGCAGTTTTGTTTGGACTCCTTGAGGGCGGGGGTGAACCAATTGGCTTTCTTTGATGTGCTCCTGTTGGAGGGCTTGTTGATGGGGACTAAGGTGTTGGCATAATCTGAGATCCAGTTGATGAGGTCTTGGGCAGCTGTGTTAGTGTTGAGGACGTCTGGGGGGATGAGTTGTTGACACAGGTAAGTAGCTGGTACTTGGTGATCTTGTTCCAGCTACTGCGGGGGGTAGGTGAGCAAGGTGTCGGTCGGGGATTTTGCTTAAGGGAAAGTGGATACAGTGGTGGTCGGTCCATTGGAGTTCAGTGATGTGGCTAATGGAGATGTAGTTGCTGGCATTGAAGATGGGATCAAGTGTGTGTCCGGCAGAGTGGGTGGGCGAAGTGATGAGTTGCTTGAGTCCAAGATTGGCGGGGGTTTCGAGCAGTATCATGGAGTTGTTGTCATTGGGGTTCTACAGGTGAAAGTTGAGGTCCCCAAAGAGGATGTAATCATTTAAAGCAAGTGCGTGGATTGTGGCGAGATCAGTGATGGTGTCGCAGAATGGGGCGGTGGGGGTCCGGTGGCCTGTAGATGAGGGTGCCCCACAGAGTGGTGTTAGAGTTTGTTCCAATCTGGAAGTGGAGGAGTTCCCTGTTGGTGGTGGAGTCTTCAGTGCTGGTGGAGAGGCATAGGAACTCTTTGTGGACGATGGTGATGCCTCCCCCGGGGCGGTTTGTGTGGTCTTTGCCGATCATATCGTAGCCATCTGGGATGGCGATGGTGATGTCTGGAGCCGAGGAGGGGTTAAGCCAGGTCTCTGTGAGGAAGGCGACGTCTCGGGATGTGGTGTTGATGATGTTCCAGAGTTCGATGGCTTGCCTGTGGATGGAGCGAGTGTTCATCAGGATACATATGAGGTTGTGTTCTGCTTTGTGGGTCCTCGGGGTGGGCTTGAGTGACGGAGGCTGGTGAATTTGCAGTGGCGACCGGTGAAGGGACCCTTGGTGTTGCTTGGTAATGCCTGCTTACAGTTGTTGTCCTGTCCCAGGTTGAGAGCGATGAGTGCTGCTGGTGTGTAGCATCGGTGCATGGGAAAACTTTAGTATAAGTCATCCACATGCATTTTCGGTCTTAGGAATGGAATCTTCAATGAAATGGATAGAATGGAAGGTTTATTTGACAAACTATATTGAGGCTACTGATGAAGAAGGGAAAATGTCAGCAGAACAGTAAAGAAGAATCCTGCTACATTCTCTTGGGCCTGTTGGTTTAAAGACTTACAACAGAATGCAAAAAGAAATTAGCAGTTGGAGATGGAAATGTTTTTACAGTAGCTATAAGTAGACAAATATTTTGCGCCAAAAGTGTGTATGGGAATTACCAGATACAATTTCTTTCATTGTAAACAGACTAAAGGAGAAAATGTAGATGACTATGTTGTGGACTTGACAAGATTGGCCATTGATTGTAAGTTTGGGGTGTTACATCATGAACTCATTAGAGATCAATTAGTCATGCATACGAATGACCAGTCAGTACAAGAGCGATTATGGATAAATGGTGATGCTCCACTGGAAGATGTTGTAGCTATTATACAGAGAGCACTGGATGAGAATGAAAGATTATATTTACAAGAAGGTGTAAGAGCCTGTTAAGAAGAATGTGGTGACTGATTTTTTATCGAGAATGCGTTGCCCATTAGAAGAATGTATGGAAGATCCATGGGATGAATACAGGGTCCCATTTGTTTTGGACTCAGGCAAACCGGCAATAAAAAAAGAAATTTGGTTATAGAACAAAATGAAGATATTGAATTGCAGAATATTTTAAAATACATGTTGGAAAGATGGCCTAAAAAGGACGGGTTATCAGAGGAGGGTAGGTTTTTCTGGGAAATCAGGTCAGAGCTATCAATTGAGAATGATTTGATAATTAGAGGTAGCAAGGGTGTCCCTCCCAGTACTTTAAGGGGAAGGATTATTGACTTATGCCATATGGATCATTTTGGGATAGTGAGGACCAAGTCTATTGTTAAAGAACATTTTTGGTTGCCGGGGGTAGACAAGGCAGTGGAAAAATTTGTGAGGTGTTGTGATGTTTCTTAATCTGTCGATAAGACGCTATACACTTCAATACCACTTATAGATCAGAAGTTAGTTCCTAAGTTACCTTGGGAATGTGTAGCTGTAGATTTAATGATGCCCATTGGAGAACAGCAAGAGTATTTAGTTGTCATTATGGATCTTTTTTTCCAAATGGGCAGAAATGGATATTGTGAATAGAGCTGATACATAGTCTGTGTTAAACTCTTTAGATAAAGCTTTTTGTTCTGAAGGAATTCCGGCTGTACTTTTGAGTGACAACGGGGTGCAATTTGTCTCAAATAATGCTAAAGTATATTTTAAAGAATTGGTTTGACACATAAAACTACCTCACTTTATAATCCTAGTGGGAATGGTTGTGTTGAAAGATTTAACAGAGTGTTAAAGGGAGCTATCCAGGCAGCTATGAAAAAACATTTTGATTGGCGTGTTGCAATCAAAAATGCAGTTTAGGCATATAGAGTGACGGAGAATGAAGCTACTGGTGTTAGCCCATTTGTAGCTATGCGGGGTAGGAAAACCAGGTGCAAATTTAATCCTGCATGGTTATGTAAAGGCGAGATGGATTTTTGGTCTTTGGATAGTGTACAAAGGAGACTTGAAAGAACACAAGAAAGACGAAAATCATATTATGATAAAGTACATAGAGTGAGACATACTCAGATTAGGGTGGGAGATTGGGTGAGGGTTAAGAAACCATTCAAAGTAGCAAAAGGGGAAGGTCAATGCTTTGAACCTGAACAGATAAAAGAATTGTTACAGAAAGCAGTAAGATTACATAGTGGAAAAGTATGGAATTTGAAGCGAATTGCTTTATGTCCTGGAAAACGTGAAGGAGAAGAACAGAATGATAGAAATGCTGCGTCTGGATCTAGTGATTCTTTTTGGTTGGAAGATGTAGTGGATAATGTGAATAAACCAAGCACTTCTGCTTTAGATGATGAGAACATTACTTTGGGCACAACTAATGGACCCTGTAATAGTATGGAGAAAGAAGTGGAAGGTTCTTGTGTTGAAAAGGAACGGGGTGAACATGAACGGTATGAGCATCAATTACATGGTGAAGTGGAAGAACTAGGCAATCATAAGCAGGAGTCACAGCAACAGAATTTTGATGTGAGTAGGAGAAAGAGAGGATTACCTGGTTGGTTAAAAGATTTTGTATTGGATTGAATGTTCAATATGTTTTTTTTATATTTTCTGTTTTATTTTCAGATATGTTTTATTTCTTTTCTCTTTTGTGCTTTTATTTGTTAAGTGGGGGATGTGTTGTGTTGGCACATGCTTTGTACGTACGTAGGTGTTATGATGTAAAGGGTGTTCTGTTTTAGAACACTCGGAAAGGGACTTAGGAGAGTGGTTGGAGGACGAGGAGTTAAGGTCTGTTTCCTGTGTATGGAGCTTGTTAATTAAACGAAATCTAATCTACAATTCTATTTGCTGCCGTGTTACTTATCGAGGAGCCGCAACACAACACCTTGGCATTGGCAAACACAGGTAAAGGGAGGCTAGGCAGAAAGTTCAAGGTTAAGAAGTTTTGTCGCTTAGAGTTAATACTTGCAGTCTTAGGATCAAGGGGTAAGTTAAAGTTGGAAAGGTTGAAATGAGTTTTAATTGCAACGAGATACTGGTGGGGTGAGTTATTGTGGGTTGGGCAATAGGGTGAGGTAGGGCATTGGTTAGTTAACTGGTTGTTAGTGAGTTGGCAGTTTTGTAAAGCAGTGCCGAGGAATAAGCTGTGATTGTGCACCTGTTTCAATAAAGCAGACTTTTCTACACTTACAAGGAAGTCAGCGGTTTTGTCTGCCCCCCTTTCTCCCAATAGAGGAGTTAAATATTTCAACTTGCTAGCCATTCTTGCTTAAATATTGATTGCAAGTGCTGGCAGCACACCAAGCTCCATCCCTAACTTGCTGATATCTGCCACCTTCAATGTACGTGATTCCTTCAACCGTTTGTTTACTTGCCACATCAAGGGTGGAGTCAAAATCTCAATGTTCTTACAAGTTTTGTGCCTGTTACACAGTAGCATGAAACTGCAAGTACCCAAGATTGGGTATTGTAGAAAGGGCCAACGATGAGCACATCGAATTGGGCGACAAAGTCGGAAAAGAGGACCTGATGCCACAATGTGCCTAATCCTGCAGTGCTGCATGGCTTTTATGGTGTACAGGTAAGGCAAGACGTGCACTATATACCTTGGGCATTTTGTGCACACACTTAGCCGCCCATAACATTCACAGACCTTGCGGGCCAACTCTGCATCATTCGAGGAAGCATGAAGGAGGGTGACATTTTCCATTTGACGATTGGTACGCAGTGAGCTACAAACTGCATCTGACAAGACTCAGAGGAGACTGTAACACAATGAATGTATTTGAAAAAGCTGTCCTTGCGTATTGAGAGAACATACTGTCTGGATTATTCAAAGGCTCTGAACTGTCATGATTTACCAGTGAGTAAACGTTTGAGCACTACCACAATGGACACTAGCAGGAAAGCAACATACATTTGGAAATTTTAGAAGTTTGACTACAATGGCAATGGTGCAAAAGGCAGTTTTTAGAGGTTCACTATGAATTGATATTTCTACAGCCCTAGTACCTCAGCTGCTGCTGGAGCCATGTGTTAAGTGTGCGAAATGAATTAGAATGTTCAGTATCAATAGGTTTAAATATATGGCTGCCAGGAAGGATTGTGTCCCGAAATATTTCCTAGCCATGAAAGAACAAGACATTTACTAGAGCTTGTGTTGTCCTTGCATCACACAAGATGACACAAGACATTGCTAGCCCTTTACTGGGATTTACTAAGCCACGCAAAGCTATCTTGCATGGCTATGCATGGTGCAGTAAATCCAAGGTAAAATGCAAGGCAGTGTATTTCGCTGCCTTGCATTATCTTGTGGCAAGGAGGCATTCCAAGGGTGGAGCCTGGGTGATCCCAGGCATCCACCAATGTCCTTTTATACAGTCCCAGATTTACTAAGGTCACTAAACCTGGAATTGTGCCAAAATGCTGCACCTCCATTGCAGAGGCGTAACAAGGAAAAATATCTTTATTTCTCCTAATTTCTTCCTCTTTCTTTGCATGCTGCGTTCTGCAGTACATAGAGAAAATTTTGCTAAGGATTATTTTTGTGAAGGAAGGTGCACATTCCTTCACAAAAAATCCTGTTCATAATGCAGGCATCCTTGCAGCATGATGCAGGGGTGCTTGCTTTGACACTGGGCAGCATACTGTGAACCAAAGCAGGGAGGCAGCAGGAATGCACCATATCTTAGTAAATATGGGGCGTTTCTGCTACCTCCCTTTCACACAATGCAGCGTAGCTAGTTCGTTTGCTTCGGTGTGTGGAGTGTTAGTAAACTTGCCCCTAGATGAACATGTGGAGGCTGCGACCATGTGTAAGGAAATGCCTCTTTTTACATGTTCATACAACATTTTCGGACTGAGTCTGCTGGTTTTTCAACTCTGAGAATGCACTAAGGCCTGCTAACCAGACCTTAGTGCCAGTGTTCTGACCCCATGCAAAGTAAATGTCAAATTGGATTCACCCAGTTGGCAAGGCCTGACTTACTTATACGTCCTTAGTATATGGTACCCAGGGCATGTGAGGCAAAGTGTCCACTCAGGGGTGGAGGACTGTTTATGCCACCCTTTATGTGTCAAGACACAAAATGGTCCACAGCTTGCCCTTGCAGACTGGAAGGACAGTGTTTTCACTGTCAGTTAGACTTTGCTATTTTAACCAATGGCAAAGTCACCCTGCCCCATAACACTGTATGCAAGTCTTCCCGAGGGAAGGCCTACAGAGCCCTATGGCAGGGAGCTGTAGATTGTTGAGTGAGACATATGTATTTTGATATGTCTTGACAGCAACACTTTCAAATTGTTGTTTTGCTGCGGGTAAAGTTGGTTGCCCAATTAGCTAACACAGGATAACAGGGTGACATCCTCACCTGGCTAACTTTTGACTGGGACTACCAAACTGGGTCAAGTGAGGTATCAAATTAATTATGATATTAAATGCAATCTGATGCTCAGGTCAGAATTAATACCACAATTAATAGTTGGCCACTCTTGGAAGAGTGACTACTCTGTGCTCTGCTCATCCAGCGGCCTCACAAAGGCACACACACACACACACTGACTACTTTCTGATCACATAGGGAAACATGTGAATGACTCCCAGGCTTAAGGACAAAAGCAGTGTTGCAGCACGAGGTGGCACCTTCTCTGCCTGGATGGCCACTCAGGGGATTAGCCGATGGGGTGTGCTTCAAAGGGGAAGCCGCCTTTGAGGGCTACCTGGCCCACCACCCATGAGCAGGATACCTTATGTCCTTGCAGAGAGTCTGGAGACAGGGCCAGAGGTGAGAAACAGGCCCCAAAACCAGTTTTACCATGGGCATGTTTTCCCCAGGTAGTCACACCTCTGGGATTGGCTACCTTACTCCTCATGACCGAGGAAGGGTCGTGCCATCTAGAAGGAGGTAAGAATGTGGCACTCTGGGATGGTGAGATGCCACACATCAAAAGAACTGCATCATTAGGTAGGAGGAAACCCAGTAGCCCATTGGCTAGTGACCATGTGGTCCGCTCACAGCATGTTCCTGTGAACAATATAGCACTCCTGGCATGTTGACACTCAGAACTCACTGAATCCGGGAAGACCCATCTGCACCCATTGGAAGAGCACAAAGAGAGGTTACAATGCCAGAACAACTGCACTGCTGCTCTTTGGGCTACTGGAGTTTGGACCTTGTTCTGCAAGCCTAGCTCAGAGAAACGCTGATCCCCAGTCCCAAACCAAAGCAAAGACTTCAAGAGTCACTTGGCTGCCCCCCAGAGCTGCACTGGGGACATTAAAGCTGCAGTAGCACAAATTGCATCCCTGGTAGCCACAGCAGAAGTCTTGCTGAAGGACAATTGGGAGATAGCCAAAAGGTGCACCCGTGCCTCCTGGACTCATGGGTGTTAGTTGTGACCAGATTTGTCACCTGACAGGGACACTAGCATCCAATAAAGATTTTCACCGTGACCACTGTGTTTCAAAAGTACAAGGTCTGCATTGGTATCCCTTGGAACCCTACAAAGAGGACTTGGTGGGACTCCGAATTCCATGGCCAGAGCCACCCCCTTTCACTTTTGGACCGAGGACTCAACCAGACTTCACCCCCTGTGAACAGCACAGCACCCGCAGCAACCTTCAGCATCTTTGAGCCTGCATCACTCAGCATGAGGACCACTCCATTATCGTCTATGGCAGTCAACCTGTAAAGTCCTGATCTCGTTCTAAAAACACTCTGACGGCCAGGTAACTGTCCAAAGTATCCTCTCTGGCCCCCTGGACCTCTGTCCTTTTGGACCTGATCGCCCAGCTCGAGTCAGAGTTGCCGAACTAAGTTTTCCAAACTTCTTAAAAGTTTCTAAAGTTTTTGTTGAGCCATCCTTGCTTGCAGTTGATGCTAATGTTATCTATTCCTTTAAAATTCTGTATCTCCAGAACCCTCAGTGGAATTTGATGATCAAGGTTTCTAAAGGTTCATTAAAATCTAATCTATTTTTCTAACCTGGTGTCCTGTTTCTTTTGTGCCGTGTGACTTCATTATTCTTATTCGGTTGTTTGGTGTTGTTAAATGCTTTACTCATTGTTCCTTTGCTAAGCCTTCCTGCTCCAAGCCTCAGCTACCCAGGCTTGATCCTAAGGTTCAGTAAACATACCTGACTGGATCCAAAATGGTATTTGTGAGTGTACTGCATGTTAGGGCTACCAGCCATACCATACAGCACACCCCAGATCCTAACACCATGTAAGAAAAATACATATTTGCCCAAAAATGTTAGCAAGCGTACACCAAATGTATTTTTTAGGAGACAAACTGGAGGAATCTGTAGACGTAGGCATGTTCAATTAAGGTGTTAGCCACCAAATTTAAATTCAAATATTTTCACAGAACAATTGATTGGAGACAAACTGGTCATGGGATGCAATAAAATCCAGGAGAAACTAATAGAATGAAAAACACTTACATCAAGCACACCAGTAGACCCCGTAAAAAGTAACACATTACAATTGAAAGGAGCTGTAATATGCAAACATGGGCATAGTGATGGTAATGTTTGGACTTCCAGAGAAACGCAGCAAAGTCAATAGAATGTATTGTCTCGAAGGCTGAAATGCAGTCCAGCCAGTTGCTTAGGGGGCTGTCACGTTGAAGGACCTTGGTGGTACTGCTTACATTAAATACATTCAATCAATATCATATGACAGGAGTATCTTGTACAACATGTGGCGAGGAAGATGAATAATGCTTCTGTAGAGGACAGGCCTTTCATGAACAATCCCTGAATAATTTCACCTTTCTAGGTCAAGCAGCTCAGTACCTTTAATTTGCATAAGTAGGCAGCAAAAGTTAGATGATTGTTCCTTATTCTCCCACAATTCTCTAAATGCCAATTTACTTTATAGCTAAGAGAGGTAGAAGCAAGGAGAATGGGAATAATAACAATGGATGAGCCCCTTTCTGGCTAGTTTCCTTCTTTAGGTTGTTCTCACCACCTCTAGGTCCAGCCTCCACCGTCTCTTATTCAATGGGTTGTTGTTTACCACTAGAGGTTAGTTACCAGCTATTATTTGTGTTCAGTTACTAAGTTTCATCTCACCATTATGGCCTTAATATTTTCCCTCGTTGATGGCAGGTCTGCAACATTTCTCTGTACCTAGACATATATTGATGTTATTTTAACTAGTTCCTACCAAACTATTCCAACTTAAAACTTCTTGTCTTTTAAATAGTAGAAATGATTTATTCTAAAATAAAAAGTATTTTTTTAGTTTTCTTTGATGTTCATACATGAATATGTGCAGATCAAGAATTGCCTTCAGTGCAGTATTTAATCCAATCACCTGCGCAGTCGCTCATTATGATCCCTCCAAACTGACACACTTGCAGGAGTCTTCTGCGTTGCTATTCTTGCACATGTCAAAGATCAACCCTAGGCATCTTAGAAGATTCCGGACACTGCCGAAGTCCTCCAATGACTACAATCAACCACTCCTCTCAACTTTCTTGAAGTATGTTCAAGTATTTTCTTTTGAAGATTCCAAACTCTGCCACCTTAACCTCCTTCACACTAAGGCCCATATTTATACTTTTTTAGCGCCGCATTTGCGCTGCTTTTTGACACAAAAATGTCTCAAACTTGTTAAATATGATTGTATTTTGCAGGTTTGCGCCGCTTTTGTGTCAAAAAATGACGCAAATGCGGCGCTATAAAAGTATAAATATGGGCCTTAATTTCCCATGGACAAACTATAATCTAATTCAAAAACTCGCCCTAACTAAAAACTGAGAGACTAAGGCCCATATTTATACTTTTTTAGCGCCGCATTTCTGTCATTTTTTGCGGAAAAGCGTTGCAAACTTACAAAATACAATTGTATTTTGTAAGTTTGCGACGCATCTGCGTTAAAAAGCGACGCTAAAAAAGTATGCATATGGGCCTAAGATTTAAAGACCAGCTAGGGGAATTGCCTTTTTTGAAGCGGAACATTCTAAGGCATTTCAATCCAATATGAAACACGTGGAGCCAATCTAGAAAACTACTGTGTCACACTCTTGACCAATTGCATTTTAAGGCCCATATTTATACTTTTTTAGCACCGCATTTGCGTCATTTTTTGACGCAAAAGCGACACAAACTTACAAAATACAATTGTATTTTGTAAATTTGCACCGCTTTTGCATCAAAAAGCGGCGCAAATGCGGCGCTAAAAAAGTATAAATATGGGCCTAAGAGTCCTAACTGCCTTTTGGCACCATTAAGTTTAATTTTGAGGTTGCATTTCCTAACTGCTGATCACAAGAGAGACTTGCCTTTAAGGGACTCTGCCTCTTGAGTTGAGACTGTAATTTGAAAGCTTCTATCTGATAATACAGAAAAGGAATATCATATTTGAAGACAACTAAATTATTACTGCAGCTACTGCAGTCGACTTACTGTTTGCAGATCGTGTGACAACAGTAAACAGTAAAAGAGTCGGGCCATATTTATACTTTTTGACGCAAAACTGCGCTAACGCAGTTTTGCGTCAAAAAAAAAATTAGCGCCGGCTAACGCCATTCTGAAGCGCCATGCGGGCGCCGTATTTAATCAATGACGTTAGCCGGCGTTAGCCGCCGGCGCTGCCTGGTGTGCGTGTAAAAAAACGACGTACACCAGGCAGCGCCGGCGTAGGGGGATATGGGGCTTGGGCGTCAAGAAATGGGGCAAGTCAGGTTGAGGCAATTTTTTCGCCTCAACCCGATTTGCGCCATTTTTTCCGACTCCCAACCCCCATAGAAATGACTCCTGTCTTAGCAAAGACAGGAGTCATGCCCCCTTGCCCAATGGCCATGCCCAGGGGACTTATGTCCCCTGGGCATGGTCATTGGGCATAGTGGCATGTAGGGGGGCACAAATCAGGCCCCTCTATACCACCAAAAAATATGAAAAAAAACACTTACCTGAACTTACCTTAATGTCCCTGGGATGGGTCCCTCCAGCCTTGGGTGTCCTCCTGGGGTGGGCAAGGGTGACAGGGGGTGGCCCTGGGGGCATGGGAGGGCACCTCTGGGCTCCTTCAGAGCCCACAGGTCCCTTAGCACCTGCCTTTTGCAGGCGCTAAAAAACGGCGCAAAAGCGGCCGTACGTCATTTTTTTTTACCCGCCCACTCCCGGGCGTGAATTTTGCCCGGGAGTATAAATCCGACGCACATGCCTGCGGATGTGGCGATCCAGCTGTTGACAGTAGTGTAGCTTGGTCAGTAAGATAGGGTGGGTGTGATCTTCAGAGTTTCTAACAATCAAACTGGTGAATAATGTCAATACACATTAAACAACACATGAAAGGGGCTAAGGGGGCAGTGCAAATGGAGACAAATGTGGATTGGTAGGGGTACTAAGAGGGAGAAAACACAATATTTTGTAAAATAACCAACAACAAAAAAACTTTTGAAGCAGAGAAGGAGAGTGTATATGCCTTTTTGTCTGTGTTAATGTAAAAATCCTTGCAAAATATGACATACACCTCACCATGCCTGACTGAAAACACCTGTACTCAACTATTTTCCAGAAAATACATTTATAAGGGAGGGGGTAACACCCCAAATATCCACCTCCCCAAAGTTACACCCTTGAGGTTCTTAATGGTTTTAAACAAGTTGCTGGTGTGCTCAGGCTGGTGCCGAGAGAGGGTAGTAGCCCACTCTTCTTCTAAAATGCTTTCCCAGCTTCTCATGTGGTTTCAGTGGTGGCAGGTCTGTAGTGGTACAGTATGATTTTGCTGAAACTGATAAGTGTGTGGTCTGTCCAGGACATAGTTGCTGACTTGTCAACTGTGAAGCTGTTGACTTTGTATAAAAAAAGTCCAATAGGTGCCTGGTAGTGTTGTTGGGTTTGGTAACATGCTGTGTTAGGACAGGGTTTCCAATGTTTTGTAGAAGAGGCGTAGAGTTTGGATTGGTGCAGTCCTCTAGGTGAAAGTTAAGGTCACAGAGGAGGGTAGCAATACTGGCATTGATGATGAGGGGATGGGATGAAGTCAGGGATGTTGCTGGTGAAATTGGTGAGGGATCCTGGTGGCCTGCATACAAGGGTTCCACCCAGGGAGAAGTTGTTCAATGAAGCTGGTGGAGATGTTTGTGCTGGTGGTGCAGCTGATTGTATCCTAAAATATGATAGTGACTGCACCTTCAGGCTTGTGCTCATGGTCTTGCCCAGCAATCTTTTAGGGGGGAGAATGGCTGTAGCAATGCCTGGTGGTGAGGTTGGCTTTATTCATCAATCTGTGAGAAAAGGCAAGTCTGGAGTGTGGTCATGCAGTAGGTCCCACATCTTGTAGCGTGTTTTGTGAGTGAGCAGGTGTTGAGGACCATGCATGTAAGTGTAGCCGGTTGTTTGGCTGGTGTTTGGTTTGTGTGAACAGGTGATTGGTTTATGTGAGTGTGAGCGAGTGGGGTGCTTGGTGCTTTTTGGCTGGAGTGATGGGTGTAGGGTGTGGTAGAGTACATGAGAACTTGCTTGAGGCATATGTGAATGCTTCTTCTGTGTTGTGGTTTGGCAGCAGTGCGGCGAGCGGTGGCTAGAGAAGCACAGCAAGATAGCGATGTGTATTGGGAGAACCAGGCTTCCTGGCACTGGGTTTGGTCCAGATGCAGATGGGCTTCACTTTGGCGATGCTTCCACTGCACACATTTGTGGCAAAGTCACCATTAAATAGGTCCTGGGAGGAGAGCAGGGTACTGTATGCAGAAAACCAGTAATGCCACTTCCTGTGCAGATAGTTCATGGGCAATTCAGTGATGTCACTTCTTGTGCAGATGGATGATAGAAAATCAATTGATGCTACTTTCTGTGCAGATGGGCAATAGGAAATGAAGTACTCTTGCTTGACTTCTTCTTTTAAAGATGGTTTTGTCAGGAAATCAGTGACATCTTTCCTGTGGAGCTGGGTGATGGGAAACCAAGTGATGTCACCTCCTGTACAGAAGGAATGGAGTACAGTACTGGATTGGTGAGGAAACGAGATATTATAGAGATGGTGTGAATTTGGTGCATTAGCCAAGTGGGGAAGCCCTCCTGGAACCCTACCACTTACCTGCAGACTGCACCGGGAGTCATTCCTCTGTCATCTGGTGCTGCTGACATACCTGGAAAGGAAAAGGTGAACGGTGCGAAGAGGGGCGGGAACCACGTAAACACAACACAAAGGAAGGACTTCTCTATTTCTGCACGGGGTGGGGGCCACAAATCCAAAAGGCCAATCGCAGGAAGGAAATTGCACGCAGCACGAAGATGCAGAGGAGATTCTTGCAAGTGAGAAGACCCACGGAGATTCCAGTGGGAGCGCCGGATGGAGAGAGGACAGGGAGGACAGAGAAGAAGAGTCAGTAATCCAGAGGAGCTCTACGGAAGTCCTCGATGAGCTTCCTGAGATGTGGTCTGAGGAGTAGTTGATGCCCCTGGAGGATGCTGATTCACCTGCCAAAACTCAGGGGCGTTGTTGTACTACAGGTGAGTTACACTTGAAAGGGAGCAGGGAGCAAGGGGAAGTACTTGCACAAACATGCGCTATAGGGAGGGTGGAAAATGTGAAATGGGTGGGGGGGAGAAATACAACACTGTTGGGGTTTGCACTAAAGTGCCTTTCCTAATTTAATGTGACAGGTGTGCGGCACCGGTCCCATTTGTCGTCCTTTATTTATTTCGGTTTCATTTTAAACATAGTAAGCCCTGCACTCTTCTGGGTGAATATCACGGTGGCAGAGAAAAACTCTAGATTCACATTCCCTTAGGAGACACATAGAAGAAACGGGGTGAAATCTGACTATTGGTTTCCACCCAAGATCGGGAAAACCTTAACCTGTCAGGCATTATAAAGAGTCTCACACAGGTATTGATGGAAGGTTATTTAAAGCCTTAAAGCTCATCATACATAATGCCCTTTCTTTCCCTGAGGTCACTGGCGGTGACATCCTCTTGGGAGGACCTATAACAAAGAAAAAACAAGAAAAGCATCAACAATAACAGCGTTCCCTGTTAACTACATAGAAGACCTATGTGTGTTTTCATCCTTAACTATTACTTTAGCGTCTTTGTTAAACAATAAACTAACAAGATTGACAAGTCAAACCGGCTTCCACATCCATATATCCGCCAATACCTCCTACACGCCAGTTATCAACAAGGGTGGAAGTATGCAGGAAAAGAGGGATAGTAGCAAAGTGAACAAAGAGAGTGAGAAAGAGGGGAAAAGCGACAGAAGTAAATTCAGATTTTTATAGGTGAGGAAGACCAAACCATTCTTCCAACATCTGAAAATGTTTAGCAAAAAGTACTGTATGCAGGAAGTGTGAGAAAAAGGGTCAGTAAAGCCTGTATGTGCAAGAACAAAAAGATTGATCAGGTAGAAAAAGTGAGGGAAAGATTGTAGAATGTGGTATTGCAAATAAGTAGCGTCTGAAAAAGATTAGATGGAGGAAAGCTAAAGATGCCAAAATATGAGGTTAAAGTGGTCACAAACTAAGGATCGTCTTATTAATATTATCAGTGAACAGTATTAGGAAAGGTTGTATGACATAGAAACCACTTGGGGCCTGATTTAACTGTTGGTAGTAATTTTGACTAAAAACCCATCCGCTGCCATGATGGTTCACCTGCCGTATTTAGATGTTGGAGGTCCCATACTCGAAAACCTGCATCCAAACTGCCATCTCCACCAAGAAACACCACCAATGTCAACAGCAGGAGAGTGGATTCAAGCTAAATGAATGCCAGCGGGACCCCAGCCACTCTTTCCCCCATGCAGATTTGGATGTGCCTTAATGCCAAGCAAAAAGTGGTGGTCTGATCTCTATTTCTGAGGTGGGGGATTGGAGGGGAGAAGGCGTGGAAACTCACTTTTTTCCCATCCCACTGCTGTTTTCAACTGGACCCAACTGGAGAACACCTGTCATTGCTGCTGCAACCGACCCATGGAGAAAACAGGACTCCCGTCACCGAAATTGAAGTTACGGACACCGCATTGCTAGGCTACAATGGGTGTGTACTGCACAGGAGGTCAGGACCACTGCAGACATATACATGTCACAGTAATTTTTTTTAATCACTGTGACTTGCATATGCCAGAGAGACAATTGTGTCACACATGGCTGGGGACACACTGGCACAACACGCATTGTCACTGCAGTCTCAGTATTCATTTCCAAATGACTGCTGGCACCACAATGAAGGTACATGTGTGTGCATTGCAAGGGGACCTGTACTGGTTGGTTTGTGCAATCTGTTGTGTATGTGAGTCAGTATGTGTATGTGTGTGTGTGTGTGTGTTTGTGTGTGTGTATGTATTGCCTAGGTTAGGTGGAGGGAGCTGAAGTGGATGGTGTGGTTGTGTCTGTATGTGTGTCACCTGCATGTGAGATCAATGCTGTTGTGTATGTTGTGTTGCTGTGCAACATATTCAGGTAAGTGTTGTTGAGTGTGGAGGACCTTGTTGTGATGTCTGTAGTTGTGCTTGTGTGTCAGTTTGTTTGTGTAGATGGGTGTGTAGCTGTGTTGGTTTTTGTTATTGTGTCTTGTGTGGGTGCAGTGTCAGTGGTGTGTGTATGTTTTGTAATGGATGTATGTCAATGTGTGTTTTCAGCATGTGCGATTTGTTTTGTGTTGGAATTGTAATGGATAATATGGTGTTTGTGGTGTGGTGTGTAGTACGTAGTGCAGGGGACACATATGGCTAAAGAACAGTGTGTGTGTGTGTGTCACTTTCCTCTATTCCATAGCCCCTGCCATTGTCAGTAGTTCCTCGGGTCCCCCTACTGTCTTCCTCAGTCAGCAATCCATAGCTGGTCCAGCGCTTGCAGAGCTGTATCATCTAAATACGGCGGGCGGAACACCGTTGACTTGACGGTCTTTTTTGGTCAGCCGCAGACCCGATTTGGCAGTAACACCATCAAGATTTAAATATATCCTTAAGTTAGTTAGCCCTGATATCATCCTTCATGGGTATGGTGTTGGAAGAATTGATTTAACTGGCTATATTGCTCTTTCACCATGCAATGTAAGTGAGATTTATGAATCCACGAAAGGCCACCTTGCGTGGCCCTGTGTGGCTTCATAAATCTTGAGTAAAGTAACACAATTACTCTGCACCAGGAAGGAGTTTTCATGGGTGTTGCGTGGGTTTTCCCATGCAACATCCCTGTATTTTAACAATTTCCTAGATTTAAATGAAGTTGTAAACCTGGGAATGCACCAAAAAGATATGCCTCCCCAGGAGAGGGGGATAGAGAAGAAATATGTTTATGTCTCTTCGTTTTTTCCTCTTTCTATGTGTGCCTTCTGCAGCACACACAGAAAGAGGATAAGCCACTCAGAATTTCTTTTTTTCAGGAAGGTGCCCCTTTCTGCACAAAAATAATCCTGCATGCAATGCAGGCACCCTTGCACCATGGTACAAGGGTGCCTGCATTAGCATTAGACTGGCTAAAATGTGCCAGCACAAGGTAAAGGACAGGAATGTACGGTATTCTTTTAAATACCTCGCATCCCTGCCCTTTCCCTTTGACGCAGGGCAGTGCAGCAAGGTGACTTGCAGCACTGCCCTCCACCACAATGCCCATAAATATGGGCCTAAATTCATATGGAAAGAAGTTGTGGGTAAAGTCTATCTTGCCAGGTGTGGTAACATCTTGTTAGGGTGGAGACATCAGAAGGGCTTGTGTATTACATTGAATCCTGATTCCCCAGACAGGTGATGCTGGCAGCACACCTTGTTGAAGACCATGATAAGGTGGAGAAATATCGTAGGACACGCAAGGTTGTGTAAGGGATTCAAACTAAAAATTGAATTGAGGAAAGGGATGAAACCTGTAGTTCATAAAAGAGGAATAGCTCCAAACATTTGTACACATTGGAGGGGTTACATTTTTTATGAGTGATTGAAGAAATTGAAGAATCGGAGTGATTGGCACCTATGACCTTAGCAGCCAAAGATGATGGGAAAAACGATTAAGGCCCTCATTAATAGCCTGGCAGTCTTTAGACCACCAGACTCAAGGTGGTGGTCTGACCGCTGTGGTCCTGCCAGTCCTACGCTAAATTACGACCCTGGTGGTCAGACAGCCAGGGGACTGCCACCACCACCAAGAACAAGGTTCCAGACGTGTAGGCGGCGGTGGAAGTTGTGCTCAGCCACGGCGATGCTTAAAGCAGCACTTCTGTGCTGATCACAACTTCCCTTTCTGCCAGCCTTTTCATGACGGGGACCCTACCATAAAAAGACTGGCGGAAAGTGAGTGCTGGGGGCCATGAGGAGCCGAGGCCAATGCCACTGCGAGATTTCCACTGGCTGACCGGCAGAAACCTCATATTTCTGATGTTTCTGTCAGTCGGAAACAGATTTCTGAAGTTTACACTGGTCAGTTCAGTTGAAACCTTATGATTGGCCTGAGGGGAGACCGCCAGCTCTGCGGCGGTCTCCTCTCCATGGGGCTGTCGGACCGACAATCGGCCCACCAACCTCGTAATGAGGCTCTGAGATGTTTGCCAATGTGGTATGGAAAAAAAACATTTGGTTAAACTAGAAGATGTTGTCTATTGTTTCTGAAACGCTGACTGTATTGAGTTTTGAGAGAATATTCACTGTAAAAGATCTAACAACCACTTATTATGAGGTCATGTTGTTAAAAGAATCAAGAATTATATCATCAAATGTGACACTTTTAGATTTGTGTGCATGCAGTTTGTGTTGGCATTGGCTGCAGGGTGTTTCTAGAGGGTGATGAAGAATGTCTTAGATGTTGATAGAAAGGTGATGTTTTTCCAATGTGATATTCTGGACTTTATCTGGAGCATAATGATTGGGTGGTGATGGAGGTCTTGGGAAGGTTAGAAAAGAGTGACCTCTCCTTAGAATTAGAAATGTGCAAATTATGGATAGGCAGGGTGTCCTGTTCGGGGGCACGCCATATCTTTTGACATAATAAGTCCTAAGTTAGAGTGAGTGGTGTCCACTGTGAAAGCAACTGTTTCAAATTACAAAGACCAGATTCAGTCATTCGTGGAATTTGCTGGTATCGTTCTAAGTTTCTTTTGCAATTTTGCCTGTGTTATATGACCTTTAAGAGTGCTATTGAACAACGAAAATAGGTTCCACTGGCCAACTGATTGTAACAGTGTTTATCAGGCAAAACGCCTACTTTTGAGCATTTTTGTGTCTATCATAAAACTATTCTGCCCATGGACCGAATTTTGAAGGTGCTAGGTGCATTTTCCAGATGGTGGGTGGGGAGGAAAATGTGGTGGCCCTTGCTTCAGGTCCATTGAAATGACGCACCGGCGGCGCAGGCTGCTTGTAAATATGGCCCATATCTACAAGCCCATGAAACGCCACGCAAAGCTGCTCAATCCCTAGGAGGGCATAAGCCTGTCTCCGAGGTGGAAGCAGCTGGAGCCTCAGTGGAAACCTCAGAGAGCTAGTTTGGCAGAACTGGGGTTCCATGGTGGAGCCCCCAGGGTGCATGGAATTGGCCCCCCAATACCAGAATTGGATTGGGTGTTCAATTTCGGAGTTAACATTGTGAAGCTACATATATTCATTGACATATATAAAGTGCACGCTTATAATGGTGTCCCCACACTCACGAAGTCCGGGAAATTGGTCCTGGACAATGTGGGGACACCTTTGATAGTGCAAGGGTGCCCTCACACACAGTAACTTTGCACCTAGCCTTCAGTAACTGGAGGTTAGACATCTAGGAGATTATAAGTTATGTGGCGCAGTGAAAAATGGCTGTGAAATAGTGTGCGCAATATTTCACTCAGGCTGCAGTGGCAGTCCTGAAGGAGTGTTTGTCTGAGCTCCTTATGGGTGGCAAAAGAAATGCTACAACCCATAAGGATCTCTTGGAACCCCAATGCCCTGGGTACCTAAATACCATATACTAGGGACTTATAAGGGGGCTCCAGAATGCCAATCTGGATTGGAATATGGAGTCACTAGGCTATAGTGACAAATTTGGAAAACAGAGAGAGCATAAGCACTGGAATTCTGGTTAGCAGAACTCCAATGACACAGTCAAGCATACAGACAACACAGTAAAGCACACTGACATATAGGCCACAAACTATGAGCACTGGGGCCCTGACTAGCAAGATCCCTGTGAGACGGTAAAAACACACTGCCAAACACTGGCAAACAGGACAAAAATGGGTGTAACTATGCTAGAAGAATGCCACCTTCCTGCAATATAGCCTTATTGCATAAAGATAAAACTCATGAGTGCAAAGCAAAGTTGAGTAAGCCAATCTAACAGTGTGAGGGAGTCATAGCTTAAGTAAGATTAATTATTATATAAAATGTATTTGCAACAAGCAAAATCTAAAAGGGAATTATGGTTTGTTCAGGGGCGGCTCCTCCATAAGGGTGGAGGAGTGTCCCGCCCTCCCCCGCCAGCATTGGCAGCTGCAAACCTTTCCCCAAAAAATGATAATAAACTGTGTTTATAATAATTTTTTGGGAAAAGGGGTGGGGCCACGGGGGTGACAAGCCAAGCAGACATGCGCACAGGGCTCGGTCCAGCCCAGCAACACAGTTGCCGGGCTGGAGAGAGCCTACATAGGCTCCCAGTCTGCCTTTGAGCGCCCTGGCTGGGCGCTCTCAGCCAATCCTAACGCTGCTCTAAGAATCATCAGGATTGGCGCAGGGCAGGCTGGGAGCCTGTGCCTGCCTGCAGGGAGGAGACGGAGGAGCAAGGCATCACGCGGCAGTAAGGTAAGTGTTTTAAAAAAAATGTTTTTATTATTTTTAGTGTAATTTAATCCACCACCCCCACCCCCGCGCCACACCGCCCCTGAACTAAGGAAATGAAGTGAAGTTAAGGAGTTGAATGACTTGTTTAGTTCTTGGCAGAGAAGACTTTGGTATTGCGCTTTGGAAAGATACAGGTTGCTCAGAAACTGGACGTTAGACAAATCACTCATTCATCTTTGCGGATAATCAGAAGCAGTTGGGAAACTTATTGATCACCTTGTGTTATAATGTCTGGTGCAGCAAGGTGCAGTGGTTTTGCCATGTTCATTGATAAGTGTTACTTTTAGTTTCATTTCTGTTCATATTAATGTTTTCACTTTATATGCTATCAGTCTTTGCATCTTAATGTTCCTTTGTGCCACCCAACTTTATGTGTTGATCTTGTTTGTGCGTGTATGTTGATGTTAGGACAGAAGAGTGTTTATGTAGCCGGACTGACATATTAAGCATTTTATTAATTATAACCTTTTCTCGACTTTTTATCGTTAAATTGCTAGGAGCCTGTTGCTGTAGAAGTGTCTACTTTTGTCATAAATATCACCAATGAACACACTTTGTGACCTGTGATCCCTGAAGCATTTTGGGGGTAGCATGAAAAGGTTATGTATTAACAAATTCATACTGTGAAAGCTTCCCCTTGATTTGTGATTAATTTGGCTTACTCTCAGACGCAATATATGAATATAAGTTAATCCTATTTATGCTTACCATTGTTTACATTTGAATCATATGTGAAAGCCTGCTATTGTGTCCATTCATGTGCATAACCAGTGCGTCCTATTTCTCATTGCATCATGTAAGGATAGCTTCTCATGTCGTGGACTGATGCCCAGTGAAGAAAGCACTAAAACAGTTTCCAGAACGTCTGATTGAAACGCTGTATAGATCCCCCGGCCCAGATGTATCATACTTACAGGCAGTGCAACGCAGTAATCCTCCTTTGGGCACTGCCCTGTGTGAAAGTGAAAGGCCTGTAATGCACCGTATTTGGCATTATATTGCACACGCCTGTCCTTAACTTGCACTCAGGCACTTTTGGCTGCCTAGTTCAAACACAGACCCTTTTGTGTCATGGTGCCTTGGTGCCTGCTTGCAAGCAGGATTGTTTTTGTGCCTGAAGGAACACTTTACTACACAAAAACAATCCTAAGAAGCATTTTTCCGCTTTCTAAGTTTGCTGCAGAATGTAGCACATGTAGAAAGAGGAACAAAATGAGGAGAAATAAAGATATTTCTCCTTGGTATGCCTCCAATGGGGAGACTTTGCACTGTGAGGCATTCTTAGGTTTACCACTAATGGTAAATATGGGAATGCACCAAAATCCATGGGTGGATCTGTGGGAACATCCACGGCCCACCCATGTAATGTCTCCCTGTGGCAGAGTAACGCAAGGCAGAGATTTGTGCTGCCTTGCGTTACTCCAGATTTATGAAGCCATTAAGGGCCCTGCAAGGTGGCCTTGTGCGGCTTGATAAATCCAATTTTAGTGTTGTGTTGCAACGATGCAACACTGTGATAAAACTGGCCCCCTGTGTTTAGTCACTGAAATAGGAAGTTTTGGATTCTGGTATTCCTGTGGCCAGCATCCCATGGATTTGAGGCCCTTTCCAATGAGCTCTCAAAAGTAGTTACCCATCTCAGACAGCAAACGCCAGCAACCAAGCACTCCAAAAATCGTACATTAAAAAAAGTTTATGGACTGCAACAGGAGGGATGGGGAGCAACAGTGGAGCAAGTGTTGGGGAGTGATGGAGGAGTCAGAGGCTGGGGGTTGGAATAAAAACAAAAAAAGATGTTTGGGAGATGCAACTGAAGAAGCGTCGGCTGAGGGAGGAGGTAGCAACTTGTAGTATGTGGGGATGGTATTTGAGTGACGAGCATCACACAAAGGTGAGAGCAATAAATCACAAGCACTCTCATTGAATGTTGAAGGAAAAAAGAAAATAGTACCCCCCTCAGTGTGAGCATTGGATGAATATAAAGCATCCAATCAATGGTATTGTCAAGAAGATATGCTGTAGGGAAGGGACAAATGCAAGAAGAAGATGGAAGTCATCAACTGAGAAGCTAGCAAATGAGAGAGGCAAGAAAGGCAACAAATGCTAAGCAAGGGTCTGTAAGCCCACTTTAATTGATTTGCATTGGCCAACAAGAGATCTTTCGTCAGCAAACACCTTTTAGCTAGCTGTAGGTGAGACCTAAACACCTGGCTCTGTAAAACCTGTTTACAAAAAAACACAGTTTGTCACCTCCAAGTGAGGAGCTTCAGTGATAAAGTTACCATCTATTAACAGAAGATCAAACATCGAAAACATGAAGGCAGGTCCCTTGGAGTGCAGGGACCAAGACTACAAAATGCTTTCGCCCCATCCTGACCACAGCTCCTTCAAGAACTCTTGTGTTACTCATAGTTCACCTTGTCAGTGAACTGCTATGCCTCCGTGCAGCTCCTCCATCAAGGGCAGCCCGTGTTGGATTGAACTCTGACCCCGGTCAGGAGTTCGAGGCCCTCCGCCACCCTCAGGCTCTTGCCTACGCCTCATTCCAGGTATCTAATGAGAGAGCTCCGCTATTCTGCTAGGGTGATGTTTTGTGCCTTTTTCCATTTCTGAGCTTTTCCATCTTTTCTCCACTTTTTTGTTGCTTTCACCATTATATTTCGTATTTCTCTTATTTTTGTGCTTTCTCGCTTTCACTTTCCCGCTGCTGCTGTCCCTGCAGCCCCGCCCCCCTTTTTCACACCGTTTTCCCACTCCTGCCTCCCAGCTGTCCTCCCCTCCCCTCTCTCCCTACTTAATGGCAGCCGCTGCGCGGTAGGAAGAGCAACCCCATGGACCTTGTCAGGGAACTGCTCTGCCTCCAAGCAGCTCCTCCATTAAGGGTAGCCCGTGTCAGATCAAACTCCGACCCCGCTCAGGAGTTCAAGGCCCTCCGCCACCTGCATGCTCCTGCCTGCGCCTCATCCCTGGTGTCTTGTGGGAGAGCTCTGCTCTTCTGCCAGGCTGCCGTTTTGTGCCTTTTCCATTTCTGTGCTTTTCCATCTTTTCTCCTCTTTTTTCTCGCTTTCACCATTATTTTTCTTATTTCTCTTATTTTTTTCCCTTTCTCGCTTCCCCCTCCCCGCCGCTCCTGCGGCCCTCCACACCTTTTATTGTGCCGTTTTTCCGCTCCTGGCACCCAGCTGTCCTCTCCTCTCCCCTCTCCCTACTTAATGGCGCCCGCTGCATGGTAGGAAGAGCAGCCCCACTGACCTTGTCAGTGAACTGCTCTGCCTCTGTGCAGCTCCCCTATCAAGGGCAGCCTGTGTCGGATCGAACTCTGATGCCGGTCAGGAGTTTGAGGCCCTCCACCACACACAGGCTCCTGCCTGCACTTCATCCCTGGTGTCTAGTAGGAGAGCTCTGCTCTTCTGCTAGGCTGCTGTTTTGTACCTTTTTCCATTTCTAAGCCTTTCCATCTTTTCTCCGCTTTTTTCTTGCTTTCACCCTTATTTTTCTTATTTCTCTTATTTTTTTCGCTTTCTGGCTTCCCCCTCCCCGCCTCTGTTGCCCCCTGTGGCCCCACCCCTTCTTTGCACCTTTTTCCCGCTCCCACCTCCCAGCTGTCCTCTCCACCCCTTCTCTCTACTTAATGGCGCCCGCTGCGCTGCCGCACAGCTGGTGCCCCAAAGGCTCGCCAAAGGCAAGCCTGTCTAGACCCGTCTGCGAACCAACCGCGTCCAGTGCCAGGACCCTTGAACCTCCCGCCCGCCACATCTACACGCCAGCAGCACTCCATGCACGTAACCCAGGACGCAACAACTGCAAGCTCTCATCTCCAACCGACACCCACAGACCCTTCAGCTGCCTCCGCTGCCGCCAATCCTTTACCACCACCAAATCCTTGGACCCGGCACAACCCACCCGCAACAAACCAAAGACCCTGAAATGCATCCTCCTCAACATCCGCTCCCTCCATAAACATGCCACTGAAATCTGGGAACTCCTTGACAGCACCAGCCTGGACGTGACCTTCCTCACCGAGACATGGACCAACACCACCTCAGGCCTGTACATCGCCATTCCCCAAGGATACAAGATCAGCTGAAAGGACTGCCCCAGCGATCCCGGGGGGTTGGTGGAGGTGGGGGGTGGGGGGAATTACCATTGTCCACAAGTCCAACATCCACCCAAGCACACACTCCGAAGACCCCACAAGCCTGATAAAACACCTTCATTTCACACTTCAGACCAGCCCGACAACCACCCTCAGGGGAACCATCATCTGCCACCCACCGGGCCCCCCACACCCTTCTCCGACTCCATCACTGACTGCATCACCGCACAAGCAATCGCAGCCCCCAACTACACACTGCTGGGAGACCTCAACTTCCACCTCGACAACCTACAAGACCCCAACACCGCATCCCTCCTAGACAACCTCCACAGCATAGGGCCCGACAGATCGTGACAGAACCAACGCACTCAGCAGGACACACCCTCAACCCCATTTTCACAACAGAAACATCCGTCACCTTCAGCCACACCGCTGAACTTCCATCAACAGACTATTGATGCATCCACTTCACCTTCAACACATCCACCGTACTCAGACTCCAGCACTAACCATCTCGCAGAACCTGGGCAAAAATCACCGACGACCAGCTCACCGCCACCCTCGCCAATTCCGTGCCCCTCCATTGCACAGAACGACGACCCGAACACCGCAGCACACACCTTTCACAAATGGATCGCCGACTGCCCCGACAACATAGCCCCTCTCAAGAAGAACAACAGCACCCATGTCAAGAAACCCAGCTGGTTCACCGCAGAACTCAGAAAATCCAGGCGCACTTGTCGTTGCCTCGAGAAAATCTGGAGAAACACCAAATCCACAGCAGCCCAAAAGAACTTCAGAGCTGCAACCATCGCATACCACCAACTCATCAGAAGCACCAAAAAGAAAGCAATACAAGATAGAATCTCCTCACAGTCACACAACAGCAAGGAACTCTTCAGCATCATCAAGGAGTTTGCCCAACCCAGCAGTGAAACAAAGGACATCCCACTCTCACAGGACCTCTGCGACAGTCTCAACACTTACTTCCACCACAAAATCAAGACCATCTATGACAGCTTCAACAAGGCAACCCATGCGCAGAACCCCCTCCACTGGAACCCGAAACCAACAAATCAACAATCACCAGCTGGACCCCCCTCACCACAGAAGACACTCTGAAGACTATGAAGTCCATACACTCCGGGGCCCCCACGGACCCATGCCATCACCACATCCTCAACAGAGCCGCTGACACCATCGCCCCCAAGCTCCGCCTCACATCAACCGCTCCCTAGCTGTCGCCTCCTTCACCGATGACTGGAAACACACCAAGATCAACGCCCTCCTCAGAAACCCATGGAAGGCCCCACCGACCTCAAAAACTTCAGGCCCATCTCCCTGCTCCCATTTCCAGCGAAAGTCATCGAGAAAGCCATCAACAGCCAACTCGCCACTTTTATCAAAGACCACAACATCCTCGATGCCTCCCAATCCGGATTCAGAAAAAAACATACCACCAAAACAGCCCTCCTGGTCGCAACCAACGACATCCACTCCCTGCTGGACAAGGGTGAGACGATGGCACTCATCCTCCTAGACCTATATGTGGCCTTCAACACAGTCTCTCACCACACCCTGATACGCAGACTTCACGAAGCCGGCATCAGAGACAAGGCCCTCAACTAGATCCAGTCCTTCCTCTCCAGCAGAACCCAACGAGTGAGACTCGCCCCCTTCTTCTTGGACCCCAATCCTACCACCTGTGGAGTTCCCCACTGATCCTCCTTTAGCCCTACTCTGTTCAACGTCTACATGGCCCGCTGGCTGCCATCGTCACAAGCTATGGAATCAACATCGTCTCCTACGCCGACGACACCCAACTCATCCTCTCCCAATCCAAGGATCCCAACACAGCCAGGCACAACTTCCGCAAAGGATGAAAAACAGCTGCCTTCAACTCAACGCAAACTAGACAGAAGTACTGATCATGGGCCCCCAACCCGAACAACTCCTGTTGGCCACCCTCCTTCGGAAGGCCGCCCACCCCCACGAACCAAAATCGAAACATTGGGGTCATCATGGCCTCCAAACTCAACGTGGACTGCCAAATCAGCTCTGTCACAACCACCTGCTTTCGCACCCTCCATCTCCTACACAAGACCTTCAAATGGATCCCCCTCGAACACAAAAAGACCGTCACACACGCCCTCATCACCAGCAGACTGGACTACAGCAACACGCTCTACGCCGGGATCAACAAGAAACTCACCTGCAAACAGCAGAACATCCAGAACGCTGCCGCCAGACTGGCCCTCGACCTGCCGCCCGACGCTGCACATCTCTCAACACCTGCGCACACTTCACTGGTTCCCAATAGAGAAAAGAATTACCTTCAAGACCCTCATCCATGCATACAAAGCTCTCCATGACACTGGACCAGCTTACCTGAACAGGCGATTCAACTTCCACATACCCCACACGACCCTACGATCAGCCCAGCTCTCCCTCGCCGAAGTTCCCCCCATCAGGAAACAGCCACAGCCTGGGAAGCCCTCCTGCTCCACCTCAGACAGATTACCCCCCCTCCTCAACTTCACAAAGGAGCTGGACTTGGCTTTTTGAAGAACCACCTCAATGATGGGCGCTACACCACGCCCCCCCCCCCCAACGCCTTCAGACCCTTACGGGTCAGTAGCCGTGCTTGACAAACCCTGATTGATTGATTGATTGATAGTTCTAGTAGCTCCTACTCAAAAATTAGGAACTCAAAACGCAACAAAAAAATGAACAAATGAAAACTCCCTCAATGTTGGTACAGAGCTGAATAGTAGATCTACTGTTATAATGACTGGTTTATAACTGCTGCCAATCAATAGCCAGGGGCAATGGAATTATTGATTTCTAGGCCACTGCACTGACCACATAATTGTGAATTTACCACACTTGCCATATGAGCCACCATCTGCCGTATAATTTGCAGATTTCACAAAAAAATGGCTTCTAGTGCAAACAGATGAATTGTTCCTAATAAAAGGTCCACATGTGGTACTGCACATTGCCAGATAGTTTGCAAAGACTAGTTGGGCACTTTCAGTTTTTAATTGCTCTTGTTAAACTGGCACAAACGAGTTGAAACGTTTGCCCAGAGAGCATTATAATATTTTTAAATGATTAAGGAGCACAATTGTATTACCACAAAATGTGCTTTGTTATGAAGCATAAATTCAATTTTTGCTGCATAGTTTAGTCCCTCCTGGTGCATAATTTGATCCTCCATTGCAGCTGGATTCCACGGGTTCTGCTTACAGTGCACAGTTTTCAAACTAATCTTCACTACTACCATTCACTCAAGTATAGCAGCACACCTTTGTTATGACACAGAAGCCAGAGGTCATATATATATATTGGTCTATACCAGTGGTACAAGCAAGTATTTTCCAGGGCCATACATTATGATATCTGGTGTTAACTCGGCTGATGCCAACAAGGTAGAGCTTGTGGTGTGTAAGGTGTGCGCAAAGGGAAAAAAGCATGTTAATAGCATTGACCATGAGCTGTGGAGTTATTTTGAGTTTGATTCCATGCTGTCCTCTCAATTAGCCTTTCCTCTCTAGAAGTGATATACATTTGCCAATACTGTGTTATGCTTATACTGCCCCACAGAGAGTACCTTCTCTGCTCGCAATCACTGACTCTGGCGAGCCGTGTGTGCAAAGAAAGTAACATGATTAATACATTAGAATTAAATAAACTCTGAGGCCTTTCAAACTTCTGCTGTCTTTGGTCTCGTATCTGTAAACAATAGTAGTTCTTAGAAACAGAGTTAGGAGAGCGAGTGCTATAAAAAAAATCCTTGCCAAAGATCCCTCAAAAAGATGTGCAACTCACTGTGGTGGGCAGGCACAAATGCCCATCCTCCACGCTAGATGTGATATAGTGGGAGTGTTTAGCCACTTGATTGGAAGGCCTGATGTTTAAGCCTGCCTTTACCACTTTTTAAAAATATGTTGGCTGTGGTCTATGTAATAAAGCCCGGGCAGGTTCCATAACACAGTCACATTTCTTTTGGTGAGAGTGGTCCCTGAATCTCATCAGAACCACTCACACCATGGTTGTTGTGCAGTGACAGGATGGACACCATGGTTTTAAGTGCACACAGTTTTTATTAATCCCAGATTTTCCTTTCGACTGTTTGTGTGCTCTAAGGCAAACTTTTTAAATACATTTCTGTGCTTTTTTTGCGGAGATAGGAAGAAATAAAAATAAAATAAACTCTAGTGGTATGTCATAAGAGAAAAGGACTAAAAACCAAAAATAATTAGATTTTACCACAGGGGACAAAACACCCAGGGCCTCTTTATGACTTTGGCGGTCTTTCAAGCAGACCACTGAAGCCGCTGCAGTCAACAGACTGGTGTGCTGGCGGTCTGCTGACCACCATATTAAGAGTCCTGTTTGGACTTCTGTCCATTTATGTGCGGAAGTCCAACTCCGTCGGCCTGGCCGACGGAGTTGAAGAGGCGGTTGCACCACCAGCACTGCCACGCCAGCAAGACTCTGCCCGCTGTACTACGATGGCTTGGCAGAGTCCTTTACGGCGGTGCAAAACGCCAGGACCCATCCCTTCCTGGATGACCAGCTTGCTGGAAAAGATAAGTTGATCGTCCGAAGGGGGGGGTTGGGTGCATGTGTATGGTGTGTACAGGTACGTGTGCCTGAATGGGTGTGCGTGAGTGCATGTGTGCATGCATGTGTGCATGCATCTGTGCGTTGAGGGCGTGTGTGTGCATGAATGTGGATTGAGTGAGGGGGTGTGGATGAAGGAGGGGTGTGGATGAATGTGGATAAAGGGGGTTGGGGGAGTGTGGTTGTGTGTGGATGATGGGAAGCGTGTGCATGAATGTGAATTCTGGTGGGGGTTGCATGCATGAGTGCGGATGAGTGGGGGGTACATGGGGGTTTGAGGACATGTGTGCATGTGTGTGCCGGCGACAGGATTCCTGCCGCCGGGTACGTGACCGCCAGGATTTTTGTGGCAGGGTGACTGCCACGGAAAGCCTGGTGGTCTGCTATCTCGTAATCCGGCTGGCAGGCAGAGTGACCGCCACGGAAAGCCTGTCGGTCTGCTGTCTCGTAATCCAGCTGGCAGGCAGAGGCCTGCCGTCGGTCCGGAGGAGTTCACAGCCAGCTGCGTCGCATCGGCCGGCTATGCAGCGTTGTGGCAGTTTGGCTTTGGGCAAACCCCACAACTTCTTATGCGGCAGTCTTTACCGCTGGGTCCATGGCAGTAAGACCGCCGCCTCAAGGCTGGCGGTCTGATGACCGCCAGTCTCATCATGAGGGCCCCAGTCTTGTAGTCCACTAACTAAAATGTGGTGTTGTGAGAAAGCATTGGACTTTAAAACAAGGAGACAGCACTCCGTTGTTGGTAACCAAGTGTAGGAAAGTGCTTATTTTTGACATTTTTCCCGCTCACTTTTTGCCTGGTATCTGATGTGATTTCGACTGAGAGTGCACTGGGTTCCTGCTAATCAGGTCCCCAGTGCCAGATTTCTTTCCCTAAACTGTTCAATTGTTCCCCCAACTGAAAAATCCTTTGTAAGTCCCTAGTAAATGGTACCCCTGATACCTAGGGTCTGAGGTGCTTAAGAGGTTCCCTAGGGGCTGCAGCATGAATTTTGCCACACTAAGGGACCTCTCACCAAGCAAATGACAGGCTGCAGTTGCAGGCTGCATGTCTTGGTGCAGACAAAAGTGAAAACACCACATGGCACATAGCCTGTGCGCCATGTCCCCTAACACTGCATGCAGTATATGTAAGTCACCCCTTCAACAGGCCTTACATCCCTAAGGCAGGGTGCATTCTATTATATGTGAGGGCATATCTACAAGAGCAGGTATGCCCCATGCTGTGTGTTTGTCAATTCTAAGACATAGTAAGTGGCCAGGGAAGCCATTTTAAATGCATGCACTGGACACTGGTCAAAACGAGTACCCCAGCTACATGATGGCTTCACTGAAGATAGGGATATTTTGTATCAAACCTCTCGTATTGATAAGCCCACACTGATTGCAGTGATGGATTTATCATTACATGCACCCAGAGGGCACCTTGGAGGTGCCCCCTGAAAGCCTACCAGTCTCTGCTGTGTTTGCTAACTGATTTCTGCCATTCTGCCACCCGAGACATAGTTCCAGCTCCCTAGGGCGAAAGGTTATTGCTCTCAGGAGGCACAGAACAAAAGCCTGTCCGGGAAGAGGGTGTAACAATCCCTCCTACTATATAACCTGCTGATTAGCCTTCCTAAGGTGACAAGCCTCAAAGGGCTGCTGCCTTTGAAATGCAAGTCTGGCTCTCCTCACAGCAAAGAAAGCCAGCCCCCTGTCCAAAACCCAATTGCCACCTGGATAGGTGGGAAAATTAGCAAGTATAGGTAGGCGTGAACCTCCAGACCAGTACCACCCCTAAGTTGGGCTAAGCTGAGGTGAACACGATTTTTCAGACATAGCCATTATTTAGATGGCCTTACTAGGAATTCTGTAACAGGGTTAAGCCCACTTCCCAAAGGAAGTGGTCATGTAGGGGGCATAGTGACCCCAAATGTCAGTAGCCTGTTGGTTACTACCCTACACACCCATAACACACCTAATTTCAGTATTTAGGAGAACCCCTGGCACCAGAGAGGAGATCCTGATGACCTAAGAAGACTAAGGTCACTGAAGAGCAGAGAAAGCAGAAGAGGAGAAGAAAAGCAGCTGACCTGGTACCAACCCCGCTGGCCTGTCTGCATGCCTTGTTGTAATCTGCATCAAAGTTGACTCGTCCTGCTGCTGCGACTCCAGAAACCTAGGAGAACTGCCTGCCTTTGAAAAAGACTCAAAGCCTCCCATGAACAGTGGATCTGTTTTCCAACAAACTCCAAAGAAGGGACTCTACAGTCTATGGAACTGCCAAAAGCCAACATCTGAAGTTACCACTGCATTCCCCCATCTCCGACTCGAGTTGAAATGGACCACTGGTGCCAACAAGAGTCAAAGTCCATTGTGGTTTCACCCTTCTTGTACTCCTCAATGACACCTGCAGCCTCTGCACACAGCCCCCCCTCTACCGCGACTGCACTGGTAAAGAAAAAACGACACCTGAAGACACCTCTGCACCCGTCGTCCCTGAGCCGTGGAGAAGAGCACAAAGGTGCCTACCTGTACCCAAGCATTGTGAGATCTGAGCCCTTCTGTCAGTTCAGCCCGACTGGCCTCCTGGCCGGCGCCTGTAGCCCCTTTTCGCAGTGACCAATCTCCATTTGATGGGTTGGGTACCTGATGCTATTTTGCATCCTGCACCTGACTGGCCCCATGGCTCTGGTGATGTACTGCTGGTGCTGCCTTGGATCTTGCCCATTACTCATCTTAACTCCTGGAGATTGGTCTTGTAAGTCACTGTACTTTATCTGTTTGCAGAACTTGTTTTTCCTCCCATAAGATAACATTGCAGAACTCAGAAATTGCAGTGTCTCTTTTTTAAACTGTGAAGACCTCCTATTTAAAAACGTACTTACTTGAACAATGTTTCTCTGATGCGTTAAACATATATAAAGATACCAGCTATTTTAAAAAAAATGGTGTGGATCTCCTTTTTGAGTTGTGTGTCTCGTTTATTGACTATTCTGTGTATTTCGGGATGTCTTGCACTCCTCTGTGTTAAGCCTAAGGTTGCTCAACCATACTACCTCCAAATAGACCACTTTGGGATTGCATAGGAAGCCCTGTCAACTCATGGGGAACCCCTGGACCCTTTACACAGTATTGACATTCCACATAAAGACCCAGATTCATATAGCCTGATTCCCGAAATCTTTAGATCATGTCAAATTAAATTCCTCTTATGCCTTTGTCCCCTTAAATGCCATTATGTGATAGTGGTGGGCAATCCACTGAAGGCTGGATTCAAGTTCATCCATGGCTCTGTCTCAGCTTCAGTGTTTAATCTGAGGTCAGCAGGTGGGTCCATTAGCACTCATTTTTTAGGATTGGTGCTTCATTTACTCAATAGAATCTGGCCCATAGTAAAGAGTGAAACACACACAAGGAAGAAAGCTAGAGAAAGACAAAAATAGAAAAAACATGACAAATGGAAAAGCAGGAAACCACAAAAGTGAGATAAAAGTGCATGGAGCATGTGGTAGTGGACTAACGAGGCTCGAAATGGAATCAAAGATATGCTGCCCTGGCATTTGACATGTCAACATTCAATAGCACTGGCCACAGACCTTGGAGCAAAATTTTAGGCCCAGCACTTATTCTTTTACAAATTAAGCACTGCTCAGCTGGAGGTTCTCTTGGATCCTCGAACACAAACCAAGCGAGCCTTCATTTGGTTTCTGATACCTACACTCCAGCTTCATGCACCAAGAATTAAAGACAAAGGCCCATATTTACAAGCGTCCACTTTTTGTGATGCACTGGCGGCGCACGCTGCACACCCATATCTTCAAGGGCACTTTGTGTGGCTTTTCATGGTCTTGTAGATATGGAGTAAGGCAACACAACTTAGGTCTCTGCGTTGCCTTACTTTGTGTGAGGGAGGCGTTTCCATGGCTATTACATTGGTTGTTACCACGCAACACTCATGGATTTTGATGCATTCCCAGATTTACAAGGCTTCATAGGCCTTGAAATGCATAAAAAGCCTACTCCTCCCCAGGGGTTGCGTAACAGTGGAGCAACAGGGAGAAATAACATTATTTCTCCCCACTTTTTGCTTTTTCTATGTGTGCTGCATTCTGCAGCACACATAGAAGGAGAAAATCGCCTCTATTGATTGTTTTTTTGCAGGAAGGTGTTCCTTCCTGCACAGAAACAATCATCCCCACAACACTGGAACCCACCCCTTGCATCATGGTGCAAGGGTGCCTGCATTGGTGCATGGCAGAAATGTGTGTGCCAGCGCAGGGGGGGAGGACAGAAATGCACTGCCTTGCACTGTACCTTTCCCGGTGGCGCAGGGCAAAGCAGCAATGCACTTGATGTGCTGTCCTGCACCGTGGGCCTTGTAAATATGGCCCAAAGTACTAACTTTTTATGTAACACGAGAGAAAGAGAAAGAGGGACTCATCTGGTAGCTGAATTCCACAATTTGAAACCAGAAAACATTGGGCCAATGACAGCTCCCCACGTGACCACATTGTTTGCGCCAAGGCAGGTTTCATTTACCTTTTGTCATTTTAATTCATTATCACAAATGAGAACACCTCGAAATACCAGAGTTTATGGTGTGCCTTGTACAAAAATATCTTGTGTTTGAATTAATAACTATAATGTTGTTTCATATATAATAAAGACCTAGGCCACATAAAGGGTGTACAAAAATATTGACGTGCCTCTTGGTGCACTAATGGCGTTAATGTCAGAAAGGAGAGGCCGTGAAGGTTTCTAAGTTCGTGTCTGTTGCAAAATGTCTTTCATCGTGAAGGTGCTTTTAACGTAAGTGATGCTGGACACCTTCTGTGCTTTTCTCCTTTTCGTGAGGTAAGTGAAAGTGAATGCTTGCAGTTTAACATCCTTCTGAATGTTAGAGCTCAGTGAAGCCGGGCTCAAGTGGACCCGGAAATAACAGGAGTATCCCAGGTCTATACTAACCACTTCATCTGCACACTGTGGCCCATATTTATACTTTTTTAGCGCCGCATTTGCGCCGTTTTTTTGACGCAAATGCGGCGCTATAAAAATGTAAATATAGGCCTGTGTTTTATGTCTCGTCTAAAGGCATTCCTACCGTAACAGATCATGTGTACGTTGTCTTTTACATGAGGGAGACTTCTGAAGTAAGTAGCAAACAACAACATAGTGGCGCTATAGAATGCCTTAAATTGAAAACATGTGACTCCACTAGAACGCGTATGTTGGTTAGGGCTTGCCATCTAAGTTAGTGCTTTCAGATGACTCAGGTCAGAGCTCACCATTTATTCACTTGGAATTTCTTAGGACAGTGAGCCCCAAGCTCTTTTGCACATTGTGTGCATTATTTATTCGGCTCTCCCCCGTTTCGAGTCCTCATCGCACGCCACCTCTGCCCTGGAAGGATGGCACGACATGTTTCTCTCGCAGGCGCCAGCCGTCGGGCACTGCCTGCTCGCTGCTCGCCCCCTCTCTTGAGGTTGATTCGAAGAGACGTGCGCTCATTTTGCTGCTAATGTACTCCGCGCTCCCTCCTTTCTGTGTCTACTTCCCCTCTGTCATCCAGAGGCGGAAGCCTGTGAGGGAGATGCGACGGCTTCCCAACAGGCCAGCTCCTCTGAAAGGCTAGAAGAGCTGGGAAAGAGTCAGCCAAGTATTACATCTCCCGTTACACAACTCTGCTGATTTTATGTGCCTTGGAAAGGTCAGAGGGCGGGACGTCAGTGAGGGCTACAACATGCCACCTCATGTTACACAGGGTTGGCAGATCCCCACTGCAGGCGCATTAACCATCAATACTAAAGCGACCTTGACATTTTGGTCGTCCCCCGATTTTTACAACAGTCCCATTATACCCCAGATATGAGTTTAGAGAGACCTTGGTTTTTCAGTCATCCTCTGATCCCTGCAGGAGCTGCATTAACCTCAAATACTAGCTAGAAAGCCCTAATGTTACTACCTGGTCTAAAATTGTACTTTGGACTCGAACCGTTCCAGGCAAGAGCAAAGCCTTAGACTATGCAGAAAGCAAAGGCCATCTTTCACTGTCTCGGTCCAAGATCGGGGCGTGTGAGGAGAACCGTCGAGCTCGGCCAGGGAAGCTGGAGTCTTCCTGTGGCTGAATAAAGCCACATGTCATCCGGCCTGACTCAGGGGTTAGGTGTAAGTGTAACACAGCAACAACAGATCTGCCTATAAAGTCAGGCTGATACGAATTAAGCACATCTTGTTTGCAAATCCGGTGTAAGAAATGCAGAGTTTCCGGGCCTCGGGCTGTCAAACGTGGTTGAGGAGCACTGACTGCTGCGTATGTGCTTGGACATTAAGGCAAGTAGGTCATTTAAGGCCTCGAGTAACAGTCTATCAAAATCATTGCACTTCAAAATGTTATTTTCTTGAATAGGCGGTCTCTGGGGTAGACTGACCTGGGTGGGAAATCGAAAGATTTCGTGATAGAGCACAACCAAAAAGGTGGAACAAGACAGAAAAACTGTGGCTGGCAAATGGGGTGAAAAGAGGGATAAAAAGGAACCTACAAAAGGGAGATAAAGTGTCAGGAAGAGTAATCTGGGGGTGGATTAAAAAGGTATCAATTGGAATCAAGAGTATGCATCCTTCAGGGTCGGACTAGGGCAGACAATACGCCTAGGTACCAAAACGACAGTGGCACCCATTAGTGAATTAGATAGCTAGAAAGGAGACCAGTGTTTGTAAATCGAGGCAGTTTTGAACTTGTAAAGAATGTTGTAAAAGTACTTTTCAAGGTATGGAAGTCGGCATGGACTTCAGAAGGCTGCAGATAATGTTTGTTTAAATGCCAGGAAAGTCAACAGTAAAAATCGTCCCTGTAGACCATAAAGCACGCCCACAAACAGCCAAAGCAAGCACTGGCAATGCCGATTGGTCTCAGCAATGCGAGATGTATTTGTGTTGTTAATGTTTTTTTTATTTTTAGTCATGATCTCTGAGTGCACACATGGCGCCCAAACTCACGAACCGCCATGGGGACAAATACATGGTAGAAGTGAGCTAAGTAAACGCTGAAGACATAACATAAGGACCTCAGAGGAAGCATCAGCTGCTTAAATGGCAGCTTAATAGGCTCCCTACGTTTTTGCGAATAAAAACAGCAGATCGGAATCTCAAGGTTCTTGTAAACTTTATCGTATGACCGTGTGGGTCCTGTTCGATGTGTGTGGTCTCTCTGAAAAGAGAATTGAAAAAGTTAGTAGTCAGAAGTATCAGGGTGCACAACTACATCCTCAATCACGAGTCATTTGCACCCGATGCTGAGCAGTCTAGCTGAGCTTTTAGCAAGAGCTGAAGACTAATGCATTCACTCTGAACTGGTGCACGGTATGTTTGGCACGTGGCATCAGTGGAAGAGTTGAGAACCATTATAAGATCCGGTACGGTAGGCGCACCAAATAACCCGCATTAAAGAAACACAAAATGAATGGCTCAGGCAGTCAAGCTGACATAAAGCAGATGTGTTTAAGCACTAATACTTTGAGCCAAGTATACATCACGCAATGACTAAGTATATGCACATGTGGATGTAGCCTCACCATGTTGGAGTGTACATAACAGTCGCCTCGTTTTCAAAAATGAAATGCATACTATTTTGAGCCTCAGTCTAACGAGTTTGTATCAAAGCTCTGCTCAATTGCCATAGCACTCTTGTTTTCACTATGCAGCAACCACCTGTACTTGATGACAAGGCCCACATACAACGCACTCAGCCCTACATGTGGAGCGCTTGTAGACCATGCAGCCCAAGCTTTTAGTTGACTCATGCAAAATGATAAACCTCATCTATGCCATCTGAGCACTCAAGCACGAAATCCATCATCAGACCAGAAGTTGAGTGGTTGTGAACCAACTACACTACTAGGACTTTGGGACCTGCCCTGCTACTTACCCAAAAGTGTGCAAGATCTTTAAGCTGAAACTATAGGTGGAGCTCAAAGATTTCACAAATGGAAACATATGACTCGCCCCAACAACCATAGGCTAAATAACCCCACATCCACCCTCGCATGGCATAGTCTCACCGCTGCAACGTGTACCCTGCCTGGTTTGTCTCCCCAGTCATGGTCCGAGGACTCAGGACTCTGAAAAGGCAGAGGAATATGAAAGGATGCAGATCAGCAAACCAAAGACTGAGCAAAGCTTGTTCTCCAACGCTGTGGAACTGGACAGTGTGTCGTGGGCCCAGAGGCCTACGCTCCTATATGCCTCTGGGACAGGGCTGAGAGAGCAGCCCCCCTCCCACCCCCGGGTATCCACGTTGGGTCCCATTATAATTACACGTTACAATCCAAATAACCAACCTCTAATCACAGTCAGCACCCCAAAGCTAACTTGAATTTGCTCCAACTTCAGTGGAAGTGTGGTTTTCAATGGGAAACGTTCTGCTTCGGCACAAGTGAAGGATTTCCAAACAACCATACCACATTATTTTTTTAAGTTATTGGAGCGCCTTTTACTGTAGTTGTACAAGAGCAGTACTTTGATCTCGCACCATTTCAACTCATTCATCCAGTTTGGCCCAAGTGTTTGAGATTAATTACAGGGCACGAAGTGCCTGATCTTGAGCGGTATACATATTCTGACTTGCGAATGCAGTGTACCAGACAAGGGATCCGCCATGACTGAGAGGCAGTACTATGTATGACAAGCCTTCTTTAGTTTGACCCTCACAAATTTGTCGAGTAAAGACACACAACTGCAGATTAGTGTTAAGGTGAGCACTATCTCGTCCCATGCAATGAATATTTAGTACATGCTGGAGTCCTTTACTGAAACTGTATTAAGCTGGTTCCAAACTATGGGGGTCATTCTGACCTTGGCGGTCCATGACCGCCATGGCGGAGTGCGGCGGAAGCACAGCCAACAGGCTGGCGGTGCTTCCTGGGCGATTCTGACCGCGGCGGGAAAGCCGTGGTCCGAAAAGGGGAGCCGGCGGTTTCCCGGCGGTTTCCCGCTGGCCCAGGGAACCCGCCATGGCGGCGCTGCTTGCAGCACCGCCATGGGGATTTCGACCCCCTTCCCGCCAGCCTGTTTCTGGCGGTGTCCACCGCCAGAACCAGGATGGCGGGAACGGGTGCCGTGGGGCCCCTGGGGGCCCCTGCACTGCCCATGCCACTGGCATGGGCAGTGCAGGGGCCCCCTAACAGGGCCCCACAAAGATTTTCACTGTCTGCTTTGCAGACAGTGAAAATCGCGACGGGTGCCACTGCACCCGTCGCACCCGTTCAACTCCGCCGGCTCCATTCCGAGCCGGCTTCATTGTTGAAGGGGCTGTCCCGCTGGGCCGGCCGGCGGTCTTCTGGCGGTCGCCTGCCGGCCCAGCAGGAAAGCCGGAATGGCCACCGCGGTCTTTTGACCGCGGAACGGTCTTTCGGCGGGAACCGCTTGGCGGGCGTCGACCGCCGACCGCCGCGGTCAGAATGACCGCCTATGACATTAGAGGTAACCTGGTAGAAACGAAAAGCCAGCTACCAAAATCAGTGTCATACTAAGGGAAATAAACATCATTTACATAGAATCCACAGCCAAATTAAACTCGGTCCAGCGATGAGAGGACAATTAATGTAAAGTCCTTTTCTCATAAGAGGATAGCTAAAGTGAGCCAAAGCCATTTCCATCTTAAAGCACCGCTATGGTGTGCAGAAGATAAAAACGACTCAAAACAACTTGCTTAACACACACCACCTAAGTATACTTCAATGTGGGAAGTGCGACTAACCAGATCTGGCTCAGATTCAATGCCTATGGAGAAAGGAAAATTTGATTGAACAGACAAAAGATGCGGCCACACCATAGAAACCTCTTCGGTGAGTTAGTCAGCATATGCATTACTTTTTTCCACATACAGTAGCAAGCCTAGTCAATTAGTGCATACGCAGTGCACAATGATGTCATGCTATATGTTGTGTCCTACATGGATTGTCTCCTGAGTCATAGTCTGAGAACTCATAGGAATATACAGGGTACAGCTTAGCATCCCGAAGGCTGCGAGCAAAGCTTGTTCTCCAACGGCGTGGGACTATTCATGGGCCTGGGGGCCTTGGCTCCAATATGCAACTAAGAAGAGAGAGAGCACAACCCCCCCCCCACAAGGTATACCCATTGGTTCACATTCATGTAGATCATAGGTACTCACAAAGATTTTCCAGGGGGCCAAAATGTTGGTTTGTGATGTGACTGAGGGCTGCATTGATGCCAACAGGGTGGCAGTCATGGTTGGGAGAGAGGAGTGTTTAGGAGAAGTGAAGCAGATACATCTAGTGGCTGATTTGCACAATGTGAAACCAGAAAACCTGGGATTAATCCCAGCATCCCCACTGTACCAAAATTGTGATCCCCTAGATAATTGTTTTTTCCACTTTCCCTCCATTACCACATATAAGACAATTTGAAGCACAGGACTTCAGGATGCACCCCGTGCGAAATTTTCGCCTGTGTTTGATTTAATAAACTGTAATGTAATAACTATAATAGGAGCCTAGGCCACCCTGGGGTGACATAATAACTGACTTGCTTCTTAGTTCACTATTGGCATTGTTGCCAGGGTGGGGGAAGACTTAACATTTCTAGCTTCATGTTTAAAAATGATCACTTAAAAAAAAAAAACTTCTCAATGAACTGATATAATCAAATTTACTAAGGTGAAATAGTTCTGCATGTTCATGAATACACTTTTTGAATTCTGAAGAGACATTATCATATTTTTACACTTTTGCTGCAAGATGTCTTTAAAAATGAAAGTGTTCCTAATGTCAGATGGTGCAGGACAACCTAGCTACATCAGTTTTTCACTTTCAGTAAACCTGTAAATAAATGCTAGCCTTTTTTAATGTTAGTGTGGAGTCAAGTACAAAGCAGACCGTTACTGCTGTTGACCAGGGGGCCACATGTAATCCACCTGTGGCCCCCGGGCCGTCCTCTGAGTATTACTGATATAGATTAAAAAAAATCCAAAAGTATAACAGTCCATCCTAGTCACTGCAACAATTATCAATGACACATTTTTGAAGAAAAAAATTAGCTATCCAACTCGCGCATCAGGGATACAATTTAAATACCAAAGATAAGGTGGCAGTTAAAGCAACCTGGTTTACACAAACAGGCACAGCTATGCCAGCTATTCTGCTTGTGAGATGGTGGTTCTACTCAATCCATGATGTCAGTTTACATGGAAGCATGTTAAAAGTTAATCACAAACCCATATAGGCCATGAGCCCGGATTGGAAATTTAGGCAATTAGTACCACTCCTTCGGGGGAGGAGAGCGGGAATGGGTTATATCATGATTTTTTTGCAAGGTATGAATACCTAGAGATGGAAAATATGTTATAGAAAGTGATCACTCTTTGTTTTTTGTATGATATTATTGGATTAGCAATCACAGCCGAAGAAAATATTTTTCATATTTTTGATAAATATCATACACATTTATCATAATATGTGGAACAATAAAACTAATTCCATCAGAATGGTTACATTCAATATGATCTAAACATAATTATGGTTATTGTAGTAATAGCAATAAAGTCCTTAAAATAATAACAATAAAACTTCATTGTATTCCTCATATATTGATATAAATTATCTGCATATTTTCACTTACAATGTCAAATAATAGTTGTCATGTCTTACATAGGCAATGTAAGTCATGAGTGAACATAACCACAATTTTATCATTCACATTCGTCGTCATCATCTTTTTATGCTGAAGAGGTGTCATCCTTCTCTGTGTCTGTTTGATTTTCACAGGCGGGAAGTCTGCCCGTCAGTACACTTGAGGTCATTTAGACAGCAGACACATGTTGGCAGTTTGCAGTTCCTAATGCAGTTGCAAGCTAGTAGATCTAACACAGCCTGAGGTGCCGGCCGCCCCTACATCCAGTCCACTACCAGGTGCTCTGCTCCCTTGTGTTTTTCCGACTTGTATCCTCTCCCAATTGGACTAGGTGTCTGTGGATCATTCAGAAGACATCTCTTGCTCATAGCAGCTTGACAATTCGCACGTTTGGCATGTTTCTTCAGACAGCCCTTGCAAAGTGGAAGTTGATGAATGTCTATCTCACCCTTTATGTGCAGAATAGGTGATATCTCAAGTCATTCATGTGATGAACCAAATATTTTGGTGCATACAGCAAGCATGAGAATGTCTCCAATTTGTCCATTAGTTCTTCAGAGAGATCCCATTTGTCCCTGAGCTGCGAAAACGTTTCCTATGTATGTCTGTTGGCAGACAGGATTTTGAATGCACTTACTTTTCCTTTCCCTGCAAATGCCCTTGGTGTGCCACATCCAGTAAACGTATGGAGACCTGCCATAGCTCGACAAACATTTTCACCAGGAGTTGAAGCTATTTTCCCAATGTCAAGGACTTGCATGCGTACTTTAGTAGCATATTTCAGAAACAACTTAGCCATGATTCTGTCATGGAATCCCAAACACAAAATAAACACATAGGTATCATCTGAGCTTGTCATTACTGCTTCATAACCCTCATTAGCAGCGTGTGCAGCATGCAGCAACAAATTACCATCTGCCTCTTCCTGTGTACTGTTGAGATCGGGCACTTCGTGGGTCCCTTCAGATGTGATTTTGTAGCATTTATCTTCACAGTTCGCAAACAGTGTTTAATTCTCAAGTTTTACAAAATACTCTATTTTCCTCCATTCATTAACAATAAACGTGATGAGAGTTGTTTTATTCCTTACGTGGCTTAGGAATTTCCTCCACTGTCTGACAGTCTGGGAAGGTAAGATACTCTATAACTGGTGCGCGAGTTCTTTCCCTCAGATCGTCCTTTCGCTGTTCTAAATAGATGTCTCATTGTATGCACCAAACACACCATTGGTTCTTTGACACCTATTTCCTTCCTACAAAGCCATGGACAACACAGACATAGCCACCTCACCAAAGTTTGATTCCTCTCCTTTTACTCTCTGAACAAGAACCATACCATCAATCAGCATGGCTGAATTTCCAGGTATTTCCTACGCAGGGATAATGTTTTTCTGCAAGTATGTTGCTAAAACAGCTTTGTTTGTCTTTTTTAAGAGACCTTCTGCAATTGCTAAATCCCATGCTAAAGGTCCTAAAGGATGAGAGAGTACATCTGTCATTTGAAGGCTCCAATTCTGTGCTGTCACAATAATTCAACCAAATAGTGCTTTATCTGCGTTTATGTTGATTGTCCTGTCATTGCTGTTCACTGCCTTCTTTTTGGACATATTAGTGAAGGTTTTTAGTTTTTTCATTTTCTTTGGGTCATAAAACTTCTTAATAGGTGGACTATACTCAAGTCGCTCAACTTTGAAGTCTGTATCGCACTGTTCACCTATTTCATGTGCCTTCATTATAGCCAATACTATGACCCTCATTATGAACATGGCGGCAATCACCGCTCTGCTGGTGGTGGCGTCAACTACCGCCAACAGGCTGGCAGTGCTGACCGCCAAATAATGACGCACATTAGAAACAGCCAGCGGGCTATCCACACACCGCCAGCATTGGAGTGCTGACAACAACGGAACAGGTCGCCCACTGGCCGATGGAAAGGCCCCACCCGCCCAACAAATAATGAAGCACAAGACCGCAGTCAGTTCCGGGGTAGGAACCACCGCCACGCAAAGTGTGGCGGAAACAAACCAAATAAAAGGTAACACCGTAGGCACACACAACACGCCGAAGCAGACATGGAGAGAGAGTTGCAAATAATGCCAGTCCTGCTCCTTGCAATATACCTCCACAACTGTGACTATAAGTCCTGCAACCTAGTAAACAAGGGAATAAAGGGCACAGTTACATGTCCACCAACCCCAACCACCCTGCAACGCACTCCCAACCCCTCACACCATCACAAGCCATACACACCAGAACAAGAGGTACTTACCCGACATAAGGCAAATAAAACCTGCCCAAAGTACACACATGTGCACCCCACACCCCCACAATAAAATGATGAACCACGTCTTTATAGTGTGCCAACAGCACCACATGGCACACAAACTTTATTACAAAACAAAATAAAGGAATGTCCAAATAAGGCCATTGGCCAGTCCATGAGAAACAGCCTGAAGGGCCCAAATGACCCGAACTTGACTCCCACATGTGCACAGGGTACTCCACTGTAAAGGGACATTAATGGGGCAGCAGCACCTCAGGGAACAGGGGCAGTGGGTGGCGGGAGTGGAGACTTACCTCTGGGAGGGGGGGCTTGGGCTTACGTTTGGGAGGTGCAGGGGGTTTGGGTTTGCTCTTGGACGGTGAGGGAGCCGGCCTGGACCGGGGTGGCAGATGGACCTGGGGCAGCACGGGGCTTCTTCCTCTCTGGGGAAGGAGCACAGGAATGGGAAGGGTGGACTGGGGCGGACTTAGACTAGGAAGGAGTGGACAGGGCAAAGAGATGGGCATGTTTAGAGTTGAGACAGGGTGGGCCAGTGGGTTTGAAGAGGTCAACACGGGACAGAAAAAGTTTTTTAGGGGCAGTTGGGGTGGACATGGAGGAAGGTGTGGGAGTGGAGGTAGAGGGAGTGCTTGTAACTGGTGTAGGTGTGCTGGACATGGATGCAGGTGCCTGTACAATATGCTGAGGTGATGGATGTGTGTTGAGTGGGTGTCTGGGAATGTTTGAATGTCTTGGGAGGAGGGGGGGTGGACACAATGGGGCAAAACAGGCCGCCAGTGTAAATGGATGTTGTCTGGGTGTCTGCAGGTCTGGTGAGTGTGCTGCATGTGTCAGTCAATGTCGTTGTGGTGAGTGCAGGTGTGGTGTCTGGGGTGGATGACAGGATGTCTGATGTTGTGGTGACTACAAGAATGGGGCCAGCAGCAGTAACTGAGGGTGCAGTGCTAGTGAGTGTGCATATTGAGGTGACAGACAGGGAGGCGGGAGAGGTGGACACACTGGGGGAAGCGGATGTTGTCGTGTGTGCCTTTGTATGTTGGCTGTGTGTATGGCTGTGGTGGGAAAAGTGGTGCTTGTGTTTCTCTGTGTGCTTTTTTTGTGTTGATGTGTGTGCATGGCTGTCTGAACATCCGCTTGGGATGGGTGAAGGTAGTGGGGTGCTGGAAGGGGTAGAAGTGGTTGGAGGTGGGACAGAAAACCAGGGACACTGGCTGCCATCAAAGAGGAGGCCAGAGCCTGAAAAGATCTCTGTAGACCCGACATGGCACTGTGAATGCCTTCCAGGTATGCATTGCATTGCTGCATCTGGATGCTATCCCCTGGATGGCATTCACAATGGTTGTCTGCCCTACATAGATGGTCCTCAGGAGGTAAATAATCTCCTCCGTGAGGGCAGCAGGGCTGACAGGGGCAGGGGATGAGGTGCCTGTGGTGAATGAGACACCCACCCTTATGGGTGAATGGGCACGAGCAACTAGATGGGGAGCAACTGGGAGGGAGGTGATGGTATGAGGGGTGGCGGAAGATGACACAGAACTGGTGGGCCACTAGGGTCCGCCACCGCCAGGGAGCTCCCTTCGGAGGAGGTATCAGAGTCACTACCTCCAGTGGTAGTTGCCTCCCCGTGATATTCCCCTCGCCCTCCAACCCACTGGTTCCCTTGGCGTCGGTCGACTCTGCCTCCTTGGAACCGTGGGCCACTGCATCCCCACTTGCCGATGCCACTGCTCCCTTGCCAGATGATGCGGATGTATACAAAGAACACAAGAGCACGGGGTGGGGAGACAAAACATGAGGAAAATCTGTAAATACCAAAATGGATGTACATACTTGGTGCACACACACTCCCATCCAGTTTACACACCTACACGCAGCACCTACAACTATAGTCATGACCATGCCCCTGACTTGTGGTCACTACCCCAGCATAAAGCTCATTTCCCACATGACACATGGACCTGATGAACTGTTAGACCTGCCCCTAACCATTTTCGTGGCCATGGGGAGCAGGACTGCTCGAAGACACCTGCCAGAGGGCCTGGCACTAGACAGCATACATACCACAGCACCCAAACACATCCATCAAAGTGGTATGAAACGGTGTTGATACTCACCCCCTTCTGGCTGCTGTGCTGCCTTCAACCGCCCATCCAAATCCGGATATGCCACCACCAGAATGCGGCACATGAGGGGGTCAGGGTCCGACAGGCACCCTTTCCTCGTTGGGAGGCCTTCCCCATCTGGGCCTCACAGGTCTTCCTGGCCCAGCGCCGCAGGTACTCCCACTGCTTCCTGCAGTGGGTGCTCTGCCAGTTGTAGACCCCCGGGTCCGCACCTCCCTGATGATGGCCCGCCAGAGTCCCCTCTTCTGATGGGCGGTGACCTGTATGAGACACTCAAAGAAAAAAGACAGACGTCAGGATACGCCCATTTGATACAGCTGACATATCATCCCCTATGGGACGGACACTTCACAGGATAATTTTACCACCTCACTCACAGTATTTGCCACACAATCTACGCCTGTGCAATTACAAATCGACCACACATGCATACAGGCATCCGCCACCATCACACGCATCCATGCAAGGCAACCGCCAACTCACCTGCTCCTCTGGTCGCCCATACAACTTGGCATACAGGGGTAGGACCCCATCCACCAGCTTCTGCAGCTCCTCCGTGGTGAAGGCCAGGGCCTTTTCCCCTGTGACACGTGACATTGGAGTAACCAGAGTCAGGATACAGCAGCATACTCAGTGGAGTACTTTCATGCACGAGATCCGGGAGTCAAGTGAAATTGGGGTGACAACATGGCGTACGCTCCGCGACGGTGTGCACTGTCACCGCCAGTGGCGATCATGGTAGGTTCAGTATCCCCATTGACAAACATGTAAACCAATGAATGGGTGCACGGCGGGGTGCACAGCAGGGAACACCGCCTTCCGCCATGACAACTACCACCAGCGGAATTATGTCACTTCCACTCCTTCATATCTGGGTGGCAGGAGGCTGCCATTTTGCTAGCACCGCGTACATATTTCCTGGTCATGGGCCCCATTCAGGGCCTTCAGGTCCTAGCCCTTTCTAGCCTGCCAACATAAGTGTCTGTTCCTCACATCAGTCCAGAGGTATTACTGCACACATGTTCCAATTGTTGTACATCATACATCGCTTGTGTGTGTCACCAACGTATTGTACAGCAGTTATTCATACACAACATGTTTTGCATGTGTGTGTGTGTCCCTCATATGTGTTCTTTCCTCCCCATAGGTACAGACCCATGTGGCGAGGGAGGGCCCCATCTGTGTACAGACCTTTTGTTGATTTGGGAGCCATGGTGGAACGTCACATCATTGTCACCTGCAGACTCAATCGTACAACAATCCATGAGCTATGTACTTTACTGGATCCTGTACTGAGACCAGCTAATCGGAATCAGCATGCTATCCCTACTGAAGTGCAAGTGCTCTCTGTACTCCATTTCTTGGCTATGGGCTTATTTCAGGTGACAGTGGGCATGGGTGCTGGGTTATCACGTCCAATGTCTAGCCTGGTCCTGTCCAAATTCCTGGATGCATTTGTGCAACACCTGCAGTCATATGTAAAGTTCACCTAAAGGGCTGAACTCCCTGCCATCAAGTCTGAATTCTTTGCCTTTGTTAACATTCCCCAAGTGATAGGTGCCATCAATGGCACCCACATAGCTCTCATCCCCCCAAGAGTGAATGAAAAGGTGTACAGGAACAGGAAGAACTTCTACTCAGTGAATATACAATTGGTGTGTACTGCTGACCAGTACATTTCACATGTAAATGCCATGTTTTCAGGATCAGTTCATGATTCCTTTGTCCTGAGGAACAGCAGTGTGCCACACATGATGGAACAACTACAAGGGGACAGAGGTTGGCTCATAGGTGAGTGTGTATGACACTGGATTAGTACATAGCTGACAGCCAGGCTGTCTGCAAGTAATGGCAGTTTGTTACAGTCCTGTTTCAACCCCTTTTGCAGGTGATTCTGGCTATCCCAACTTGCAATGGCTCCTGACACCTGTGAGAAATCCCAGAACAGATGCAGAGAGGAATTATAATGAGGCCCATGAATGTACTAGGAGGGTAATTGAGCGCACGATAGGTCTCCTGAAGGCTAGATTTCGTTGCCTACATCTCTCTGGGGGATCCCTATGCTGTGGCCCTGACAAGGTGTGTAGAATAGTGGTGGCCTGCTGCATGCTGCACAACGTGGCTGTGAGGAGAGCTATCCCCCTACTAGAGGAGGAGGGTGCTGTACATTCAGACCTGCTACCTCTGAGAGGGGATGAGAGTGATGGTGAGGATGAAGAGGGAGGAGAAGATATCCACTCCAGGAACCAGCTGATCCAACTATACTTCCAGTGCCTATGAGGTACTGTTCACTGATGATGTTGTCTGCACTGCATAATGTTTGACTGACCCATTTGTTTGGGGATGTGATGTCTGTAGTCATTGACACTGTTACCTGAAGAATAGGGTGGCATGTGCCATGAAAACAAACATGGTGTACATTTTGGTTTACTTCAGACGATGTTGTGAGTGGGGTACCATTCCTGCAATAAAGGTATGAATATGGAATTGACTGTCAAATGCATTCACACTTACATTTCAATATTCATAATGACAATGATACAAATTGGTGTAAATGTGTTTTATTTTGTGTCAGAATTGCATTGGTGCACTGTACAGTGATAGGGAGTGGGTTCATGTGGCTGTCCATACTAGGTATATGGGCTCAACGATTGGTGGGATGGGGTATTGGTCTATATGTCCCTTGCAAGTTGTTAAGTTGCTCTTGGTGGGTGAGGATGGTAGCACAGTGGCACACTTGGGAGACAGTTCAGGTCAAAGTCACTTCTTAGTGGGGGCCTTGGTCTTGGCAGGTGTTCCAGTGCCATATCTGGGTCTGAGGGCCTGTTTGAGTGTCTGGTGCTGGGCTGCACGGGTAGGGGTGCTGGTCTATTGTGTGTCCTCTGCAGTGCCACCAGTCCAGATGCTGCTGCTGATGTAGAGGGCAGGTCTGTGTCCTGGCCAGTGGTAGGGGATTCCAGGATTGTAGGGGGTCATAGGCTATGTTGGGTAGTGGTGCTGCAGCACCCCTGCAATAGTGGTCATGGTGGCATTGAGTTGTTTCCACTGCTCCATGGTCTCTTGATGTTGGGCTATCTGCAGCCTTTGACTCTGCTCCAGGGTGTCCAGGATCGGGCCCATCCTGTCTTGTGTATGGTGGTATGCTCCCAGGACCTCAGAGATCACCTCCTGGGCTGCAGCATCCATCCTTTCGTCTCCCCCCGGGCCACTGATGCCCTCCCACTAGGCCTAGCCCCCTGTGCCTGTGTCCCCTGCACAGGTCTGGCAGTCCCACTTCCACTGGGGCCATAATCATCCTGCCTGTTAGTTGATGGTGACTCTGGCCTCTGTACTTGTGGTCCGCCAGTCTGTGGCCTGGAGACACTGGTGTGGGGTCGTTTGGCCAGAGCTGATGTTGGTGGCTGGTTGGTAGGGCTGTCAGTGGTATCCTGAGTGGGGCTGCTGGAGGGTGACAGACCATTTTTAGTATTGGTACTTTTTGGTGGGCTCTAAGCTTTCTTTTATTAACAGTAGGTTTTGCTGATGCATGCTGTACAGGTGAAACCTAAAAAGAGCCAATTCAGGGCTCCCACAGCTAGCAGTTTAAAGGTTTATTGTGATCTCAAGCACAGACTTAGTGGGAGGAACTTTCACCCACCCACCCAAGCCTAGAAAAAGGGCAAATTGAAACATGATCACATTTGGTGAATGCTGTGTTTGTCAACCGGTGAGCCTTGTGATATCAAGCATCAAGGCCAACTGGAAAATGGGAAAAGATGGGAGACACAGCACTAGCAGCGCACTCTCGGCTGGAGGCCTGCCAGAATGGACACTTGGATCGTTCTACAAGTTTAGCCTAGAATATAGGAATTGTGAGCCCCATGGATCGGTTAATGCAAAAAATACTCTGTACTTCACCTTATTGTTTTATGAAAGAATATTGAAAATTCTAATGAAATCTAACTTTTTATAATATGTCCATCCAGCAAATGGGCTATTTTTGCTTTAAACTATTGACATAAAACTACAATCATTTCTCATAGGTATATGGCTCTAAGTACATGGTACCCATTATGGGGTTGAAATCAAGTCAATCAATAAAAAAAAATCTGAAGCGCACTACTCATCCGTTAGGGTCTCAAGGTGCTGTGAGGGGGTTGCCGGTTACTGCTCAAAAAGCCATGTCTTGGGGTGCTTTCTGAAAGTTAGGAGGTCCTGGGTCTTGCGTAGGTTCGTGGGGAGGGAGTTCCAGGTCTTGGCGGCAAGGTGGGAGAAGGATCTGCCACCGGATGTGGTGCATTAGATGCGGGGGACTGTAGCGAGGATGAGGTCAGCGGAGCGGAGCTGTCGAGTTGGTATGTGGAAGTTTACTCGTTCGTTGATGTAGGCTGGTCCAGTGTTGTGGAGGGCTTTGTGAGCGTGGACGAGGACTTTGAAGATGATCCTTTTGCGGATGGGCAGCCAGTGTAGGGATCTGAGGTGGGTGTATATGTGTTCGTGGCAAAGGAATTTGAAGATGAGACGTGTGGCTGCATTTGGAATTCGCTGGAGTTTTCTTTGAAGTTTGGCTGTGGTCCCTGCGTAGAGGGCATTGCTGTGGTCCAGTCTGCTGCTGATGAGGGCATGGGTGACCGTTCTTCTTGTTTCTAAAGGAATCCATTTGAAAGTCTTGCGCAGCATGCGAAGGATGTTGAAGTAGGAGGACGATATGGTGTTGATTTGCTGGGCCATGGAGAGAGATGAGTCTAGAACGATGCCAAGGTTGCATGCATGGGTGGTGGGTGTTGGGGGTGGTCCGAGGGTGGTGGGCAACCAGGAGTCATTCCATGTTGTCTTGTTGGGGCCGAAGATGATGATTTCTTTATTGTTTGAGTTAAGTTTGAGGTGGCTTGCTGTCATCCATTTGGCAATGTCGAGGAGTCCGGCGTGCAGGTTTATCTTGGCGGTGGCTGGGTTCTTTGTGAGGGAGATGATGAGCTGGGTGTCATCTGCATAAGAGATGATGGTTATTCTGTGGGGGCGGAGGCTGGTGGCGGGGGGGTCATGTAGATGCTAAAGAGGGTGGGGCTGAGGGAGGATCCTTGGGGGACCCCGCAGATGATCTTGGTGGCTGGAGACCAGAAGGGGGGGAGGCGAACTCTTTGTGTTCTTTTGGCGAGGAAGGAGGCCAGGGTCTTGTGTCGAATTCCGGTGTCAAAAAGGCGTGTGCGGAGGGTTCTAGTGGCTTACAGTATCGAAAGCTGCGGTTAGGTCTAGGAGGATGAGGGTGACGGTCTCGCCCTTGTCCACTCTGGTCCTGATGTCGTCTGTGCAGACGATGAGGGCAGTCTCAGTGCTGTGGTTCTTGCGGAATGCAGACTGGGAGGAGTCGAGTATGTTGTTTTCTTCTAAGAAGTGAGACAGTTGGACGTTGACTATCTTCTCAGTGACCTTTAAAGAGAAGGGGAGAAGAGAGATGGGACGGTAGTTTGTGAGGTCTTCCGGGTCTGCTTTGGGGTTTTTGAGGAGCGCGTTGACTTCAGCGTGCTTCCAAACGTCTGGGAAGGTTGCGGTGTCGAAGGAGCTGTTGATGACGGCGCGGAGCTGGGGAGCGATGATTTGGCTGGCCTTGTTGAAAATGTGGTGGGGGCAGGTGTCTGTGGGGGAGCCTGAGTGGATGGAGTTCCTGTTTTTTTCGATTTCTTCATCGTTGATGGGGTTCCAGATGTGTAGTTGGTTGGTGTGGGAGGGCGTTGTGTTGTTGGTCGTGTCGGTGGTGGTGATGGTGGGTGCTGATGCTGTGAAGCTGTTGTGTATGCCTGCGATTTTGAGGTGAAAGTAGTTGGAGAGGGAGCTGCAGAGGTTTTGGGTGTGTGGAGGGTCGATGGTGCTGGATTTGGGTTTGGTGAGTTCTTTGATGATGGCAAAGAGTTACTTACTGTTGTGTGTGTTGTTGCCTATGCGTTCTTTGTAGAAGGACCGTTTGGTGGTCCGGATGAGTTGGTGGTGTTTGTGTATGGCTGTTTTGATGGTGGAGAAATTGCTCATTGAGGGTTCTTGACGCCAGGCTTTCTCAATTTTACGGCATTCTCGTTTGGAAGCTTGGAGTTCTGTGGTGAACCAGGGGGCGGTCTTGATGGTGCGGGTGTTGTTGTTTCTTTTCAATGGGGTAAGGGAGTCTGCGCAGGTTGTTAGCCATTGTGTGAGGTTGTGGGCGGCAGTGTTGGGGTCGTTGGTGATGGGAGGTGGAGCTTGTGTGAGGTTGGCGATCAAGTGTTCTTTGGAGATCTTGGGCCAGATGTAGCAAACGTTTTGCGACTCGCAAACGACAAAATTTGCTGTTTGCGAGTCGCAAAACGCGTATCCCAATGCAGAAATGCATTTTGCGAGTCGTTACCGACTCGCAAAATGCATTTCAGACTCGCAAATAGGAAGGGGTGTTCCCTTCCTATTTGCGAGTCGCATTGGGATGCAATACCATTTGCGACCGCATATGCGGTCGCAAATGGCATCGCAGTTACCATCCACTTCAAGTGGATGGTAACCCAATCGCAAATTGGAATGGGGACCCCTTCCAGTTTGTGACTGGAGCCCAAAATATTTTTTCAGGGCAGGGAGTGGTCCAAGGGACCACTCCCTGCCCTGAAAAAAAAACGAAACTAAAGGTTTCGTTTTTTTTTTAAGTGCAGCTCGTTTTCCCTTAGGGAAAACGGGCTACACTTCAAAAAAAAAAAAATGCTTTATTTAAAAGCAGGTCGCTAACATGGAGGTCTGCTGACGTCAGCAGGCCTCCATGTTAGCGAGTGCCTATACTCGCAATGGGGCCGCAATTTGCGACCCACCTCATGAATATTCATGAGGTGGGTCATTGCGACCCCATTGCGATTTGCAGTCGGTGTCTGAGACACCGTACTGCATAGCAATTTGCGACTTGCAAATTGCGAGTCGCAGGGACTCGCAATTTGCAAGTCGCAAATTGCTTTTTTCCTACATCTGGCCCCTTGTTCCACTTGCGGTAGGGTGTAGCGTGTTGTTGGTGGTGGGTGGGGGTTTCATGAAAGAGCAGTGGTGGTCAGTCCAGTGGAGTTTGGTGGTGTGGGTGAAGGTGATGTGGGTGCTGGAGGTGAAAATTGCGACAAGAGTGTGTCCTGCTGAGTGAGTGGGTGAGGTGACCAGTTGCTTGAGGCCAAGGTTTGTGAGGATGTCCAGTAGGGCTGTGGAGTTGCAGTCGTGGGTGCTTTCCAGGTGAAAGTTGAGGTCACCAAGGAGTACGTAGTCAGTGGAGGTGAGGGCATAGGAGCTGATAGTATGTGCGATGGCATCGCAAAATGGGGGGGGGGTCCTGGTGGTCTGCTTATGAGGGTTCCTCTAAGGGTGGTGTTGGCGTTGATGTGTATTAGAAAGTATAGATGTTTTGCACTGTCTCGGGTATCATTGGTGTTGGTGGAGATTTTGATGGTGTTTTTGTGTATGATGACGATACCTCCTCCTGGCTTGTTTATGCGGTCTCTATGGGTGATTTTGTAAACTTCTGGGATGGCTATAGCTATGTTGGGTTCTGATGAGGGGTTCATCCATGTTTCTGTGAGGAAGGCAATGTCAGGGGAGTATGTTGTTAGCAGGTCCCAAAGCTCGATGGCGTGGTTGTGGACAGAGCGGGTGTTAAGGAGGATGCAGTTAAGGTGGTTGCGGGAGTTGGTGTTATTGCGGTGCGTGTTGGTGTTGTTGGCGTTAGTGTGAGTGCAGAAAAAATGGTATGAGTGTCATGTGAATGGTCCATGTGTGTGCCTGGGGTTGGCCTGGGCACAGGCGGGGTGCTGGCCTAGGTTGAGGGCATGGAGTTCTGTGGAGGAGTAGTGCTGCTTCAGGGGGTCAGAGAAGCGTGAACCAGGGGGACTGGCACTGGGTGCAGTCCAGGCGCGGACGGGCACAGACGGGCTTGCCTCTGGCACGCCTCAGGCGCGCCTGCGCTGCAGCCGCCATTAAGAAGGGGAGGTGGGAGGGAGGAGCAGCTGGGAGGTGGGAGGGAGAGACCAATGGGGCGCAATGGTGGTGGGGCCGCAGGGGACGCAGCAGCAGGGATCGGGAGAACCGGCAAGAGCCGGCTTGAAAAACAGGTGAAAACGCAGAGGGCAAAATGAAGTGGAATGGACAAAGGGCACAAATACGGTCAGAAACAGTGCATGAAACGAAAAACAAAATACCAAAAACAAAATACTAAGCGAAATACAAATACAAATAGAAAGTGCAGAGTACACTAGATACGCCTACCACTAGACACCAGGGATGAGGCGCAGGCGGGTGTCTGCACGTGGAGGAGGGCCTCGAACTTGCTTCTGGCGGCAAATGGCGGGGTCAGGGGCACAGAGGCAGGCTGGTGGAGCCAAAGTGGACTCCTGGCCAAAAGCAGTCAAGTGACTCGAATGCGTGGATAAATTAAAGTTCCTTTCACGCCACTTCACAACTGCTTTGTGCAGCAATTGCAGCAACAATATAACACTGCAAATGCAGTTCAGTCACAGGAACATTAATTTTTATGTTATCAATTATATAATGTTTGGATTTGCATGTACACCACATTCTTTATGTGGGCACCTTCTTGTGCTTACTGGGCTAAACATAACATTAAAACTGAAGAAACAATCTTTTGATGGTGTGTCTTGCTGTGTTGGTGTTGCTGTTTGTGTGGATATTATGGGGGTCATTCTGAGCTTGGCGGGCGGCGGGAGCCGCCTGGCAAGCGGGAACCGCCAGAATACCGCTGCGTGGTCAAAAGACCGCCGCGGTTATTCTGAGTTTCCCGCTGGGCTGGCGGGCGACCGCCAGAAGGCCGCCCGCCAGCCCAGCGGGAAACCCCCTTCCATGAGGATGCCGGCTCCGAATGGAGCCGGCGGAGTGGAAGGGGTGCGACGGCTGCAGTTGCACCCATAGCGATTTTCAGTGTCTGCTTGGCAGACACTGAAAATCTTGGTGGGGCCCTGTTAGGGGGCCCCTGCAGTGCCCATGCCAGTGGCATGGGCACTGCAGGGGCCCCCGCGACACCCGTTACCGCCAGCCAGGTTCTGGCGGTCGAAACCGCAAGAGCCAGGCTGGCGGTAAGGGGGTCGGAATCCCCATGGCGGCGCTGCTTGCAGCGCCGCCATGGAGGATTCCCTTGGGCAGCGGGAAACCGACGGGACACCGCCGGTTTCCCGTCTCTGACCGCGGCTGTACCGCCGCGGTCAGAATGCCCATGGGAGCACCGCCAGCCTGTTGGCGGTGCTCCCGCGGTCGTTGGCCCTGGCGGTCCATGACCGCCAGGGTCAGAATGACCCCCTATGTGTGTTCACTACTTTTTATGTTATCAATTACAATATGTTTGCATTTAAATGTACAACACATTCTTTATGTGGACACCTTCTTGTGCGGATCTGGAAAAACGATACATTAAAACCAGAGGAACCATCTTTTGATGGTGTATGTTGCTATGTTGATGTTGTTTTTTATGTAGTTATTAGAAACTTTGTTCACTATTTTAAAATATGTGTGAGTTAGAGTGCAAGTAAAGTATGTTTGATTTAGAAGATCTTTTCCGGTAACTTATGTGTGTGGTTGGTTGTTCAAAAGGACCTTTCAGCTTTCCCTCTCAATTTGAATGTGAGTGTCCATAGCTGACTGTAAGCATGATGTTTCTTATAAACGCATTAAAATGTTGTTCCTGTAATGGTGTGTTAAGTTTTTGCTGCTTTTATTTTAATGTTTTAGGGTGAATGTTAGGATGGTGTGTGACTGTATCATCAATTTGACCACTGGTAGAAATTGGGTTTCTTGTTGGCGGTGGTATGCACCCTGGCCTAGTAGAGACCACAATCCTGGTCAGGGTAAGTCAAATACACTACCCAGATTATCCTGTGCTCATCCTCTGGTAGCTTGGCACAGAGCAGGCATACTTAACTTAGAAGACAATGTGTGAAGTATTTGTGCAGCCCACATACAGGAATGACAATGAAAACACCACAAAACGTGTATGAAAAATAGAGAATATTTATCTCAGTAGATCAAGACCAAAATGACAAAAATCCTATGAAGATTCACTTAAAAAAATGTCAGGAATAAGCTCACTTTGTACTTGGTTAATTTTAGAGCCTTTACAGTAGTTTGGAAAAGTATGTATATCCTTCTATGAAGAGTGCAGCGGAGACTTGCCAAGGCTGTTCAGGACCTGGCCGAGTATGGAATTTAAATCCCAAGAGGTATTTGTCTTCTTACTGGAGAGAGTGCAGCGAAGCTCTAAGGCCGCTCGGGCCTCTGTCATCTTGGAATGCACGTCCGCGGATTAAAAGTGAGGTGGTATTGAGGTGGGCTGGAGATGAGGCAGGGAGCAGGTTTGCTCCCAAAAAGTCTGGGGTAAGATCACTCTAAGGATGCCAGTTTTAACAACCACATTTTGGAAACTCTGTGACTTTAGAATTGTCTTGTGCACACAAGGTGCATAGGATTAGTGCTTTAGAGAGTGATAATACATATGATTATTTGTAGGCAAGATGTAATGATGGTATATGGTGGTGGTGTTGTTGGATGTGCTGTTGTTGACTGATGATACCACATGTGACATATCAGTTGAGTTTATAACATGTACTAATTGATACTATGAGTGTTGACTCTTGGTTTCAGTGTTATGTGAAACAAATTGTAGTTCATATCTGAAACAGCCACTGTACAAGCATGTGTGAAGTTAAGGACAATCTCAACAGATTCCCACTTAGACTGATTAAAGCACTTGTTCTCTTACATTTGTGCTAAGCACTAGATATTAAGGCAATAAGCACGTGATAATTAATGACTTTAACTTGATATAGAGTGGTCTTCAAGATCTAGGGTCCAGAGCTTTGGACATTGAGAGAACAGTTCTCTGGGACCTCTGTGACTCAAAGGCAAATTAGTCCATTGTTGTAACTCTCCCTATAACATTCTTCTTTGGTCGCTGTTTTGGAGACATAGGAAGCAGGTACTACTGTAAACTCACTATATTTCAAAGTACCTGTTTTTTAGGCTTTGGCTTTCAGGGAGTAGTAAAGGTAAGCAGTCAAGGCTAAACTTTAGAGGGTGGTTGGGGGAGAACGAGGAGTTCAGATAGTGCAAGCATCACCTGCAATAAATCTAATGTTTAATTAGTGTTATTTTTTAATAAAGGACTTATTGAAATCAGGTATCCATGCTCAGTAACTTTAAAAAGGTTTATAACAAGAATGCTAAATATCATTGGTGGACATGTAGATAGTTTTTTTTTAAAGCCGGGGCAATGTGTCCCAACCAATTCCCCCCCATACCCATCCCAACTTCCCTCCCCCCCCCCCTTGGCGAGTCCAACTTTGTTATGGGGTTAGCATGGTGCGAAATGGTCAGATGAGTGCATCCTCTGCCGAGTGATGGACATGTAGATAGTTAAAGTGTTCCTGGCATTTGTAGCAGGCGCAACGACACAAAGTAGTGCCTCCTCGCCTCCACAGAACCCTAAAGATTTAATTCCTATCTATACCTTGGGGGATCATGTCACTGCTTGTATCGGTGAATTTGAAATTTGCTTCAGAGATCCAAAATACTGAACAACGCAGAAAAAGCACCAGCAATACCGAGCAGTTTGATAATGAAGCTGGACTAGGGCTAAGTGACAGAACCGGGTGCGCAGGTATGAAGCATGCTGTTTTCAAATGAGGACTGGACCTCAGGCTAATATGAGTTTAAGAAAGCTGAAACATTGTTGAATATAGCAGATATAAACTCAAATAAAAGACGTATTTATTGATGGTTTTGAAAAACCCTAAACAAATTGCATACAAAATGAAGGATCTAAAGAAATAGCAACGATCCGTACTTTCTAACATTCAGTTTTGTAGTGCGGAGTACTTCAGACAATCCGATAACTAATCCTGTTTCCCTTTTTTTTAGATGAGAGGATAGAACATATTCTCAATCAGTGTCAGAGTGGCCTGTGGGACAACCAGGCAGTGCCTGATGGGCTGGTCCGACAGGTCAGTGTGGGGCCCAGATTTCTGGCTGTTTGTGGGCCTGTTGTATGGTCTTATGGTCCGTTTTCTACTGTTGGTTTCCCTAATATTGCCACAAACATTGCCTGCAGCAAACCAATACATTTGGTTCCCCTTGCTTTGTAAAACCCCAAAACTGCGTGCCTTTACAAGTTCAAACCTTCCTCGATTTGCAAATCTGGGCCACCTTTATAGCTATTAGATTCACTAATGGGCGCACTTTTATTTTATTGCCTGCCTAGGCCAATTTGCAGTCCCAGTCAACTCTGCTTGAAATGTCTTCTTAAAGCAAATTTTTCCAGTACCAACAGCCTATAATTTTCAACCATCACCTTCCCCAACAGTTTCTTAAAAGAACTAAGGGGCTTATTTACAAGCCCCTTGCGTCACTGGTGCATCAGTTTTTCCCATATAAAAAGTGACGCACAGGCCCCAAAGTGACATCTCACAGGTCCAAAGATAGCTCATCTTCGGGTTCTCTAGGCCATTCTTTATTGTGGCAGCCCAGTGGCTGCTCTTGCTGACAGTCATCAGCAGTTTTACCTGCTTAATTCCCTCCTAATTTCCTCGTATAAACAGAATTGCTATCACCCAAAATCCACAGACCTTAGTTCATTGACTAGTTTTATAAGAGTAAACTCAACCACCAGTGGTTGAGCAGCTAAGCCAAATTCTGGACTTAGTTGGCATTGGCGTGTCTAATTTGGTAAAACAAAGACTTTCCTATAAACCTGGCATTACAATTTATCCATGCATGCCCCGATCTGGTGTTGATATGCCACCTGGCTGAAGGTTAAAGCTGGTTGTAATATGGCCACCATGAATTCTAATTAAGGGTTCTATGAAATGATAGGTATTTTGAACTTTGAATTAGCAAAATAGAATATACAGTTTTCACACAAATGGCAATAATCTATTTTAAAACTAGACACTGCAATTTTCAACAATTCCTGGGGGAGGTAAGTGTTTGTTAGTTTTGCAGGTAAGTAAACCACCAACAGGGTTCAAAGTTGGGTCCAAGGTAGCCCACCGTTGGGGGTTCAGGGCAACCCCAAAGTTACCACACCAGCAGCTCAGGGCCGGTCAGGTGCAGAGGTCAAAGTGGTGCCCAAAACACATAGGCTTCAATGGAGAAGGGGGTGCCCCGGTTCCAGTCTGCCAGCAGGTAAGTACCCGCGTCTTCGGAGGGCAGACCAGGGGGGTTTTGTAGGGCACGGGGGACACAAGTCAGCACAAAAAGTACGCCCTCAGCGGCACGGGGGCGGCCGGGTGCAGAGTGCAAACAGGCGTCGGGTTTACAATGGAGTCCAATGGGAGACCTGGGGTCTCTTCAGCGAAGCAGGCAGGCAAGGGGGGGGGCTCCTCGGGGTAGCCACCACCTGGGCAAGGGAGAGGGCCAGCTGGGAGTCGCTCCCGCACTGGAGGTCGGATCCTTCAGGTCCTGGGGGCTGCGGTTGCAGTGTCTTTACCAGGCGTCGGGTTCTTGGAAGCAGGAAGTCGCGGTCAGGGGGAGCCTCTGGATTCCCTCTGCAGACGTCGCTGGGGGGGCTCAGGGGGGTCAACTCTGGCTACTCACAGGGTCGCAGTCACCGGGGAGTCCTCCCTGTAGTGTTGTTTCTCCGCAGGTCGAGACGGGATTGTGTGGTGCAGAGTGCAAAGTCTCACGCACCGGCAGGAAACGTGTGGTCTTCAAAAGTTGCTTCTTTGTTGCAAAGTGGTTTCCTCTTTGGAGCAGAGCCGCTGTCCTCAGGAGTTCTTGGTCCTTTTAGATGCAGGGTAGTCCTCTGAGGCTTCAGAGGTCGCTGGACCCTGTGGAGTGCGTCGCTGTTGCAGTTTTTCTTGAAGTGGGGAGACAGGCCGGTAGAGCTGGGGCCAAAGCAGTTGGTGTCTCCGTCTTCTCTGCAGGGCTTTCAGGTCAGCAGTCCTTCTTCGTCTTAGGTTGCAGGAATCTAGTTTCCTAGGTTCTGGGGAGCCCCTAAATACTGAATCTAGGGGTGTGTTTAGGTCTGGGAGGGCAGTAGCCAATGGCTACTGTCCTTGAGGGTGGCTACACCCTCTTTGTGCCTCCTCCCTGAGGGGAGGGAGGCACATCCCTATTCCTATTGGGGGAATCCTCCAAAATCAAGATGGAGGATTTCTAAAGGCAGGGGTCACCTCAGCTCAAGACACCTTAGGGGCTGTCCTGACTGGTGGGTCACTCCTCCTTGTTTTTCTCATTATCTCCCCTGGACTTGCCACCAAAAGTGGGGGCTGTGTCCAGGGGGCGGGCATCTCCACTAGCTGGAGTGCCCTGGGGCATTGTAACACGAAGCCTGAGCCTTTGAGGCTCACTGCTAGGTGTTACAATTCCTGCAGGGGGGAGGTGTGAAGCACCTCCACCCAGAGCATGCTTTTATTTCTGTCCTCAGAGAGCGCAAAGGCTCTCACCACATGGGGTCAGAAACTCATTTCTCAGCAGCAGGCTGGCACAGACCAGTCAGTCCTGCACTGAACAATTGGGTAAAATACAGGGGGCATCTCTAAGATGCCCTCTGTGTGCATTTTTTAATAAATCCAACATTGGCATTAGTGTGGGTTTATTATTCTGAGAAGTTTGATACCAAACTTTCCAGTATTCAGTGTAGCTATTATGGAGCTGTGGAGTTCGTTTTTGACAAACTCCCAGACCATATACTTAATATGGCCACAACTGTACTTACAATGTCTAAGAATAGACTTAGACACTGTAGGGGCATATTGCTCATGCAGCTATGCCCTCACCTGTGGTATAGTGCACCCTGCCTTAGGGCTGTAAGGCCTGCTAGAGGGGTGACTTACCTATGCCACAGGCAGCATTTTGTGTGCATAGCATCCTGAGGGGGATGCCATGTCGACTTTGCCTTTTTCTCCCCACCAACACACACAATTTGCAATGGCATTGTGCATGTGTTAGGTGAGGGGTCCCTTAGGGTGGCACAACATATTCTGCAGCCCTTAGGGACCTTCCCTGGTCACAGGGCCCTTGGTACCACTGGTACCTTTTACAAGGGACTTATCTGTGTGCCAGGGGTGTGCCAATTGTGGAAACAATGGTACATTTTAGGTGGAAGAACACTGGTGCTGGGGCCTAGATAGCAGGGTCCCAGCACACTTCTCAGTCAAGTCAGCATCAGTAGCAGGCAAAAAGTGGGGGGTAACTGCAACAGGGAGCCATTTCCTTACAGGCATTCTCTGTGTATTTCAATACAACAATGGATATATTTACCCAACACATGCGAACGATAAGTAACGTAAGTAACGTGTGGTTTAAAACCACCCATGGGCTCTTTCTGCATAACATCTATTATAAACATACTTATAGTCAGTGCTTAATTTGAGCCAGTGGTTTCCAGTGCTTGAAACCAGCACTTGATTGTCAACACCAGTGCTTGAGACAATTTGCCAGAAGGTGACGTTGTCTGGCTAATATAGAGAGGACCACCACAGCAGTTAACTATTAATTCAATATACATTAAAAATTATTATTACCTGCCGCCCAATTAATTTTTATAGTTATGGGCCTGGAATAGTCTGAATTTTCGCACTTGTAGTAGTGTGATGTTAGTAGTTGTGTTGTTACTATCATTGGCAGTGCTGGCAGAGGCAATGTCTGGTGCAACCTGCAGTAGACTCCTAATGATGGCTCTGGCACTTATTTTTTTTTGTGTGCAAATTATGCACTTCTTATAGTTGACTTTTTGATCAAAAGCATTCAAAAGATATCTAAACCGTTTTCACATTAATAGTTTTGAGTTTGAGCATATTCTGTTGGACATAATATCCTGCGTCCTATAATTACTGATATGATATAGGCATGTCTTAATATGAGTTAACCAGAAGCCTGTTGGGCGGAATAGATTCTCCAGTGTCTAAGGCTTAACTCAGTCTGACTTTAACAGAACCACGTAGTACCCCGCCTTCGTGTAGTAAAATAAAATATATAGGGTGGAATGAGTTGGGCAGGACTGTCTTGGGCTGTATAGATTCTCAAATTAATTTATATTTAACTTAGTATGACTTTTAATGAAAAGATGGTGTCCCAACAGTGTGAGTTAAAAAAGTGCATACTTTGGTTTTCTGTCTAGTTTCTCTACCTTTCCACCTATCCAAAAATAGGCAATGATGGAATATTCAGTTCCACCTACGGAACTGGTAGAATTTAGGCAACTCTATGTTATTCTTATAACCTGGAGTTCTGGCCAAATTCTGCCAATCTATGCATTGCGGAATGTTTTCTGAAGCATGGTTCCAGAACAGTAAGTTGGGGAGCATGAGCAAGATTTGGCATCCCCTAGCACAGTTTCTGGTCGCTAGCAGGACGTACAGCGAGATTTTTCTAACGCAGGCGGTCACAACCGTTTGCCATCAGAAGGCTGCTGATCGAGTAAAAATTTACTCGAGCAGCAGCAAAATTAGCTCAAGTCGCTGCACCCTCAGGCACTATCAATATTTTGACGCAATATTTGTGTATCACAATATTAAACACTCAATATTTGGTTCTAATACTCATAATTAGTGGTGCCTGCCCTCCCTCAACCAACAAAATCTTGCAAAGTACTGCATTGAACTTATTTGTTTTTTCTTAAAAAGTAAAGATTCCAAGGTTGTGGATGCAGCGGAGATTGTAGACAAAAAGAGAGTGTTGCTCCCCCCGCCCCAAAATCCAAATCCAAAATGGCCAAGTACTGAACAAAGCAGAGGAAAGTGTGGGTATAAGAAGAGGAAGTCGCTACTATTTCTACAGTAGCCTCCCAGACTTTATGGTACTTTCCTCATATAAAAAATGTGTTTAGTACTTAAAAATGTACCCGAATGGTGCACTTGGATAAAAATTCTAAACTGCAATGCAAGTTCAAGTTGATTTGTGCACATCTGCATTAAAAGAACTGCTGCTTGTGTTTGGGACTGCAGTTTCATGCTAAAAAAACGTACCTAAAGGTATGCTCGGGTAAAAAAAATCCATCTGAAATATCTATTCACCACCTGTGTTAAACACCTGCTGCTCGCATTAAGAAAATGCTGTTCCCGTTAGTGACGATTGCTTTGTTTCTGTGTTACTCGTGTTATCATTTTTCCCCTAATAGAATTCACTTTACGGTACGTAACAATGTGTACATTGTGTTACGTGAAATGAACAAAATTACGCAAATTACACCTACGTAATATACATTTTGTCTGGCCTATTAGCAGTTTCATTAGCCTGGCATGTGCAGTAATATCAGCGCTGCCCTTATTGATTCATTTCTTCAGTTACCATACAACGGATAAATACTGATGACCAATCACCTTTTTCTGACAAGTGTCTGGCGTGAATTCCTCTTCTCTCTAGCAACAGCCCCCGGCCCCAGTAAGCAATGGCCAGTGATCCCTTTATCAACAAGCAGTACAACATTTGAAAAGTTAGACGTTTCAATCTTGTGTTAAATTATTTTGATCTCATTGAAAATTCTTTCTGTGTTTTCCCCACTTTAGGACAGCATATTTTTATTGTGCTAATTTCATTTGTATTCTCTGCTGTGTTCATTCAGTCTTTCATTTGAAATATATCTTTGTTTTTAGTTTCCACTCTTCTAAAAGAAGCCTCGCGGTACCAAATGCACTGCTCAGTTTTGCTGACGTAATGTCTGTCTGGAAATCGAGCTCAGCCTCGTCTCAATGTAGCGTTGATGGCAGACTCATTCCAGTGGGTTTACGGTGTAGCCTGACTCCATTGTTACACTGACAGATGTCGCTACCGGTCCACTCGGTGGTATGCAGTATCTAGAGGTTTCAAATAGTGTGACTAACCTACCATTGGTTGTAGGTTTTTTTCCTGCATTTGGGTGGTCTGTCCCATTGCCCGCACTCCGCTGCTGCAAGACGCCAAATGTTTCTCGCTGCTCACAGCTAGCCGCATGGCGGGACACCTCGAGCTGCCTGGCACGGAGTCCAAATCTCAGTATTTTAGGCATCTGCGAGCTGTGAAAGAGATCTCTGTCTGTGGTTGGGGGAGGGGAGCTTCACCACAGGGTGCCACGCGGAGGCGATCCTTCGCAATTCAGCTTCTTAGATATGCTAAATAGGAAAGTGGAGACCTTTAAACAAGCCTGTAGGTGGGAATGAAAACCACGCTGGAGACATTTGAGAATATGCCCTTCATTTTATTTTTTCATTAAACCTCCTTCCTTCCGGGTGCACACATATTCTCAGAACAGGAGGCAGAGGAACAGGAAGAATGTGATCAGACCAAGATCAAGCAATTTGGTAAAGTTGGATACCTAAAGTTGTAGTGCAGTATTAGTTGTTGCAAGAGCTATTGCTAGACCGCCATTTTGCATTTTGGTGAATAGTTCATGAGAGTGGGCATTGAAACCCCAGCCTCTCTCATAGTAATAGCTACTCATTTGTTTGCACTATTTTTGTTAACTACAAACTTTCTAGCACCTTTTTTATTGATTCTTGTTATTCCCAAAAGTGGACAAAAATTGGATGGATGGATTAAAAGATAACTGCCACAAAGCACTGAATTTGGTGAAATGGTTATGAGGCTATGAATGGAAAAAACATGTTTCCCGGGGTCCACAGTTTCAAGTAGAATACAACTGGGGTGGCTTTGACGCTGATGTAAACGCCAAAGGACAGTACTTCCCAGGCAAATGTTACTGTACTGCGAGCTCTGCTCAGACATATACTGCAATGTTTAATTTCAGCACATTTAGGTAAAATTGTAAAGCCAGGGTTAGATGTGAAGTCTAGTGCAGGTGTCTGTCCACCTGGGGTTCTACCCATGTTTTTTATAGCGCTTTCTACCTATATTGTCCCTGTTTCTAAGCCTGCTCTCCAATATTGTAATACAATGGGAAACAGACAGAAGTACATCATGAGACGCTTTTTAGGCCCTTGGACAAATAGGTTGTTACTAAGCAATATAGGTGGTGGACACTGTTGTTTACCATCAGTGACTCATGGTTTTATGACACGTTCTTTGCATTTCGATAAAATAACTATTTATTATATAAACATGTCAATCCAAAGGTGGTCCAAGAGCTGGCAGTCAATGATTATTAAAGGAGGTGTACAGTTGGAACTCAAATACAGTATGACACAGTAATCAGACTCATATATATAGCCAGCTAGATTATAGCTTGAAAGAGGATCTGATTTATGGGATGGGGGGTTATGTAATTATACCCCAACAAGAATGACAAAGCTAATAATTCTCCTGCTTTTGACCTATTATTTTGGCCAATACTTTTCACCAATTGTGTGCTGCAGAATCAGCAAAAACTAAATGCTTTTTGCAGCTGCTTCACAAAATCGGCAAACGAAGGTGTGATGACACGAACGAATGCTTAAGCATCAATCTGTATTATTTCATATGCGTTTGCATTTGTGATGACAACTGCACGCATGCAGCACCATGTGGGTGCATGCATAAGGAATGGTGCAGGCACCACTTTGTTTATATTTTATATTTACTGTTCTGAACACGATGGGCGCCATTTGGAGACAACAATAAACAATTATTTTTTACCTATGCAAAAGTACTTTTGAAAACGGAGTCGCGTGACTGCAAATGGCAACTGCTGGCCCCTCAAAATATGTGAACAAATTTATTTTGAGGACCGTGAGGGGTAGGGAATCTAAAGAGGAGCAGGTGGGGGAGAAGATGTGGGAACCAAAGGGGATGGGTGGAGGAGCAACGGACACGTTTGAGGCATAGGGGGGCTAGATTAAAACGCCGTGGTGAGTCAAGTGGATGGAGAAAGAAAGCAACATAGTTTAGTGTTAGGGACCCTAGGCACAGACACAGACACAGAGCATAGGTATGGTTACATAAACTGACCTCAGCACGTGCGCCTGGCCCCTTTTATTACCAAGGTCACCTGACTGGTGACACCTGAAATGGATGGGTGTGCGGTGAGTGTGGAAGCTAGTCCTCAAGGAGTGGCTGGTTGAAACACATCATGTTAGAACACTAGTATGAGTCCAGCCGGACCCTACATCTCTCTCAAACTTTATTACGAAAAAACAAAAAAGTACAACCTGTGGGAGAGAATAAACACTAAAATAAAAACCACTGAATCTCTTCAGGCAGTTCGCTGGACATGCTGCGTGGACAGGTGTAGCTGGAAGCACCTGGCATCATGGCATGCCTCCGTAGTTTGACCAGACTACTCTGGGCACAAATGGCATAGTTGACGAAGTCCAGATACCTCAATCTCCTGTCCATGAGGTTACAGTTCACTCGGGCACTGTTGGTCCTGTCCCGCCTGGTCTCACGGTGTTGGATTCTATTTACAAAGTCCACTGGGATGTCGCATCCTGTGCAGTGGTGAAGTCTATTTACTGAGTTCAATGTGGACAAATCAGGAAAGGTTGAGAGTCCACTGCAGAGATCTCTCTGAAGGCATTCAGGCTCCATGGATAGCAAACTTGCAGAGAGAGAGGATGACGTGGTTGAAAGGGCGTATTCCTTGAAGGCCTTGGTGCTTCCTAACGTCCACTGGTAGAGCAGCTTCAGGCTTCCCTCTCGTGCCAGGTCTCCATCACATGGGAGTCTCCTTGAGGCCCTTTCGCCAGGCTGCTACAGGACTGTGTGGACTTTGTGGGGTCTATTGCAGGCAGAGCGAAGGCATCACTGAGGAACAGCCAACAGGACCACATCCAAGTCACTCATGCAGCCACGAAGGGTGGTTGTCTCAGGGTTTATGTACTCTCGCCATCAGGACTCAGGTGCACTGGCCCTTGTCCGATAGTCTTTGGGTGACCAGTCTCAGTCCATGACCTCAGTGCTTCCCGGTGCCTGTTGTGGAGCTGCTCATGACACATCTCTCTTGTCCGGACTCCCCTCTCACTGGAATTCCTGTGAGGTTCTGGGTTGCCACAGCGCTGCATGGGCTGTGCGGGCCTCTTGTAGGCTGCGTAAAGGGGGTCGCTGCTGAACTCCTAACAGGGCCATGTCCAAACCTCGTGCAACTCCAATGGTGGATGGTCCAATGGTCGAGTATGCTCTCTTCGGCGGGTCTCAGGCTCACGGGGGCTTACAGCAGATTTCTGGGTGGTCAGCCTCCCACGGTGCCAGAGCTGGCTTGTCAACCTCTGGTCTTTTTGCTGACATACGGCTCCACTTTCGTGGTGCAGTGCTCGTTAGTTGGTTTGGCTGATGCACCTGGTAATGATGACGATCATACCATCTAATGATTTGATCAACAGGTGGTGGTGTCTTGCTTGGAGAAGGAATGGCTCGAGGGACTTCGTAGCCACTTGCTATTCTTGTTCAGCATGTGCAGTAGGCAGCAGGGATGCCATCTATATCAAGCAGCTGGTGACAGGTGGCTGGACGGTCACACTGAAAAGCCTGTGGCCTGGATGCGGTTCATGCTTGCTGGCAGCTTACAGTTGGACAACCTCCGGAACTGTCTCCAGTGACATCTGTGCACCCTGGTTGCTGGTTTGTGTTAATCGATGCACTCTCCAGCACTGGCACAAGTCCTGAGTCCTATCGCTCTTCTCCCTGTTCTCTTGCACACCTGTGGTGTTCCTGATCTTCTGTGTGTCAGGTATGTCACACACTTTTCTTCATCAAACCTTCTTCATGACGTGGTGTCATGCCACGTTTTGCTCTCTTCTCCTCTCCCTTTTCTTTTTTTAGGGGGGTTGCATCATGGGTCGCATGTTGCATCACATGGACCTCTTGCTGGTTGTGTGCTGCACCTCGGACAGTGCATCATCTTCCATTATGTCCTCTCGCTGGCTTAGTCCTGTCACTAGGACTTGATTCCTTCTCCTTGTGGACCTCTCGCAGTTCCTGTCCCTTCTGGGATCTCCTTGGAGCACTGCTCTCTGACTGGAGGGTAGCCTCTTCCTTCTTCCTGTCTTCTCTTGAGGATGTAGCACTTGCGCCTCGAGACCACTGTTGCAGCGCTTGCTCCACCAGTTTGCTTGGATGGGTCGGTCACTACTCGTGACATGCTCAATGCCAGGCCAATGGTGGCCATTCTGTGCTGGGGTGTAACTGGCTGGTGTGGCCTCGTTTGCTCAACACTTATTCTCACTCCCAGAGGGCTGTCTCTTTTCCTGGGATCCTGCCAGGACAGTCAGGTTTCCAAGTGCGCACCATCTGTGCACATTTGAATTCACGCTCGGTCCTTCTTCACGGGTGCCCTCTGCTGGTGCCTTGTTAGGTACCTGTCCTCCTGGCTTGCTGTGGCAGCCAGTCACCGTTGGGGCATGTGGAGCTATCCTCTTGATGTGTGGTGGCAGCTCTGGGTTTTAGCACTCCACCTTCTAAACACTGGGTAGGCCACTGCAGTATGTGTATCACTCACTTTGAAAAGTCCCTGCATTTCCTTCAGGAAGACCAGTTCATTGCTCATGCTACAGTGGCTTAATTGGCACACAATGCTCTTATGGAGAATGGCCACTAGGTGGAGCTGTGGTATGTGGTGTTGCCACTTTGACTATGTTGACCACTGCAAACTTCTCCGCGTGTTTCTCTGCAAAGGAGTGCTGCAGAATCAGACGGTGCTGCATTCAAGGTAGGGAACAGCATTGGGCTTAGATGTAGCTCTCCTCTTTGCTGGCAGTGACGATATGCAGCAATAGAAGGGGGCGCAGTGCTTTTCAGGCCAAACCCGTCCTTGTGGGTGCGGTAGAGACAGGAGCTATGGTCACTTGGTGCAAGTGTGTCCACAAGACGTATACCACCTTGCTGGAGAACGTGAGCTGGTGCAGAAGGTGACCGGCCTAGTCTACCTTCAGCCACGAAGTGGGAGCATGCAGTCTGTTGTGGTTGCAGGGTGCTGACCACACTTCCCCCAGTGCGAGGTGCAGCTGGGCATTCCTTCTTTGTGGCGCAGTTGCTGTGTGCAGCGGCCACTCTTTTGATGCTGCCTCAGCTTCTCCCACACTGCGGGCCTCGCGGGGTCTACACACAAGCAGAGCGGCCTCCCAGTCTTCCTCATACTTTTAGAAGGACAAGCGCGCCCGCTTATTATTGGTAGTGACGGCGGCGTCTTGTCACCACGCACAGGCTTTGGAGCAGGGAGTCATTAGGGGTGGAACGCATGTATGAGGTAGAAGCTTCCCCTCCTCCACACCAATGGCACCACACCACTCGCTTGGTTGGTTTAGCAGGGTGGACTCTCCATGGGAGGGCACTTCTCCCTCCTTTTTCCTCCTGGACCAGATGGCAGCATGCAGGGCAGCAGACGGGCATCTCCACTTCCGGAGAGGCAGCACCGGTCTGCGAGCTGTCTCGTGGCAGGTGGATGGCTGCCAGGGCCTCACCAGAGGATGCCGGTGTCCACAGTGGGTCACCTTCTTCTCACCCAGCCCTGCAGTAGGTGTGTGGGGGGAGTGCCCTTAGTTACAAGCATGACTTCCCCTCAAAGACAATGGCAGAGTTGCTGCCTGCATGCATGTGGGGTCGGACCTGCTCGTCGTCGGCATTGTAGTGCTGGGGGCTGTAGGACCTCATGTTAAGTTAATAATGACAGGGACACATAAGTATGGTTACATGAACTGGGCTCGGGCACATGCACCCAGCCCCTCATTTTAGCAGGATCACCTGACCAGTGATACCCGTGATGGATGGTTGTGGGGTGAGTGTGGAAGTCAGCCCTCAAGGAGTGGCTGGTGGAAACACGTCATGTTAGAACACTAACATGAGTCCAGCTAGACTCTACACATGGGACGCATAGGATGGGTGAACCAACACGGGAGGGCAAAAGCAAATGGGGAAACAATGGACAAGATGGTTGCAGGAGAGGCTAGAGCAACACCTAGCTCGCAGGGCCAGTTATTTGAGGGAGAAGCAACACATGAGGGAAAGGAAAAAACACATGCACTCTCAAGGAGTGCTGCATGAAAAATAAAAAAATATTTTCCAGAGTGCAAGCAGTAGAAGGATACAAGTCATCCAATCAAAAGGATGCTAAAGAAGCAATGCTCCAAGGGAGGGTCAACCACAAGAAGAGGATGGAATGCCATTGGGTAAGAAACAAGCAAACGATAGTGACAATAAAGCCAACAAATGGTAAGAATGGGCTGGTTGTAAGCCCACTGTAAGGTTTTGATATGGTCCACAAGAGTCTTTCAAAAACAGACACTGAAAGCCAGAAATAAAAACAAGGGGTGGATGAAAGTCATAGATCTCTACTCCGTGGAATTCTGTGGAGTTGGCTAAAAACTCCATGGAATCCCGCAGAGAGCCACCGGCCCTCCCACCCTGGCCTGAATGCGCCCGATCTCAGAAGAGCTAAGCAGTGTGCTGCTTAGCTCTTCTGAGGTCGGGAGCATTCAGGCCAGGGTGGTATGCCGTAGGTAGCAAAAGCTGCTGTTTCAGGCCTCTTGTGCTGACACAGCCCACTGGGCTGGAGCCTGCTGCTCTCCAAACCTACACATTTCCCTTCACCAACTGCCCTCCTTCACAAAGTTGCTACGGAGGGCCAAGCACACTCCCTGTCTTGCACCAGCCTTGGAACCGCTTTCTCTGCACTTACACACAGCCTCAGACTGCCCTTTCTTTAGGGCCCACCACTAGCAGCAGCAAACCAGCTCACCACCAGCAGTCTGGTATTTTCACAAAGTGCCTAGCCTTGCTTGCCACTGGGCTCTAAGGCACTCTCTCAGGCCACACACATCTCTCTCTGGCGGGGGCTGCTGGACTACCACTCAGCAGCTGCTGCTCACCTGGTTTCCATCTCTCCCTGCTGGCCTCAACACCGCATCCCATAACACCACTTCCTTACCCAAGGAACTCTGGGAAGACAGGTTCTTTTCAAATAGAGCTGTGACTGCATGTTCCCTTTTTTCCAAGCACAGACCCACCTCATATGCAAATACTGTTCATGCCCAGCGCTGCCTCCGTACGCACATAGAAGAGAATGCAAAACAAGGGTCTTATCTGGGTCCAAGGTCCCCGTTGCAAGCAGCCTAGCTCTCTGCCTGTTGCTCCCGGTCTGATGAGGATAGTGAAAGGAGGGAGGCCTGGGTCTGGAGCTAATTATCCCAAAAAACACGTCAGGACACAAAAAAAAGGGTCCCTTGTATCCAGACTTCAGAATAAGAAAATACAGCGTTCTCCACTGTGGGAAGATGCTGCCAGTCTTCCCAGCTCTTATATTAAGGTGACAAAAGCACCATTCTGGGTCAGACAGTGATACCAATATTGTACATCCAGCTGAGGCTTTAATAATTCCAACCTTTCACAATTCCCCAGGTCACTTTTTTGTCCTGATGAGACTCTAGAATCCAGCAGAATGGTCGAAACGCCATCGACACGTTAATCAGACAAGACCTCTTCGATTATGTTTTGAATTATCAATCAATGTATTGACAAACATACTTCATAACTTAATCAGAGGCTGCCTTTGTGAAATAAACCAAAGATCACAGAACTATATGCAATTTCTTTATTGCTTTATGGTGTGGTGTCTCTTTTCTCACTTTGGGATCACTTGTTTCAACTATCACTCTGAAGCCGATGCAGCTTCCAAAGCATTAAAAATAAGTTTTTCACATATGTGTTGGTACTGGATTTGTGGAGTTTTTTTTAAAGATTCTAGACAGATGATTTTCGTCTTCACTTAAGAATTTTTTGCATGAGTTAACCAGTAGCAAGATTTTTCTGCTATAATATTTAAATTGATTGAAAATGTGTTCCACGTGGAAATGTGGTTTGTGATAATTATACCCAGGTTCACGTGGACATTCTGGGTTTCTCTTGTATTTGTTTAGTGTGGATCTGGAGCTGGCACCAGTGCAGCCACTCAGCAGCAGCTTGAAGCAGCTCCCAGTGTAAAGTGCAGCCCAGTAATGGGGCACACAGCGCAAGCGCAGACTGTCTGCACGTGTGCTGTGTGGTCCATAACTGGGCTGCAGTGCATGCCAGTGAGCTCCGCTCCACTACCAAGGCTAGCAGAGTTTTGGGCCGAAGCTTGGAGTGTGGTGGGCCAAAAACTCCATTATCTTTGTCAGCGGAGTGGAGCTCACTGCCCATCCCTACTAAAAATGAGCTCTGTGACTTTTAGTCCTTCACGATCACCAGCAAACATCTTGTGATGTGCCACTGCATGCAAAATGTCTCCATTGTTGCAAAGTGTCTCCACACATTCCAAGTGTCCTTCGAGGTGATAAATGAAAATGTGGCCACCCTAATTTCAAAGGCGAGACTGCATCTGATCACAAATGGCAGCCAAGATGGTGACTATTCCCGGAATGGTTACCCAGGTCTTTATGGCTGCCTTGACTCCTCTGTGGACACCGTGGTTGAGCAGCCAAGGCAACGTTCCATAGATAATATAGTGAAAGTTGATTCCAAATAAAATTTAAAACAAGGCTATTTATTGTGACCTTCGGATGAAGGGATTATTTTGAAAATGAATAAGAATATAAATAACGCAATTTGTAGTAAGGCGCATCCTGGCTCCCGAGCGGTGTGCTTTCTAACTACAGTCGCGTCCTCAGCAGGGAGGGACGTGCCCACTTAGGGTCACTTCACGCTACTGCAGTTGAATTGTGCAGAACTGCACCATACTAACGATTTACTAGTGCGCTGCGTGGAGGAATTTAGGGCCATATGTACGAACACATTTTCTCATTGACACAGAATGGGAAAAACCCTTTGCTACATCTGGCCCTTGGTTACTTCAGAGGGTAAGAGAAGGAATAAATATATGAAAGTTTCCTCATCAGGTTAAACTATGGAGGGAGAACGCTTTCGGTCAAGTACAGTTTAACTGTATAAAACCCCACTAAAAATACAAAGCAATTAATTAACTGGTAATTGCAGTGCACACTCGATGAACAAAGCACGTACGCAATCTTTTGCACTGCACTTTGCAGCGCGCTGTCAATGTTCTGCACTTGCACAGTAATATCAGTGCAGACTGAAGGCGGTGGTTTACTGGCACTGTTCCATACCCAAGTTTAGCATGAATTATTTTGCAGCTGAACTTTACAGTAACTTTCAGGAAAACCAAAGCAAAAAAACACACGCCATTTTCTGTTCTTTTATTCTACTAATAAATATGCTCTTTTATGGAGTGTAAGTATATCTGTCTAGTCTCCGTATACTTTATAGCAACGAGCTGTTTCAAGAGAGGTGCAGGTCGACTTCCAGCGGCAGTGAAAGCCATAAATTTGGGCTTTTGTAGAGTTTTATGGCTATTTTCCCACATAGGAAATCCGCAGTGATGTCATGTAATGGGAATTGCAGGAGCCGCTTTGGTACTGAACCAGGTTTGGCCTATAAGGTTTTGAGGTAGGTTGCAGTGGGGAATCGGTGGGTTATATTTACAAAAACACTCTTCCCAGCATGCTCTGCTCCCGTGCATGTGAACACAGGTGTAGTAATGTTGTTTATACCCTGTGTGTACGGTGGTATCCGATGATGATAAACCAAGAAAATGAAGGACGAGGTAAGGGCCGTGGCGGGGGGAATGGGATGGGGGAGGGATAAGACTTCTTGTCCCTTTTACCTTCAGGCTTGTGTGCTCGGACTGCAGATTTCTTCTACATCGAGATGTCAAGATCTGTTTCTGGAGGCTGGAGGTTTATAATAAATCACTCCAGATGTAGCAAAGTAACAACATATCTAGGAGAAACAGTGATATCACCTCCAAACTATGCCTGGATTAACATCTAATAAACTCTGCCTGCACGCTGCGCTTTGAAGGCTTTCCGCGCACAAGCCAACATCCTGCCATGCCTGGCAAGCACGACATGTGGGGTTTCTTGGCTTGATATAGACCTGGTAGATTCAGATGTCACAATGTAGACCGCGTGAGGCTTGTTTGCGTGACTTAGGCTTGGCAAGGCTTGTTGATATGTTGTGGATGTGCCACTGATTGATGGCATGAGGAAGATATCCTGCAACCTATTAGAAGAATAGGGGGCACATACCCCTTTATGAAGTCTACATAAAAAATGGGGCGAGATGCTAAAACCGAGATTTGCTCACCCCATGTCAAGCTTAGACTTTTTATATCAAAGTCTACCAGAAAGCACAGCTGACTGGTTTGCTAAAGACATCTTGGGGACATTTGGAAAGCTGACATAGGAATGCATTTACCCATCTTATAATTGGCTTTGTATTTTGTAATGCACATTTTCTTGTTTTCTATTTGCTGGCTTTATGTGTTTTGGTTGTCCAGCTTGAGTTAGTCAATCCAGTGGAGAATTACCTGTTTGCTTTATTCTTCCACAGTGCTCACTTTCTGTAAACAGGCCTTTACATTTTGTTCTTATCTTGTCACATGTGCTGTGCATTCAAAGACAAAGGTAAAATGTCAGGATCCATCTTAATTTGGAGCCTGCTGTTTGCTTTTCTTTATCTGGCTTCAAAGTGAGAGGCTTTGAAAGTGGCTGGCAAAGTCCCTTTGATTCTCTGTAGGGTTTTATCATTTTCTTCATTTGCTCTCCCTGCCTCTGTCACATCTTCTGGGTTTTGCTAGCACTGTGACACCTTTGGGTACTGTGCGCTCTTCAAAGTAATTTTACTTACTAAAGGATTTTTTCTAGCACACAGCTAAATTTAAATGTCTGTAAGTGAACTGTACAAATATTTGAGAATATGTCAGAATTACGAAATCTTAAATGAACCACTTTTTTGGTAAATCTGAAGTGGGCTGGAACAAATATTTTAATACGATCAAAACAAAGTAATGCAATAGATGACACCATTTACACACATTATCATTTGTGTGCTGCATAGTTTTATCAGTAAAACTGTATGTCTCTGCAAGTGTAATGGTCATTCCAATTGAAAATGTGGTGTCTGTAATGGGAATGCACTACCACACCATGCATGCTCTACTCTATGCCACTCCATCCTACTCCACTCTATGCCACTGTAAGCCCCTCCACTCTAAGCCACTATGTCCTCCACTCTACATCACTTCACTCCATGCCACCCCACTCTATGCCACCCTACTCTATTCCACTCTACTTCACTTTAGACCACTCTACTCCACTCTATGCCACTCTACTCCACTCCACTCCATTCTATGCCACTTCATTGTCCTGTACTCCACACTGTTCTACTCTGCTCTATAAAACTCTATTCCACTCTATGCCCCTCCCCTCTAAAACACTCTAATCTATGCCACTCCACTCTAGGCCCTTCTACTCCACTATAAGACACTCTACTCTATGACTGTTCACTGGATCCCCCTCCACTCTACTCATCTTGTGCCACTCTACTCCATGCCACTGTACGCCACTCTACATAACTCCACTGTATGTCACTCTACTTTACAAAATGCTGCACCACTTCTCTCTAGTCCACTCTACTTCTCTCTACGATACTCCACTCTACTTACTTACTAAAGGCTTTTTCTAGGATACAACAAAATTGTCTGCAAATGAACTAGTCCAGTATTTCAGAGAATATCAGACTTAGGAAAGCGTAAATGAATAACATGTTTATGTAATTCTGTACTGTGGTAGACAAAATATTTGAAAGATCAAAACAAATGAATACATCAGGTGATGCCATTACCACACATCATCCTTTGTGCATGGAATTTGTTTTATCAATAAAACTGTATGTCTGCGCAAATGTAATGATCGTTTCAATCCACACCACTCTACTCTTTTTCAGTCTACTCCACTCTATGACACTGTACTCTACTGCACTCTAGGTTAGTATACTCCACTCTATGCTGCTCTAATCCAATCTATGCCACTCTTCTGTACTCCACTCTCCTCTCCTCCACTCTACTCGACTTCACTGCATGTCACACTACTCTACTTCACTATACTCCACTCTATGACAGTCTACTCTACTCTGTTCCACTCCACTCTACGACACTGTGCTCCACTCTATGCCATTCCATTCTGTGCCACTCTAGGCCACTCCATTCCACTTTATGACACTCCACTCGGCTACACTCCATGACACTGTACTTCACTCTGTGCCACTTAGCTGTATTACACTCCTCCACACCACTCTATGCCACTCCTCTCTACAGCACTCCACTTTATGGCACTTTATGGCACTTTATGCCACTTCACTCTAGGCCACTCTGCTCCTCTTTATGACACTCCCCTCTATGACACTCCACTGTACACCTCTCTACAACACTCTATGTACTCTATACCAGTCCACTCTACTACACTCCATGACACTTTACTCCACTCTGCAACATTCCCTGCTGTGCCACTCCACCCTATGACACTTTACTCCACTCTACTCTACACCACTCTGAGACTTTACTCCACTGTAAGACAGTTTACTAGACTCAACACTATGCCACTCCATGCCCATCCACTCTATAACACTCCACTCTAAGTCACTTTACGCCACTCCACTTTATACTGTTGCGTAGGCTCTTATTATTCTAATGAGACTACTGGATTTGAGTGGCAGAATCGCCTTCGGTGTTGGAGACTGAGTCTAATCCACTACTGGTGACACCTGTCGCTCCAATCCGGGCTTTGCTATGGCTAACTAGCAGTGCCTCATGTCTACCCAAGACCAGGGATGATTGGGCAGCCGAGCGCATGACACAATTGACTCCTCAGGGAAATCATGGTCACTCGGATCTCATCCGTTCCTCTCAGTACCATTAGTCTCACATACACAATGACAAGCAGAGGCAGTGTATGTTTCAATAAGGTTTAAACGAAGCAACTGCATCTTAGATAATAAAGCATGCACTGCAATAACCAGGACGATAAAGCTTGACAGGATTAAAGTTGTGACAAGGAGAGTAAAGCATATAAATAAGGCTACCATTTTGTCACTAAAGTCAATAGATCAATTCCTACCTAGGCTATATTAGAGCACAGCATGTTAAGCTCTAGTTCTGCCCTTCAGGTTCCCCTGGGAAAACATGATCCCCCATACCTGAGCAGAGGCCTGAAGTCTGCATAAACAGCTGTATCCCAGCAATCAGCATACAGTCATGGTCATCTGGCTGGAATCGCCGTCTAAGATGTATGGAACAGGGAAGTGTTTTTATAATAAAACAGCTGATGTTCTGAGAAAATGTCCCTACGTAAGGATGTGTATGTTTCTATGAATACCAGAGACAAAATGTTACCATGTTTACCGGTAACGTATCTTACTGCAGCCTTGAGAGAAGCACAGAGTGAAAGAAATGTCTTGTTTTAGGAACACAGTGTTGTCCTAGGCAAAGAACAGCTATATAGAGAGAAATAAAACAAGTCCGCAAATGTGGCTATTGTTGAAATAATAAACAAAGCTGGATATAGGTTAAAGAGCACAGCGGCAGGCCTAGTGTGCTAAAATAGCGCGCGTGGAGCTACAACTAAAATGGCTACACAACAATACCTCTGCACTCTATGGCACCATACTTCACTCTACGACACACTGCACCATTCCACGCCCCTCCACTCTACAACAATTTACTCCACTTCTCAATATGCCTCTCCACTCTGCTACCCTCCACTCTACACCACTCCACTCTACGCTCTTCCACTCCACAGCTCCACACTCTATGACCATACACTCTACGACACTCTATGAAACGCCACGCCACTCTACAAAATTTCATATCATTCTACAACACTCCACAATACCCTACGGCACTTCACTCAATGCCACTTTATGACACTCTACTCCACTCTATGCCACTCTATACCACTCCACTCTATGAAACTCTACGCCACTGCATTCTGTGATACTCCACTCTTCGACATTCCACTCCACTTTACAATACTCCACTCTCCAATACTCTACTGCACTTTATGACACTCTATGCTCCTCCACACTATGATCCTCCACTCTACGCCTCTCCACTCTGACACTTTATGCCAATCCATTCTAGGCCACTCTATGACAGACCATTCTTCAGTACTCCACTCCACTATACTCCATTCAACAACTCTCAGCTCTATCCAACTTCATGCCATTTGGCTCTCTGACACTCTACTCAATGGCATTCCACGCTACGGCACTCAACTCCACTCCATGCCACTCCAGTGTATGACACTGTACTCCACTCTATGCCAGGACATACTTTTTTTTTTACAACATTCTAAACCCCTCCACTCTATCCCCTCCATTCTACAATATTCCACTCTATGACATATCACTCTACATCACTCTATTCCACTCTACACCACCCTACCCTACTCTACCCTACTGTACTCCACTCTGCTCCATGACAGTCTACAACCCTCCACTCTATGTCCTTCCACTTTACTCTACAACACTCTACTCTACAACACTCCACTGTGCAACACTCCACCCTGTGCCATGACACTCCACTCTGTGTCACAATACTTCACCCTATGACACTCTACTCCACTCTACAACACTCTACCCCACACTATGCACACTCCACGATACGCTACTCCAACTTATGCCCTGCTACTCCACTCTACAACACCTTACTTCACCGTATGCCCTCTAACTCTGCACCCTCCACTCTATGACACTCTAGTCCACTTCACCCCAATCCAGTTTACAATACTCTATATCACTCCACACAACTCCCTCTATGTCACGCCACACAAATTTACCCCACTCTATGTCTTGACGCCCCACAATGGTTTTCGGAAGACCTATAATTTGCTAAATTGGAACTTCAGTGGACAGAACGCAACTGACGAAGGAACTATCCAACCGAAAAACTGGAAATTTATCAGTCTCAGCTCAAACAGTACAAAAAACTCCATTATACAAACTAAATCAGCTTTTTTTTGCAGAAAAAATATAAATTCTATAATTAAAACAAAGGATATTTTTGGTATATAATCTGAATTATATCTGACAGAGTTATTTTAATGATTCCCCCACCCAATGGTTCTGTGATGCTCTCAATACATTTTTTGTTGACAAGATCAAAGTGATAAAGATAGCATCCCCCCAAGCGCTCTCTCCTGATAAACATCTTCAATTGATAAGAATTCTAATTTATTGACTGAGCTGCTCCCTATCAGTGAGTCCCCCCTTATGGTTCTACTAGCACCCTGTCTGACATCTGCCCTTCAAGAATGTTACAAGCAGTTTTTTCATGCTTTCATGATCTTGTCTGATCCCTAGTTATTGACTCTCTAAGCTGAGGCTTGGTCACTCACCTGTTTAAATAAGCAATAGTGATTCCGTTATTAAAGAAAGCTGGCAATGATTCATATGTGTTGAAGAACTATTGCCCTATCTCTTTCCTGCTTTACCTAGGAAAAGTCTTGGAAGCACAGGTTGTTAGTTGTCTATGCTCCTTCTTCGAGGAAACCCACTTTCTCAATTCCCATCAAGCGGGTTTCCGGCCAGCCCACTCTAATGAAGCTGTGATTTTCTCTGTAGTAGATGACATGAGGGAAGAATCTGACAGGGGTACCACCCAGGCACTGGTGTTATTAGATCTTTCTGTGGCATTTGAAATGGTCAATCATGAGCTTTTGGTGGAGCTTGCACGGGCCGCAGGTTTACAGGGCATGGCATTCAACTGGTTTGCCTCTTTCTTGAAAGCCCACTCTCAATCAGTTTCTTTATCCCCTTTTGGCTCTCCTAAGGTCCAACTCACTTGTGGCGTCCCCGAAGGGTTGTTTCTGTCCCCTTACCTTTTCATTTTGTACATACTCACCTTGGTTCCTTCTCTGAAAAATATTAACGTGAGAGTTTACAACTATGCAGATGACATGCAATTACTCTTTGCTATTGACAATACTCCAGCCTCCAAAATAACCTTCCAAAACACAATGCTATTCATCCACTATAGGATGAATAGTAATCAACTCAAATTGAACTCTGACCATACAGAGATTGTCTTAACTAACAAAATGCATGACCCCTCGCATGCCACATTCTGACCAGAGACAATGTGCACTCCCCCAGGCATGAGAACTCGGTAAAGAGTATGGGAGTCCTTGTCTATAAAAACCCAGTCTATGAAGCCTCAAGTAGGGGTAGTGATTACATCTTGTGTTCTGCAGCTTTGGAAACCAGGAAAATCTATAATTTGTTTTACCCCAGAAGCTATTATCCAGGTTATTCTTGCATTAGTAATTTCACGGAAGACTGTGCTAATTCCCTTTTTGTACATCTCCCGGAAAGACTTATCAGGAGATTACAACTGGCATCGAATCAGGCTGCTAGATTAATTTACCGTCAACCTAGGAGGTGTCACATCAGCCCTTTGATAAGGAACCTACACTGGTTGCCGGTAAAACAGCAAAAAGCTTTTAAGATGAGAGGCATCATTTTCAAATCTCTTTACAGCAACTGTCCAGAGTACATCTCCTCCTGTATTCTAAGGTATACCCCTACCCATAATCTGAGGTCTACCCACTTGAATCTTCTTGATATTCCTTCTTTGAAGAAGAAGAGAATCAAAGGTGCCAGGTTTTCCATACTGACCTCTCCAGTTTTGGAACTCCCTTCCAACTAATTTCAGATCAACCACTTCCTATCCTAGATTGAGACAACTTCTGAAAACATGGCTTTTCATACAAGCATATGAGTGAACCAATGAGCAGTAGATTATGTTCCTGTACTCAGTGCCAAGAAACCGGCTGTTGTATGTGAACTATATAAATAATTCTTTAACATACCTTAACAAATGCCTCTCCACTCTGCTCCACTCCATTCTATGACAACCCACCCAACTCTACTCCGTTACTCCAGTCTACACCACTCCACTCTATGCCACTCTATATCATCCCAGAATATGATACTCTATGCCACTCTACTCTAAAAAACCTTACTCCACTCTAACCACTTTATGCCTCCCACTCTATTCCCCTCCACTCTATGCCACTCTACACCACTCCACCACTCCATTCTTAGTCTACAATACTCCACTCTACACCACCCTACTCTACTCCAAACTATGCTCTACTCCACTCTACACCACACTGCCATGACACTCCTCTTTACTTAATGACCCTTCACTCTACTCGATGACACTCCATTCTACTCCACGACATTCCACTCTTTGCCACTCTCTGCCACTAAAGGACCCTCCTCTCCACTCTACACTATTCCACAATCCTCCAATCCACTCTACACTACTCCATGACATTCCACTTCATAAGCCACTCAACTCTAGGACACTCCACTCTATGACACTCTTTTACACTCTACGCCATGCCACACTACAACACTGCCCTCTACAACATTCTTCTCCACGCTATGTCACTCCACTCTGTGACACTCCACTCCACATCACTGTCTTCTGGGCCACAAGCTTTTAGCCATGGTGAACAACAGCCATGCTGGTATACAAAATGGCTAAACACATTAGCAAAGCCAATAGTTCTTGCAGAAGCAAGACCTATTGGCCTTGTTAATGCTTGTTTTTTTCTTCATGCTACTATTGTTGTAGATGAGGGCTATTCCACTTCCCATACTGTGTTGACTCCTATGGGGACAGGATGCGCTGCTAGGCAGCAGAAGTTGCATGTGGCACGTCTGCTCCCTGGCAGTGTGGGAGAGATCTGTGGGAGGACTGTGGCTTTCTTATTCCTTGAGGATCTCGCTCCTGCTCCTGGGAGGGCTGTGGGGTGTGTGTTTTTTGAGTCATAGATGTCAACTAGATTATGCATGTCACCAGATCTAGTGTGCAGCTCTCCCTGATGTTGATGAAGGACACGCAGAAGCCAGTAAGGATGGAGGTACTTGTATTTATTGAGAACTTGAGTACTTCTATCAGAAATGCAGCACAGAGGAGCACAATGAAGACATCAATAGTTTGAGTTAGTACATGATGGGTGCTGATGAAAGATGTGAGGCTATTAGGATTGGGATATTATAGGGAAGTGTAGAAATTTGAGTGTCACTTAAGTGGGTATTCTTTTGGGTTTGTGAGGTGTACTAGGAGGACAGCTGTGAACAACACCAGAGAAGAAAAGGCACATTGTTCGATGGGTAGAGTATTCTAGTCAGGGTTAAAACAAAATCAGCCCTGGCAAAAATGTACAAAACAGCCTCACCAAGCAGGAGGCAACAAGTGGGACATAGGGCTACAGCTGGATATAGCAGCCTTCGCATATCCAAAAGTAGCCCCCTAGCCTGTAGCCCACCAGGAAAATGTCAGTCAGAGAATGGTTGGTCTAGTCTCGGTTCCACTGGTGAGGGCCAAATAGAGTGAAGCATGGTGGCTTGCCAAATTCAATGTTTCTAAGAGTGTGTAGTTGCTGAGATGTGAGACAAGTAAAGATGTGGTGCTCGGCATTGCCTTAAAGACCAGTGTCAAGGGGTCAGTTTTGTGTAGAGGCTCATTTTCCCCAGACAACTATCTAACTTGGTTACAACTATGAATGAGAGCAGTGGCAGACTGATCATGAACTTCATTTGTCTAATGCCAGATGAGCTGGACTCCATTTATGATTTAGTGCTAGTCTCCTGCAGGTTTAGGGCCAGTCACCTGCACATTCAAGACCACTTCACTGTAGGTGCCCATATTCCTCTTTAATTTTCACCTTTAAAGTAGATTTGTTTCTAAAGATGCATCATGCAAGACATCTTCCATGCTGCAGATCGGCACTACTAGTTACCTAGTAAAGCAAATATCGTCTGTCCCAAGCATCTCTACATACCTCTTTTTCACAGTGTCCTTGTTCCAATTGACAGAATTCTAAGGATTCCTGCTGTGGGAGAGGAATTAGGCCCAGATTTAAGAGGGCCTAGCGCCATTCCAACGCCACATTAGTGTAATTTCTTTCACACCAATGCGGCGTTAAAAGGCCAAAACCGCTGTACCATATTTACAATGTGGCGCAATGCTTGCATCCGCCCCTTTGTGACCCCCTTGCACCACATGTTGCCTGCGCCAGGCATAATGTATGCAAGGGGGCGTTCTGGTGCGGGGGGGGCAGAAAAATGGCGTAAAGAAATTGAAGAAATTTCTTTGCAGTATTTTTATCTGCATTTTTAATGTCTGTGAAGAGCAGGCGTTAAAGGGAGGCTCCGATTGTTTTCAATGGGCCTCTGGGTGCTTTGCATGATTACCATCAAAACTTTTGACGTAATCCTGCAAAGCGCCGTAATAGCATAATAAATTATGATGCTAGTACATCTGACTACCGCCATGGAGCGCCATATTTTAAATTCGGCGCTCACATGGCGGACCTGCACTAGGTGCAGCTCCACTTTTCATAAATCTGTCCCTTAGTGCGCCCTGGGGCTTTGGAACGTTTTGGGCAGAACAATAGTTGATCACTGTTAGAAATGGGGTTTTTGGTTGGCAGTCAGGTTACCCTCTGTCCAAACAAGAACCCTCACTCTAGTCAGGGTAAGTCACACACAATCCAAAATTAGCCTGTGCCAACCCTCTGGTAGCTTGGCACGAGCAGTCAGGCTTAACTTAGAAGGCAATGTGTAAAGTATTTGTGCAATAAATCATACAATACCACCATATAGCACCACAAAAATACACCACACAGTGTTTAGAAAAATATATAATATTTATCAGGATAACTGTAGGTCAAAACAAATAAAGTTGCAATGTGAATTTGTAGAGAAATCACTGGAAAGTGATATAAAGGGGGTTATTCTAACTTTGGAGGAGTGTTAATACGTCCCAAAAGTGACGGTAAAGTGACGGATATACCACCAGCCGTATTACGAGTTCCATAGGATATAATGGACTCGTAATACGGCTGGTGGTAAATCCGTCACTTTTCCGTCACTTTTGGGACGGATTAACACCTCCTCCAAAGTTAGAATAACCCCCAAAGTGTCTTAAGTCTTTAAAAAGCAAACAAAGTCTCTTTCAAGCACAAAGTACCTGGTTTGGGGTGTAAAATCTCCTCAGAGGGTCACAGAAGAAGAGATACGTGGAAAAATGGTGTGTGCGTCGATTTCTCCACAGCACACACGGACTTGCGTCGTTGTTTTTCATGCGGGGAAGTCGTGCGTAGTTTTCCGGCGCGCGGACAGTCTCTTTCTGTGGATTGCGGGGATTACCAGATGTCCCGGGTCTGTGCATGGATTTTCCTGCTTGTTTTCCGGCTGCGCGTCGTTCTGCGGGGCTGCGCGTCGAAGTTTCGCTCTCACGGCAGGCGTCGTGTCGATTTCTCCTCTGGAGGTTGGGGCGGCGTTGTCCTTGCGAGGCCGTGCGTCGAAGTTCCGGTCGTCCCGAAGGCGTCGCGTCGATCAGAGTCGGTGTGCGGCGTTTTTCTCACCACGAAACAAGCTGTGCGTCGAAAATTTCGGTGCACAGAGCGTCCAAGTGAAAAAGAGAAGTGTTTTTGGTCCTGAGACTTCAGGGAAAAGGAGGCAAGCTCTATCCAAGCCCTTGGAGAGCACTTTCACAGCTAGACAAGAGTTCAGCAAGGCAGCAGGCCAACAGCAAGGCAGCAGTCCTTTGTAGAAAGCAGACAGGTGAGTCCTTTGAGCAGCCAGGCAGTTCTTCTTGGCAGGGTGTAGTTTCTGGTTCAGGTTTCTTCTCCAGCAAGTGTCTGATGAGGTAGGGCAGAGGCCCTGTTTTATACTAAGTTGTGCCTTTGAAGTGGGGGTGACTTCAAAGAGTGTCTAAGAAATGCACCAAGCCCCCTTTCAGTTCAATCCTGTCTGCCAGAGTCCCAGTAGGGGGTGTGGCAGCCCTTTGTGTGAGGGCAGGCCCTCCACCCTCCCAGCCCAGGAAGACCCATTCAAAATGCAGAAGTATGCAAGTGAGGCTGAGTACCCTGTGTTTGGGGTGTGTCTGAGTGAATGCACAAGGAGCTGTCAACTAAACCTAGCCAGACGTGGATTGAAGGGCACAGAAAGATTTAAGTGCAAAGAAATGCTCACTTTCTAAAAGTGGCATTTCTAGAATAGTAATATTAAATCCGACTTCACCAGTCAGCAGGATTTTATATTACCATTCTGGCCATACTAAATATGACCTTCCTGCTCCTTTCAGATCAGCAGCTGCCACTTCCACAGTGTATGAGGGCAGCCCCAATGTTAGCCTATGAAGGGAGCAGGCCTCACAGTAGTGTAAAAACGAATTTAGGAGTTTTACCCTACCAGGACATATAACTACACAGGTACATGTCCTGCCTTTTACCCACACAGCACCCTGCTCTAGGGGTTACCTATGGCACACATTAGGGGTGACTTATATGTAGAAAAAGGGGAGTTCTAGGCTTGGCAAGTACTTTTAAATGCCAAGTCGAAGTGACAGTGAAACTGCACACACAGGCCTTGCAATGGCAGGCCTGAGACAAGGTTAAGGGGCTACTGAAGTGGGTGGCACAACCAGTGCTGCAGGCCCACTAGTAGCAGTTAATCTAAAGGTCCTAGGCACATATAGTGCACTCTACTAGGGACTTATAAGTAGATTAAATAGCCAATCATGGATAAACCAATCAATAGTACAATTTACACATAGAGCATATGCACTTTAGCACTGGTTAGCCGTGGTAAAGTGCCCAGAGGTCAAAAGCCAACAACAACAGGTCAGAAAAAATAGGATGAAGGAGGCAAAAAGTTTGGGGATGACCCTGTCAAAAAGCCAGGTCCAACAATCACCATATAGAGGAGTTCAGCATACGTGGAGTGTCAACTGGTGTTGAATGCCTACCAGGCAGTTGCATATATGTTTGTGTGACGAGGAGGACAGAATGATCTGCATATCATCCACATTCAGATGGCAGGAAAAACACAAAGAGGAAATGATATTCCTAGAAGCTTGAAAACAAATGAGGAGACAAAGAATGAAATCTTCGTGTGACAAGGAAATGCCAAGGGCAAATGGAGAGAGTGAATAAACGGTTTGAGGTAGGTATGTGGAGAACCACAATTCTAGTGACACTCTGGTGACACCTTGGGTGGTTATCATTGTATAGGGATCAGTTTTATGTAATGCAACAGAGAGGTCAAGTAGCATAAGGATGGAGAGGAGAAGTTTATAATCAGGAATCCTAAAAGTTGAATGACTGGAGAGGAGGCCTACAGAAAAGCAGTTGTTTCTACCATGGGCCAATGGGTGAATGGGTGGTGTTCCTGGCCTTCCTAGGCTGTGACTGCTATGAACACCACCTGCTTTCTCATAGCAGTGTCACAGCTTCTCCTGCTGGTAGCAATCACAGGACCAAATCATAGTCCATAGCAGCTACCATTGGATAACAAGGATTGTGGAATTAGAGCAGCATCTTAGGTCTACTTCTCAGTGGCAACTCCTGAGAGGCAGCACAAGTCCTGCTTGCAGCATGGTCAATCCTGGTTTCACTCTCTCAAGTGGGACACGTTCTCTGAATGTTCTTCATGATGGAGACATAGGGCCTGATTCTAACTTTGGAGGACGGTGTTAAACCGTCCCAAAAGTGGCGGATATACCACCGACCGTATTACGAGTCCATTATATCCTATGGAACTCGTAATACGGTAGGTGGTATATCCGCCACTTTTGGGACGGTTTAACACCGTCCTCCAAAGTTAGAATCAGGCCCATAGTGGGTGCAGCTAATTCCAAGAAGGGTATGTGAAGTGTTACCTGCACTCTTGGAAGGACGAATCTACCTCCAAAAACTTTTCTGTAACTCTCCATAAGAGAGGTCTTTACCATTCCATCAAGGTATTGCGTGATGTTGGTCTAGTGTATAAGGGCAGATAACGGTATGTTTGTTTTTGACGGTGTAGACTTCTGGGAAATGTGACTTCGGCAAAGCTAGATGAAATTGACTGATTTCTCTGATACAAAGTTCTTCCTTCAGCCACACAATTTATACATTGTCCAGGCACAGAATGTCCCATTTGTGAAGGACATGTCCTCCTGCAGCTCAAAATCAGCCACAGACAAAAGGGAAGCTTAGGAATGTGACAGAAAATGCGACTGAGGCTTGGATCGATGGAGTTTCTTTTCAGCAGAGTGCACAGGGAGTTTAATTTCAGTAGAGTGCACAGGGAGGTGTGTGTGGGTTCGTAGGCTCACCCACGGGAACCTTACTAAGCACAATTAACATAGCAGAGTCAATGTGAGCGGAAGGGCATGAGGCACAGAGTGGTGGTTCTGATAGCAGAATACTGGTCGGTGGCGGTAATTCCTCCACTTCCCTCATGGCTCTTTTTTGCAGTGAAAATGGATTTCTGCTCCCGAAAATGGCAATTGAAGATCTCCTTATTTTTTCTAAGCACATTTCTTTAGACTTTCAATTCGTAAATTAACAGATTTTAATCAAAAAGACAGTTACTACAGGTATTCAGATCCAGCTGCAAACATGCATGCTATCGCTGTGCCATAGGGTGACCAGAAAATGTCATGCTACTGGATACTATGTTTGCAGTTGTTGGGATCGTATTGTCCCCTTCATGGTAATCAGAAACTTACAGGGCTTTAGCTAGTAAGCAAAACCTTGGCTGAAAAAAGAGAGAATCTAATTTCAGTCAATGCTCAGCCATGCAACTTGAACAGTTGATACCAGTCCTCCCCCTTCACAAAACTCAGACAGAAGCCAAGAAAAATGCACTCACCACAGACTGGAGAAGAAATCTTGGCCTTTGATTGGCCGTGGCTTACCTCCAAAATAAACTAAATGCTTGCCCCATCTACCTAGAAATGTGTACTTTTTCTGGACTTTAAAGGATATTTTACACACCAGCCAGAGATGGATTCCAATTGTTGGTCTAATATCCCAAGGCCAAACCAGGCCTAGAATTTGGAAGGAATTCCTTCCAAATTCTGTTATATTCTGACTAAAGAAGACGCTTCACTGCCTGATGTGCAGAGAAGCAGGCCTCATACCAGAAAGAGCTATCAGCAAGTCTTCATTCACTGAAGACTCCATAGAGATCATCCCCATGAAGTGAACCATATAGGAGGCATGGGGAAGTTCATGACCAGAGGGCCATGAGGCTGCAGAAAGCAGTACACTAAGTGATCCTACATTAACCCTATCCCATCTGGTTCAATCCTCAACATTGAGGGGAATACATAAACATCTTGCCAGATTAAAAAAATGTGCTGTGGGTTTTACTATTTGCTCTCCGTCTTATGATAGTACCAGTTGGCTGTGGTTGACCACGATTCTGGAAACTATTCGAATCACCTGCCTACCCTCTAAAATAGTGGGGCTGTCATAGTTTAAGGTATCATTTGGATTCTGACCACACAATTCAGATGTTGACTTCTATTTCATGATCTGAAAGATGCAGTGGATGCCCCTATTGTGAATGTTACAGCGAATTTCAAGATATGGGCATTAAATCTTTGGTACCTCAATAAACATACTTTGGTATGCTACGTAGCTTTAGCTGCAGTAGATGCGCTGCAGTAATGTGAGGATGTGTTTGATTCCTATCTGATTCATCATGTGTCCAGTGCCCTAACCCAACTATCTGTTCCTCTGGAGCCCAGTGAAAGAACACCAAGACTCTCATTACAAGTGACCTATTGATTCTTGTGACACCGGTATCAGCAGGTATCCTCAGATATCAGCATGTACCATCCCTCATTACAAGTGACCTATTGATTCTTGTGACACCGGTGATGAAGCAGAAAATGAAGGTTTTGATTTATTAACACATAAACGTAGTGTGAAATAATCATGTGTGACATTAACCGAACTAATAAAGATTGTACGGGGACAAAATGTGCCCTCAGAGTAGTTTGCCAACATTTATACGCGTGCTTTATATAACGTGGTGTATTAGAATTGCTCTAATCCGACATAATCATAAACGTGTGCTACAGTTTGCTTGTTTGAAATGCGTTAGCTTAGCATTACTTTAGCGGAGGCTTTGGCCTAGTGGCCTGGTCTCACGGTTTAGATGCTCGTATTTTTCCAATGTGCTATTAAACGTGTATTTCTGCTTGAAGCTGTACTTTTCCACAGAAACTGTTCACATGCTTATCTTAAAGTTTCGTGCCAGCCTGGCATATTTTCTCTTTAATTCAAGGTCGACTTGCAGGTGCGGACAATGGAGGCTCTGAAAGTGAGCTAATTGGGAGACAATGTTGCGATTTGCGTACCCATCTCCAAGGATAATGTATGCTTAAGTAAAAGCTTGAGAACTGTCGTTTTTGATTGGACAATTTGAAGCTAACCTATGAACCCTCCAATGGAGACCCTACTGGCTTCGAACTGTTGTCTATAAAAACCAGGTGCACGAGAAGAAATTTAGCCATTATCAGCTTGATACCCGCCATTTTGCAGACTTCGTAGCTATTATGGCCCACGTTGCTGCGACGCCATTTTGAGAGACTTTGATGCTTTCTCTAGTCGAGAGAAAGAGACTTTAATGATTCTTGCCCTAGAGACTTTAACTTTGATTTGTCCCTTTGCATGAAGTAGTAGTCTTAACTTGCCGCCGTGAGGCGATTACCCCGTTCACCCCTGCCCCTTTGTCCCGTCCCATGCTGATTGAGAAACGGTACCTGTGAGACGAAGACTTCCTTGTATGCTGATCGTAATTGGTAAATATGAAAGGAAATTGTAAAATTGCATTGTGTTTCTTTTAGGTAACCAACTGCTGATTTTGATAAGAGCCCTAGCTAGGAGATTTTCTAAATTTATGTTGCTAAATTGTTTTTGCATGAAGTCCCACATGCCGATTCTAATTTGAGGTTAGATGAGGATTCCACATGTTGCACGATGCAATTTGAGATCTTGTTATGTTAGCCCATTACAGATTATCGTATTAGTGCTTTGCATTGCCATTATCGAATGCCTTGTGCTTCAAATGTTACATAGATTACACTTGTTTCGACGATATGGACAGCTATTAATGTTCATTTATGTTTATCATTTGGTGTTGAGACACATCTATATCGTGCTAGCTTTGTTAATATAGGGAAATAAATTCACTAACTTTGCAATAAACTGGTGTGGTTATTCCTGACTGAAAGGTCAGGGTTCGCCGAAATGTATTCTGGATTAATCATTAAGTGTTAAGTTGATCAAGGTATTGCTTATGTACGTTATTGATTATTGATTTGATGCGACGGATCGATTAAGAGTACAGAGAGTTCCCACTTAGTCAAAAGATTCATCGGCCTAAAGAGCGTCCGAACACAGGTAAATTGTTACTACGGTTCGCTCTATCAGTAGATGGTAGCAGAGGACGGTTACGTCTTTTGGGACCCTGTACTATTAGAATACATGGTGTTGAATTAACGGTTACGCATTTTGAGGCCTCATTCGAGAAGTTGAATTAGATTTTTCTTGGATAAAACTGATTGACAGAATGATGATGGGCTAGGTCCACTGCGACTTTCCCGGGATCTCGGAGCTTGCGAATGGAGAGAACGGAGGTGTGGAATCAGCGTTGGCGGTACTAGTGATGGTATGAGTGAAGTTAGGGTTTTGCGCTTGCACAGCTTATTGCCGCAGGGTGTGTGAAAAGGTTGCGAGGATTTTTTCTTTTAAAGGATAGCGGAGGTGCGACTCCGAGTGTAGAAGTAGAGAAGTCGTCGAACTTCATAGAGATAGCGGAGGTGCGGCTCCGGGTGTGAGAGTAGGGAAGTCGTCGAACTTCATGTGCGTGTGGCGCTTTGTGCATAAAAAGGTCCACGTGGTTGTTGTTGTTGAGACGGGCCCTGCAAGGTCAAGAGACTCCGGAGTATGTTGATCCATGTTGTGGTCTGGGCGGTTTGGTAGGTTGATCGGGCGTGGTCAACGAGTCGGTACGTGTGTTAGGGAGTGAAAGAAACTTCGACTTCGGGCTTTGACAAGATTCTAAGTGCACTAGAATAGATCATTGACAAGTTGAGAGTAGGTCTGCAGGTCAGATTTGCTTGCGAACGTGGGGACTGAGAAAGACGGAATAGCGGCCGAGGCTAGTGAAAGGTACCGAGGCTAGTGAAAGGTCCTGAAGCGATTGTGTTACCCTTCCTGTAGTAAACCGACAGATCTGTTTTATTTTTTGGTAGCTCGCGATACATGCAAGAAGTTGTTACGAGTGGAGCTGAGTGAAGGAAGACTAGCCGCGAGGCTTTGTCAGCCGCAGTGTGTGTGAGTGTGACGTCACTAGGAGCCGCGCTGGGATAGGTTGGTTGGAGATAAAGGTCGCGCACGGATTGGACGCAGTCCGTGGGGCTCGTTAGGAAGGGGAAAGGCAAGCGAAGAGTATTCCGGGAATTAAAGTCACCCATTGATTACAAATTTTGTGAAATAAAAGCGACCTATTGATTATAAACTTTGTGAAATAAAAGACGAGAAAATGAAATTCCTTAAAGCATTTAGGAGTGCGATGAAGGGGGAGTCTTATATTAAAGCGAGCGTAGGAGAGGAGACGCCGCCCGAGGGCACACCAGCTTACATTGTAATGGAGGAAAAAGGGGTAGCTCCGTGTCTTTGGCTAAAGCAATGGCACAAACTGACAGAGAAACATGGGAGCGTAGCGTTCCCGATACATGGGACATTCAATATAAGGATCCTAGAGAATTTGAGATTCACGATGTACGACATGAAGGTGCCTCCAAGGCCGGCACAGTTTGAGGCTCTAGCAATCTGGGAATTAATGGCTAGACAGCAACAGAAGAATAAGTTTGAAACAAGGATGAGGAAGGTAGAAAAGACACTAGCGGATGCTAGGTGGGATAATGCGCAGAAGGTGTGGAGGTCAGATGTATTGCAGGGAATAAAATTGTTTCCAGCAATGACTAAGGAGGAAGAGGAGACAGGTAAGAAAGCTACCTATAAGACAGACAGGAAGTGTTCCAAGGATAGAGAGGACGAGGAAAAATTGAGAAGAGAAGAGGAGTTAGAGGATGAGGAGTTGATAATGCAATTGCTGAACGACCGTCCACCACCTTATGCGGAGAATGGACAAGGTCCAAGTACCAGTTCTGCCCCTCCGGCATCGGTACAGAACAGTGAAACCCAGAGTTCAGGTGCGCCATCGGGATCTAAGGACCCGAGTTTATTGTTCACCCCGCAGATACCGCAGGTTAGGAGAATATATCCAGATGTGCCCATAATGAAACCAGCAGAAGATTATCAACCGCAGATGTCAGGGTACTACAGCAGTGACAATAGTGGAGGAATGGTTCTAGGACAAACCGTAAGGGGAGTACAGAATGGTCACAATCCAACAATGACACAGGCTGAATCAACTCAGTTTATGATGCCTCAAAAGCAGATGCAGGGAGGAAACACTCATGCTCAGATGACGGGGAGTCAGATGGGCATGCCGGCAATGATGACCCATAGTATGGGAATGAACATGCTTCAGAACATGGGAAATGGACAGAACCCAGATGCGATATCACTACCCATTACTGTATAGCCAGCCTAACTTAGGCATGAACAGTCAGGGATCAATGCTGCAGAATGGGACAGAGAGGAGGTGCATAGAGAACACTCCAGGGATAACTCCGATAGCGGCTCAGCCAAGTGGATCTGGATCCTTGATGGAGTTTAGTCCCATATGTGCTCAGTCTACACTGGTGAGGTCGAGCCCCCCACTGATAATACCTTTAACATCGAATACTGAAAAGCTGCCGCAACCATCAATGGCAGTCGATGTGAATGCTACACTGATGGGGGTAAATGCGCAACAGCTGACACAGTGGTTCAACAGTTTAAATTCCACACAAAGTTCAGCCAGTGGGAAAGGAGAAGACTATATGAATAGGGTCAGGTTGAACATGGAAGCACAAGAATTGGTGGAAGGGACTATGGGTGTAAATAGGCTAGAATCCTACACGGAAGAAGAACTGAGGTATCTATGTCCCAGGATTACGAAGGAAGTGAACAAAGTACATAAGGGCTTGCAGGAAGCAGCTGACAGAAACGGGGTTGACATAGACAAGATGAAACACTTGAGCAGAAGCTACAGGTTGGATTTTGGGACCACAGATTTTGAACACATGAGGTCAGCAGGCATGAAGACACACCTCAGAGAATTGCTACAGAGTGCACAAGTGTGGAGGTGCTTAGACAAGTGGGAAAGCAGATGGGCAAAGAGAAAGGAAAAGAGGAGGGACAGTGCTACAGAGCATAATGAGAAGAGACCACAAAGCAGCGAGACAGTAACAATGTTACCAATGAGGGAAACAGCAGGTGGAAAATTAATACATGTACCGTGGCACCGAAGCGACATTCAGTCATTTACGGATGATTTTCCCAAACTGAGAGAGAAGCCGATTGAATGGTATCAACAGACTGATAGGTTTGTGAAGCTTGCAAAATGTCTCTGGGAAGATCTGAACACTCTCTTTGAGATTGTGGTTCCGGCAGATTTGTGGGAGGATTGCAAAAGAGCTGTAGGTTGGCCGACAAGTGAACCAGAGAGAGACAGGGAGACGGGTGCACCATCCCCTATGGTGATGAGCTTGTACTATAAGGTGATTGAGCATTTGAAGACGAAGGTTGCCGCGAAGAATGTGGATTGGCAGAAGATTGATCGAACGGCCCAAGAGGCTAAAGAGTCGATTCATAGTTACTATGAGAGGTTGTTGAAGGCGTTTAAGAACTACAGTGGCACGGAAACAATCGAGGCAAAAGATATGCTTCATTTTGTGTTCAGATTTGTGGAAGGGCTGAGACCAGAAATAAGTCAGATGATAAAGTCGCATTTGATTTGTTGGCAGTCTAAACCGATTGATGAGGTCTTGACTTACGCGAAATATTGTAGCGACGAAATTGAGGTAAAACAGAAAAAGCTGAAAGAGAAGGTGATGATGATGCAGCTTAAAGCAGCTCAGACAGGTCTGCAAGGTTTGCAAGGGATGCAAGGGTTCCAACAGCAGGTACCGCAACCGCAGCCGCAGTTGCAAGGAAACATGGCGTTTCAGCCACAGGCGAGAGGCAGAGGCAGAGGAGGTTTTGTGAATAATGGTCCGGATTTAAACACTGTTGTAACGGGTGTGCAGGCAATGAAGAAAGTGATGCTGTGTCACGTGTGCGGAATTGTAGGTCATTGGAAACGCGAGTGCCCGATGGTGGTGCAGGAAGGTGCAGGTGCAGGTGCAGGTGCAGGTGTTGGTCAGCAAAACAATGATGTCTATGAATTTCAGACAATGAGAGGACCGAAAATGAGAGGTCCAAACCCAAATTTTCAGACCATAAATCAATTGCAGGGATTACAACCTATGCAGCCGCAGCAGATGCAGATGCCTCGTATGCAGATGACGCAAATGCAGCCGATGCAACAGCAGTTACCCATGGTACCTAATCAGCAAATGCAAATACCTTTGGCACCAATGAGTCAGCAGCAAGTGATGGTTCCTCCACAGGTCTCGGGTCAGGTAATGAGTACAAATGGCACCGTACAACAGTTCCCATTACACAGTGAGAGTGGAATAAACAATGTATGGGAGAGTGAGAGCTCAGAAGAGGAAGGAGATTGTGTGCTTGCAGCCTCCTTAGAAGTTGATCAAAAGGGTCCGTACGTAGAGGGAAGAGTAATGGGTCATCGTGTTTCATTCTTGGTGGACACGGGAGCCACACGTTCAACTGTTAAGAGTAGTGAAGTACCAAATTTGCCACTCTCAGGGAGGACAGTTCAAGTGGTGGGAGTAGCAAACAGGCACCTGACGAACCCAATTACAGATCCGGTACCAGTCAGCATCGGTAACTATCAAGGGGTGCATCAGTTTGTGATATGCGATTCAAGCCCAATAGCACTGTTAGGGAGAGACCTATTGTGCAAGCTGGGATGTTCGATCATGTGTTCGAACGAAGGAATAACAATCCAGACGAGCAGTGATGGGGAGGAAGAGGATAGTGTAGAGGGGGATGAAATGGAAACGGTCGATGAAGAGTATCCTCTGATTTGTCTTTTCCCGATGATAACTGAAGAAGATATTCCAGCCGAATTACGAGAAACAGTCGGAAAGGAAGTGTGGGACATGACAGGGAAAGAGGTGGGATTGATGAAAGGAGTGGAACCAGTGAAAGTGACGGTAAAGCCCAATGCGATCTTTCCCCAGACCCCACAATACCACATGCCACAAGATACCCTCATGAAAGTTGCCCAACTCATTGACGAATTTGTGAAACAGGGGGTACTGAAAGAAGTGTTAAGTAGTCCATGTAATTCACCAATAATGGGACTAATAAAGCCAAGTGGAAAGGTCCGACTTGTGCAAGACTTGAGGAAAATAAATGACATCATAGTCAAATGCTGCCCTGTTGTACCGAATCCAGCTGTGATAAAAAAGTTTCAGATTCCTTGCGATGCCGAGTGGTTCTCAGTCATTGACTTGTCACAGGCATTCTTTTCTTTGCCTCTTCATGAGGACAGCCAATTTCTCTTTTGTTTCAAATTCCTAGACAGAGTATACAGTTGGTGTCGAATTCCTCAAGGGTTTTCTGAGTCACCGTCAGTATTCAATCAGATTCTAAAGAAAGACTTGGAAGAGCTAGAGTTGCCATTCGAGTCAACCCTAGTACAATACATTGACGACTTACTGGTTGCATCAAAGACAGAAAGTGGCTGCACAGCCGATACCATTGCTCTGTTGAACCATTTGGGAAGGAATGGACACAAGGTGTCTCCTTCCAAATTACAGTTCTGTCAGAAGAAAGTGAAATACTTGGGTCACCAGATAGAGAAAGGGTCACGGAGGATAATGAAGGAAAGAATTACAAGTGTACTTCAGATGAGTCCGCCCAAGACGAGAAAGGAGGTGAGGAAATTCTTGGGAATGGTGGGCTACTGTCGCCAGTGGATTCCCAACTTCTCGACTCTAGCGAAGCCTTTACTGAAACTGACCCAGAAGGATGCTTTGGATCAAATTGAGCTGAAAGGAGATGAGATGGATGCCTTTGTTGAATTGAAAGAATGCATGTGTAGGGCTCCAGCTTTAGGTATGCCTGATTACACAAAGCCTTTCACATTGTTTTGCCATGAACGTGATGCATGTTCTTTGTCTGTCTTGACTCAAGCCCATGGTGGCGTAAACAGACCAGTAGCGTATTTTTCAGCTACTTTGGATCCGGTCGCAGCAGCACTCCCAGGGTGTTTGCGCGCCGTAGCAGCAGTTGGTATCAGCCTCACTCAGAGTGAAGGAATAGTGATGGGACACCCAGTAACAGTCATGGTCCCTCACTCAGTTGAGATACTTTTGACTCGCTCCCGAACGCAACACATGACTGGAGCTAGACTCACAAGGTATGAAACGATAATTCTGGGCTCACCGAATGTGCAGCTGAAAAGGTGCACTACGTTGAATCCAGCAACTTTGCTTCCTGGAGAAAATGTCGAAATTGAGAACGCTGAAGACGTCGAGCATGACTGCCTTCAGGTGACTGAATTTTGCACAAAACCCCGACCGGACATTAAGGATACTAAACTTGATGAAAATGACCAAATTCTTTTTGTTGATGGTTCATGTCTAAGAGATGGGATGGGGATTTTGAAAGCAGGATACGCTGTATGCACTGTAACAGGTGTCTTGGAAGCGGGATGGCTTCAAGGAGTCTATTCTGCACAAGTAGCAGAACTTGTAGCCCTTACCAGAGCATGTCAACTGTCTGCATTGATGAAAGTCACCATTTACACTGATAGCCAATACGGGTTTGGGATTGTGCATGACTTTGGACAACTATGGTCACAGAGAGGTTTCCTGACTTCTTCAGGATCCCCAGTGAAAAACGGGGAGAGAATAAGGGAATTGTTACATGCCATTCAAGTGCCAGCTGAAGTTGCAGTGGTAAAGTGCAGTGATCACACGAAAGGACAGGACTATGTTTCTCTGGGAAATGCATATGCGGATCAAGTCGCAAGATTTTGTGCCTTGAACTGTATATTACTGAGAGATGAATGGAACTCAATAAGTGAGCCAGAACTCGAACCAGCTGAAGCATTTGCCTTGAAGGTCGTAGATACGATCGAGGAACTAAAAGCACTACAGAATAATGTCAGGGAGGATGAAAGAGATTCCTGGATTAAATCACAATGTATAAAGAGACAAGACGAGTTATGGGTTTCACATGAGGGAAAATTTGTTTTGCCAAATAGTCTCTTATCACAGCTTGCGCGGTTCTATCATGGGCAAGCTCACCTAGGGAGAGATGCCATGATAAGATTGTTCAAAACTGATTGGTTTAATCCCAGATTTCGTCAAGCTGCAGAAGCAGTTTGCCATCGATGTGTCACTTGCCAGCAGATGAACCCAGGAAAGGGAACAGTTGTGAACGCGAGCCACATTGGTAGGGCAAGCGGGCCTTTTAGTCGTATGCAGATGGACTTCATTGAGATGCCTGTGCATGGAGGTCTGAAATATGTGTTGGTGATTGTGTGCATTTTTAGTCACTGGATTGAGGCATACCCCACACGTAGAAATGACAGCCTTACAGTTGCAAAGCTATTATTGAGAGAGTTGATACCATGTTTCGGATTCCCGATCTCTTTAGAATCAGATAGGGGAAGTCACTTCAACAACGAGGTGATAAAGTTACTTTGCGAAGCGCTGAACATTGAGCAGAAACTGCATTGTAGCTATCGCCCTGAAGCATCAGGACTGGTGGAGCAGATGAATGGTACACTGAAATCAAGAATGGCGAAAATATGTGCATCAACAAATTTGAAATGGCCTGATGCATTGCCCTTAGTGATAATGTCAATGAGAAACACTCCTGATAGAAAGACTGGATTGTCTCCGCACGAAATCCTCATGGGCAGGGCTATGAGACTTCCTGCAGTTCCCGCAAATGCGCTTTTGAATATTACAGATGATATGGTGTTAGACTACTGCAAAGGACTGGCTGACGTGGTTCGCTCTTTCTCTCACCAGGTGGAAGCAACCACCTTGCCACCGATCCAAGGTCCAGGACACGCACTGAAAGCAGGTGACTGGGTCGTGGTGAAGAAGCACGTGAGGAAGTCGTGCCTGGAACCCCGTTGGAAAGGCCCTTTCCAAGTGATCCTGACGACAACTACCGCTGTGAAGTGTGCGGGGGTTCCCACCTGGATTCACGCCAGTCACACAAAGAAGGTGCTGTGTCCCACAGATGAGGAAGTTGAAGCGCTGAAATTGCCAGTGCCTGATAAAACAGTGCCGAGTGCTGAGACAGAACAAAAGCGAACTGAAAGCGAACAAGCAGCAGCAGGAGAAAAAGAGATATTATTGGAGAACGAAGAGTCCGACTCACTTGGGGAAGACCAAGGAGAAAGTTCAGACAGCGACGAAGAAGCTGCAGGTGACAAAGAGCCTGAAGCAGCTGAGGGTAGCAAAAAGCCTGAAGCAGCTGAAGGTGACAAAGAACCTGAAGCAGCTGAAAGTGATACAGAGCCTGACGAAAGTAACGGTGACGAAGGGCTCGAAAAAGGTGAAAAAGCAGGGGAGCCTGATCAGAGGAGGGCTTTCCCAGAAACAGACGATACAGAAAAAGAAAATGAGAACGTGATCGATTCCCCTGAAGGAGGGGACAAGGCAGAGCAGAACGAAAAAGTTCAAACCTCTACAGAAAAGGTCACAGGTCCATCAAATGGACACGGTGCAAAGAGGAGACTAAGTATATCACCAGTAAAACAAAGGTCTGGAGAAGGTTTGAACGACGGAGAAAGGCCAAAAGTAAAAGAGAAAAGGAAAGAAGTGTCTGTCGTGGTACCAACCTCGAGTGAAGAAAAAGACTTGACAAAAGAGGAAAGTACCAGCGAGGCAGAATCGAAAAGAGAAGCAAAATTGAAAAGGAAAAGGATACCGAACAGAAGGTATTCCGGTCCTGAATGGGCATATGCAGTCAATGACGATTGGACTGACGAGTTTGTATCTCTAAGCATCGAGAACGAAGAAGAGGAAGAGATACCAATAGAAAAGAAAAGTTTCATGGACAGTGTTGATTGAAAGGGTGATAAATGATATTGCTTGCTACAATCTAACGTGAAACACACAACCAGCTGAGACATTGCTAAACCGGATGAGACATTTGCTAAACCGATAAAGACTGAGTTATTGCCGAATTGAGACAAATGCTGCTAACCGATAAGTGACTGGCCTCTTGAAGAAGACGGTGTGAACATTGCGCTCGCTCAGCTTTGTAACTAAATTGCTAAATAGGTTTCATTTATAAGTGCTTCTAACTCTCTGATTCTATACAGATCATGACGCAAAACAATAGAAAGAAATATTGTAAATATGTGTGTATAGGCTTGGTAGTTACATGTGTACTAATAATAATGGCAATTGTGCTTGGAATGCATGGAAAGGGTGAGAATGAGACTATTGAGGCTTCTACTATTGCTCCTGTTACTGTCACTGAACTAACGGCATTGAAAAGGCTAGCACTGGATGAGAGACTCTTGCATGAAAGGAAAGAGCTTTCGTATAATGTTTTCTATCGCTTACTAACAGAATATGTTGAGACAATGGATGCGAAAGATTGTTATGTATGTACCCAGATACCGACATCAGTGAAAGAGGGGGTGACATATCACCACATGCCTCTTACATACGGGATTACATGTAGTATAGTAATGTCTAGGTTTTATGGTCAAACTAACATACAGTATTTTTACTCAAATTATGATGTTACCTTTGCGTAAGTTCCTATAATAGCGCAGCTAAGCCAGACTGCAAAAGATTGGGATGCTAAAATTATGAGGGAATTTTTCGAGCCAATGCTACCTTTTGAAACGGCTCACGCTCATAGGGAAAATCTTACTTGCTCGCTCTCTGCAGTAGAAATAAGCTTTTTAGATCGCACTGATGATAGAAGGGCTCAAATGAAGGCGAAATTAGAAAAGGAGTTACATAAGAGAACTTCAGTAGATAATTATGATTTTTCTGCAATAAAGACACAAGGGAAAATTGCTTTAGATGCTTGGCATGTAGGGAAGTTTTGTATATATCGAGGTGAATCTTATTATGACAACATTTTTGTAGGGGCGAGTGAGTGTAAACACACGTTTATCTTTAAGGCCAAATGGACATTCATGATGGACGGACTTGACCCTGTCATTCCAGGGGTATATTACATTTGTGGGTATAATGCCTATTATCGTCTTCCAAAGGGATGGTGGGGAAGATGTTATTTGGGTATAGTGTTCCCAAAGGTTTATCAACTGGATGACCTATTGATGATTCAAAAGACATCTGGATCCCATCGTATCCAGAAAAGAGAGACCGCAGCTGCTGTGGTAGGTGATATATTTGGAGCCATGATTCCTTCATTGGGAGTTGTGCTGAATTCCATCAAAATAAGAAAGTTGTCTACTATAGTGGATAACATGTTGACAAAGTTTTCAGGTGCTATAATCCTGATAGATGCTGAACTTGCAGCGGAAAGAGCTATGACTCTTCAAAACAGGCTTGCTTTAGACATTCTTTTAGCAAAGGATGGAGGTGTTTGCAAAATGCTTGGTGCAAGACACTGTTGTACCTATATACCTGACAATAGTGTGAAAATTAAAACTATGCTTGCTAATCTAACAAAAGAAAGTGCAGATTTGAAGGAACTGAAAGAACCAGGAGTGTGGGAGAAGGTTGGAAAAGGACTTGCTTCAGTGGGACATTGGATTGGGGGAATTTGGAATGGAATATTGTTAAAAATAATAGGGGGAATTTTAATAGTGATAATTTGTGTATTTGGAATTTGGGGAATAAAAAGGGGAATAATAATGATTATGGAAAGAATTAAAAGAAGAAAGGAGGAGAAAATTATGAAAAGAATGGCGTAAGAATACAAAGCGCAAACTAGGGGAACTAAAAGGAAAAGGGAACTGACAGAATTTTAATGGAATAAAATTTGTGGGCATAATTTGTGTGATGACAAGTAGTCATCAGAGGAGGGATTGATGAAGCAGAAAATGAAGGTTTTGATTTATTAACACATAAACGTAGTGTGAAATAATCATGTGTGACATTAACCGAACTAATAAAGATTGTACGGGGACAAAATGTGCCCTCAGAGTAGTTTGCCAACATTTATACGCGTGCTTTATATAACGTGGTGTATTAGAATTGCACTAATCCGACATAATCATAAACGTGTGCTACGATTTGCTTGTTTGAAATGCGTTAGCTTAGCATTACTTTAGCGGAGGCTTTGGCCTAGTGGCCTGGTCTCACGGTTTAGATGCTCGTATTTTTCCAATGTGCTATTAAACGTGTATTTCTGCTTGAAGCTGTACTTTTCCACAGAAACTGTTCACATGCTTATCTTAAAGTTTCGTGCCAGCCTGGCATATTTTCTCTTTAATTCAAGGTCGACTTGCAGGTGCGGACAATGGAGGCTCTGAAAGTGAGCTAATTGGGAGACAATGTTGCGATTTGCGTACCCATCTCCAAGAATAATGTATGCTTAAGTAAAAGCTTGAGAACTGTCGTTTTTGATTGGACAATTTGAAGCTAACCTATGAACCCTCCAATGGAGACCCTACTGGATTCGAACTGTTGTCTATAAAAACCAGGTGCACGAGAAGAAATTTAGCCATTATCAGCTTGATACCCGCGTTTTTGCAGACTTCGTAGCTATTATGGCCCACGTTGCTGCGACGCCATTTTGAGAGACTTTGATGCTTTCTCTAGTCGAGAGAAAGAGACTTTAATGATTCTTGCCCTAGAGACTTTAACTTTGATTTGTCCCTTTGCATGAAGTAGTAGTCTTAACTTGCCGCCGTGAGGCGATTACCCCGTTCACCCCTGCCCCTTTGTCCCGTCCCATGCTGATTGAGAAACGGTACCTGTGAGACGAAGACTTCCTTGTATGCTGATCGTAATTGGTAAATATGAAAGGAAATTGTAAAATTGCATTGTGTTTCTTTTAGGTAACCAACTGCTGATTTTGATAAGAGCCCTAGCTAGGAGATTTTCTAAATTTATGTTGCTAAATTGTTTTTGCATGAAGTCCCACATGCCGATTCTAATTTGAGGTTAGATGAGGATTCCACATGTTGCACGATGCAATTTGAGATCTTGTTATGCTGACTAAATGTACGCAATTAGCCCATTACAGATTATCGTATTAGTGCTTTGCATTGCCATTATCGAATGCCGTGTGATTCAAATGTTACATAGATTACACTTGTTTCGACGATATGGACAGCTATTAATGTTCATTTATGTTTATCATTTGGTGTTGAGACACATCTATATCGTGCTAGCTTTGTTAATATAGGGAAATAAATTCACTAACTTTGCAATAAACTGGTATGGTTATTCCTGACTGAAAGGTCAGGGTTCGCCGAAATGTATTCTGGATTAATCATTAAGTGTTATGTTGATCAAGGTATTGCTTATGTACGTTATTGATTATTGATTTGATGCGACGGATCGATTAAGAGTACAGAGAGTTCCCACTTAGTCAAAAGATTCATCGGCCTAAAGAGCGTCCGAACACAGGTAAATTGTTACTACGGTTCGCTCTATCACCGGTATCAGTAGGTATCATCAGATATCAGCATGTACTATCAGGCTTATTAGATCTGCAAGAACTCTGTGGAACCCCTTAACTCTAACATCGAGATTTCATCTCCTGCTGAAAACAGCTCCATTTTGTATGTGCAAGTCCAGAGGGAAATGAGGAGTGACTGGAGGGAAGGGACTCAGAATTTCTGGCCTTCCTGGTAATTCCACATTTCTTAGTGAAACCTCTGGGTCCAACACACAATGGACCAGATTTACCACACCCTGAGTTACTGTTATCTCAGTTATTATTAACTCCTGGCACTGGAAATGTCAGTCCATTTTCGGACCACTTGAAACGAGGACCAGAGAATAGCAATTGTACTGCACCCTAAAATCCTTACTTTGGCCATTTAGGAGAATCCTGTAAATTTTAAATGATGGTTTATGCAGCCTTTACTTTTCAGACTGTTTTGTGGATTCTCAGCCTCTGGGTCTCAAACCTACTGACTTATCTAATCGTGTAGCCTGGATAAATGAGAAACTAGGATAAAGCACAAATTCAATGTAGCAAATGTGTTACACTGTTTCATTCTCTCTGATGCCCTTTGCCTCACTGACAGTAACACTGTACAGGCAGCCTACAGTAAACACTCTCAAACGTTTCCCAATAAAAATGAACTTGACACTTGGCTTCAATACTAGGTCATGAAAATCTCATACACAAATGTTGTTAATGACCTTTTTGTATGATCAACCCCCAAGTTTTTGGTCTGATGCTGCTGATTGTTCGACTCTCTGTTGCACTGAACGCTGCTGTCCAGGACAGAGTGCAGGTGCCCTGACCTCCAAAGTTTGTACAATTGGCTAATTCCCGATTGGTTCACTTATCTTATATATGAATATGTTGTATATGTTACCAGAGGTACCCAGAGCTAGTAAGATAATCATCACAAGTAGACTGCAGCACTTGATTGGGCCGTCACTACAATGACAAAGGAAACATGACTCTAGGCCTGCCGCTGCAGCTTAGTCGGGGAGCTTTAATCCTGCTACTTGACATGGCAAAATAAACCCTTTTGCAAGGTGAGAACCTTCCTTTTTAATATTAATAAGCCACCCAAGGAAGGCCTTGGTAGCACATCAGACGGGCTGCTTGATAAAAAAGAAGGGCATGTTCCTTTTGTGCTTAACACGCCCTGAAAGCGAAAACACAAAATTGCTGTTTTCACAGTAGGAAGACCAGTGGTCCCTTTGGCTAACATGGAGTTTCAAAAGCCACTGCGCTAAGTGGAAACTTCCATTTGGGACCACCAAAGATTTTACTACAAGGTATCAAATTAATCATTACATTAAACCCAACTTATTGCTGAGGTCAGATTTAAGGTAACATTTAATAGAAAGGTGACTTTAGAAAGTCATCATTTTGTTGCCCAAACCTCTGGCAGCCTTTCCTGTGTATCTGCAGCAGTTGTCACCCGAGACACCATGCTGCCTTGCTGCTATGAAAGGGGAAGCACTCACATGTACAGGGAACAAACAGAATTTCTGAAGGGAGGAGGTGTGACTTCCTACAGCAGGATGCCTACTAGGTGGCTGTCACAGAGAATGACCCAATTTCAAAGAGGCTACCGCCTCAGTGAGTCAAATGGAGATCGCACAACCATCTGCCTGCTCCCTTGTATAGGCAGACAAGCTGGCAACTCCTCGAAGGGGGAAAACCAGTTGCTATACTGGTTTTACAGGAGAACTGTCTCAATATGCTGGGCACAACACAGAGGTGTGCCTAGTGCTCACTGCAGGGAAAGAAGGCTTGCTCCCTCTTGGTTTATAGTGGAGAGGGGTATCCTGGGATTGTTTGGAGGCCAAATACCCAGAAAGTGATGTAAAGTGGGAAGGGTAGCCTTGTGGGAACTATTACCCCATTGACTGGTGAGTCCTCCCCTCCCACAAATGATATGATGGCATAAAAGTGTCTCCCTGGATCCACAGTCCTCAGATCACTGCTGGACTGGCAGCAAGAAGGACTGTCCTGTTGCTCCCTCGACCCAACAAAGAGAGTCTGCACCAAAGAGGGTGTGGTCCTGCTAACCCTGAGGGACTCACAAGGAGGACTGTCCTGAACTGCCCAAGGAGACCCCAAGTCTAGGGGACCAGTGGCCATTGTCGAAGTGGACCCTTGTTTTCCTGCAAGAAAAAGACACTAATCTGTAGACAACTTTGAAGACTGCTGTAACTGGAGATCAGTTGACCAGTGGCAACTGGACCTGCACTGGACTCCACTGGGGCATTCTAGCCTTAGGAGGTTAAGTCCTAAGTCTGTAGACTACTCCTGAAGTTCATGGACCCTGGAATAGCCCCAGGAATACTGCCCGCATCTCTTCCACAGCTCCAGCATCCAGCATCTTCAAAATCGTCTCATTATCCTCAACATCCTGCATCAGGTCCATTTAATTGCTGGAACTGCGATCCAGGTGGAATCTTCTGTGAGGACTCTGAGACTGCTTGACTCAATAGGTAATTGTCTCCCTGGACCTAAGTGGTCCCTGTGACTGGATCCTGGCCCACTGGGGGTGGTTGAAGCGAAGTTTGGTAGATGTACTAGCCTAGTGGCTCAGGAACGGCAACGCCAATTACAAAGACGTATTGGAACTTAAAAGCATTTAGGGCCACATGTACGAAATACAGGTTTTGCGACTTGCAATTTGTGAGTCACAAAACCTTATGTACAACAGTGTCAATGACACTGTTTGTGATTCGCAAGAGGGTCAATTGAGGTAGGTCATTTGCGACCCCATTGGGAATGGCCGCCCTCACAGGGATGGTGGCCTGCTGGAGACAGAAGACAACCATGTCTGTGACTGCTTTTAAATAAAGCAGTTTTTTTTTTTTAAATGCAGCCGTTTTCCTTTAAAGGAAAACGAGATGCATATCAAAAACAAAAAATTAAAACTTTTCTTTTACGGACCACTGCCTGCTCTAAAAAAATGTTTTCGCTGCTGTTGGAGTGTAGTTATTATAATCAAAATTGACATGAAATGTTTATGAATTAATGCATAATAATGCCGCATAGAAAATGTATTAAGGTGCTTTTACTAAACGTGTGTTTGAAATGTGCCCACCGGGAGTGGCCACCATTGTATTCGATGATTAATGAAATTGACTAATAATGAAATACTAATGTACTAATGTATGATTTGTATTAGTATTAAGAGGTATTATGTATTAGAATTGCTAATTAATCACTAGGCCTTAGTTAGCATGAGTCGGGGCCAAGCTGCCCGGTTTCATATTAACTGTGTTTTTCTAACGTGCAATGTGCTGACTTGCTGAAGGACATGTAGCTGTACTTTTCCAGAAGCTAGAGATGTGTGTGTGTAACCGTAGTAAATCTTCTCATGAGAACCCGACTTGCTCAAGGAGACATTCTTGTGGAGCGCAACAGTGTACTACGCAACAGGTACAAGGTCATTTAGACTAGGGAAGACAATGGGACTACTGACTTGAGTAACAAATGTCACTTATTCCTCACCTGACATTCTACCCGTTGGAGGCGTCACACCCAGGAACCAATGAGCTGCGTGAGAAGTGTTGAAAGAGGAAAGCTCTAATGGGGTGACCAGTGGACTATTGGATGTAGATAATGATGCACCAAAACTTGACCAATTGGAAATTAGAGACTTGTTCTACAATTTTAATATAACCGCATTACCCGAGGAGAAATCAGCCACTCTCTGCCAATATGCCATTCTTCACCATTCCTTGCCATTCCACTGAGCCATTATTCTGTCTTAAGCTATACTTTGCCATTATTCTTTGAGACTTAGCTGTTTATTCTTCTGATACTTTAACCATCCTCAGCTCATTCCTTACCTGATACGTACTTTTCCTCCTTATGAGGGAAGTTTCCCTTATTGCCCGTCTTGCTGAACTTTGCGGTGTTTCCTGGCTGATGACGAATCAACTGGAGTCCTGAGGACAAAGACTGACTCTGTATGCTGACTCATTACGGAGGGTAACTATATGATGATGAGATTGTAATTGCCTGTTTGCCTTTTCTTTCTAGGTACCAACTGCTTCTTTTGATAGAGACCATAGTTAGATGTTTTCTAAATTTGTGTTGCTAAATTGTTTTGCATGAAGCCCAACATGCTAATGCTGATTCGAGGTTAGTTAAGAAATTCACTAAACGGACGCAAATATACAAATGACTGAATCTATGCTTTGTTGAATAATGCGCTAATGATACTCTGCTAAAATTAACCCATGTTGACGTTGTGCTATGTTCTAATGTTTATGATCTTTGCTTTGATGAAATCTTATTCGAGTTGCCATATTATGACATTGTTGATGTGTTTTCTGGTTTTGAGACTAATAAACTTACTGATAGAATTATAATCAATAGGGAATAAATATAATAAATCTTACTAAATTCGGTGTGGTTATTCATGACTGAAAGGTCATGGTGTGTTTATTGATGTTATTGATTAATTTGATTTACTTGCTATTGTGAATATTGATGAGGTTATTGATCTATTGATTCACATGTTAATTAGTTATCTCGTCTTCAGGAGACTTCAATCAGGGTCAAAAGATTCATTGGCCTAAAACGAGTCCCAGAGTGAATAAATTATCTAGATTGGGATGCGTTATCACTGCCATTCACAAATGGGAAGGGTCCCATGGGGACCCTTTCCCGTTTGAGAATGGGTTAGCACCAGTTTGACACTGGTGCTAACTGCAATTGTTTTGCGACCGAATTCGCGGTCACAAAACAATCATACATGGGACTGCGACTCGCAATTAGGAATAGATTACCGAATTGTAAAAATAGGTCTGTATCCTAAATTGCATTTTGCACGTCGCAAACGGCCCGATTCGCCATTTGCTACGTGCAAAATGCTTCGTACATGTGGCCCTTACTTACCTTTTAAAAATCATTTCTCAGATTCTCCTCAATAGATGTTTGTTGTTTTTAATGTCTAATTTAAGATGAAAATACACTCTATTTTTATACATTGTTTTTTTTTTTTATTGGGTCATCTTTCTTACTTGCCTTGTTCCTTTGACTAAGCCTGTCTGCTCTATGCCACAGCTACCTAGGTCAGAGCTAAAGGTTTTGTTAAAGGAACCGAACAGAATTTGATAGAGATTATAACATTATCAAATGATGAGGTCTCTCCCAAATACACCACATAATAATACACTTTGGTGCAATAACATGTGAATTTATACGTTTTGTGTAGCACTGCATGTTTATGAGTAACTTCAGTCGCAGCATGTAGCGAGGTGTCAGTTTCTGAAGGTCTGAAGTAGCTGTGCCCAGTTATGCTATATTATGGTGCACAAGGCCTTGAATTTAATCCTAGTCTCTACCGGGAGCCAGTGGGGGGCTTTAGGAATTGGTTTAATAGGGTCTTGTTTACTGAAGTTGAGGTTCTTAAGAGATTGGAGCATGGCAATGAATTTCACAGGGAGAGCAGAATAAACAATGTTAAGGTAATATGACTTAAAACACTCACTGCTGAGATCTGTGTATGGCTAGGCCACAGGTTCAAATGCTGACATGGTTAAATGAGCCTTTCATCTTTCCAAGGTAAATAAATAAGCACCCCGTTGGATTAGGCAATAATGACTATAATGTCAATAAATCTCTTTGTAAAGCACTATGGATGAATGTGCCGTACAGTGGATATATTTTATTATTACGAAAGGTTGTCACTCCGTTCGATAAGTACGCCTTAGCTTCATTGTGATTTTTCATATTTTGAATCATTATCCACCGCTCAATCTATTAGAGAAAGGGGTCACCTTTTAATAAATATGTCAAAAGGCAATTGTTGAGCTGGTCAATGTGTAAATGATTAAGAATTCCAAAGGTGTAGTTAATTGCTAAACGTTTGGGGTACTATTTCGACACCCAAAAAGTGCCAGGGGTTTCTTGCCCTAATTGGGAGCTGAGAGCTGAAACCCAGTTCCTGTACAGAATGTTTTTTTTTTTTTAAAGAGCAGAAATTAAGGTGGTGTGATAATTATAGCAGTCCTACAGTCTTCTAAGGACAGATGTCGGCATGACATGCTTGTCAAAAATATTAGTGGAAAAAAGTCCAGAAAAAAGGCAAACCATTTAGAATTCGGTGATTTAAATTGCCAATTCTGCATGTTAATCTTCATTTCCAAGTAAAACACTTTGAATGGACGGTATTTACACGTTAAAATTGGAAAATATTGTATTTATTGCGGCTGGAAAATGTCTCACGCCGGGGTGACAGTATCTCCCTTGAGCAGTAAATACTCCACCCTCATCCATCCCACTTGTAATTGAGTCAAACCTAATAAATATCCAATAAATAGCTTACCCCAGGGTAATGGAATGTACCATGTACGATAAATATCACCGATTTTTGAAGTTTTGCGCAACTTCAAAGTTAGTCCCATACATGCAAAAGATCCACAATAGAAAGAATTGCATATGCATACAAATTGCTTTGATTAATAGCAAGGTGATACCTGTCTTTAAATGTTTTCTATAAAATGTGTCATTAAGATAAATCTGCAATAATCGTGCAAAATAACAAGATATGCAAAACCGGCAAGAATGCATTTCATGCTATAAATAGGGGCGTAAAAAACAAGTGCTGCAAATAGCAGCTACTCACACTCGGGTGGTTTGTGTCATTCTGTTCCCAAGCATAAAACCGTGTCGGGATTGCAGCATAATTTTGCCACACAGCGTAGTGCCGTAATTTTATGGTTTTTTTTTTGTATTACACGTAAAAACCGATATTACAGAAGATTTTGACGGTGTAAAGGAAATTCAGCTCAGGCCTAGATGAAAGTCTTTATTTTCTTCAAACACGCACGCCTGCGGACCAATCCTCCTTTTCAGTTCTCTCCACTCCCACAAGAGTGATGAGCTACATCACAGCGTAGAAGGAGCGCCACAAGATAACTTCTTTATCAGCAAGCGTGCGGTTTTCTTCCAGAAGTGCTCCCGAGGAGCTGCTTAGAGTAGTTAGAATCATTATAAAAATAATAATAAAAAACTGTCAGACCGAAGCCACTGGAATGTTCTCTGGCTCACTACAGCAGAGCCTGCCAAGCCTCTGATTCTCCCTCACTGCCAGCTGCGTTTCATGTGCCTTGTTTCTGTTGCGGTTTCCCCACACCTGAAGTTATGTGGCAGACAAACTGTGTTAGAACTCGCCGCAGCTGGTCCCAGTGGAAAGATTGGTTCAGGCAAACGTGTCCTGCAGGCCTGGAAACATACGCTTAAATCGCATGGGTTATGCGAAACCCTCCTTGCCTGGAACCTTCAGCGAGCGTGTTCCATCCCCTCCATTGACATGATGCGAAGTGCCATGCTAGAAAGAGAGACAGGAGAGAGAGAAACAAGCGTGCATGCAAAGCCAAGGAGGTTAGGCTTTTTGTTCAATCATGAGCTGCAGAAACAGATTAGAAGAGTTCTAGCTTCAGTTCAACTAATCACGTTGCCTATGACCCATCTTGCTGGTATTTCGTGTAACTTGTTTTGCGAGTATATATTTTGAGTAAATACGTTTTTGAGAGATACCATCCGAAGGGTGGTCGAGCAGAAAATGTCTCTCGACGTCAGATCCCTTTCCTACACAACATACATGCGTGCTCACTTGAAAGAAGTTATGCAAAATTGCGTAATGCGAAATTTTGAGTAATTTTGGTAGCTTATGGCGAAATTTAGGAATTTCACAAACATTGCTAGCATAATTAAATTGTTGACGAAATCTACTTAAAATGAAAAATCTTTCAATTTTTGGAGTAAGAGTTAGACCCAGAGCAATTATCTTATTCCGTCAGTGGAAAAATCTCCACCACAGAGATAGTTTTGTGGATGAAGTTACCATGGTTAATTATCATTTGGAATTAGCACTTCTCTAGAAACTGGCCAACTTAACATTATCACCCACCTCTAAATCAAACCATTTGTCTTGGGTTCAAAATGAAACTAAATAAACTTAAACTCTCAGAATACAGTTGTAAAACCTGGATTTGCCAGAGCATGCCCTTTGCTGCATGACATTGCCACTCATAAAATTTAATATTCTTCAATGCAGTTCAATACGAAGTTGGTACTAGCCAGCCTCTAATTAAGCCTCTTCGGGAATAGGGTTTAAATCTTAGAACATCTGGTTAATGGGTCCTGGCCAACAGTAGTGCTTGTGATCTTATAGATCTTATAGTCACTGTCAGTAAGTTTAGTGAAAGAACTAATTAGCCCATTTGTTTGCTCCATTTAAATATGTTGATGAAGCATGGGTTTAATCCGTTGGGCCTAGTATCTGAAAATATTTTTGAACCATTTTTAAGTGATGAAATGGGCAACGCACTCTACATGTGCAAGGATCTTAGTGCACAAAGTCATCTATTGAAAACCCTACACCCATCTCTCGTAGTTGGTAACCCATCATAATCAGTACCACTCCTTATTCTCCGCTTATCTTCCTCAGCTCGTTGTAGTTCATCTGCATTATGCCACCTCCAGAGGAAGTTTTTTAAAGTACTTATACAATTAGAATACCTTTGTCATCGAAATACAAAACACCACCTTCCTCCTACTTTACGAGCAGGGTTTTAAAGCTCATGATTTTGCCCATGAAAGCCCAGACTCATGAAAACATCACTCCTCGCTATGTACACCTTCCACACTAATCCCTCTAATAGACACAACACCCCAAATCCCTGCCTTGACCCCGAAACTCTAAAAAAGTAAAACTCTGTAGCTTTTTTGATGTGTTTGTTATGTAATACATAAGCATATAAATCACTCACCAATCATGACAATACCTTCAACTAATCTTATCAGAACTGTGCACTAACTCTTGTTCCTATGTAAGACCTTATTTACATGTACAGTACTCTTGTGAGAATAGATAGCAGTACTTCAACATACTTAAGCCCGATTCACAAAGGCCATCACACATGTGTAAATAAACTCATGTGTATACTTACTCCTTTACCTAGTTGTACCTCTCCACAATTGTACTATTCCAAATTTCAGAGTGGAGATTTACACGTAGGTGTGGACATATATGTTTCCAACCCCTCGCATGAGGGTGTGGAGCCTCTTAAAAGAGGATTAATAGGTGTAAAGTAACTTTTACTAGTAACTTTTCTCCTGTTGGTGGAAATCTTCGCCAATGGGGTGAAAATATCTCTATCAGAAACTAAAGGCATCTCTAATAGCATTAATTCTTTAAAAAATAATTTAAAATATTTTAATGCATTATATAACGTAAATTAATTGAAAATCTTTACTATTAACAGGGAAATAATCAAAACACATCTTACCACACTTAAAATATATGATTTTAATTTATAAATATTAATTTTAAAGCGAAAAATGCAACATAATACTTATCCTCATTACAATTTATTTTATTTAAATTCTTTTAAACTTGGTAAAAAATGATCATTTAATTAATTTAAAACATTTAAAGTTTCATTTATTTTATGAAATATATTTATACTTTTTATGACAACAAAATCTATAAATTTAGATAGTTTATTACTTAAAATATAAAACATATAGATGTAATTTTAAATTCTATATGCATTAGATATATACATATATATCAGCCCCGGGGACCCCATCACCTGGGGCCCGGCCACTTCATCCTGGGTGCCCCGGCCCCACCAAGGGCACCCAGTGTGCAGTATCGGGTGCCATGAGAGGAGCCTTACTACTACCACAGTCCCTGCTGGTTACTCACCTCCAGCGGGAGACAGCATTGCTCCCACACACAGGAAGCATCAAAAATGTGTGCAGGACCAATTTCTTAATTTGTATCCCTGCCCGCCTGACAGCAGTTTTCTTGTTCCCGCCCACTGAGAGTGGACTTACTGTTTGCTCTCGCTTGGTGGGAGCTGTCAAAGGGTGGGGCAACCTTAGGACATAGGGAGCCGGCCCTGGTGGGTGACAGCTCCCAGGGCCATTAATGGCTCCAAGAGGGGTGCTGTGCAGGCCACCTCCCTTCTATCTGCAATGGCAAGCCCAAGGGAGGTGTTGGTCCCGGAGCCGGAAACAGCCCAGGAGTTGGGCGCGCTTGGCATCTCTCTCCTTTTAAACTTTGACCTGCACCTGGGAGGTGGTGGACCCCAGGACTGAAAAAAGCCCAGGAGGAGGGCCGTGTGGCACTCCCTTCTGTATGCAATAAATGGCCTAGACACAGAGATCTGGTGGTCCAGTGACCCAAAAGGGCCCGGGAGGGTGGTCCGCACATGCCCCCCTCCAGTGCGAAAAAGAGGCCTTACTCTGGGGAGGTGGTAGTCCCCGGGGCCGAAAACGGCCTTGGGAGGGGGACCACACGGCCCCTCCCCCATTATCGAATATTGGCCTAGCCTTGGGGAGGTGGTGTCCTCAGGACCAAAATCGACCATGGGGACAGGGGCCGTGTGTGCTCCCTTCCCCAATACTGTTATTTGAATTTTCCCCCGGAATCTGTCCCACCTGGGGACTAAGGTTTAAACAAGCATGGGAGACTGCACTTGTTTTTTTAAATGTATGCAGAGATTCACAGATCCTCTGCAATGTTCGTGCCAACTATTTAAAAAAAAAAATGCTTTTTCGCTCTGTGGGGGCACGGGGACCCCACCACAGTCCTAGGGGATCAGGGTATTCATACTCTTCCCCTTCTCTTTTTTTTAACTTTTATTTGGGGACTCAGCTGAGTCTGAATCCCAAAATGGCTGCCAACACTTCCATGTTGAAGTGTGGCAGCCAATCAGATCTAAGCAAGAGATCTGCTGGATTTGATGAGAATTGCGTCCCTAGATATAAAAATTAGTTTTTCCGTTCATATGTCAAAAAATACTGAATTGATTTACACCAAATCACAAAATGAAATCTTTTTGGACCAATATCTACCTTTCTGCCAAATTTGGTGAAATTCTGTTCAGCGGTTCCGGTTGTAGTCGTGTTCAAAATCCCTATGGGAAATTGCATGGGGAAAATAAGTTTTGGAACACCCCTTTTTTCTCGGCTCCACTTGACGAATCACCCTGAAACTTTTAAGATGGCAGCTGCAGTGATGTCAAACTAGTTTTCAAAATCTTGTGAAGATAAAAAGATGCAAATGTCTCACTCTTTTGTGGGTGTGTTTAGCATGTCCTTCCCAAACCTTGAGGCATATTTAAAAAAAGTGGCATTGCATCCAATTCAGCGCTACTTTTCTAGCGCCCACCTACCACCACCGTGTGTGTGCTGTGTTCAATATACAATGCACCATGGTGCGGGGCAAGGGCAATAGCGTCAACATTTTTGACGCTATTGATGTACTTTGCAGGACTAGCGCCCGAATTTTGGCGCTAGTACAGCAACGTATATAGAGGCCCGTTTTAATGAATGGTGTGCCTCCTTTTAACACCTGCTCGGAGCAGGCATTAAAAAAGGCTGCTGAAAATGGCGCAAATAAATCTTGTAGACTTTAATGCTCCATTTTTTCGGCCCCTCTAAGGGGGGATGCCCCCTGCTTGTATACATTATGCTTTGCACAGGCATTATGTGGCGCAAAGGGTTACAAAGTGGCACAATGCATGCATTGCTCCACTTTGTAAATATGGCGCAGTGATTTTTAAAACTAACGTCACATTAGCGTAAAAAAAAGGACACTACTGTGGCACTAGAACTTCTTAAATCTGGGCCCTTATCTTAAAAGTTCCTTACACTACTCCCATTAAGTAGTAGTTTTTCCCATTTTCTCAGCATTTAAAATTTCCTTACACTCCTCCCATTTAGTAGTAGTTTTTCCCATTTTCTCTGCATTTCCGTGGTCTTTACTCCATTTAGTATAACATTGTATAGTTACTTTTGTGGAAATCTGTACCATTGTGGTGGAGATCTCTGCACAAAAAAGATGTAAGAGACGGAGATGGATGTCTACAGCAGTATTTTTGTGACTGAAATTTGTAGCATAAGAGCAGTTCTACTGTAGTACGACTTTATGTACTACAAAATACAGTTTGTGAATTAGTCCCTGCGTATCTGTCTGATGGTGAATGATCAGAGATTTAAGCCGCTCCCCATGGATTATATAAGAATTTCACTGAACAGGGAACACATAATTAGAGTGTCTGTGGGCATGGTTCTAGTCACATCCACTTAGTCTGTGTTTATTTTGCCATTGGCCTGTACAAGTCTTGTGTGAACATATAAATTCAGGAATACGTTCATCATTGCCCTGCATAAGCATTCATAGTGCCTCCATCCTGGTGAGTGGGTTCAGGAAATCATTCATGCAAGTCTCACACAGCCAGAACATCATAGCACACATAGATAGGCTAGGTGCCATGCAATGCAAATGTATGTACAGGGCCCGTTTAACAAAGCAGTGCAAAACATTACTATGCACTATCTGAGGCTTTCAATTAGGTAACATTCCTTCTTTACTCCACTACTATCAGGGTACCCTCCACCCACCACTGCAATGGTTCCCAGAAGTATCTTGTACCTAGTTTGGGTGGCAGTACAATTAATGCTAAGGTCATAAAAATACTCATGAATAGGTGTAAAGTCAATTGTTCCCATGCTTCATCTGGTCCACCTAACATATAAGCTGTGCCCTAAATTCCAGGCTGGATGTGCACTAGGTAACCATTCAGTCGTGACTCACAGAATACTCCCCACTTCTTGCCTACTCAAGAACTCATTGTGTCAAGCCCAACAGTATTTCCTACCACAGCACATCTGGAGGATGGACTGTCGACCATGGTTGGCTTTAGTGCTGGTGACCCACGGAGCAGCACATTTTTTTCACGGACCCATGACCTCCTTCTCTGCTGATTCTGTCACCAGAGCCCTTCAACAGTGCCCCTCATGTTTCCATAGTACCTCAATCACATGCAGTTCATATGTTTTATAGCAATGCTAATACCAGTGTAGGGTGTCAGAGCACTTTACATCATACACTTTATACAGAGACAATAAAACAATGAGTTGTACATCAGTCTATAGGAAATGTTCATCAATACAACAATGAGGATTACAAGGTGTAGGAATCACTTATCACCCATCCTATGTAGCAGTATATTTTAAAAGTGCTTTGTCTGGAGAAGCACAAACTCATGATTTTAAACGTACCAGAGTGGTTGTGGCTGTCTTTAATAAGGACAATACATTTCTACCTTTTCTACCCAAGTGGGGCTTTTTAGCAACATTAAGATTAAGAGAAACTGAATAACATTAAACCTATACCCTGCAGTTTTGCAGTAGAGCTCTTAGATGACAGATCACATGTCACTGTGCAATATTAGGATTTTAACATATGAACTGCAAGTAACAAAGGATGTCTGTGACAAAAACAGCAACCCACTGAGTTATCCACATAAAGTACAGATCTATGATTAGTCTGGTTCACGTTCTTTCCAGCAGACATAATAACCCTCAGCACAGTTTTATGAGTCAAATCTGCCAGTAGACAAAACTCCATCACTCTCTGGCAGGAACATTAATCACCAGAGTTATCTTGACATTTGTGTTGTTACCTGAAAACTGCTGGACACCTGGGAAACCGTGTTGCAGTTGCTTTTAAACCTATGGGTTATTTCTAAAAATAGTATTTCATCATAAATACTGGATGGGCCTAATGATTAATATCTTCCTTAGCACTATCAGGTGGACAAAACATGCAACATGATTTGACTTCTGCAGAGACTAGAGTGAAAGTGGAATGTTTTTTATGAAAGGTAACACCTAGGTTTCAGATTACTTTAACCCATTCATGACTGCAACCATTTTGGTTGGGTTCATCCTCCCCAACATAGAAAACATCTTCTACTGCTGGAAGTTAAAGTTGCCTTCTCATTCTTGGGTCCTAGTTTAAAGACAAATGAATGCTATTGATAAAGTGTGTGCTGAATGAATATATATATATATGTTTAATAAGGAAAACTAGACACACATTAAAGAGGCTATTCCGTGAAAAGAAAACAACACTGCAACTGTAACAAGCAACAACAATAGGCATTTCAGAATGTTTCATTGTTTGATGATGTCTGCCAAGATTTTTAGACATGCTCTGAGATCATTCACTGGATGATTAAGGGGTGGTTGAAAAAAGAGAATGGGGACTGTCTGAGACCTATTTTTAAGAAATAGATGGAAGAAGAATGAATGAATGCCTTGCTTATGGTCGTGTTCGTATAGAATTGCCCAAGCAATTTGGTTGAAAGACCTGAAGTATCAACTGACACTGTTGCCAGTAGCAGAGTAAACACAAATGCCAGGTTTCTCCCTGAGCATCGTTTCTTCTGCCCAGGTTCAACATGCCTCACAAGACCAGTGCAAGCATAGAAAATCACTGACTAGTCTGCTACCCTCAAAAGGCTGGGATGGCTGACTGTGACTATTATGTAGACATCCTGTGGTGGACGTACCACCAGATTAGCGGTTGCAATTGGCTGAGCTAACTGACGCTCTGCCACCATTAACCCAGGCTTTCCCACCACCAACTGGGGGCAGGAGAATCTTGCATTTGGTACGGAGGGGGCACCCCTCTTCACAGCCTTCTACCTGCTCTGCTAAACTCTAAATGAGGCTCTCAGACTTTTGAGGGGATGGGGTAAGAAGAAGGCCATACTCATGGACGGCCTAGCGACTGTTTGGGTTAATTATAGTCTGTGATTAGATTGGCTAAAGGTGATGTTCACTAATAATCAAATCCACAGTATTGTGACAAGTTTGAAAAGGGCAGCAGAAGTTCACTTTTTTGCTAAGTATTAAAGAAATGCCACAGCAGTTAAAATTGTTATATTGGGTAATAAATGTCTTTGTAATAAATTAAATCTTAGTGATGTATTTTCCTTGCAGAGATTTTATAAAGACTGAGGTTATGTGTCTCAGGAAAAAACTCATTTAATATAGGAAGAATTTAATGAGCCCCATAAATGTGGGGACAAATTAATTTAGAATTACAACAGTAAGTTGGACACAGGTTGTAAAAATGTTCTCTAAAATTCAAAGTTGAGGATTTTTTAACCAATCGATAGTTGTTCTGGGTCTGGCTCAATGCAGAAGCTGATGTTCATCGAAGGATGTATGTATTGATGTCTTACCACTGCTTTAGTACACATGAAAAGTGTTTTAGTGAACCATTGCGGTGGTTGGTAAAGTTTAGTAAACCTTTAGTTCCTTCGGTAGAGGATCGAATGTAGCTAGTATTCACTCTTGGTAGAACAAAAGAAAAATGCTGAGCTCATTCTCTCTCTCTCTCCGAGGGCTGGTGGAGGCGACAAAAGCACCTATCAGCCATCATAGGGAGGTCACCAGGGCTAGAGAAATTCTATCCATGGCCTTGGGGCTGCAAGAAATTAACGAGAAACATTTAAGCATTATGTATTGGGACAAGATCCTGTTTAAATGCAGAGCTGGCGAAACACTTAGCCATCATATGTCTCCTATTGTGAGACTTCCTGTGGGCTCTTTCAGAGCCCCTCAATCTTTATTGCTTTGTTCATTGATCTTCAGGGGTGGGTGTACATGAGGGTCCATGAGGGTCCTACAGAAATCTAACTCCCAGCGGCTGCCCGTTGAGTCCCTGTCTACCTTTGCCGTTACACTCTCAATGTTTGCTAACTCTTGTGCACCCTTGATCGTTCCCTCCACATGTCAGGCTCATCTTTCTGGCCCGAACAACCTTGCCATTCTCAGTTGGGGTCAGGGAGGGGGCGGATCTCTTCACTATAGCACCCCGCAGCCTTTGAATAGTTGCTATTACCAAACTGTTAGACCTGGGCTCGTGTAGATTCTACACTAGCAAATGCACAGGTTCAGCGCTGTAGTGACGACCAGTGTTGTTAGGATACACTAGGTCTGTTGCATTGTGTGTTCTTTTTGAAAAGTACTCATTCACTGCCTGGGAGTCATCTGTGACTGCAGATGGAAGTGACACTCTCTACAGACTGAATGAGTGCACGTATGGAGTGACGAGGTCACTGGTGTGCACATCATTTTTAGGAAGGGTGAGTGGGACATGGAGGCATGTCCACTGTTTTGCGCTTATAGACCCTGGGGTGCATGTTATTGCAGGAAGGGTGAGTGCACAGTGAGATTGATGGAGGGGAAATGAGTGGGGCTAAGTTTGGCTAAATGAGAATGAGGGAGATTGACTGAGAAAGAGTGAGGTTGACTGAGTCAGAATAAGAATGTGACTAAGTGTGTCAGAGGGATATTGAATGACTCAAACTGATACTGAATGAGTCTGAGGGAGTGAATGAGTGAGAGTGAGGATGAGTGAGTGATACTGAGTGATTCAGAATGATGGGGACTTATGCCCATATTTATACTTTTTTAGCGCTGCATTTGCTTAATTTTTTTAAGCAAAAGCGGCGCAAACTTACAAAATAAAATTGTATTTTGTAAGTTTGTGTCGCTTTTGCGTCAAAAAGCGGCGCAAATGCGGACCCTAAAAAAGTATAAATTTGGGTCTAAGTGTATCGAAGTGAAAATGAGTGAATCAGAGTGGGGCTGAGTGTGTTTGAGTGAGTGGGACTGAGTGAGAAATAGTGAGACTGAGTGGGTCAGCGTGAGACTGAGTGAGCCAGTGATGCTGAGTCATAGTAAGTACAAGTGAGTAAAAGTGTGAATAATAGTAGGTTAATGGCTCTGACTGAGAATGAGTAGGAGAGAAGAACGGAGTGCAAATGAGCGTGTTCAAACCTTAACCCCGCCACCCCACGAAGTTGAGCAGATGTGAGGCTTAGTTACCGGAAATTGACGGAAAGATTATGCCCCACCACTTTTTAAGGTCATCAGCCGCCATTGTTCCAATGAGAGATATGTGGCTATATTAAAACTGAACTAGCTTTACTGCTTATAGTGCGTGAGTCCAACCCGGAAAATCACTTGATTGACCACCAACCAAAATGTCAATGATACCATTCGCTGTCTTATTGAAGCAAGGGGCCCGGTTCATAAACTGCTTATAAACACAAGTGGTAGGGTTTGTAGCCCCAGGATATTCTCAAAAGCAGTGCTTAATTTGTAAATAAAGACGTGCTGGTGCTCAAAGCCCTCCTCTTAAACACGCGGCTGCTGCAATTAAATGTGTGAACTCGGAATACTGAGGCAGCGTAAAACTGAGGCCATCTCGGGCCTCTTCAATCTATTTAAAGCCACCCCCTGCCCTTCAGCTCACTCTAGCAGCTTTCTGCTGTCTTCCATTGTGAAGGTTTTTCGTTTTCCCTTTCTCTGTCTTTCACATATGTGTCTTTTGCTCGCAGTAAATGCTTGAGGCAGAAAAATAAGCGCCAGCTCTCATAAATAAGTCCCGGTGCTCAGCACCGGTATCAACAAGCACAAATTAAGCACTGCTCAAAAGGATACCAGGCAGCCACAAATCCATTTAGTACTACAAAATTGGCCAAACGTGATTGGGGTGGAGCCGAAATCTCCATGAGGGTATTTCTATGGTGAAAAAAAAGGAAAAGAAGCAAGCATTTGCACATCAGGCTGTCTGTCAGCATTGTAGAATTGTACACTATGTACAGTTGTGCATTGGGAAAAAGCAGCCTTTAACATTTGTATTGGCAAAACCGATATGTTTTTCAATGTGCACCACTTGACCATGAGGCTTTGCAAGTGATTTTTGTCACTGTAGTTTCACATCGGCAGAAAGAAAAAGTGTTTGCTGGCCGATGTAGAACAGGCTTAGCAAAAAAAGTGGGGTGATGTCCAACATCACATATGTACATGTATGCGTCACGATGAAACGAAGACCACAGGCACGATGACACATGCAGCCATATTCTTCATGACACAGTGCCCTTTTTAGGATTGAGCCTGTAAGAGCATGCACAAGCACATGCATCTTGCTTGCATGACTGTTGTGTACAATAAAGGGCTTGCTGTCGCTAACAATTTGTTGGCTTGTGTGGCACTCTTCTTTACAACCTTATAATTTGTCACTTCGGGCCATCTCTGTTCCTCTGTGTTGAGCAGGGACAAAGCACTGATTGATTCAACTTAATCGGTGACCCTCCACTGCTCCTGACATGATAGAGGTACTATGTTGTTCTTTTTAACTTCCAGTGCCTGCAAACAGAAGGCTTGTGACAGGAAAAACGTGCCCAGCAGGACAAACAAAATTGCAAAGTTTATTTTTTATAAACTTTCTTTTATTTTGCCAAGTCATCTTTTCTCACCTTGCAGCCATGTTTTCTTTTGTTTTTGTTCATGGGCACGGTTCTCAAAAGATGATGATTATCTTGTTCTTAATATTGCAAAGCAACATTGTTTCTTTGTTATGTGGTATTTCTGAAATTATGCTTTAACACATAATTGTGCAGTACACCCCAGTCCTTCCCACTGCACACCAATCCGCTGTACCTCACCCCACACTAATCCACCTACTCCAGTCCAAACCACTCACCCCACTCCAATGCTCCCAACCCACCCAATCCAATCTGCCTCACTTCAGTTCTCGCTACTCCAATCCAAAACAATCTGCACCACTCCAAAAAAATCTGCCCCACTACAATCCAAAACAATCTGCCCCACTACAATCCAAAACAATCTGCCCCACTACAATCGGCCCCACTCAAATCCAAAACAATATGCACCACTCCCATCTATCCCACTTCAATCTGCTCCAATCCAAAACTATATGCCCCATTCCAATCCCCAAATATCTGCCCCACTCCAAACCCAAAAAATCTGCCCCAATCCAAAACAATCTACCCACTGCAATCTGCTCTACCCCAATCCAGTCTGCCCCTCTGCAATCCAAAACAATCTGCTCACTCCAATCCACCTCACTCCAGTCTGCCCCACTTTATTTCAAAACAATCAGCCCCACTCCAATCTGCCCCCACTCCAATCTGCCCCATCCCAATCCAAAACAATCTGTCCCACTCAAACCCTCCTCACTCCAATTTGCCCCACTCCAGTTCAAAACAATCTGCCCCACTCCAATCCAAAATGATATGCCCTACTCCAGTCCTATCGACCCCACTCCTATTCCAATCCACCCACTCTACTCCACCCCAATCCAATTGACCCCATACTAATCCAATACACCACACTCCAATTCAATCCACCCCACTCCAATCCACTGTAATACCATCTGCCCCACTTCAATCCAAAACAATCTGCCCCACTCTAGTCTGCCTCACTCCAATCCAAAACAACATGTCCCACTCTAAACCGCCCTACTCCAATCCGCCCCTCTCCAATCCAAAACAATCTTCCCAACTCCAATCTGCCCCACTCCAATCCAGATCAAACTGCACCACTCCAATCCAGATCAAACTGCACCACTCCAATCCAAATCAATCTGCCCCACTCCAATCCAAAACTCTCTGACCCACTCCAATCCAAAACAAGCTTCCCCACTCCAATCCAAAACAAGCTTCCACACTCCGATCTGCCCCACCTCAATCTTCCCCACTCAAATTCAAAACAGTCTGCCCAATTCCAATCTGCTCCACTCCATTCTGACTCACTTGAATCCAAAACAATCTGCCCCACTCCAATCTGCTCCACTTTATTCCAAAACAAGCTGCCTCACTCAAACCTGCCCCACTCCAATCCCAAACAACCTGCTCCAATCCAAAACAATCTGCCCGCTCCTATCTGCACCACTTCAATCCAAATCAATTCACCCCACTCCAATCCAAAACAATCTGCCCCACTCCGATTCGCCCCACTCCAATCCAATCCACCTGATTCCATCTCAATTCACCCTACACTATTCCATCACAATCCACCACACTACAATCCAGTCTATGCCACCAGACACCAATCCAATTCACCCCACACCAGTCCAATCCACCCCAATCCAGCCAAATCCAATCTATTTCATTCCAGTCCACCCCAAACTAATCTACCAACCTTAATCCACTCCAGCCCTATCCACCCCACCACACTCCAGTCCAATCCACACAACTCCATTCCATTCCATTCATTCCATTCCACACCACTCCAATCATTCCCACCCTCTTCAGTCCATCACGTCCCACTCCAATCCATTCCACCCCACTATAATCCAACCCAACCCACCCTACTCCAATCCAACCCACCCCACTCCAATCCAATCCAACCTAATCCACCCCACTCCTGTCAAGTTCACTGCCATCTAATCCACCTCCCCTCGCTCCAAACCAATCCACCCACACCACCCCAATAAAGTGTTTTCTACTGCTATCCATGCCTGTTAAGTGTAGACTCTCTGTGTTTCACACAGCATGGCCTTTTAAAGTGCTGTTTTTTAGCCATGACTGTTTTAAATTTCCCTCCTAGTTTGTGGCAAAAGACTGAATAAAGCCCCCTTTTCTTTTTTAAGTAAAAAGGCTACATACACCTCAGTGGCTAACCAGAGTGTGTTTGAGAGACTGCTTAATCTGTTTCTGTGATTTAAATTGTGTTTAGAAATTGTCTGCATCACCTATTTTTGTCTTGAAAAGCCACATTTCTGAGTGCGCGACAAGCAGTATTTCAGTGTTTTTACAATCTCTCCCTTACCTGGAAAGTGGACTCTGATAGCTTGGAAGTGTGGATTCAGCCTGTCTGTACCCAAGGAGATTCTGAATAGAGCAGCAGCTCCCTCTTCCCTTTCCACAGGGATTGTGATTGGCACTAGGGTTGAGATTCCTATTGGTTCCTGGTTTTTAGAGTTGGGTTTGTGATTGGCATTAGGGTTGAGCTTCCTATTGGTTCCTGGATTTTTAGGGTTGGGTTTGTGATTGGCACTAGGGTTGAGATTCCTATTGGTTCCTGCTTATTAGGGTTGGGGATGTGATTGGTTGTCAGGATTAGGGGTATGATTGGTGATTAGGGTTGGGTCTCCCATTGGTTGTAAGATTTAGGGTTACAAATCTCATTGGTTATGGTTAGGACTAGGTTTCTATTGGCCAGTAGAGCTATTTAAGCCTAGGGCTCAGGGCGTCTCAGCCCGGGTGTCGAGGCTAAGAGCAGAGAGGACAAGGGCATTGCCTGTTTGGGCCTGTTTGGGAAAGGTCAGGCATAGGGCCAGAAATGCTGCCCAAATCTCTATTGACCAGAAAGGACTTTCCTCCCTACACATCAATCCACATGCAAACACATTGGCCCTCATTACGACCTTGGCGGGCGGCTTTGGACCGGCGGGTGGCCACCAATGCAGCTGCACCACCGTCGCGGCCATTTGGAGATCCCCGCTGGGCCGCAATACAGGAGCCGGCTCCAAATGGAGCCGGCGGTGTTGCTGCCGTGCGACAGGTGCAGTTGCACCCGTCGTGCTTTTCACTGTCTGCATAGCAGACAGTGAAAAGCTGCATGGGGCCCTGTCATGGGGCCCCTGCAGTGCCCATGCCAGTGGCATGGGCAGTGCAGGGGCCCCCAGGGGCCCCGTGACTCCCCGTACCGCCAGCCTTTTCCTGGGCGGTTCAAACCGCCAGGAAAAGGCTGGCAGTAGGGGGACTCGTAATCCCCTGGCCAGCGCTGCTGGCAGCGCTGCTCTGGCGGATTACAACCGCCGGGGCCATTGTGGCAGGAAACCACCGGCCCCGGCGGTGCCGCCGCGGTCGTAATGACCTGGGAAGCATCGCCAGCTTGTTGGTGGTGCTTCCGTCATAGGGTTGTAATGACCCCCATTATCAGAAAAGACATATAACTCTTGCATCACAAACGGACCTCATACAGATTGCAATGTCTCATAAACCAACACAATACCCCATATACAACACCTATACTGTACACATATCTACCACAACTACAACAGTAAAACACCTTCATTATCACAGCAAACACTTCTCTGTCCATTCCCACTAACACAACCTGCCATTACCCACACAACACAAAACCAGATTATACATTACTTTTAGCCATCCAGATACACACTCCCTGTTCATACTAACCAACAGCACTATCCTCTATTTCCTACTGCCAGACCCCCTTTTATCATGACAATACCTAATCCCAGCCTTCCAATACACCATCTACAAACATCCTTCCCCTCTCTTCACCAATTGCACACAACCATACAATCCTCACACTCTACTCTACCACACATATTACCTCTTCCAGTCATCACAACTTACACAAACTCCCCTGACACACATCTATCCCCTCTTACACACCTCATACATTCATCTCCAAAACACATCAGCACCCCCTGTAATACTCTAATACCGCTCACCAGCGCTAACTCACATACAAATCCTTCACAGAAAAACACTACATCAATACCCCCTCTCACTATTGCACAAAAACAATACATACCACACACATCAGCACATCAAAATAACACAAACTTTCATTATACTTTCCATCACACCCACTCCCACCCTCATGACTGCACAAAGAATACAAATCCTGACTAGTCTCTGCCCCTACATTCTCGCTCTTCACAAACATCTACCACAAGCACCCCAACACAGCAACATTAGTTTACCCGCCTCTCATCCATTGCACAATTTAGAGCCTTACATTATGATCCACATGCTCCTCCACCACCCCTAACCCATACTCCTTCCACACTAAACAGACACAAACAAAATAAACAACATGCCACTCTTAACTTTGCATCCCATTGTCTATTACATATTAAAGGCTACCCTACAAAAAAGTACACTCTTCATGTCTCTCTCAGCCACCAAGTCCACCACCTACACACACAAACCCAACAAAATGCCTCCTAAGCCTGCTGGAGGAGGATCACTATATTGAAAATCAGGACTATTATGACCCTCACACAGTTATCACAACTAACAACACACCTGCTACAAGCTCAAAATATACTGCTCACCCTTCTCCTAAACAAAACAACACCACCACAAGCACACGTTTTCTAAACTGCCAGCTCATAAATGCTCGATCACGCTAAAAGAACAAGCACCACGTCTACAACGTGATCACGAACACACAACCTGACTTACTATTCATAACAGAATCATGGTTGGGAGATGACATGGCCCCAGTGTTGCATGAAGCCGTTCTTCCGGCCATAAAACCATCACATAAAACTGTATAGGCACGAGAGGAAGTGGACTAGCTATGATATTCAAACAAGCAATAAGTCTCAGTAAAACAGACAGCATTTCCATACAAGGCTGTGAAGCCCTCCTCACCAGATGCCACCCTACTATAACTTCCTCCTGTAACTTTCTCCTCCTTTACAGACATCCACCTAACAACTCAACATTCCCAAACACTTTTCTAGATACAGTCTGAAACCTTATTACATTATACTCAAACCTGTGCATTGTTCAGAACCTAAATATTTGGTTTGACAAACCCAGTATGCCCCACCCAAAAGCTATCACCACTGGCTTAGTCGCATTGAACCTACACCAGATTGTACACAATCCCACACACATCGCTGGACACATCCTAGATGTCATTTTTGTGAAGGCTGAACTAGTTACCATTCATAGCATCATACCAATCACATGATCAGACGACCATTTGATAACTTTCCAACATAAAACACCACAAATCAACACACCCCACAGCTACCTACATACATGCACCTCTTGACCATGGAGCAAACTCAATTTTGATGACTTAGAAACACAACTAACAGCCAACACAGATCTAGATACAATTAATTCTGTTACAAAACTTTATGAGTGGCTACAGGAAGCTTTTGATATCATAATACCACTCAGAAAAACTAAACAGGACAAAAGAAAACCAACACCTTGGAGAAACACGGAACTTAAAAAGATAAAGCAACAAATCAGAAGGTTACAGTCAACCTGGCTCAAAACAAACATTCATGACAAACTTCAACTACACAGACTTAACAGAATATACACATCATCAATCAAAATGCTAAAAAGGTACTACTCAGACAGAATTAAAAATGCTAATTCTGCAACCAAATTTCTTTATAAAATTCTCAATGAATTTCGAAAACCTAAATGTATGGAAGGAAGTCATCCCACTACTCAAAATTTCACAAACAAACTGGCAACTCATTACACAACCAAGGCACATTTGACTCCTATTTAAAACAGAAGAAAACCATCAGCAACAATCCCTTTCCTAAAATACCCTCTTAGAATAAACCAACTCAGCCTCTACAGTCCTTCAAACAAATATCACAAGGTGAATTTATGGATTTGGTCAAAGTAAGCAGGCCTTCTGGTTGCCCTTCTGACCCTTGGCCACCACACATCTTCAAGAACATTCTTTTATCTACTTCTGCTGCCACACATGTAAGAAGGATCATCAACAACTCTTTAACTACAGGAACATTTCCTGAAGACCTGAAAAGGCATACATATGACCATTATTAAAGAAAACAAACCTAGATCCACAGGACCACAACAACTACAGACCAATCAAAAATGGACCTTTCCTGGGCAAACTGATAGAAAGAGCAGCATTTGCCCAGCTCTCACAATTCATTGAAGACAATTTCAGACTTTCAAACTGGAATTCTGCCCAGGAAAAGGCACTGTATTGGAATTCATAGCAATCTAAGATGATCTTAAAAACACTGTCAACTGCAATGGAGTTGCTGCACTACTTCTCCTGGACCTCTCAGGTGCCTTTGATACGGTTGACCATGACACCCTAATCCAAAGATGCCATGAAGCCGGCATAGAAGGGACTACTCCCCACTGGATTACATCCTACCTTTAAAACAGATCTAATATTATCTGTTCTCTCCCCTTCTCGTCCAAACCCTACTCACACAAGCAGGGGTCGCCCAAGGATCAATCATTTCACCTTTGCTTTTCAACATCTACATGATTTCCTTACCAGAACTGATCAATGATTTTCAACTCACATGCTACAACTATTCAGATGACACTCAAATACTGCTTAAAGTGAAATGCCCCAAAGATATTGAAAACTCACAAATCTTCAGTTGCCTCAGAGCCACTGATTATTGGATGACTTGAAGCCATCTCAAACTAAATGCCTCCAAAACGGAAATAGTCATATGTAGTGACTGGAAACATTATTACCCACTGTGCACCTGGCCTGACGATCTCGGACCACCGCCTCAAGTATCTGAGGAAGTTAAAAAACTTGGAATTACCATGGACTCCAAATGAACAATGAATGCCCAAGTGGACAAATTAGCACAAACAAGCTTCATCACCTTGATGACTCTGCGACACATCTTCCCCCACCTTGGATTTCCACACAAGGTGCAGGCTACTATCTCCCTTGTATTATCCAAACTGAATTATGTCAATGGTCTCTACCATGGATCATCTCAATCTATCATGAAAAAACTACAAAGTATTCAGAACTCCACTGCCAGGCTACTATTACATATAAAGCCACAAGCCCACATGTCCCCTGCCTTGAAAGCACTACACTGGTTACACGTTGCCAGAAGATCCCCCTTCAAGCTGCTTTGTATCACCCACAAAGCTACACATGGAACAGGATTGCTTTTTATCAGAAACAAAATAACCAAATACATTCCACAAAGAAACCTCCGCTGAAGATTGGCACCCGCCTTACAACACCACCATACAAGAAAAAGACTATAGGTGGTACATCCTTCTCTGTTCAAGCAGCCAAACTATGGAATTCATTACCCCCAAATATAAGATCCACGGATAACTATCTTGTCTTCAGAAGACTACCCAAGAGTTGGCTCTTTCACTCATAACCACCATATTCAAACAGCATCGGACTGCATATGCCTGTTTTGATAAATATTTTTAATGTAATTATGAGAATATTCTAAATATGTATATTTCTTTAGGAAATATGTATCGCTACTATGTCATAACAATAAATTGCACACATACTCTTTAAACCTGTTTAACAAATGTATATTTACTCACGGTTAAATACGTATATGTATATGTATGTATACATATATATATATATGTGTGTGTATATGTGTGCATATACATACTGTATATATGTGTATGTTATTCTATGCTTAAGATGTTCATAGGTCATTGCATAGCTCCTAGATAAGTTGTCATGTGAGATATTTATATTTATGAATCCGTGCTCTCGTTTTACATCACACTGATAAAATGTTTTATTATCATAAACATTTCACTATTCAAAAATTGAGGAAAGATAAATAAATGTTAGAAAGGTACACTTATTAATTAACTTCAAATATTACATATCTTGAAAGTCTGTGTTTATACAACACTACTTTTCTTCTCATAGTATACCCATTATTATATTCCTTGAACATATATTCCCTTTCTATGTATATAAATATCTATTTATTTATTACTCTAGTCCTACTGTACTATAGAAACATGCAATAAAAATAAATAAAATAACATCTATAAATACATTTCAAATTATAAATAAGTAAATTAAAGTAATAATATTAATAATAATTATAATAATAATAATAAATAAATTAAATAAAAATAATGATTACAAATGTGTATATATATATATATATATATATATATATATATATATATATATATATATAAATAAATACATAAATAAAATTATAAATAAATACAAATAATTTACTCTCTTGTAAGCTTTACTTTGTCTACTCATCACCATATGTCATGTCTCTATCAATCTATCCTCCATCCCCACTCTGACTCATCCCAAACCCATTCTACTACTTTCATCTCCAAAGTAACCCTGCCTAAGCTCTTCCCTCCTCTTCCACATCTAGCTCACCCAAACCTCAGTTTACTACCATGATCTCCCAAACACCCCTACTACATTCTCCCTCATTTATCTCACCTTTGACTCATCCAAAACCCCTTCTGCTACTATGATCTCTCTAACCCTTTTCACAGACTCTTCCCTCCTCCATCTCTTCTTTACTCATCCCAAGCTTGATCCCATTACTATAAACTCCCAATTAACACTTCTGGATTCTTCCCTCCTCTATCCCTCCATTACTCTAGCCAATCCAACTAACAAACTCACATATCCTCTGCTCAAATTAACTCATAATAATACTAAAACTGTACTCATATTCCCCTATACTAATCCACCAATAATTCCTCTCGGGTTCCAGAGTAGCGAGCTAATCGCCGAAAAGCGATTTGACGGCTTGTCAGGGGTAGTAAGCACTATATAAATACTTTTACAATACAATACAATACAATCTACTGTAACCAACCCCACTCCAATCCAATCCACTCCACATTTAATCCACCCCACTCCAGTCTAGTCCTTTCCACTCAAAACCAGCTTAATCTACCCCACACCAATCCAATCCACTCCACACAATCCAATCCATCCCACTCCAATCCAACCCACCCACCCACCTCCAATCTACTCCGCCCCACTCCAATGCCATCCACCCCACTCCAGTTCAATTCACCCCACCCCACTCTAATGCAACCCACCCCAAACCAGTCCAGCACATTTAGTAAAATCCACCCCACCCTAGTCAGCCCCACTCAAGCCAGTCCTCCCCACTCAATCCAATCCACCCACTCCAGGATCAAAAGCGGGCTGCCAAAGATTTTCGCGGAGACCTACTCTAGTATTGGTCGAGATAGTCTGGGGGTCAGACCAACCAAACCACAATTTCAAAGTAAATCTAATAAAGATTCTACCAAGCAAGCTCCTGAGGATAGTAAGAAATGCTGGGATAGAAAACAACAAACACCCAAAACAGAAAGGGGCGAATCTCCTTAACTGGAGTCCCCACAGAATAGATATAATCTCAGAAATAGAGATAATATAAAAACGCCTGATAGATATCAATTTACTGATACCGGCCGATCTCGTTCCTATCAGGACTCATCAGAAAAACGCAGTGAGAAAGGTGGGCGGTCGGAGCAAAGCACTGAGTATGTGAAACCGAGACGGGAATCACAACACTCAACAGAGGTTTCTATTAAAAAGGAAGAGAACATGCCACTCAAGAAGAGGGTTATCTTGAAGAACAAGGAGTGGGCACTAGCGCTAATAGACAGCGAGGCAGAGGTCACAATAGTTCGCTGGAATCTTCTAGAGCATCTGGAGGTGAAAGCAACTGATGACTTCCTACAAGTGGAAACTGCGGACACGCGTGTCTCCACGCCGGACAGGGTGTACAGAGTAACGTTACAATTGGAATGAGACATTGAACGCACAATAGACACAATCTTTTGGGATCGCGTAGTAAACATATATGATATTTTGTTGGCCGAACAAGATTGGCCACCTGAATTTGTCTGTACCTTCCCATATGGGGAAGATGTTATTAAACCTTCTTTCTCGCCCCTTGTTCCTGAGGAACTCGCAGAAACTTACGATTGGGCATTGGCACAGGTACCCGTGTTATATCGCAACCACATAGGATGGGACAAAGACTCCCCCTACCATTGAACGCACAATAGACACAATCTTTTGGGATCGCGTAGTAAACATATATGATATTTTGTTGGCCGAACAAGATTGGCCACCTGAATTTGTCTGTACCTTCCCATATGGGGAAGATGTTATTAAACCTTCTTTCTCGCCCCTTGTTCCGGAGGAACTCGCAGAAACTTACGATTGGGCATTGGCACAGGTACCCGTGTTATATCGCAACCACATAGGATGGGACAAAGACTCCCCCTACCATGTCATTCCGATTAAAAACCAACCCCAACCTCAACCCCAATATCCAGTAAGACATGATGCTAAAGCACCCGTGAGGGAAATCCTCACACAATTGGAGTACCAGGGCGTAATCGAACCCTATGTCTCACCTATGAATAATCCTTTATTCCCAGTAGCTAAACCGGACCATTCGTACACAATAGTCTTAGACTACAGACATTTAACCAGTCATACATGCACATATGCTATACAAAACTCACATAGCACAGCACTTATGAACAACACAGTGTGCAAAAAATACAAAACAACACTGGATATTTCCAATGGTTTCTTCTGCCAAAATATAGCGCCTGAGAGTAGAGACTTAACTAGTTTCAGCACACTAGGCTCCCAGAAAAAAATCTGTAGTTTACCCCAGGAGTAGAAGAACAGTCCAGGACTGTTCGCAGCTTGTGTGACTTCAATATTGCACGACATTGACCCTGAAGCATTGTCCTATGTAGATGATATTTATCTCACGGATGATACATTACTGCAACATTTAAGACGGGTAGCCCGCATTGTTGTGGGATTTGCCGAGTTCGGCTACAAATTCAATTTCAAAAAGACAAAAAAATAGCCTTCCTTAGCGTCTTGTTTTTGGGATATGAGCTATTGAGTGAAGAAAAGAGTCTATTGCCACAATTCTTGGAAAAGTGTGCACAATTACAACCTCCAAATACCATTTAAAAAACTCCAATATCTATTGGGTTTCCTAAATTTTGGCAGAACTTACATTCTTGATTATGCAACACGCATAACCCTTATAGGATTTGATAGGTCCTGACTTTTCAAATAAATTTGGGACAGACGAACACACGTATACTCAGAGCTTTGCAAACAGACATGCTTGCAGCACAACATTTACACACAAGGGACAACAAAACACATTTGGTCATCAGAGTAATTGCTGGTGCCATTGGTTTCACCTATGTAACTTTTAATGAGGGTGAGACAGTCCCCCCTATAGCATACAAATCACATTTGTACTCAGCAACAGAACAACACTTTGCTCCCACTGAGAAAATTCTCACGGCTGTCATTAAAGAAAGACCTCTGGCCCAGGGCAAACGCATTATTGTCATCTCTCCAATTCCAGCCCTTAGGGCTGTTACTAAAGCTAGCGTTCCAAACGCTAAAGCACTACATCCACGTTGGATACAATGGGCAACGTCTTTGACAGCCACTGATGTAGACTAAATTTTTGACCCAAAATGACAAACTCAAGAATTTTTGCAATATAAACTACCTAGTGATCAGTATCAAAGAGTCATGTACACCGATGGCTCTGCGCAACCTGCAATTGGCACAAAGCATTAATACTCTGCTGCTTGCGCAGTCCTAAGTGACTCCATGGAGGATAATACATTTTGTCCCCAACATATGTTCACGCAAACCCTAGGGGATTGCACCGCACAACTAGCAGAGCTAAAGGCTCTGGTGATGGCACTGGAACACACGGATCATGCGCATCTAACACTGATTGCATGTGATTCGTACTACTGTGTCCAGTCCTTCAGCGAATACCTGCATTACTGGCACCAGAATGGGTTCAGAGATTCTAAAGGCAACACCATTAAACAGACTTCTGTGGGGGAAAGTAGCGGATCTGAAGGAAACACTACCAAATGTCCATGCTGTACATACACTTGGGCACCATCGCATTGGAATACACGTTTCTGGGAATACACCAGCTCATGACACCACAAAGTCAGCAGTAGCTTTGGCCACTGTTGCTGCAGTAACCCACTTAGGTGCGAAACCGGATTAGGATATATGGGCTGCCGTGAAAGCTACGGGCGAAGGTATGCCCTACCCAAAAGCATGTCCTGCTAAATATTCCTACCAAATGGGAGGCTGCCTAAATGCTGAGGTAAAAATACCAGGCATAGGGGTTCGAGAAATTCCCAACAAAGACATACGACCAGAGTTGACTAAAGCAGCGCATGAGGGGGCAGCATCTGCCCATGCTGGTATGGCAGCTACAATATCATTGTTATAAGCCAGTGTTTGGTGGCCAGGCCTATACAAAGATGCCAAGCAGTATGTCCTTTGTTGTGACATCTGCCAAAAAATTTAAGTTTCCGCTGCTAAACACCCACCGCAGACACCCCTCCTAATTTCAAACAAACCTTTACAATGTGTGTACTTGGACCATTGTGGTCCCCTAACACCGGACAGTGCATACAAATACATTTTAGTCGCTGTTGACTCTTGCTCCAGATTTCTATGGGTGTGGCCACAATGTGTGGCTGACGCTCAGACTGTTATTAAAGATTTGCGAGTCTTTATCGGTACATATGCAGTTGCGGCTTCCCACTCGGACGGGGGCCCTGCTTTTGCCTCAAGTGCATTAAGGGACGCCATTGCTTCGTTAGGGGTCCAACTCCAGTACTCGTCTCCATTTCATCTGAAGGGAAATAGTATTGTGGAGCAATTAAACCTTGATTTTAAGCAGTCCTTAACAGCAAGAGTCCTATGTACGGGTCATAGTTGGCTCAATCGCCTGTATGGAGTCCAGAGAGCACTTAACAATCTGCCGAGAAGGTCCCTGGGGGGATCGTACTTCATATGAGTGCCTGTTCGGAACCTGAATGTATGTTTCAGATCTTGATGGCCCTGGCGTGGAGCAGGCAGAAACACCCTTTGACATAAATGAACGTGTCACTGTCTTACAGGAAGTGCAACAGTTCCGTGATGACAATGCTTCAGCCAGTGCTGCCTTCACAGGAATTAAAGATGTACCTGTAACACCTACAGGCTGGATTCCTAAAGTTGGGGATCTAGTACATGAAAAGGTTGCTGTGAAAAAGGAGTTTGGTCCTTCTTATCTTGCACCAGTCCCAGCCTTGGGAATACACGGTACCAGAACTGTCATTATACCACCATTGGCTAGTGCCAAAGAAAATCGTTTTGTATCTATCGACTATGTCAAATTACACCATTTGGCCGATCTTGCACAGCAGACCATGAGAAACAGCCAGTTGTTACTGAATCCCTCTAACTACTGGTCAAGAAGTCCCGCTACAAGTTGTGAGCAGCAACGCTAACACCTCTCCGAGCTTGGGGAGAGATGAAAATGATCTTGCATTAATTCCTCTAACATCTGTTTCAACAGATAATACAGAAACAATTGATCGATTTGACACAACTTCAACACAGACGGATGGCGTCATTTATTCTGAATCACTGCGGGAAACACCCACCGGTTTTCCACCTACAAACAGCACTCCAGCTTTTGCACAAACTGCTTCTGGATACTTTGCCAATATCAACGACACGGTTTCGGACTCATTGGCCTCTTCTACACCTGAACTGTCAAAAACACGTAAGCTGATAAACTGGCCTAAATCAAATCACTTTATTTTTCCATGGAACTATCTGTGGCTGTCTTTGACTGTACTGGCTTTCCTGCTTTGGTTTGGGTTTGTTCTAACATTCTTTTTATTAATACATGGTCATTTTCTTCCTGAAAGAGCAACAGTTGAACTTGTGGATGAGGTCTTAAAACCAAATTTTTCTTCTCACAAGGTCCGCAGAGACTTGTCTTTTGTGAACATTTCTGCTATACTAATTCCTGATGGGATTGTTTGGGATAAAGTAACATTTGATATATACGACCCTACAGAGGTCATTCAAATACCATATGTTTTTAAACTTTCAATGAATGATGTAATAATACCCGGAGTTGTTTCTGATGATTGGGATGTGAAAACAGTTGATTCTATGATGACTGAGTTACAGTATTACAATGCATTTGAAAATGAATATGTTTGCCAGTCTAAAGAGAATTATAGTTATATGTTTTGCTATAATTATTATGGGCACTATTTCATCCACAGAGCAAGTACCCCAAAGACTGTTTTTAATTACACACAATGGGAACATTGTCCGACTCCACCACAAGGGAGTTCTAAAACATACTTTGATAAGTTTGCATATTTTTCTGGGCACAGTGTTAAAAATGCTGAGTCATATTATTTTAAATTGCCATCAATTGAAAATGTACGAATATTATTGACTAATACGAAATGTATCTATTTGGATTCCTTTGTTTCCTGGTTGACTATAGAAGGCTATGAATAGCTATGAATATTGGCTGAAGTCGATTGAGTTACAAAGTGTGTGGGGAACTAAACATTGGCAAATATGGGGGAAGGAAGCTTTATTTAGAGCATGCCTGATACCTGTTCAAATAATATTTTTAAATGAAACTGTACAACAAACAAGTTGTTTAGGCTTAGCTAAGATTAAAGAATTGAATGCGCCCAGTATTCCTGCCCCTGCAAAATTTCACAAATGGCAAAATTAAATCAATGCAACTGAAGATCAGCTCAATGAGTGGGTCCAGAATGGTAAGTTTAATGCTTCACTGTAACGTCCTGGTGGGTGGTTATTGTGGCCAATAGATATCAATATGTGACATAAACATTTTCCAAACTCCACAGGAGTTTTAGAACTAGTAGGCCGGACCCTCGCTACATATCATCCGAACATGCAGGTATAGTAACAACATACAGTTTAGGGAAACTATGCCAGCAATGGATGAAGAGTTCCTCAGTAGATGTGGTTAAAGAACACCTCAGTCTCCTGTCTAATAACACCGACTTACAGGACTTCCTGTTAGGCTCCAGAAAAAAATGCAATAGGCGCTTCTTATATGAAGTATATAATGAAATTTGGAAACTTTCCCAACAAGAAGCTGCTGCCTGGTTAAGGCAAATAGACCAGGAAAAATTACAGAAGGAATTAGCTGTTGTAGATAATGGGATTAATACCCTGTCCGACCGGATAAACACCCTAAATAACATTGTCTCTTCTGCTATAGACATAATACAAACTGATATGTCTTCTTTACACCATGGACAATGTCAACTGAGGTCCATTATGCAATTGGGTTGGACACTTCATACACTGAAGGCAGGTCGCGTTCCCTGGCAACATGTTAGCGCAAGGGACATATTTACTACATTCAATTTAACGTGCCAACAACAACCGATGGCTAAGAAAGAAGTGACGTATGTCATGTTAAACATCGAAAAGTTAGAAAAGTTGCCTTTTACTGTGGCTGAAATGCCATCTGCTGAATGGTTAATACACGGGGTCATTAATCTGCTTATTTCCACACTACAATTCATGTCCTGTTTAAAACACATTCCGGTAGGCAGCTATGAAAGGCTGGGAGATAGTTACATCCATGAGGTGTGGGAGCTGCCTTTCTCGTACAACTGTCTCAGTGGCATGAAAGAGGTCTTTCTTGGCGGTAGTAAATGCGTGACTTCTGTCAGCCATTTGATGGTTTGAAAACAGCTGTCCTTGCACGGGGCGTGTAACGCTTCTGCAGCAAACTTGGCTTGTTATCTGAAGGGAGTTCCAGTCCCCTTGATTAGACCTGCGTTCCAGGTGCTTTCACATGGCAACTCTAATCTCCTCAATGGTGAAGACTGTTGTGGGATGCAAGCCGGAATAGTTTATGTTGTTTCGGTTTCTAAGATTGTTACATGATGCAGGAACATACTTTTTTTCTCCCACTAGACTTAAAGAGGTAGCTGACATCTGGCCCCATATTGCTACTTCTAATGTGAATTTTGACAAGTTGAGCAGACTCAAAGCTTTATTGTTTCAAAAAAATGTGGCCCTTACATCTGCACATGAGACCTAAGCACTTCAGGTGGCAAGGTCGTCAGCAGAGATACAGTCCCTTTTAAGCACCAACTTTCCGAGACACTTTGGTGAACTCGTGGGATGAATATTTAATGCGTCCAGTACTACTGGAATTGCAAATTCTTTAAGCCTGTTTGTTCTGGTTTCATTCACACCCTGTCCCCCATATTCGGTTTAATACCATCAGCCATCCACTCAATATTCTCCACTATTTTCAGGGGATTTCCAATAACTTTGGCTATAATACTTGGCATTTTGTTATTGCTATTTTTTATTCGCAATGGCTTTCCCGCCGCAACAAGGAAGAATGATGGTGCTCCCACCAGTGCAGCTGTGTTGTGAATGCATGATGCAGTACTTTGGAGCAACACTCCTGGAGCAATTGGAGTGTGGGTGGTCCCTTTTATTCAGACAGGTTTTGCTTTGTGGGCAGCCCGTGTTTCGGTGCCTTTGGTGTTCGTTCGAACATGCACTGAAAGTTTGTCTTTCTACGCAGTGCTTGCTTTCATTGGACACTGATCTGTTGATTTTCTCGCTGAGGGTTCATTACTGGACATGCACTTTGAGGGTGCGTTTGCTACAGGAAACTGTTTATGAGTTGCCCTTCCTGGAGGATGCAGCTCTGAACTCATTACAGGGCACACCACAGAATGCTGCTGCCTTGGCTGAGGCTCAGGCTATGGAACACAACTGCTCCTTGGTCGTTCTTGGCAATGCCTTATCAACTTTAACACCTACCAAAGTGGAAAATGTCCTGACCTCCATTGTCCCGGATTCAATTGTCAACTTTCAAAATTACACTGACTCTTGAAATTCGGCCCCTTTTTTATGCCACATGTTAACATTTTAAATTGTCCTTTTAGATATGCTCATGTGTCCTTTGAACTTGTCATTATTGACACTTTTTACACATATATCTTAGGTTGAGTTTTAGTAACTTTTATATATATTTAGGCTTTGAACCACCTTCAACCGACAAAGGGAGGGTGTTGTGTAGCCATTTTAGTTATAGCTTCATGCACGTTATTTTGGCATACTAGGCCTGCCGCTGTGCACTTTAACCTAGATATATTTTATTCAGCTTCATTTATTATTTTACCAATAGCCACTTTGTGGTCTTGTGTTATTCCTCTTTTTCTAGCTGTTTTCGCCTAGGCCAGTACTATGTTCTCAAACAAGACATTCTTGTCCACTCTGTGCTTCTTTCAAGGGTGCAGTAAGATAGGTTGCCGATGAACATGGTAAACGTTTTGTCTCTGGTATTCATAGAAAAACACACATCATTACGTAGGGACATTTTCTCAGAACATCAGCTGTTTTATTATAAAAACACTTCCCTGTCCCTTACATGTTAGAGGGAGATTCCAGCCAGAGGACCATGACTGTATGCTGATTGCTGACCACTTTGCTGCAGCTGCTTATGCAGACTTCAGGCCTTTGCTCAGGTATGGGGGACGATGTCTTCCCAGGAGAACCTGAAGGGCAGAACTAGAGCTTAATCTGCTGTGCTTTACTGTAGCCTAGGTAGGAATTAGTTTATTGACTCTAGTGACAATATGGTAGCGTTATATCTATGCTTTACTATCCTTGTCACAATTCTAATTCTGTCATGCTCTACCGTCCTGGTTATTGCAGTACATGCTTTGTTATCTAAGATGCAGTTGCTTCATTAAAACCCTATTGAAACATATACTGCCTCTGTTTGCTATTGTATATGTGAGACTAATGTAACTGAGAGAAAAAGGATGAGACCTGAGTTACCATGATTTCCTTGAGGAGTTAATTATGTCATGCGCTCAGCTGCCCAATCATCCCTGCTCTTGGGTAGAGATAAGGCACTGCTAGTTAGCAGGAGAAAAACCCGGATTAGGGCGACAGTTGTCACCTGTAGTGGGTTAAGACTCAGTCTCCCACACCGCAGGCAGTTCTGCCACTCAAATCCAGTAGTCCCGTTAGAATAATGACAGCCTACGTGACAAATCCAGCAAAGTAAATTGAGGCCCATGGAAAGTAATGGGTGCGTCATTTTAATGCCTGCTCTGAGAAGGCATTAAAAATTATGCTAAAAATGGCACAGTGAAATGTCAATTTCACTGCGCCATTTTTATGGGCTTCCTTGTGGGGGAATGCCCCCCTTGCATACATTATGCCTGGTGCAGGCATAATGTGAGGCAAAGGGTTACAAAGGGGTGCAATGTAGCTGAATTAGTAGAACATTGTGATCCATGTTATGTTTTTTAACAAAAGCACCAAAATGTATCTATTTGCTGTAGCCATTACTTTCCCAAATACAGATTTCATGATCAGATATTCTCGATACTCTATCAGGCTTCATTGTTCGGCAGATGTCCTTCTCAAAAACTGCACCATACTTTTCTGTTACCAGATCTCTGTTGGCTGTCTTCAAGGACCTACAGAAATCTGGTGGAAAAGAGAGAGGCTGGTCCCCATCTGCACTGTGTAGTGTAGGATGTGAGTGTTCAGTCAAATCTGCCTGCAGAGAAGCTGCCAACAATGTTCATGCATCAGTTTTCCAGCATAGATGCAGTTCTCTGGAACTTACGAGGTGAAGATCCATCTGTTTGTCTGATATTCCACCTCAACTCATTTTCTTCTATTCTTTTCGACTGCGCAGAAGCTTTTCAGGTTCCATAGCATTAAGGGCCAGATTTACAAGAAAGTGGTGCGCCACTGCGCCAAATTTGGCCGTGCTGTGTCACTTTAGAAACACAGGGATAAGCTGTATTTATTTACACCTGTATTTCCCCTTGCGCTGGTGCTAAATGTAGCTGCCTAGCGCCAAAACAGGCACCCTTGAACCATAGTGCAAGGGTGCCTGCGTTGAAGGGATTGATTGCTTATGTGCAGGAAGGTGTTCCTTCCTGCACATAAACATCAATAATGGGGATTTGTTACTTCTATGTGTAGGCAGAATGCAGTACACGTAGAAGAAGCTAATCATCATAATTTAATGATTGTTTATGTGCAGGAAGGGACATCTTCCTACACATAAACAGTCATTCATGGCGTTTTGGTCTTTCTGTGTGTGCTGCAGTAGAAAGTAATTCTCCTCATTGCGCCATGCTAAAGCCCCCCCTGGGGTGTCGTTTTTGGTACTGCCTCAGGTTTACGAATCCTCGTAAATATGGAGCAGCGTCAAAAAGCAGTAGGTGTTGCGTGGGTATGGCCACAGAAAAACACCCATTGCATGCCCCTTATCTGGAAAAAACTGCTTCGGGGGGCCCGTATTTACAAGTAAGCACTGAGTCACAAAACTATGGTGTAGGGTCTGCACTACCCGAGCGCCACTAAAAGTGATGCTCCGCTGGCGCAAGGGGCTTGGAAATATATCTAAGTTTCTTGCAAGGCAGTGCTCGCTACTGAGTATAAGAGATGTCAGTAATAACAGTTCCTGGGAACCTGTCGTGAAGGCTTATTCCCAGTGTTTAGTCGGTCAGTGTTTTGGAAGGGGCGTCTCCTCCATAAGGGCGGAGTAGCGTCGACCCCCCCACTTCAGCAGTGACAGCTGCAAACCTTTTCCACAAAAACGATAATAAAATTTGTTTATTATCATTTTTGGGCAAAGGGGACGGGGCCACAGGGGGCGACGAGCAATGAGGAGGAGTGCTCAGCACTCCCCCTCAGAGCGCATGTATGTTTGGCCGGCCATATCGGGCTGGCCAAACAAACATGCGCACGGGGCTCTCTCTAGCCCAGCAACATAGTTGCTGGGCTGGAGAGAACATGCACAGGCTCCAAGTCTGCCTAGGAGTGCCCTGCCAATCCTGACGCTGCTCTGAACAGCGTCAGGATTGGCACAAGGTAGGCTGGGAGCCTGTGCCTGCAGGCAGCGAAGAGGAGAGGAGCCGTGCGGTTCTGAAGGTGGCGGCGACGCAGGTAATTTTTTTTTTTTTATTTAATCTCACCCCTCTCTTTTCCCCCTGTTAATCCCCCTCCCGCCCCTGTGCTCCACCCCACCCCTTCACCGTTACGCAAACCGCAGGTGTGTTTTGTGTGTAATTTTGCAAACATAAAGCAGAATTGCTTAAAGTTTAATGAAATTCGCTTCCATATATCTGGTTTGAAAATCGAATTTAAGGGCTTACAACGTGATCAAATGTTGCAGGAACCAAAAGTAGAGTGACTTCAAGAAAAATTTACTTCTGCACGATAGTTTCTGTACGAAATAGTTTCTCTCGGACAAAAAACCTGCAACATTTTTCTCACACGGCCATTCTTCCATTGATCTCCACAGGGATTATGCACTTTCCGACTGTATTTATGCTGGCCCTTTTGATGCTATTTTGGGTTTCTTTTTTGATTCTGGACCCATAACCATCTCGGATTAAGTCTTCTTTGTGGGAAGTTTAAGCATCTTTGGCATGGTGGCATCATGGCTTACTGTGTATTTTGTTGTATGACATGAAGGGCATCCAGCAGGTGTTGTGCAGGAAGGTGTCTTTTGGCACTGATAGGATCAGGGACATAATGGAGGCCCCTGCAGCCCCTGTGGTGTAGGGGGACCCCGAACCCATTCACCTCAAATGGGGCCCCGTTGGGCTGGCCACCTGCAAACAAATAAAACACTCAGAAGCAACTAGGCTTTTAGGGAATGGGTAATGGGGACCCATCACCTGACCTTGCAGGGGGGACCTGATGTTTTGTTATCCCATTGCATCAGACGTCTCATATTTCCATGGATAGTCATGGTTTTTAAAAGGCCTGTCCAGGTGCCCAGAGGCTTTCTTTAATTTTAAATACATGTCACGGTTTTGGGGACAAAGATTTAGTAAGCCTGCAAAGGAGAATTAAAAGGATACTCTTGTTAAGTATTTTAGCTGTTTCAGGCATCACAGCTGCCATGGATAGCTGTTAGGTAAATGTAGCTTATAAATGTGTGTGTGTGTGTACATACACACACACACACGCACACTTACAAGGCTTCTGAAAAATCAGGACAGATGGGACATAGAAGTAAAGCTAAAGCATTTAGTCAGACTTTTATGGCTGGATTTTTCCGTAATTGCTTTTTAATAATTTGGTCACCCTAGCCACTGAGCACTGGGCACTGTCAGCAGAGTACCCTATTTTGATTTTGTAAGTGTACTTAAACCCCTCCCAGATGTGCCAAAGGGACCAACTTCCACCCGGCCATTTCCCCCATTACCCTTTTCTCGCTCTCTTCCGTACCCCTTTTTGGGAACAGAAATAGCAGTAGACTTTATTGGGATACAAACATCTACAGTTTTTATTATCTTATCCATCATCAACACATAAAATCACAATATTGCTCCTTAACATCAATGCACAACAGGTTTCTAAATCTTCATGATGCCCCACGGTCTGTATGATTTTGTTGAATACCAGTGTTAGTCACAGCCTTTCCTGTTGAGAGCTCTTTGGTTCGGTAGTCAGTGCTTTGTGGCTAGGCTTCCCTTGCTACCAAATTGCAGTGGGTGACCTTCTTACCATTTCCATGCAGCAAGTGCCGTGTCTGCCCACTGCTAACCCCTTGTTGGCCTTTTTGTCTGCTCCCCCGTGTCCCTGTTGTGAAGCGTCCCAAGGACTACTCCTCTGGATATCGTGCTCTCCGACCGGCTGTGTTTAGGTCCGCCAGGCTGTCTGTGGGTACATGAACATAGGCCGCTCCCCCTTCCTACCTGCTCTACTGAAAACCTATTTGTTCTAGCGCTCCTGTGATGTTTAACAGGAACATGTCCGTGCCTACCCCTCTAAGGTGGACGCCGTCTGCCTCATAAAACCCTGATATCCTAAGATTGATGAACCCTTGCTTATGAAACCCAAGGAGTTAGCCCTGCATAATTTGGACATTGAGGTGTTCAATTTTCTCCTGACCCTCTCCACTGCGCCAGGATCCTTGGCCCCCCTCCATTCGGACCACAAGATGTCCAAGGGGCGTAGTTGGCGTGTTACTGCTGAGAGGCCTAATGCCATTGTACCAAGCAGGTCCTTCCTACCTAAGCCAGTCGGATCGTAACCCACTCAAGTGTATTACTACAGCGGCTGGTCTGCCTTCCCGCCTCAAGGTAATTTAACGGTGAGGAGCAATTAGGCCATCTCATAACCGACTGGCCCAGCCACGACACTGCTGTGTCCTTCAACCCGAGTCTTCTGTCGTCCTTCTTTAATCCCACTGATGTGCCCATGATACATATGAGTGTCCAATGATCCATACTCTTCACCCAGTGACAGTAGGGCCTATTATGAGTTTGAGTTTGCCTAATAGCTGTTGCAGCTCGCCCAGCTTAACGTTCTGTTTTTTCCAGCATAGCTGCAAAGCCCTGCTTAAGTTTGTTTACCTTAGTTGAGGTTTCAACTCCTTTCACCATATCTAGTTTTGTGCCCAAGAATGAAAAACATGTGAATAACCCTCCATCTTGTCCTTTGCCAACGGCACCACCAGCTCTTTCGCTAGTGCCATAAAGGCCTACAACAGATCCTCACACTCACTGGTGCTTACCCTCCCAATAAATAGGAAGTCATCTAGGTAATGTGTGCACCTTCCACTGTAGCACCTCTGAAGCAAGACCCATTCCAAGAAAGCGATAAATGCTCAAAGTATGCACATGAGATGGCCCTGCCCATAGGCAAGCATTTGTTGTAATAAAAACCACCATCCAGGTGAAAACCCAGTAGGTGGTAACTGTTGGGATGCACAGGCAGGAGGCGAAAGGCTGATTCAATGTCACTGTTTGCTAGCGGGCACCCTTTCATACAGTCTTAATCTGATCTATAGTGTTGTCCACTGACACATATGGCACCACACAGCTGTCTGGGTCAAGACCGTCATTCACAGAGCCTCCAGGGGGTTATGACAGGTGGTGAATCAGTCTGAACTTACCGTCTCTGTTTTCCTTTCTTCTTGGATACTCCTAAGTAAGCATAGCAGGTACTGGTTGTGGATAGTGGTGGGTAGCAATCTTGGGCTCAGCCAGCGCCCACTTTCCCCAGGCTCTGCTTCGTGTGATCTATTTCTTACTGCCATTGTCCTTCCCATCACCTGCTGCCTTGGATTTTCTACACTCAACAGCTGGGTGGGCCCCCCACAATTGCCCCAGCTGTGCTGAAATTTGAAGGCCTGCCCCACCTACATTCGTCCTTGTCATACTTCCAGCAGATTTCAATGTTTGCTCCTGGTATGGTTCTTAGTTTTGCTGCTTTGGGTGAACTTTTCCTGCTGATTTTGTTCCCCTGGAGGGACAAATATTATGGTCTTTTTAGTTCACCCCTCCCTAGCTGCCACCATATGATTTGTGGAATCTTCTACATCCTGCTGATCCAACCCAATGACCGTCCACGTCTACATCTTCTCACTGAACCTTTCGTCATTGCGCACCCTGATATTTTAACTTAGCTGCATGTACCCTTTGCTCGTGAAAAAAAACAGCCCTGCTGCACTCAAGGGGAATTTTTCCACAAACACGCAGCCTAGGATGCTGAATACTCTTAACCAGTTTTCTATTGACCTTTCTACCCTTGGTTGGCGCCTCTCTTTTCTGTCTTCATCCTTTTTATCATTGATGGTCAAGTCCAGACCCACTTGCCGCACCTAGAGGAAGGAAAGGATGTCTATAAACTCCTTTCTCCATATCCTTCTTTTATAACCCCTAGTGGTGTCAGATTAGTAAGCCCAGTTTCTTTGGCCATTATGGGTAGGTCCCCGGGAGAAGGTCTGATGTATTCGCTCGCCGGTGTCCCTGTACTCGTCCCTTGGGCTGCCCCACCGACCCAGGCTTTTGATGAGTCTGCCCCTTGTGATGGAGTCTCTTCTTGTCCAATCGCTTGCCCCTCTGTTGTGCTGCTGTCTTCAGTCTTATCCTGCTTTTCCCCGGGTGCCTGCATTTCTTTGTCTGAATCCCTGGCTGCCCCTGTTTCCCCACCTGTGTCCCTAAATGTGCTATTCCCTGAGTGCTTCACGCCGCACTAACTGCTCACCCTCTCGTGCTGTCAGATTCTCTTGTGTTGTTTCCGAGAACACTGCCGTACTGGCACCAGGTGTGCTGCCCTGCTCCACTTCCTGGTCCTCATTGCTCTTCCCCTTTGCTGCCCCTTTGGCTCCCCGAGGAAGCTAAGGGGTCCTCCTGTTGCTTTGGCCCACTGCAGTGGGGGCCCACTTTGAAGGTATCGGTCATTGAGGTGCCTTTTCCCTTCCTTGGGCCCCAGGCCGTTGTGTGTGCTGTGGGGTGCCAATCTGGCTACATCCACCCTGCGCCTGAGCACTTCGAGGGGACACCCCTCTTTTTTCTATGCTTCTGCTGTTTCTCCACCACTTCTGCCTCTTGGCCGCCCCATCGTCTCTTTGTTGGGCCATGTTCAGTTGCTCCCACTTCCCTTTTGTTGCCCATGCCTCCTCGTCGCTTGGATAATAGTTCATTCGCTCTCAGCAGCAGTTTCTCCAGGTCGTTATCCAGCTTTGGCCCCCTGGTGCGCTCCTGCATTGGTTCCCCTTGTTCGTTGTACATCAGTCTCCATCTGTGCCTCAGCATCATCCCTGTAACGTGCAGTGGGCTTCCTGACCCGCACCTTGCTTGAGGGCTTACAAAGGTCAGCCATTGTCAACCCCTGATGGTTAAAATAACGTGAAACTCTTAGATGCCCTAAAACTCAGATTCCCGCGGAGCCAGTTTACCCTTACTACCTGCCTGTAATTGGTCCATCTGATGTAACCAGTGGGCTCAGGCTACCTCAGATTAGGGAAATAGACTACCACCCAGTCTGCACGACTCTCTCGTGACTGCCTTTCTTTGGTGTGATTGCTCCTAGAGTGAATCTGCCATTGGTGCAAGCACGGGCATAGAGGTTCTACACAGACACTATGTCAGTGTTATCGTTCCAGAACTACAATTCCCAGCAACCCCAAACGCCCAGGTAGCATTGCAGAAGGCCACTAAAGATGACTGTGATAGCAACAGTACCATTCGCAATAGTGCTCCCCAATGCTTCCTGATGCTGGCGTGCCATTGCCCTTGTCTATTAACTCCGCTGACCTGCATGCTTACTGGTATGCATCCCCGGATTTAGCGATTGTATACGTGGTATACGTGGTGACACGTTCCTTTTGGATTACACTTTACTGAGCTTGACTTTACTCTGAATTGCTTTTGAATGCAACTTCTAGTATTACTACGTATCCTGTACCTTCACACTATTTAAATTAAATCTTTATTTTTCGTATTTAAATTAAATCTTTATTTTTCGTATAAGGCTTGTGATGTCATTTTGCATTTTCATTTTGAGTTTCCTTTTTTCTGCTTTTGTTTTACATAGCACAATGTAACTTCTAAACCTTTGAAGAGCAGAGCTGAACCATCTTTCTGACATTCTCCTGCCTGCACTACTTACCCAAGTCTTTGGTCTGCGGCTTCGCTCCCTTGTTACACTGGGATGCTTTAGTCAAGTGTTCAGTATACTGGTCCATGAGGAGCCTGGAAATAACCGCTGTTTCCAGACAATCTACTGGTATCAATTCTTTAAAATACATATAGAGTGGGCTTTGCTCCTCCCAAGCAGTATTCATTCATCTGACCTTACTTTACAGCCTGTCTCGTACCATTCCAGCTCTTGCGGAATGCTTGAATCACAATGCATAAAGCACTAACTTACATCTAAAAGTACTCAGAAGGATCACACATTACATTTTTCTACTTATTGATGCTCTATATACCGAAAGCAAGAGTTTTATATTGCTTTTTACAACAGAATCGTATTTTAATGTTTTAGTCATAAATCAAAGTGCAAGACAGATATATTGGTGGTGCCAATGCTTATTCGTTTCACTTGCTAATCTTCCTCATTTGTTGCAAGCCAGCACGCTCTTGGAAACATCATCATTTTTTCTACTCTGGAATTGTGTATTTTCTTTAGGGCAGTGGTGTTTATGGATCAAATCTGTTTATTAATTTCCAAATATAAAACGTTGCATACAAACCACATCTCAGTGTGCCATGAGGCACATAGTTAGCTTACTTCATGCGGAACAATAAGAGAAAAACAAGAAATATTAAATACAAAATGCAACAGGATTTTCCCACGACTAGCTATTAGTACAAAAATCAGACAATCTCAGGCTCCTTTACAATATAATCCTGGTTACGTGTGGACCTCCCCTTTAAAATTTGCTCTCTATACTCAGGTCAAGTTCAGAACTCTCAAATAGGATGGGCATGTCAATTTAGAAAACTCCCCAGATAAAATACGCAAGTATGGTTGCCAGAGTTCTTTACAGGCCCCACTCTGGTGCTGCGAGGCCAAGGTAAGCTTTTCCATAGCGAGGACAAACCAGAGCTTATGTAGCCATGAAGTCGTTGTCGGGATCTGCTCAGACCCCCACACGGAGAGCAACAAATGTATTGCTGCATTTAAAGCTAAAGCCATCTGTCGTCCCCTCAGTGACCTCAAGGGAAAAGTGATAGGGTTGGGGAGGCCCAGCAGAGTGTATTCAGGAAATCGGGGAATCTGAGTGTCAAAAGCCATGTCCACAGTGTCCAGTATGTATTTCCAATACCGGTGTAGCTTGGGACAGTGCCATAATAAATGTACTAGCGACCCTCCCCCCCAACACCCGCTCCAACAAAGACTGGATTTAGTGTGATCCCAGGCATGAATCCTTGTTGGGGTGTAATACCAGGAGGCGGCCACTTTATAAGCTGTCCCTGTACCTGCTGCATTATAAGCTGCGTGGTGCGCTCTATAAAAAACACTCTCCCACTCATCCTCCGATAACTCTCTCCCCAACTCCTTCTCCCATCTCAGTTGACCCTTAGTCTTGGGCAGGAGGGCCTCCCCCGCAAGAGGGCACAGAGTTCAGAAATCACTCGCTTATCTCCCGTTTTCGTGAGGATCCATTTTTCAAACGGTGTTAACGGCCTGTCAATTAATGCTCTATTGGCTGGTTGCAAGGCCCAATGTCGAATTTGATAATACATCTACCTCGGTCAGACCATATGTCTCCCTAAGCTGGTCAAAGGGGATAACTCCCTGCTCATTGAATAAGTATCCCACCCTTTTACAACCTCCCTCATACCATCGACGTAATGCTTCCGGCTTTAGTCCCGGACCAAAATCAGGATTTGCACCCAGGGGGGTCATTGGGGACGGAAAGGTCGTCAGGTCCCCTGTGCCAGCGACCTGGTCCCAGACCCTCATCGAAACCTCCGTGACCGGGGATATGTACAGCCTCACTGGCTCTATGACGACGCATAAGCCAGGGTTCCTTCCATATGTGAGAGCCGGCCACCCCCTGATCCATGAAACACCAATGCTTCTCAGAGGACGGGCGGCTCCATTCCAAGAGGAAACGCAATTGTGAAGCTTGAAAATAACGAAGGAGGCAAGGGACCGCTAACCCGCCCTGCAACTTAGAACGATACAGAACCTGTTGAGGTAGTCGCGCCGCCTTCCCCTCCCATATGAATCTTAGAACCGCCGATTGGAGGGTCGCTAGCGTTCGTGGCGGAGGCTCCAGAGGAAGCGCTTATAACAAATACAATATGCGCGGTAAGATGGTCATCTTAACTGCTGCCACTCTGCCCAACCAGGACAATTTAATCCTCCCCCATGTCTATAGATCGCGCTGCACCTCCCGGGTCAATTTCGTGTAATTCAACAATGCCGTGCGGGCAACTGTGGAAACCAACTCCACTCCCAGATACAGGAGCCCTGAGGGAGACCATATGAAATGGAATCGGGCCCTCAGGTCCCATTCATGCTCAGCACTGATAAACTTGCCCATAGCCTGCAATTTTAGCATGTTAATTCGGAATCCCGAGACCCGACCAAATTCATCTAAGACATCCATTAACGCCGGCAGTGAGGTCATAGGATCCGCCAGGTAAGGATGATGTCATCCGGTACAAGGATATTAGATGCTCATCCCCTCCGACCTCACACCCATAATCTGAGGGTTGTCCCGGAGCCTCTGTGCCATAGGCTCCATGTAAAGCGCGAACAGGAGGGGCGAGAGCGGACAGCCCTGCCAAGTCCCCCTCTGAACCACAAAGGGCAAAGAGAGCGTCCCATTAACCTGCACTGCCGCTAGAGGCGCCTGATAAATGCAGCGAATCCATGCCATAAAGCCCGGACCCAGTCCGAAGGGATCAAGCACCTTAAACAGGTACGGACAGAAAACCCTGTCGAACGCCTTTTCGGCATCAATAGACAGAAAGAGCGCTTCCCTATGAGAACGCTCCGTTTTATCCAATAGATGGAGCAGTCTCTTGGTATTATCGCTACACTGCCTGTGCGGTATGAACCCCGACTGATCAGGATCCACCAGGCCCGGCATATAATAATTGAGGCGGTGTGCCAAGATACCAGTAAATAGTTTGGCATCAATATTCAGGAGGGAAATCGGCCTGTAAGAGGCGCACTCCTCAGGGTCCTTCCCCAGTTTCGGGATAACCACGGTAGTGGCATCCAACATACTAGGCGCGAGGGTGCCCGTTTGACGAAAGGAATTAAAGAGTCGCACTAGGACGGGTGCGAGTTCCACACAGAAGGTTTTATAAAAAAGCGCAGAAAAAACGTCAGGGCCAGGGGACTTCCCGGTCTGCAGTCTAGCAATTGCAGATTTAACCTCCTCTGCCCTTATAGGTTGGTTTAACGAGTTTGCCTCTTTTACTGTCAAGGAAGTAATAGCTATATCCAGAGCAGTGGTGTTTAATGTGCTCTGTAGTTCCGTAAAACTGTGTCTGTGCCCTAAATTTGTGAACCAGTTTGGAAGTTAAATGCCATAACCTGTATCTGCTCCTCTTAACCAACACTGAAAGTCAACGCTGTGCCACAACATTTCTTAGAAGTGTCAGGACACAAGCAATGCAACTGACATTTGACTTAAGGTTATGTTTCCTCTTCCAGAACACCGTTGCCAAAGATTAATATTTAAATGGTAAACGATGTGTTATCTTTAAAAGCTCAGATGGGAACTTTGGAGAAATCACAATAAAACTAGATTTAAAAAAATGTATGTTAGTCTGAAGGGCTTGTTATAAGTGTTTCGTTTTCAAATGGAGTCCATTAAAGGCCACCACAGAAGGACAGTAATCTTCAAAGAGCATTTTCAGTGCTTGCATAGCTCTTTTCAGCCGGACCTAGGGCAGATGTAGTAAAGAAGCATTTTGCGAGTTGCAAATAGCGAGTCTTAGCGACTCGCTATTTGCAACTCGCAAAATGTAATGCAGAACGGTGTCTCAGACACCGTCTGCGAGTCGGTATGTGGTCGCAATGACCCACCTCATTAATATTAATGAGGTGGGTCGCAAATTGCGGTCCCATACAGACTATGGGCTCTCGCAAACATGGAGGCCTGCTGTAGTCAGCAGACCTCCGTGTTCGTGACTGCTTTAAATAAAGCAGTTTTTTTTTTTTAAGTGTAGCCCGTTTTCCTTAAAGGAAAACGAGCTGCACTTAAAAAAAAAAAACGAAACCTTTAGTTTCGGTATTTTTTCAGGGCAGGGAGTGGTCCCTGGGACCACTCCCTGCCCTGAAAAAATGTTTTTGGGTCCATTCACAAACTGGAAGGGGTCCCATGGGGACCCCTTCCAATTTGCGAGTGGGTTACCATCCACTTGAAGTGGATGGTAACTGCAACACCATTTGCGACCGCATATGCGGTCGCAAATGATATTGCATACCACTAGGAATCGCAAATAGGAAGGGAACACCCCTTCCTATTTGCGATTCTGAAATGCATTTTGCGAGTCGGTCCGACTCGCAGAATGCATTTCTGCATAGGAAAATGCGATTTGCAACTCGCAAACGGCAGTTTTTGCCGTTTGCGAGTTGCAAATCCTTTCCTACATCTGGCCCCAAGTTCAGTACCCACGAGCCTGTGTTTGATCCAGACCTGTTTTTTCACCTATTGTTTCTTAGCACTCTCATTTTTTGTCCTTGGAAGCTTGGCTTCTCTAATAGTCTGCTTCTTTCCCTATTTCACTTTTTCCTCCTGATCTAGCCTATCAGTACATACACCTCCTTCTTTCACGTAGTCCACTCCGTGCAAGGCCACAGGTTATTGGAAGGAATCTGTTAAAATCACGATTCTCCACACACCACTACAAAATAAAAATGTGACTTGTGCATTTCTTGCGTTCTCACGGAGCACAGGAAACAAGGAGCTCCCTTGCCAGCCTCTGGCCCCTTACCGGCCTCCGGGTATTAGTCTTTACAGATCCCTCAGCTGGTCAGTCCAATCATTGAAATTCTCAGCCTGTGTCATATGCTAAGAATTCCCCTCTCAAATACAACAGAATCTCCTTAATCCGGACAACCCAAATCAAAGAAACAAGAGTCAATGAGAAATGTAATTTTTGTTTGAAAAGTTCCATTTGAACATAGAAATCACAGTTACTCCGTTGCTTAGCTTCAACAGCAACTTCTTTACTATGTTATGGCATTACCCTGCATCTGACACAAAGCTATGCTAACCAAGATCAACCACCTTTCTTTTCCTTCAGCAGAGAAAATGGGAAGCCTTTTCTGAATCCTGTGCGAACCAGGGAACATTTTATCGCGAGCTTTATGTTTATAAAAGTGCAATAAAGAAATGGAACATACTAATATGCGAAGAAAGATCGAAAGGAACATAATGTGGAGAAAGAGCGAAAGAAAAGGTAAAGAGAAGACTTGACTATTGTATGAAGATTAAGAAAATACGTTATCAATGTGTGAGGAAATTGAAGGCGATCCTTAGAACGTTTCTGGAAAGTGCGAAATTGAAGAACACTATCGGTCATTGTGGCAGTCCAATGTTTTCGGTTCTGCGAGACCAGCTTTAGCGGTGTTGGGCTACATATTTTACACATGTATGGGGGTGTTGCCAATTGGCATACTAGGAGTATGACAGGAACACTGAGGGGCAAGGCCTTACATATTGACTGACCCCGATAGCCGTACTCAAGCACCATCTGCTGTGCCTTTTCACGCCACTGGTGGGCAGTCTTTCACCGCCGTAACACGTCCATTAAGGAGACGGGAGACGGTAAAGGCCAGCACTGGGAGGTGGTGGGGGGTAAAAGTTCTGCTTTTAGTAGATCTCCGAGGGCGAGTTCCAGGCAGTTGACAATCAGTATTTTTTCACATCTTTCGGTCCTAAGGATTAATGCAGGCCATATCGCCGGCTCGTAGATTTACAGGACGTGACACATTTCCCCAGCAGAGGAGCAAAATGCTTCTCTACAACATGTGGATATTTATGTAACTGACATTTGAAAAATGGGTCATTTTGACTCCTACTTAAAATGTTGGATAAAGCCCTGAGGTTTTAATACCATTCTTAACCGGGATTAAGTCCAGCCTCCATCTGCATGGAAATGAGCAGATTACTACATTTTACCTCTGGTGGAGAAGAAACTGTTCTCTTATATTTGGTGAGGGTGGATTGATTTTATAGAGGATGCACTTGCATCTGTGATTTATAGGTGAGGCCACAGTTTTCGCTCACAGATGAAAAGCTTTATTTACCATTACTAATGGTGGGCCAAATTTGCGTAATATGCTTTTTTGTTTTTATGCCAATTGTTTGCAAAATTATGTGAAATTATGCGTAATTATGCAAAATGCAAGGCCATCATTTAGCTCTATGGTGCCAGGACGTGTTGCATACTTAAAAAATAGTAAGAATGCAAAAGTCATTTGTGTTTACTGTGAATGGCTCATTCTTGGTAAATCCTTACAGTGAATGGCATTTTACTATGCAAAAGGGGTACATGAACAATTTTGGGAATATCGCATAAGAGTAACGTGAAATTCCCAAAACTGCTCGAATTACATTGCCCTAATTAAAATTTCACCCAGGCCTAACTGTAAACCATAGCATCTGACAGAGTGTGTATTTACAATAAACCACTGTCAGGAGAAGATATGTGTGTGTGTGGTCCTCAAGGTATGCAAATGCAAGTGCAGTGGTGCATATATAGGATGGCTACTCCATAAATTGAATGCACTTGTGCATGAAATGTCTAAATCAATGGCGCAAATGTCGTATTTGGCTAGAGATTGCTCTGTGAGTATGTTCTTATCGGCTCTCATAGGCTGCAGCCTTAACATGGCCTAGTGGGTGTAGGGTAACTGTTAATTCCTGTAGCAGCATGTTAACGTGCTACATGGGCAGAGCCTAGCTGCCTGCTGCGTGTACCGGGGTATGTGTGAGATTGGTCAAGTGGGTCGTTTTATGCCCCTGAAAGGTATGGCAGGGATTCCTCCATGTGTGAGTACTGGCATGCAGTGGCGACTGGTGACCTTTAAAAGTGGTGGGGCGTAATCCTTGGCTCCAATGCCAAAGACCTTTTTCTTGAAGGGTTTTCTAACACTTTCTTGCATTAAGTTTACTGTCTCACTCTGACTCACTCAGTCTCACTTGGTCTCACTAATTCATGCAGTCTCACTCATTCAACTCAGGCCCACTCTGTCGTACTCAGATCCACTCATTCGCACTCATTGTGAATTACTCAGTCTTACTGTGACTCAGTCTTATACACAGTAATACTCAGTTACACTCACTGTCATCCTCCCTCATATTAATTCTCACACATACTGGTCCTAACTGTCACTCATTCTCACTCACTGTGACTCATTCCTTCACTGACTCTCACTTTAACTCACACACATATTCACACAGACATGCTCACAGTGCTGGGATTTCACCAGCTCTGAACAGTATCTCTGATGGCTGACAGAGGCACCTTCATAACCCTGACCTGTGTCAGTAATCAAACTGTGTCACTAGCTGCCTCAGTTAGTTGCTGGACTCAAAGCGGGTCTGCATTTGATTTTTTATTATATCAAGAGTGAATAGCTATTCACTCTTGATACAATAAAAATGGACTACAAAACAAGGAGGGTGTAGTGTAGCTGTCGAGCCAATAAAGGAGAGTGTCCACTGTTCCAGGGACACCTATCCATCAAACCAACCCATCCACTCAATCATCCTTTCACTTATCCAGACCCTCTTTCATCCATCTATTTATCCATTCATTCAATCATCCACCCATCCTTTCACTCCATCCATCCATCATCCTCCCTTTGGCTCATCCATCTATCCGCCCTTTCACTCAGCCATCCATCCTTACACATATCCATCCATCCTTCATCCTGTCCCTCCATTTACCTATCTCTCAGCCGTCCACCCTTTCACCCACTCATTGTATATTCATGCATCTGTCAATTCAACCTTTCACTCATCTATCGATCATTTCATCCATCTATCCATCTACCGTACCTTTCACTCATCCATCCATTGTTTTACTCATCCATCTTTACATCCATCCTTTCATTCATTCATCTTTTCGCTCATCCAGCCATACTCTCACTCCATTCATCCACCCACCCATCCATTCATTTACCTTTCTGCTCATCCATCCACCCACCCTTTCACTCATTTTACCATCCATCTATCATTTATCTCATCATCCATCAACCCATCCTTTTACTCCATCCCTCAATCCTTCCTTTCATTCATACACCCTCTCTGCCATTCCATTCTTATGTTCATCCTTTCACTCATTCATCCATGCACCTATCCATCCACCATTTCATCAGTCCAACCAACCATCCACCACCCACCCTTCCTTTCACTTACTCACCCTCTCAAGTTAATTATGAGCCTTTATCTTCTGAGCTGCAGACAGAAGAGGCCCATTAAGAACCCCACCTCATTGTAGCTGCTGAAGGAGGGTCGAAGGTTGACAATGCCCTTGATGCAGGCAGGAGCTTAACTGCACATTGAAGCCCATATTTATACTTTTTTAGCGCAGCATTTGTGTCATTGTTTGATGCAAAAGCGGCACAAACTTACAAAATGCAATTGTATTTTGTGAGTTTGCGCCGCTTTTGCGTCAAAAAGCGGCGCAATTGCGGCACTAAAAAAGTATAAATACGGGCCTTAATATTCCACTAGTGCAGATGTTGTCCTCAGCTGGTTCCTTCCTTCTCCTAGGCCTCTACGGTCAAGATAAGGAGCACTCTGTTCTGCTCAGCTCCACAGCGTTTCTTTCAAAGTGAAACCAAATGCAGTAATAAGCACATGTTACTGCCAGGACAGCAGCCCCCTGTCCCAGTGCTACAGCCTGCCCTCTGTGATGACCAACAAATTGTTGCCACCCACTCCCTCTTTGTCCTCATCGGAGTGCCCCACCCCAAGCCATTGATGTGAATGGAGCTTTGTAACTTCTCCGGGTGCCACTTCTTATTTACCCCAAAAGCAACTGGATCACTTGCTTTCTAATTCAGCACTTCCTCTCCGATGATGTGATTGCTCTAGCTTGTTCCTGCAGATCGAAGAAAACCTCACCTGACTGGCACTTGCCCAGTAGTACATCTGCAAAGTTCACCCAAGACATTCAGCACACTGTCTCAGAGCAGTGGTTTATTTTCAGCTGCTCTGTGTTTATTTCCCTGATCTTGCCTCTCCCTGGAATGTGGCTGGGCAATGCCCCCTTTGCCCTAGAACACCAGTCGCCCCTGTTAGCATACCTGCATCTAGTAACTTTCCACTAACATAGTGTGGTACACTCACGCTGCGACGTATTATTCAGAGGGCTATTCCTGAAAGTCCAGACTATGTAGTGTGTAAAATCTCCAAATGCGAACTGGTGGTCCTATTTCGAGTTTACTGGACATGGATCACTCGGCATTACACACACTGACACTTAGACCATATCAGCCTACTCTTATTTCCACCACAGGTTGCATAACTTTCGGTTTGTCCTAATGGACGAGAAATATACCATGCTTTTGGCTGTGAGGTACCGACAGTTATGTAAATTTTAGTAGACATTGTTAAAGCAGTCCACATGTCAGCTAAAGTTGTCTACAGCTGATTTTAGTGGATCAGATAGTGTACATTATGTAAATGATATGTTAAAACAGTTAGACTCCATTTTGGTGCTTAGTTTAGTTTGAGCCAGTGGCTGTAGGTGGGGCCCAGTGGCACTCACATTTGGAGACCAGCACTTATTATTCCTCAGTTGGCTTTGATCCAGAGCAAGAAGGAGAAAAACACAAAAGAGGGAAAGAAAGAGGGAGAAAACAAAGAAAGAAAGCAGGGATGAACAAGAACCTGAAAGCTGCGATAAAGGGGCAGGGTGTGTACAATGGTGGGTGAAAGAGGCACGCGGTGGAACCTGGCTCCACAGCCTTGGTATTCAGCACTCCCAAGAGTCAGTCGCAGCAACATCGGGCTTCTGAGAAAAACTTCGGACCCCAGCACTTATTCATTTACAAATTAAGCACAACCCCAGTTGCTATTAGCATACAACATGAAGTCGGTAAAAAAACACTAACAGATGTCTTCTGAAACATCTTTCTAGGCACCGGTTGGCACCATCTAGAATAACAAACTTGGGATGCCAGGTCCTGACGTCTTTGGTTCACCCAGTAGGAGTGTTGTGTGATACCCATTGTACATGGACGTCAATTCATAATCTACCAGGGGAATAAGAATGGCATCCCACCTGTAGAATGTAAATTACATCTCAGGGGTTTACTTCGGTTCTACCCATAGTCCTTGGCGGGTCACCCTACTGCTGCCGAGTGGCTAGGGTGAAAGCAAGAAGTAAACGAGGCGCTGACATTTAGAGCCAAACTTTATTTTCAAACTGCTGTTTTTATGACTTCTGAGGCCAGAGGTAGCAAAAAGAAGTGCCAGAGGTACCAAAGGGTAAGTCAGATGCAGAAAATTGTACCGCGAAGGCCCCTAATTGATGTTCATGTCATAAAGTGGCTGAGACTAATATGGCATAAAAAAAACAAGCCTCCTCACATAAATTCGTAGCATGCCAGGAACCCACATGTGGGCATATCGATTGCACTTAGGAGGTCAAGTATAATAATAAAAGTGAATAGCCACACATCACGTTTGTTGTTTTAATGTGAATCCCTAAGTGTGCCAGGTATGCCCAAGCATTGTTGCAGTGCTCCCTGTGCCATGGGATCCAATCTGTGCATCGCTGATGACCTCGGCTAAGTTGGAATTGTCTGAAGTTGTTCGAGTTCCCGCTCAGAAGGGACCTAGTCTAGCATTTCAGGCTTGCCAGTCCCTATTCGTGTAGGTCTCAGACTGAATTCCATCAGTGCACCTCTTGTGGTGAGGTCCAGTCAGAGGCGTAGCTATCAATAATGGAGAAGCTGCCGAGGCAACAGATCCAATGATGTGAGGGCTCCCCTACGCCCTAATTATGTCTGTGCGTTTGTACCAAATGGGCTAGGGGACTCAAGTAACTTGTTACACTTAGGTCAATCGCACCCTTGCTATGCCACTGGGCTCTCTAGGAAGGGCCACTGGAATTATGCGTCAGAAGCGGGACAAATTATGAGGTAGGGCTGAGCAAATTTTGTGGCAAAAAAGACAAATTATGCAGCATAATTCTGCATATTTTGTAATAGCATTACTTCACTATTTTGTCATTTTTAAACATGGTAATACTGTCTGGACATTGGTTGCACCTCATTAGTACCAACTTAGCCAAATATAGCAATAAACAACAGCTAAATGACCAGTCCAGCTTTGCGAATGACATACCACCACGCAACAACGCGTGTCGCTGCAGTTTTTGTAACTTTTGAACCTTTTGAGCTAGAAACAAAATCTATAATTATGCGAAAATCGCCGAGGCCCCACAATCTCGTAATTCCAGTGGCCCTGTCTATAGGCAAGAAATACGATGTTAGCGTTTGCCAGTGGCTGAAATTTTTGAAGCCAGATCGTCTCCTTATGCTGTTTTTTTGCGAAAATATCGACATTTTTTTACTCGCCCAGGCAAACACCGCTGCATTAATTGTTGCTGCAGTAGTATCCACAGAACTCGTGGGAAAATAGTAGTACTGGTGGACCCCCCCACCCCCTACGTCAGAATGGGACATGCAATGGCTGAGTGGAGAAGTGATGTTGGAAATACCGAGTGTTGAAAACTCTGCACCTGCTCGTGATGCATGAAAGGCAGGATGAGAGGACCAGAAGAACAAGGTGGGTGGTGTCGACGCCTGTCGGCCACCCCATCCCAAGTCCGGCTTCCCATACGATACGGTGGAGAAAGGAGAGGTGACGGGGCTAAGGCTCGTGACAAACCAGAGGAACAGATGCTGAGTTTCTGCTGGCTGGACGCAGCAACTATACGTGTCATCCCGAGAGAGACAGGCGAGGATTTGCAACATGCAATCACCATGGCAACCTCCAGATTCCCATTAGTCGCACAGTTCGCACTCCTGGAAATGGTGCACTTCAGGACCAGCAGCTCGTTCCAGACCAGAGAGTCGAGGATTAAAAGCATATTAATAGGGCTAAATAAGGCAAGCATTGACAACTACTAAAGTCTGAGCGTTCGTATAGTTTTAGACGGTCTCAAGGTTTATTAAGCTCTGTACAGATACAGTAAGCATGGCATGTGCAGCACGAGGGCAAAGTTCTTTCACAGAGAACAGTTATAGAGCCAGTCGCAGCAGTGTAAACTTGGCCTTCGCACAGGACAGGTTCAACACATGTAGAAGCATCTCAGATGAACTAAATACACACTCATACATTAAAACACATACAAACAAGTGGAATAATATGGGTTGAAGTATTGCACTCTTTACACATAAAAATGCGGACGTATACACACTAGGGGGCATATTTATACTCTGCACCGAATTAGCGTAATGTTTTTTTTGCTCTAATTTGGTGCAAAATTAACTCCATATTTATACTTTGGTGCTAGACCTGTCTAGTGCCAAATTTATGGAGTTAAAGTAATTTTTGGGAAGTGGAGACCTACCTTGCCTTAATGAGATGCAAGGTAGGCGTTCCCGTGCAAACAGAGTATAAATATACCCCTTAGTGTAAAAAAATTACGCTAATCTGGTTAGAGTAATTTATTTTGACCCTAACGTCATTTTTTTTTTTACGCTAGCCTACCCTTTGCACCGGCAAGCCGGTGAAAAACATTTTGGTGCAAAACTGCGTTAGTGCAGTTTTGCACCAAAAAGTATAAATAAGGCCCTAGATAGCCAGAATTTTAAAGTAAAAATCCGGGACATTTAATAAAAGTAAAAAAAGGACTACAACTTTACTTCAACCGAGCGCGCAGAATGACACCTCTCATCAGCATAGAATTGCGGCCAAGGCACAAAGGGCCATATGTACGAACACATTTTCCCATACACACAGAATGGGCAAAACTGCTTGCTAAATCTGGCCCTGAGAACCATGGGTGTCCATTCACCAGAATGTCAGGGGTAGCGGAAGTAACATCATACACCCTTTGACCTTAAGGATGTCACAGGAAGTGATGCTACATGATACTAACCCTCATGATATAATAATAATTGCACTCACACTCTAGCAAAGCGGGCATAAAATTGTACCTCTAAGAGTCAAAATGCATACATTACACTTGTGATTAGCACACGCTTCACTCAAAAATCCTGAATGCAAACAACAAAGGTGGCCAGGAATTTAAGTAGACTGAGTCTTAAACCCAGTAGTAAGTAAACACAGGCTTTGAAAACGGTCCCTATGGGGCCCTATATTTATGTCCTTAACTGTACAGGCAAACTAGTGAATCAATTTTAGAACAATAACTGTGAAGAATGTTAAAGTAATCCATGTCAAGGATTTAATTACTGTTTACATTTCACGTTTTGCTTACTCTTTCATTCAGTGAGAGTGTTTGCTATTTCCAGGATGATGTGTTTCTGTATGTTGTTTTTCTTGTAGCATATTGTTTTTATATAATGCATGTTTGCAACTGAGTTGCCGTCAGGTGTTTACAACAGGCCACAATTAAGAGCTGTGGAGTTGAGGCTGAAGGCCACGCAAGCTTCTCACAATGCCTGTCAGTGGGTCAAAAAGGTGTTCAGAATGCATAGTCACCCAGGCCTCGTCCTTTCTTCAGAGCTTAGAGAGCTGTGGTCACATATGCAAGTTACAATTGTGATTCTGTGCAAATGTGTGCTTAAACAGGAGGTGTAAAGTTGTCAAAAAATTGACAAGACGAAAGTAAAGAAAATGCAGTTTACAGGTGAGTGGATCTGTTGTTTGTTTGGGTGGTGGTGAAATGAAGGAGATGCAAGGAAGTGTGTTCCAGAGAGAGTGAAAACAGAGGAGAAGAGGCTTAAGATATGGATGGAGAAGATGTGGAGGGATAAAAAACGCACATGTCTAGCACAGAGTGAATATAAACAGACCGATTGAGATATTTTCAATATTTATTACATACCACAAAATCATTGTTGTTGATTATTTATCTTAAACAAGTAGCAGCCATTGACAAAGCCAATACACAGTGCTGGCTTTTGGTGTATATCGGTAGTGTTCTAAAGCTGGATTTAATAAAACAAGCTCAGAGAGGCACCAAAATACCGTTCCGGTGGAACACTGTAGAAATCACAGAAACTGCTTGTGTGTTTAAGTCACGTCCTTGATTACATAGGTCAAAGCTCTTTTCCGGGACTCCTCCCACATTTTTTCATCCCCCCCAAAGCTGCGCAGGTGGCATCACCAGTGCAAGGCTCATTCACACTGTGAAATTACAGCACAGACATTAGAAATGGAAGATTCACATATACAAAAGATACTGCAAAATGAATGAAAACTCTTAATCTTACTTGTGGTGAATGTTTTTAAGGGTGTATAAAAGTAAGTTTGCTGCATCTTATGTGGCCAACATTCCCACCAAGGACCTCACTGGGGACTAAGGGTGCACTCAATAGCTACTGCACGTACTTGTGTGTAAAAGGGCGCTTCATTGGCTTAGGGGCATTCGCCTCACAAAACTCAAGACCTCACTAAACGTTAACTTATCCTATCTCCTCCACACCTCCTGTAAAGTACCCTCACTCTCCCAATCGTTTGTAGTACAAATTTCCCCCCAGTTGCTCTAAACTAATTTCAACCATAACAGCACTTTGAGATTGTAAACCTGTAAACCACTGAATGCATAACATTTAAAAACAACTTTGAAAGCCTGTCCAGTCCGTGAGCTTCACTGCCTATGGCCCTGGCCTGAATTCAGCCCAGGGCCAAAGGCAACGAAAACTGTTGTTTTAGTCCTTGTTTGTGAACCAGTGCACAATGACAAAAAAAAGGGTCTTCCAGGGGATCCTCCTCTCCTCGTCATCCGACGGCGACAAGTCCCCAGCAGCTGCCTCCCTCTGGCCTCTGCTCCTGGGTTCCAGTGCGCACTCCAGCCCAGTTATGGACTGAACAGCACAAGCGCAGACTGTCTGCGCTTGCTCTGTGCAGCCCATAACTAGACTGCAGCGTGCACTGGGTGACCTCCACTCTGCTAGCGGGGCTAGTGGAGTTTTTGGACTAACTCCACACTCCAAGCGGAGCGCGGAGTGCTCTGCCAGCAGAGCGGAGCTCCCCGCACACCCCTACTATGTACCCCTGCCTCTCCTGCCTGCCATACCCGCAAGCCTAACCATGAACTGAAAAAAATGAGGATAACCTGTCCTCCACCCGCCATGCACCTGCCTCAAGCACCTAAACCAGCCTTAAACATCCCTTTGCTGAAAAAAACAGGACCCCCTTCTCAAAATGAAGGCTCCTTATCCACTGGGGGACGGATGGGATTTTGCCTGATAACACCTGTTACCAGCTTCTAGGTCACCAATTCTAAAACGATGACTGCCTTTTAAATAGCCAGTTATATGTCTATCTCCCATGGCCCAAAGTAGCCCAAGGACAGCCCATGCAGCCAAAGGACTGCACCATTCCCCAAATCACCCTGGTGGGGGGAGACCTCCCTGCAGTCAGCTCCCTCTCAAGTCCCCAGTTGAGGAATAAGGGTGCACTCAATGACTACTGCACGTACCTGTGTGTAAAAGGGTGCTTTATTGGCTTATGTGCACAATCACAAAAACATAAATCTGGCCTTTGCCTCACAAAACTAAAGCCCTCACTAAGCATAAACTTATCCTCTCTCCTCCACCCCCCTCCTCTAAAGTTCCGTCCCTGTCTCAATCCTTTGTAATGCAAATTTCCTCTTGCTCTAAACTCATTTCAACCATAACAGCACTTTGAGATTGTAAAGCTGTAAACCATTGAATGCATACCATTTAAACCAATCTTGAAAGCCTGTTCCGTCCTTGTTTGGTCCTATGTGCCCCATCTCTCCAGCCCGCACTGCCCCCAAGCCCAACCATGAACTGAGCAAAATGAGGATAACCTGTCCTCCACCCGCCACCCAGGAAAGATCCTTAGTGTACTTTCCTGCCCCCCCCTCCCCCGGCTTTGGCTCTATGGCACTTGCAATGTAGTCTTCAATGTCTCTCTTAACTGCAGTAAGTATAGCCCCATGCCCATAAAGGACACACGTACCTCATCATCCTGGAAAAAGTCTTTGTCCTCAGATCCAATGTCCCCATGCTTTAATATCCTGATCCACTTCTCCCTACAGAATATGCGCATGTCTTTGCTCAATTTTGGTCTTGCCTTTTCAGTAGCCACTGGGGGAATGGCCCCACACCATAATCTCCTGGGCATAAACACTGTCCATATGATGTGGCAACCCTTCCTAAGCTCCAAAATGTCCTGCAGATCCCAATTCATCTGTTTGTTAACAGCCAGGCCCTTTATAACCACTAAATCATTTCCCCCCAGGTGAAGCAATGAGATGTCGGGCTTGTCCCCCTTCTCAATAACCTATTCAAACAAGGGATCAGTTCTCTCCATAGCATGCCCCCTTTACCATGCCAGTGCAAGTGGTGTAGCTTGTTATCCAACCCTAGCTGTACGTCAAAATGAGTCTGCTGGGCCTGCCTCTCTGCCCTTCTAATAAAAGAATGCCCCACGATCAAAATATCCAAGGCCTCGTACCTGGGCCTGGCACTGAACCTGTAAAACAAACAGAAAAAGCAATCCCGGTGGGGCGACCAATTCAACACTCATTACCTGTTGCCCTGACATATCTGCAGAAATAATCTGATAACCATATTCCTGTTTGCATGATTCTGTATTTTTCCCACCCCCTCCAATCAGCCTCCATGGCCATGCCTATCCTTAAAGAATGCGTGCCATATCACAATATTTTTCCCTAATTTCTTCAGAGCCTTGCTCATTACTGCCAAAAATTGGAATGCTGTGAGTGGTGTCTGTGTATAAATACCCCCGCATTGACCCCGCATCTGGCTGCATGAAGCTTCTGACCCCACTCAACTGGGCATATTATGGTCTCTGGTTAGGGTTACAATGTCACCAGTACTGCTGTCCTACGTTAATCGTTTTTGATCTATGTAGACCCATCTGTATACCCTGGTTCATAAAGTGCATGTCCTGGCAAGTCATGCCTACGTTAGCCTTATTTCCCAGCAACTCAGACACCCTAAATGCCCCAAAACATCCATGACATGAGTGTGCTGAATAATACTGTTTCGTCTGTATCCAAGCACACACATGAAAGAAGCCCAATGAGTTGTTCCAGCAGAGCCAGCGATACAGGTTCTCTCTTTCTTTCCTTCGCTCCCAACTCGCTAGCCCAACCCTCTAATATCGTCCTACCAGTTCCCCCGCTGAACGAGAGTATCCCCAAAACAGCTTCCCCATAAAAGAAATACCTGCCAACTTCCTATTAATGGTGACCCTGGACTGCCCTTTTCAAATCAGCACCAGTATGAACTGGACAACATCCTCTGACCTTGCCCATGGTTGCTGCCAGCAATGTGCCCCGCAGTCGAGAAATTCCACCCATGCCTGCGCATATGTCGACCTGGTGGATACCGGTAGTGAATTCAAAACCAGTTGTAACATCCATTGTCGTGTATCTTCCACAGCTCTACTGGCATCCGCGTCCGGATGAGATCTGCATTTGTAACCAGCCCATGGAATCTCCTCCACTATAAACGAGACAAAGCATCCCCAATGTCATTGTCCACACCTGTCACATCGTGTGCACAAAATTCAATGACATGCCTAAGACAATCCAACACGACCACTCTCAACAACTTCAAAACTTGAGGATCCCTTGCAGATTGGCAGTTGATAACCTGTACCACTGCCATATTGTCAACACGAAAAATGACTTTTTTATGTGCCAGGCTTGCGCCCCACATGATTAATGCCAGTACCTTCGGGAAGAGTTCCAGAAATGCTATACTACAGCCCCTATTTGCCCACCCTGGGGCCACTGTTCTGCACATTATTTACCCTGCCATTATATGCCAAAGCCTCACACTCCAGCTGTATCAGTGAAAACCTGTGCATCCCACTGAAATTCTTGCCACAAGCACAGAGGGATAATGTTAAAGGATTCCATAAAGAAACGCCACATCCTTAGATCTTACTTCACCCCAGCCGACAAGCGGACATAATGGTGAGGTAAATATTTTCCTTGCAGTGCGAGCCCTATTATCCTACAAAATACACAGCCCACCCGGATCACCCGGTAAGCAAAGTTGAGGTGGCTGAGCAAAATCTGCACCCCCTTGACCACTACTTTCTGTTTCCGTAGCATGCCATCAAATAGTGACAACATTGCTGTTCTCTTATCTTCGGGCAGCTGTGCAGTCATGGCTGCAGAGTCGATCTAGATACCAAGAAAAGTCAATTGGCGGGGCCCACCATTTTATCTTGTGCCAAAGGCACCCAAATGTAAGCAATAATTGATTGGAATCTCTCTAGCATCTCCCAACATTCTTGTGACCCCGACTTACCAACAATAAAGAAATCATCTAGGTAGTGAGTGATCTGAGCATGACCCTTGACATGAGTGAACAGCCACTGTAGAAAGATGTTGAAACAATTGAAAGAGAGGGAGCAACCCATTGGTAGGGCCTTGTCCACATAGCAACACCCTTGCAGGCCAAGTAGTTGAAAGTCAGGAAGGTGCATCAGCAACAAACAGAAAACTGACTTTATGTCACTCTTTACCATGAATGCCCCCAGTCCAACCTGCTCGGCCATGCGCATCGGAGCATCCACGGATGAGTAAGACAGTGTCACTAGGTCAAATGGAATGATGTTGTTCACTGAGGAGCCCTCTGGCCAAGATAAGTGCTGAATTAACCGGAATTGTCCCTTTTCTTTTTTAGGAAAAACACCAATAGGGGATATTATCATGGTGTCCTTTGGCCAGTCCATAAAAAGGTCCTGCCATTCAACCTTCGGGCACCTCTTTACGCAGCTTCTTGTGCACTATGTGCCTGTGTTGGCTGGCAGACTTCAGATTTGTCACGCACCTACTCTTCCTGGGATTCTGGTAGCCCACAAAAACCTGTTGTGCTGTAGTCTAGCGTCATCCTTCCTGTCATATCAAACCAGTCAGAAACTAAGCCTGGCAATTTCAATTGACGTTGGAAATCTTACCCCTAGTGCAGTGACCCCCTCCCCCCGAAACCGCCTGTCTGACCTGATTGGGCATTGCTCCTGCTCTGTGTTGCTGACCATTGTCCTGACGTCCCTATACTGGCGTTGCCTGCCCCAAACCAGTTGCCACTGCATGTCTCCCCCCTCATTTGGAGCAGTTGTGACAGAACTTGCAATATTCCCTAGTACAAGTTCCCTTATTGAAGTCCCAGCAAGCTCTGATGTGCGGAGCAGCACTCCTGGGTGTTCGTGACTGAGATTTTGTGGCTGACACCACTCCTCCCTGAGTGGGATGGCTCTGAAATATATGGTCAATATACTATGGTCAAACCACTGGCCGTGAAGACTGTTTTGCCAAACTTCGCTGGCCCCATTGTATGCTGGCACAAGTCAGCGTCTATTTCCCCCCACTGCAGCTCCAGGTCTCCTGTCATGCGCGCCCGAAATTCTTTGTTGTATTGTACCCAAGTGTAACCCCTGTAGTTGATGTATGCCTTAAGTATAACATCCATATATTTAAACAATGCAACAGAACGTTCAGGATATTTTTCGCAGTAGATGCTGGCATAGATAAGTAACACCATCGGCCAATTCTCTATCATAACTGGCCCCTTTGGTCTCTTAGCCAGTTCATATTCTTCCTCTGTTAATCCCTCTTTTACCCTCAATTTCCTGTTCAGCAACTTGAGCATTTCCACATATTCTCCTCTCCAAATATTTTCTTTGGTGGACACCATTAGATGTGCCTCTAAAGGCTTGGAACTACCCACATTGGGCAATCTGTTCACCTTGAGTTCCTTATTCTCTAGCGTATCTTGCAAACCCCAGTCCTCCTAATTACTAGTATCTGGTGCCCCAGCCACCAGCCCTTTGGTTCCTATAGCCTTCAGCTGTTCCCCCTCCTCTTCAGCCCCCTGCTCCTCTGTAACCACACCAGTGTTCAGCACATATACCCTTTTGCGCAAGCGGGCCTCCCCACGTTCCGGAGACCCCTTAGCCAACAGTTACCTTTGTACTATGCATTTTTGAGCAAGAGGTCTTATCTGGTGTCAAGGCAGAAGCCCGCTTGTGAGTCTGTCACCTCGCCGGCTTCTTCTGCCTTGACACATCCTCCCAATGGGACTGCGTAGGACGAGAAGTCTGGGCTGCAAAACATAATGCAGAACACAATGAGATGACCCCTCCTCCCCCCATCCACCCCAGAAACCCACCATCGCTCCTTCCGATGGTGCACTTCCTCCTCTCTCCCTTCCCCTTCCTTTAGGCGCTCCTCATCATAATCCATCCCAGTTTCTACCTCCATGCATACTTGCCTGCATGTGGGGAACTCATGCGCACTTTCAACTGCACTGTCCCCCCCGGGTGCACCAGCTTGTTGCCGCTTGTCTTGCTATGGAAGGCCGCTCAAAGCCCTTCCTAGTGCTCCTGCCGTGCAGGATGCAATGTCCCATGTCTAATGACGTGGGGCACCCCCTACCCCCGTCATGCCGCCAGGCTTCCACCATGTCCCTCTCCGCCATCAGGCTGTCCGCCCAGGACCATGCCATCTCTTCTCCTCAGGGGTGGGAAGCCAAACCACGCTCCCTGAGTCTGCCGTGTCCCACAATGCCCTTACCTGCATAGACGAGAAATTGTCCGGCGTGCTGGTCAAGTCTACCACCTATCTATACTGTCCTTCTGCCCCATCTTCCTCCGTACCCAGGTCCCCCAGCATCCCTCTCTCTTGTGCACACTGATCTCCCCCCCGCTTTTAAACTCCTTGTCCCAGCACCACTCATCCCCTTGCCATACACTTTTGTTGGCCTCTTATGTGCCAGAAACTGTAGCTCCACTTCCTCACCACTTTGAACCTCCTCCTCACTCCATTCCAACTGGGCCAGGTCAATGGACGCCGTCCCACCACCATTGCTCTGTGCCCCAGCCAGCTCTGACCCTATTGCCACCCACTTGGCTCCCTGTATACCCCCCACCTCTGTTCAATCTTTGGGGGTATATACAACTCCAAGGAGTCAGACCTCTAACTGATCCCGTTGCTCCACTGGTCACCTTCCTCATTCCCGGCACCCCTCTCATCCCTGTGTTTCCGCCCCACTGCTGTTCTTCTTTCATTGCCTATGCTCCCCTCCTTCTCCCCCAACCCTTCCATGCTCCTGACTTCCCGGTCTGCCCCAGCGCAGTGAAATCCTGCTTGGAGGCTGCCATCATGTTTACTTGGCCATGCCCCACCCCACCCTCCCTTGCAGCGGCACGCATGTTGGTGGTAGCACCTCTTCGGGCTGTGGTATGCAAGGACAAGCCTCCTTGGGGAAGCTGTCATCCACATCTCCTTGCTCCTTCCTGCTTGCACTAGTTGCCACAAACACCAAGTGATGTAGCTTAGCGGGTACGTGCTCTCATGTCCAAGGCTTCTCCCCCCCCCCCCCCGGGCTCAGAAATATGCACCCGCTGGGCCACTCTCCCCCCTGCCACGCGGCTCAGCCCACTCACTGATGCTGGCCTTCTGCATGCTCCGGTCTCCAACCAACAAGCCCACATGGCTGCCGACATGCCACCAGCAGCTCTATGTGGAGGACGTCAGCACTTGTTCACTGCGATGCACACTCCTAAGTCGAGGCGGCCTGCTTCTTCCTGCAGCTTAATCGCTTGGAGGATCTTATTATTGGCCATGGTGAGTACCTTCTAAGCCCTACCTAAAAAATGCACATCAGCCCAACTATGCCCTGATTTTGTCCGATAACGCCTGCTACCAGCCACTGGATCTCCATTTCCAAAATGGTGAGCCACCTTTAAAATGGACAGTTATATGTCTACCCCCCATAAGCCAAAGTAGCCCAAGGACAGCCCATGCAGCCCAAGGATTGCACCATTTTCCAAATCCCCCGGGACGGAGACTTCCCTGTGGTCAGCTGTGTATAATTTATGTTTTCATATGCTAATTTTTTGCACATGTACATATTTTTCATCATCTACTTGAATAAAGACGTGCCTATTTATGAACAGACTTTTTAAAGGGATTTTACAGCTGCTCAACGGGATCATAGAACAATAGTTAATATTACTGTACATTCAACTAATTAGGAACATCAGGTAATTTAATGCATTCACTTTTAAATTAATTTTTAAACCAAAAATTAAATATTTCTCACATCAACTAGCAAAAAAAAAATACAATTGTGATGCACACAGCAAAGTAAACTTATAACTGGATGCACAAAATATGCATAATCTGCTTATGTGTAAGTACAGGAAAATTCAGAAAAATTACTAGTAATTAGGCAAAATGTGAATGCATTATTTTACCTACTTTTTGCACGAAATGCATTCTCTTGTCAATTTTTTGATTCGAAGACACACATTCGCTCTAAAAAAAGGAGTGCAAAACAACACAAACATACTCTGAACAGCAGCCGCACCTGTTCTTTTGTTCCAATGCATTTGCACTAATGCCCTCATTTATACTTTTTGGTGCAAAACTGCACTAATGCAGTTATGCACCAAAATGTTTTGCACCGGCTTTCACCATTTCTGAGCACCAGCCAGGCACCATATTTATGGAATGGTGCAAACCGGTGCAAAGGGTAGGCTAGCGTAAAAATAAAATGATGTTAGCGGGGTGGGGCTGGCGGTATGGAAGAAGGGAGTTTTGCTCCAAAAAATGACTTAAGGCACGTTAGAGTAAAAAAAATGACTCTAACCAGCCTAGCGTCATTTTCTGACGCAAAACCATTCTAACCACATGACTCCTGTCTTAGAAAAGACAGGAGCCATGCCCGCCACCCCAATGGCCAGCACAGGGGTCCAGGGTCCCCTGGGCATGGCCATTGCACCCAGTGCCATGGTGGGGGTCCCATTTCAGGGCCCCCAATGGCACTTAAAAAAACAAAAAAACAAAAAACGTACCTGTACTTATCTATACTTACCTGGAATGGGGTCCCCCCCTCCTCTGCTGTCCCTCTGGTGTGAGTGGGGGTGTCCTTTGGGCCTGAGGAGAGCACCTGAGGGCTTATTTCATGGTGTTCCACCATGGGAATAAGCCCACAGGTCCCCTAACGCCTGCCCTGACCCAGGCGTTAAATAATGGTGCAAAGCTCTCCTCCCCCATGTGTGATTTTAGCACGGGGGATAAATATTGCGCTAAGGCCTTAGAGTCATTTTTTGCACGGGAAAACCTACTGTGCATCTCATTGATGCAAAGTAGGTTTCCACGTCCAAAAAATTAACTCCATAAATATGGTGCTAGACTGGTGGAGCGCCAAAGTATAAATATGGAGTTCGTTTTGCACCGAATTTGCTTAAAAAAAATGATGCAAATTCGGCGCAAAACATGTATAAATATGCCCCTAAATTTTTTTTGCATGTGGTGCAGTCACAGTACATTGTTAGCACATATTAACTTGAAGTATTTTAATGGTACAATATCAGGAATTTTGCGTAACAAGTTCAAAATTTCACAAACTTGCCCCAGTATACTTTACATTTTGCCCAGGCCTATTACCACTTCTTGATAACAGAATGTTTTCCATTATGATCTCATTTCCAAAATAAAATTAACCTAATTAGCAAGTTTTTAACAAAAACTCTTGTATAAGAATAAATTAATGATGAGTAAAAACACAACACTTTTTTGTAGCTTTCTATCTCTGTCCCTTGCTGTTGGTGGATCGGGTAGGTCTACTCAGAAGCGTGATAGGTGATATTGGATAAGTTTGCTGGATGCTATTTAGCTTTTATGGAGTGGTGATTGCTTGTGGCAGCACTGGAGGATGTGAACCATTTGTTTCTGTTATAGCTCTAATGTATCTTTCTATTGCTGACAGTTTTGCAACTTGTCTTCCCACAACCTGCTTTGTGTAGTTGCTGATTATATGTGTCATGCGGTTAATTGCACATCGATTAGCCCTAGGCTCCAACATGGCAGCCATATGTTGGCATTGTTCCAATCTTCTATTTCTATGATTCTTTTTATACGTTCACTCATTGTGACCCTTTTTAATTTTGTTGCAAATGAAACAGATTATTTACGTTCTCATTAATGTTGGTCAGATGCTCATCCAGAACTTCTACAATTCTCAGGGCACCATCCGTGTGTATTTATACTGTTGCATCGATATTAATTGTTGTGATACTTTTGCTAAAGTCGCTAAGCTATCAGAACTAACTTCCAACGTGACATCATCAGATTTTCCAGTTGCAGGTTGAATTGTGCGCATGGAATCCAACTCTGCTCTTGGTTCTGAAATGAGAAGGTTATTGCCACTGCAGTTATCTTCCTCACCTTGGAACGTTTCTATAGCCTCAGCAACCTGTCATCCGGTATTCCTTTTCTTGTAGTAAACTGCAAGTGATTGCAATTAAACCACAGGGTTGAGCTACAGTTACTTCAACATTTGATCTGGCGGCCCGAGTCAATAAATGAGTACGCTAGTGTGACTGAGATAGGTTTTGGATCTTCGTCCACACTCACTTGTTTGAAGACTATCCAATAAATGGTAGGTACATCCAGGGTTTTCTTGTATAACAAGGGCAGGTTTCAGAGGCTGCAAATATTAGCTTTATTGCATATATCAGTAGATGTGGTAGCTGTCGTAGATGTTGGTATATTTCTATTTTTTCTGGTTTGTACTTGAGCTTGGGTTGTTCTTCTTGTTGAGAGCATATCTAGGGCACTATCTCTTGCAAGTAAAACTCACATATTCTTAGTACTCAATTGTCAGTACGTACATTACATATTATTATCATCAAGCTACCTCTTTTGATATTTTTTTAAATAATCCATTCATAATGGTTAGTTATTTCAATGTGCAAAATTCTTTTTAAGCTTTTCCGTGTCTTTACAATCAATAGATTGAAAAACGTGTTGGCACAAAGAGCATTCAAAATGTTTAGGTAGATGCAGATTTATACTCGTATATGTTTTTCTTCTCTTCATTTTTCAATTGTTTGTGTTAAATCTGGAACCGGAACCTTCTCAGTCTGAAATACCAGATATCCAATGATGTTATGTGTTAGATACCAGGAATATTGCATTTTCTATTTATGAATCATTTAATGTCATTATACGGAACTGTGAAAAATGTATTATGTTATTGTTACAACAAATTAATGAATTGATTTATGTTATATTTGTAAGTGCAATAATCACATTCTTTATTTGTGTACTCAGTAATAGCACTCGTAAACAGGTAATGCATTGTAAAAAGTGTGTTTTTGTAAAATAAATCACTTCTGAATTCCATGGTATTAGATAATGTGCAAAGACAATGGCCCTCATTACGACCCTGGTGGTCCGAAGACTGACAGGGCCACAGTGGCAATCTCACCGCCGATGGGCCAGCGGTGAAGACTGCCACATTTCGTGGCCAAACCGCCACATCTCCGCTCGTACCGCCAGGGTGGTAGGACAGCTGGGCCGGAGGACAGCACCTCTGGGGCAGCTGTCTACTGCAGACTGCCAGCGGTAAAATTAGTCGGCTTTCCGTCAGGGTTTCTGCGGCCGTGGCACCTCCCTGAAAACACTGGTGGAAAGGCTGCCGGAGACAGGAAATTCCTTTCCTGTTGCCAGCAGACGACTCCCCCAACCCCCCATGGATTCCTTGACCCCTCTTCCATGACAGCACCCACTCCCCACTTCCATGACAGTAACCCCCTCCCCAACCCCCTTCTGTGACAGCACCTCCTCCACACACACACACCCACACCGCATACACGCATTCACCAACACTTACATACACACATTCACCAACACGCATAAATACACTCATTCACCAACATGTATACATACACTCATTCACTAACACACATACATATACTCATTCACCAACATGCGTGCATACACTCATTCACCAAAACTTACATACATGCATTCACTCAAACATTCCAACATGCACTCACTTCAACAATCACACACGCATACACACACACATTTAAACGTGCATACACACACACATTCAAACATGCATACACACACGCATAACCACATGCACACACACTTACAGTCACACACGCATATATACAGCCACTCACACATGCACACACAGCACCCCCCTCCCCTGTCGGATAATCAACTTACCTTGTCCGGCTAGGAGGTCGTCCACTAGGGAACGGGAACAGGTGCTTACACCACCGGCAGCGCCCCGCCATCAGGACACTGTCATGCAGTATTACTGCTCATAAAACGGCGGGCAGAGTCCTTTTGCCGTGGGAGAGACGGCTGTGGAACTGCCTCCGCGCTGTCGACCACCAGCACAACTGCTGAAGGATTTCTGCCCAAATTGTAATATGGCGGTCGGAAGACCTTGAGCACTGGTGGTCTTCTGGTGCCCACAGCGAAGTCATGAGGGCCAATATTTCTGAAAATGAGTTTTAAAGGAATATACTTTAATTAAACATAGTCTGATTGAAAAAAATATTATTGTTTTATATATATATATATATATACATTTGTTTAGAAAGCAGTCTAAATGACAACAGAAAGGGAAAATGAAAGACAGTTTACAGACGGAGAACTAAAGGCTCTTACAAATGAAGTTACACAGGACGAAGTGCAGTACTAATTTATGTGGACAAAAATGGCAGTGGCATTGAAAGTAAATGCTGTATGTGGAAGTAAGAGAATGGCCACTCACATCAAAAAGCAATTTCTCACTACAAAGAAGGCTGTGTGATCGAATGTTAAAGCACATGGAAGAATACCTTTGCATTGGAGAGAAAAAAAAACGAAGTAAAACATAAAGTAAGAGACCTAGGAGGACAAATTGATGACAGTAGCCAATCTAAGCAGCCTTGAAGAAGAAAATGATCCTGCTGACAGAGAGGAACACAGCACATGAGTACATTTGATTAAAAATGTTTTAATGTAAAAAAATTAGATAAGCAATAGTTTACTTTTTAAATTAAAAATCACATTACTGTTATTTAATAATCAATTAACTTTCAAATAGTTAAGTAACTGGGAATTCATAAAATATTTTTAGAAATATATAATTATGATTTTCATGAAAATATGAAAATCTATGTTAGTCACGTTTTACATAATAGCTACTAATAGTAACTTTAGATCAATATGTATGAACATCTGCAAAAATAAATTAAATTAAAAATTTAAACATTTTATAAAAAATGAATGTCTGTTAAAATATCCAAATTTATTCAAATTCATTTTTGCTGAAAAAAAAGACCCAGGATAATGTGAATGAGAAGGAGCTATCAACAAGTTATGCATTAGCTGAAGCCAAGGGTCTCACTTAGAGATTGAAGGATGGGATGCTTTGTCACAAGTGTGGTGGGTGTCTTTGTCCACCATGTTAGAAGTGTATTTCAGCCTATAGTACTTATAATACGGTAGAAGGCCTGTCTGCCATGTTTTGACAGGGTAATCTATCCACCAAGTTCTAAATAAAGCCGTAAATATGCTTGGAAAAATCTTTGTACAAGATAGGCAATTACATTACCCAGAGTAAGCTAAGTTAATGGTACTGGATTCACAATAATTGATGTGTCCACAGAAAATAATACTATAATCACAGAGGATGATCATAAGCAATCTAATACATATTTCAAATTGTGATCATTGATGCCAAACATGAAAAAATATGTATCCAATTTCCAAGAAGGCTCACTTCCATCAGAATGCACAGATGTACAAATGCAAGAAAATTGGTCTGTAGAATCAGGACAGTGTGCAACCTGAACCACAACCAGAGACAACAAATACAGCTGGCATTGAGAGAAATTAAATAATAAAGGATGTTAATTCAGTGCTTTGCATGAAGGTCAAAAACAAATTTTCATGAAATTTGAAGCCTCGGGAAATTCAGTGTGAGCACTCCAGAATACCTCTAGGACATTAAAAGGTATGTCAAAAGAGATCAAGCAGAATGCAGGTTCTGGACAACACCACCACATTCAGTTTAGACACGACATGCAACTGCATCAAATGCAAGGTTTGCAAAACATAGGGGCCGACAGTGCACATTTTCAAGTAATAAGGCAAATGACATTCGGAATAAAAGACTGCATGACTGATCGTCCAGGTGCCTGTTGAAATAGAAAACTTTGTAACCCAAGTGGCACAAGGACGTCATGCTATTAATGCATCTCTATAGGCACACACCCACCTGATCTTGAATGAATGAATATTTACATGGTGAGTAATCAACAACAAAGAAGTCATGACTCAGAAATAAGCACCATTATACCATCTCCTCCTATTACATCATCTTCAAACGGGGACCCAGAAACGCCTGTCCGATTATGGATTCAACATACTTGCAAATCAAAAATTAAGAAGGCTTGCAACACCTTCTAAGAAGAAAAAACGGATACAATAAAAAAAATGTTTTAAAAAGTTTTACATAGCATTTTATATGTATGCAGTGCACAGTTCTAAACATTTTATAGTACATTTGGATTTTGAATCTGAAAATTAAAGAGGGGTATGATTTATATTCATTTAATGCCCCAGGGCTACATTTATATTAGAGTAAAATCTATTTAGAATAATGTTTGACTTGTCAAGTACTAAAATATATATATGAAACATTAAAACGGCTTGAAAGAAAAATAAAATCGAATAAAATGTAAGTAAAACAATGTTTACTCTCTATTATCATGCTCCATTCTACTTTACATTATGTGATGTTTAAATGGCTACCACAAATGTCCTCTGTTATATGTAGGTGGACACATATGATTGAGCATCAATAAGTGCTCAAACACCTGTCAAATTTAGTAGGAGATACAAATCTGCAAGTTTGACTATACTCATCTATTTGCAGGTAATAAATGATGCACACTGAAGCGAGAATTGTATAAACCACCCAGATACAGAAAAAATGCTTACCAAACCCCAATAAAGAGCAGCTTGGAACATGTCTTATGATTCCCGAAGATAAGGCTCTGGTGTATGCACAGCAAAACCACTCACTTCAATTTGCTCACAAGAAGGCAGCATTTAGGGATCTTTTTCTGCATAAAATTGTGAGATTTTTGGTTGTCTAACACTAAGAGGTTTCCAGTGAAGGCATGGATGGATCTCCCCAACACGTGCTGAGAGTTTCAAGGTAACCCTATTTACACTCATGAAGGAAAGACTGGGTTCAGAAAGTTGTGAGACCTACACTTCTCCTCATCTGTTTAGCTGGAATTGCAGCACCCAGCAACAGGGCACCAATCAAGGGTGGACGCAGGTGTATAGAGTACTCCCTCTATTTTTAAAAGGACTCTGTTCCCCTCAGCTCAGGCTGAGAGGTGTCACCATGTGCCCCAGCACTGAAGCTGCTTGCATTTTTGTACACACTGCATGCGTTTACCAAGGTTATGAGATATTTACAAACCTCCATCGATAGGTAGCATTCCCTTTTAATAATGAGAATGGGCCAGGAGGGGTTAAGTTTTAATCTCCTATCTGAGGAACAGCAAACTTTATACCATGAACGCCTCTATTACCTACTGCAAATGTGAATCATGTTCGAGGTTTGAAGCTCGATAAAAAAAAGCAGTCGCAAAAAATATGTATTAGCGGCAAATTTAATATTAAAAAAACACGCCCAGTATATTTAGTTTACTCACTAAAAACAGTTTGCACAATCATTTCCAAGTTCCACTTGTCTCTTTAAAGATATTGTCATTTTTTGCTTTTCCGAGGGCTCTTAAACTATGTGCAAAAATGCATAAAACTCTAGAAGTGACATTTACAAAAAAAACATATCTCAACCTGTAGTGTGGTCAGTTTTATGTATCCTTTGCGCGTTAGCTTCAGGTGTTAGGCTTTTGTGCACTTTGCCCTGGATGTGTTTTATTCCTTTGCTCGCAGCATAGAGCCTCTGTGCACTTTGCTCTAAATGCTTTTTATTCAGCTTCATACTGTTATTTTTCAAATAGCCAGTTCTACGGTCTTGTTTTATTTTTTATATCATACTGTTTAGCCCACTTCAGCACTGGAGTTTTCAATAACACATTCTTGTTCACTCTGTGCTTCAGTCAAGGATACAGTCTGGTACATTGCCGATAGACGTGGTAGGAGTTTAGTCTTTGGCATTCTCACGTAGGGACATTTTGTGATCACACTGACATGTTAGTTATAAAAACACTTCCTTGTCCTAATACAAGGGAGAGGGAGATTCCGACCAGGGAACCACAACTAGACGCTGACTGCCTCGTTGCAGATGCTGAACCAGATCACAGGCCTTTGCTCAGGTATGAGGGTTGATGGCTTCCCAGGGAATCTAAAAGGCAAGTTAGAAGCTTAACATGCTGTGCTCGAAATAGAACTAACAGAGAGAGAGTAGAATTTATTAACACAATGATAGCGTTATTCTTATGTTTCACTCTCCTCGTGACTATTTCAATCCTACTGTGTTGTATGGTTCTGGTTATTGCGGCTCACGCCTTAATATCTAAAATACAGTCGTTTTATTAAAACAATCTATAAAACTCAAACTGCCTTTGTCATTTGTATATGAGATCATACTGTAAATGAGAGAGCTGGTTTAGATCTGAGTGACCACGACTTCCCTGAGAAGTTCCAAAGATGTCATGCGCTCGGCTGCCCAATCATATCTTTCCCTCGGGAGAGATGAGGCACTGCTAGTTAGACGGAGCAAAACCGGATTTGGGGTGACAGTGGTCCTTCCAAGTGGGTGAGACTTAGTCCCCCACACCAGGAACAACCCTGCTACCTAGAAATCCAGTAGTCTCATTTAGGATAATGAGAACCAACGCGACAAACCAAATGGAGGATAAAACCACACATTGCAATTGGAAGTACAAAAAATATACATTTTGTATCAAAATACCCCAAGAATCAGATCATGCTCCCACACTCTTTCCTCATAACCCCTCGAAGAGCAGCCATCAAGAAGCATGGCCAAGCCAATGGCTTTTGCAATTGAGGTCTATTGGCTTTGCCAATTGTTTTAGCCCTGCTATACAGCATCCCCAATGCTGTGCTTATTGGCTAAAAGACAGAAAAAAAAGCCTATGAAATGGCTTGTCGCATCATTTTTTAGGCGTGCACACCAAGCATGTGCATGCCTACAAAATGATGGAAGCGTTTTTTTTCTCTTTGTTTATTGATTTGGGCTGGAAAGGCAAACAAAAAGAAAAAACAATATCTCAAGTAGGTGGGGGAAAGCAACATGGTTGGGCTGAAGCTACACAGAGGGGGGAGTTGGAGTCAACGAGGGTAGGGCTGGGGATGTAACAGGAGGTCAAGGAAAGCAATTCGCAGTGCTTAATTTGAGCCAGTGATTTCTGGTACTCAACACCAGCACTTAATTGTTAACACCAGCAATGGTGACATCTGCCACATGGTTATGCTAATGTTGTAATTTAAAGATGAGCAGAACAATAGTTCCATATACGTTAAAAACAACTAATACCTAGCACTCAAGCCATTCTCTTAGCTCTGGGTGCTTCGAGTAATCTGAATGTTCACACTTGTAGCAGTGTGATGGTTAGTAGTTGTGTAGGTAATATCATTGGCAGCACTGACAGTCCTATGAGTGATGCAAGCTTCTGTGTCCCCCTGAAGAGAGCTCTGGCACTTTTTTTTCCCAAATTATGCACTGGGCACAAGGGACGGGCAGAAGCAACATGAGTACTCATGTGGGATGGGGGAATAGAGGGATCGGGGAGGGAAGCAAATGGAGAGAGAAGACCATGGAGCAGAGGGGAAAGCAAACAGATGAGAGAGCACAAAGTGCAAATGGAGGGAGAAGCACACGGCAAGACAGAAACGTGGGGAGAATCACAGAAGGGCGAGAGCATCATGGATGAGTGTAGGGAGAAAATCCCAGGTAGAGAAAGAGTAACATGGGTGCTGTGGAGGAAGGAAGTACATCAACAAGATAGCTGGGCAACGCATGCACTCTTGTGGACTGCTTAAACAAAAAAAAATGTAGCTCCTGAAAAGGGAGCCGTGGAAGCATACAAATAATGCATCCATACTCCAAGTGAGGGACACATGCACAAAGAGGAAGTAAAGGCCACTCAAAATTACAAATAAAAAGCAAGCAAATGAATGTGACAAGAATCAATGCTAAGCAATGAGCAGACTCTAACCCAACTGTAAGCGGACTACAGGTCTCACAATAGATGTTTTCTCCACTATCTAGTAGAAGAAACCTACAAAATAACCTTGCATAGGTAGAATCTGTGAAGTTGAAACTTTTCTTTGAAAAATGCCTACTTTTAAACTCGATAATATCAAGCAAACGTTCAAATAGTGATTTAGTGAAGGCGAGTGTACTTTAAAAAATAATTTGTCAGCAAAAGGGATCAATCTTAATAAGTCGCACAGAAATCCTTTCTACTTCTACAGGCTTGATATTGAAGGAAGAAAGCTATTGGTCGGAGCTAAGAATTGCAAGACTGGAACCAAAACAAAAACACAAACGGGACATGTGGCAGCCACAACGATGACCCCCATGTGCTTGCAGGTCAAACCAGACCTTCCAGGCCCCATTTTAAGCATCTCAAGGCACCATACAAAGGAAATCCCCAGCTTTGCTTAAATTTAGAACAAATGTTTCTGCCTCAGTTAAAAAACAGCTTTCTGCTTAAGTGCGGTTGTACTATTGAAGTATTCAGCTTATGGCTCTCTTGGGATTTACCTTGGACGAAGCACTTGAGTTTGGTGACTTCACCGCGGTAATTTTGAAGATTTTTAAGGAGTTTCTGACATCTTTATGCGCAGTTTACCAGGTTGTCATATGTGGGGATCTCACCTTACACCAGGGCGCTGCGCCCAGGCCTGCTCATATTTCACAGCGCTCCCAGTGGGTGCCCACTTGGAAAACTGAACAGTTCCCAGGAACCATTAAAAACAAATGTTTCTTATGTTTTTATACATATATGCCTTTCCTCACCTGCCAAGAGGTTTCCTTGATAACTGCAGCCAAGAAAACCATTACTGAGTAAGATTCGATTCAAATAAATTGATTTAGGGGCGACGGGTGGTATTCCTTATGTGTGCTGGAGATAGAAAATTGGTTTCTGTGGGACCTGGAATTTATCTTCTGAATGAAAGAATGTCTGCTAAGTGAGTTAGGAAAGTGGTTTTCTTACTTGGGGGATAAATTGTCTGTTTCACAGCAGAGTATTGCTTTTTCAATCGAAAATGCTCCCTCCAGCCTTCCCTCCTCCGGAGTCCATTCGTGCTGCACGCCCGCTCATCTTCAAGGCCCTTTTTTCTCCTACCACCTCTCTCTTTTTCTCTCGCCTGCCATATTATGTTACTTTGTTTCGTTGAAGCACACTTCTGCTTTGGCCTTGGCTTCATAGCGCTAAGGGCTTCCACTGCATGCTTCTCTGAGAGGATCTTGGTTCCCGGCAGACATAAGTCTGTTTGGGGGGTGATGTCGCCCTTCTATCATATCCCTTTGCTTCTATAAATGCATCAGTGTCCCTACGTTTCTCTAGGTCCGTTTGCTCTAGCGACAATCATATCAAATGGTGTTTTTGGACTCCCCCTTTCCATGTCTCTCCACTTCTGTGTCTTGCAGTGTCTGCTCCTGTTGGTGCCAGAGTCTGCCTGTTTTCTTGTTTCCCAGTGTCCCTCTTTCCCACCATTGATGCAGAGGGTGATGCGGGTGTCGTGGTGCTTTGAGCAGCTTTTAGTGCGAGTTCTGCTGCTATGTCAGTTTGGGTGCGGGTGTTCTGTCTTTCTGGTTGCCTGGCAGACTTCCTTCCTACCCATGATATTTTCCCCCATCAATGTCGATTAAAGCTGGATCTGTAAATTAAACCCTAATCACCATTATACTATAGATCAGTGGTTCCCATCCTGTGGTCTATGGACCCCTGGGGGCCCGCAAAGCCTCTTCAGGGGGGTCCACGACTGCTCAGAAAATTAAATAATATTAACTGATTAGGTTCCCAGCTTTCAGTAATGACTCAGTTGTGGGTCCCCGCATTTCAATAATTATTTAATGGAGGTCCCTGGGTTCCTGTAATGATAAAAAGTGGAGGTCCACAGAAGTCAAAAGGTTGGGAACCACTGCTGTAGGTGGCTAAACCTAAGAGGCCCGTGGGCGTCCATTTACCAAAATGCCAGGGTTAGCAGAAGTAACTTCATATAATCTCCATTGGATCTAATCACATCACAGGAAGTGAAGTCATATGATCTGACGCCGAATCGTCCCAGGAAGTGATATCTACATTACACTGCTGTATACTCATTTGTTTTACTGAGCTAAGAGTTAAGCGCTGCAGTTTGCAGCTAGACCTGCAGAAAGTAAATAGTGCACATCACAGCACCATTTAGCTTCTGTTCTGTTCTTGACATTGGCTTTGCCAACCTCTGAGGTGAGGGCCCATAAAGGCAGTGCTGGTGGTCGCAAGGAGCAATCCAGGAATTGCAGCTGCAGCATCTGGCAACTTCTAAATGACGTCCATGCAGAGGTTGGTGGCCTTCAAAGGAACTGGGAAATCAAGTGAAATTTCCTGAGGGGGGTCTTTTACACTCTGGCATGGCTTGAGCCAAGATAACCCAACGTAGTCCAGGATGGGCCAGATGGATGCCAGGTTATAAGGTTAAAGACTAGAGGTCATATCTGCAAAGTCATATTCTGAGTGCAAAGTTTGCAATTCACAAAATAACTTTGTTTGTGGCATTAAAATAGCTTTTGGGTAAACATTGAAACCGTTCTGTGAGGCAGAAATGGATTTCCAAGTTGCACAATGGGTTTACCAACCCATACTAACTGCTATTAGGAGGAAAAGGATGTACCATCATAATTGTCATTTAGCATTGTGTCAATGGTTTTCAACCATTGATCTGTTACTGACACCTCAAAAGAGGCAGTAGCTGATTCTCGGAGAGAAAGGTGCCCCCTTGGTACACCTTCATCTTTGTGAATTGTGTTGGTAGTCTCAGGGGAAGTGGGTAGTGGTCCAGTGCGGAGCGAGAAGGGGGCGGGGGGAGACACTGCCTGCCTCACCCACTCAATGTTTTCTAAAACTGGAGACTTTGAAAAATGTTTCCCATTTTGGAGCAAACACAGAGATGCTGGTCGTTCCATGTAGGCTACTATCCTGTTTGTAACCAAGCACAGGGGGTTGCACATGCGGACTGCCTAATTAATATTAATTAGGCAGGTCGTTCTGTGCCCCTCTGCCACTGGCGATTTTACAATGCAATCATTCAGCACCTAGGTCACATAGCAAAATTCGACCTGTAGCAAAAAGTCAGTGCACAATTTGAGCCACTTTTTGCAACCAATCTTTTAGAGCATCTGGATTAAGATCATTCAGATTAATTTTATGTCAAATATTTTATGTGGATATCCTGAAAATATGGACACTTTAAGGCAACATTATGTACATGTGGTCCACTTAAGTTAATTGTACCTAAATGTGTCCTAAGCAGTTATAATGAACATCTGGCTAGGTCGGGTTCTCCAGGAGCAACGTTGAACACTTTTGAGTTAGGCAAATGCATTCACGCTTCTTTTTCATTGCAAAGCTCCTAAGTATAAATTACCCAATAAATATGAGTTTTTTACGTAATTTTATTCGGGCTGGGTTTGTTTGGGATAGTTGTCAACTGAGTGCAAGTGCTTTCTATGCACTGGGCTCTTTTACAAAAAATAATCCTTCTTGTAGTGTGGCAATGCCATTTTCTATTGTGAAGGCGTGGAGGTTTCTACGAGCTGTGGTCTTTTGGGCAGGTCAGTGATCCACATACATCAGATTCATTATACAAATGTCAGTTGAGGAAAATTTAATTTGTCAGTTCTTTATTGAGGGTAATTGAGCATAAAGATATTTTCATCATTGGTATCAATTCAGCACACATGCCTATGGGGGTGCCTGGGTTTGTACACAGCTCATTTAGGTTTGGAGTATGTTTTGAGTATATATTAGGGATACAAGTGGTGAACATTGATGGTAGAGTCATGCTGTGAAGAGGACATGCAAGTATGACAACTGCACTTCCTGAGTACAACACAGCAAAAGCACAGCAAGACAGGTGAATGACCTGTTATAATAATGTTTTTTTAATTTAATAAAACAAACATTATTATACATTTTTTCGAATATTTGTAAGCCAGTTACATAGAAAGAAAAGGCAAAAGCGAAACCAATTGGCTTTGCCAATGCTTGTTCTTTGTGCAACGCTAATGAATGTGTGGTGCCTGTATCATGTATTGTCGTGTACCTTTCGTTCAACCATCACTGATGTTGGTATGAGACCATGCATCTTTTCTTTCTGCTGCACTGAAAATAACTCATTAGCAGTCTCCCAAAACCCTAACTTTATGATCATCAATAACAATTTCCCTAATCCTACACCTCTCCCACAAACTAAAACTAATCCTCATACTAACACTCACCAGTTTCCTTCCCGAATATTTGTTAGTCCAATGTTTTTGGAGTTTGGTTTATTTTGACTGAGATATTTGCCCTACAAGGGTTTTCACCCCAGAACTTTACATCACCTTTTAGAGGTATGTCTATGCAATGCACATTTTAAAGTGAGCATATTTGGAAACATAAGTAGTAGGAATTTGTAGATGGGGAATCAGTACCAATACTATACCATGCACACAGTGCTATCAGCGGTACAATGCATCTACATTCGAATTTGGTACAGTTATACGTAAACCAAATTTGGGACTTGTAGCCTACACTACTTGTATTTGTTTAAAATGAACTATTAACAAAATATAGTCTGTCAGAAACCCTTTTAGAGGGCTACGGGCCAGGCAGGGGATACTAGTCCCAACTAGGATGGTTGAGGTATTTTCCTTTTGATGTCCCAGGCCAGATGGCAATTTTTTGGGCTCTTAAACTCCCCTTCTTATAGCCCATTTCCAGGCCAAAATGTGAATTATGGTTTGAGTCCTTGAAGTTTTATGTTGAGGTTCAGCTTCTTTTGAAGTCTCCAATCCTCTGCTCCTTCTTTCTCTTGAAAAGCAATCTGTCATAGCAGGAATGTCTCCAATTTCTAAGCAACTGAACCAGTATCCCTTCTGTAGTTGACTCTCAGGGCAGCGTGACTGAGCAGTCAAAGACTTCCCCCGAAGGAAAGATGCAGATTAGTGAACACAGGCTCACAACTCAAAATGCATTCAGCAGCAGCAGCAATAAGTCACTGTCTAGCCAAATACTCACTTTTATGTAAAAAGAGAAGCATTTTATGTTCTACTACTAAAAAAACACAAAGGAAAAATATGACTTCATAAACAAACTACATAATCCCTCTTGAGGTCGGGGCTCTAGTGTTTCTATAGTGATCCCCTGTCCCCACTCCTGCATTGCGATAGTGGTTATTCCCCATTCACTATTGGTAACATCCATGGTATGCCCCACTAACAGTTTGAGTCTCAATAGTCCACTTAGACTCTAAGTTAAAGTCAATCGTATCTCAGCACTATTAGCTGCAAGTTCTGCTGGGGCCGACATGTACAAAACCTGTTGAATCCACACCAGCAGGCATGAAGAGTCTGGCGTTCCTGAGTGCATCCATTCACACATACTTGCAGTGACTGCAACAGAGTTCAGATGAGTCAGATGCACGCAGCCTGGATGGCCACACTCAGTAGGTGCAGAGTCTCTTGCTCAAGGTCACACTTCCGAAGTGACTGGAGGCTCCCTGCTGCTTCTCCTGTGTGGTAAGTATCTGATTCCTCTCCAGGTGGCGATGACAATTCTGTCTTTGGTCTCTCACCTGGGCGATGGGGAGCAGGTTCTCAAATGGTGTCCTCACTTCTCCGGTGGGGGATAGCAGATCAGGTCACAGTACTTGATGCACACAGTGACCCCCTCTTGCATACGGAGTCCCAGCATCTCCCAGCACACGGGCTCCTTCCTGGCCAGCATGATGGAATCTTGGCCAGCATAGTGAAATCATTCACTGCAACACCTCCTGGCATACAGAGTCCCCATCCACTACAACACAAGGCTACAGTGTTTACCGCACTGCAGTCTTTTCCACAGCAACCCCTTCTGGTACATGGGCTGCCGATTCAGTACTAAACACTGGCTCCAGCCTGATCAGTGCACCTTGATACATGCAGCAATTCATGGCGGCCCTCTCCTGGCATTTGGGTTTTGCTGACTTTGACCTTCACATGTTCAATGACTTGATTGGTGCAGTAGCCGTTTGTTCACTCCTCGCACAGGGAATACATTAAACAGGGCTCCCCACTGGATCTCGCTCCCTCCAGTGCTCTCCTCTTCCTCACAGGGCACGCTTGTCTTAGTAAGCAGGCAGGCAATGGTACTCCAGGCTCCGGAGCAGGTGGTCTTGTCCGAGCAGGGAGACTAGCAGGCCTTGGTCCGCAGTCCTGGTCACAGGCAGAAGTCTTGAAGAGCTTCCCCTCCTCACACAACCTGCGTGGATGCTTGGCAGGTGACAATTTTTGGATGTCTCAAAAGCCTCTTCTTATAGCCTATTTCCAGACATCAAATGTGATTTAGGGTCTGAGTTTTTGAAGTTTTATGTTGGGGTTCTGCATGTTTTGAAGTGTCCACTCCTTTGCTCTCTCTTTCTCTTCAAAAGCAGTGTGACACAGAAGTGTCTCGAAAGCTAACAGTCCAACAGCACAGGCCAAGAGAGTGACTAGAGCTCACACCTGTCAGCCCCAGCCCTACTCTTTATGATTCTCTTACCAGCTCCATATCCTTCCTGAGATGTGCCCAGGCCCCTTCGTGGTGACCTCTCACTGAATCAAAGAGCACCATATTAAGTGTAGGGGGGAAGCCTGATCTTCCCTTCCTTAGTGTTTGTGTCCCACCCAGCTTACAGGAATTTAGCACTACACAAATCAGTCTTGTTGGATCTCTCTCCCCCCCATCCATAATTCCCATGTAGGCCTGGGTCTCCCGAAATGGAACCCTGGGGCCTCCCTGTAATGCACCATTCACAGGCTTATATACAACCTGTGCATGTGTACAGCATACAAGCACTGCACAGCACTGTATCCTTCATGTACTGTACCAATCATAGGCACACATACTTTCAGCATATGCCGTTGACATGCACACACTGCCCAGCATTGTATCTTTTATGTCCTGCACCACTCGTGTGCACACAGACATCCAGCATATGAATTTAAAATGGACGCACTGCACCCTTCATGTATTGTACCACTCATAGCTACATATGCACCCTACTTGTACTACACAGCACTACATCCTTCAGATACTGTACCACTCATAGGCACATCTACACCTACCACATGCATTCACAATGTACGAACTGGTCAGTACTGCATTATCACTGTAGTGTACCCTTTCAAGGCACACATACATCATCATGGAACACCAAACGGATGTAGGCCAAGGGTGAGTTAAGCACAAGCAGCAGAAATTTAAAAATGAGTGAGCCTGTAGGCATTACTCCAGTGATACAGGTTAAAAAGGACCTGTTCACTCCTACTGATCATTACACAAAGCTGCTACCGCTGCACTGAGGGATGCACTTTGGTCCCGGAATCTTTGAGACAGGTCTATGTCATGGCACACACACATGATGTATGTTTGTCTATAAAGACAAAAATGAGCTTTAGCGATCCAGACATCAGTACAGTTGGGCACCCAGGGCAGAGATGCAAATCTATTTTTCCGTCCCAACAGAGTCACTTTACATAATACCAGGGTTGTATAGAAGAAATAAGCAGCTAAATGGTAATGTAGAAAAGTGATATAAGTAATTTGGAAAACATGTGACAACACTGTGATAGTACAATGCATGAAACACTACAGGAGATTACATATTTACATTATATCATAGAGTTTTCAAAGTTCCTGGGCTTCGAGTGATAGATGTGTGAGATTTCCTGGTGGAAAGCCAGTTATGAAAGGCATTAAGACTGGTGTGAATCCTGAATATGGAATACATAGAATTGTGCAACACTAACATTGAGGATAAAATATTGAGGGAAAAAATAGCCAAAGGTAAGTATGTATGGATTTCTACATGTATTGTCAAGGTACATCAAGGTGGAATTAAAAATAGTACATCTGTACCTCCCTATATGCACTTACCTTTTGCTATTTTGTCTCTAGATATTTTGTTTACGGTATTAGTATGCCACAATATTCTTGTACTCAATATTTCAGAGTACAATCCTCAAAGCTCAGAAGTAGCTGTAAAAATGTGGCAATGAAAGCAAGAAGTAGGAGCAGTGTGAGGAGTTTCTCCTACCAAGACACTAAATCCTCGAATGACCTCTCCCCAGCACACCAAATGTTTCAATTAGTCTTCTTGCAGGACCATAAAGACTGCCTGTGCTTAGGCACAGCCTCACTACACGCCTACTCTCACCTACTCAGCACCTGGATACCCTCATGGGTGACAAGCAGCACTGTACAAATCCACCTTACATAGTACATTAATTTTTTAGGGGCGAGCACAAAGCGCTCCGTCCCTTTTCTAATCTCTCTTTAGGGGGCTTTTAACCACGCCCGATATTACGTCAGTCACTTTCATTGGTTCGTGGGTTTGCCTTTTAAAATCCACTTGTTTTCATTTGTGAAAGGCATGCATACGTCATGCCTTTTCCGGTGTTTAGACCTCCTCGAGAGCACCAGTAAACTACTGGAAACACACAAGGCTCCAAGTTTTCCATAGGGTTTCTGGACTACTTTTTCTCTTTATTTCGCAGTGTGATCATGCTGTGTTTTACACAGTGCGATCAAGCTTGTTTTTTTTCATTTAATGTGGCAAGAAAAGTCCGGTTAGGAGTTTACAACGCTAATAGCTCTAACTCAACGTAATGCAAGACCCATTGCATTGCAAATGCTTGTTTTATTTATTTCTCTCTATTGCTTTTATTTATTCACTGAAGGTCAATAAATACAAGAATGAAACAAACTAATAAACAAAATTAAAAAGTTAATACAAATTTCAAAGTGACATAAAAATGTAAAAACACAATAACATTCAGGGGTGGTATACAGGTGCATAATAAAATCCAAGGCTTCTTGTTCAGCCCTCACATTGCCTGAACGAAACATATTCTTAAGAAGTCTTGTCATATGTAATATGGGACAAATAAACAAAACATAATTAAAGTCTTGAATACCACTGAGACAAAAGGGGCAGATATATTTAGAAGGAGATTTTTGCCCCATCTACATAAAGTGCATTTTAATGGTAAATTCCTGGGTCTTAATAACATGAGAAAGCTATTCTTGTTTAATATTTTAAGGTTCATGCAAATTGCAACATTTGATAAAAACGTCTTTTGTCACTGCATTATTAATTTCCAGCTTTATCTGTTGTACAGTATTACATCACAAATGAATAATACTTAATCCTTGCAGTACAAACTTTGGAGTCTTTGAGAACTTGAATAAATGTCCAAAACCAGATACAAGTTCAAGTTGAACATTATATTTTAAAGAACCGGAACAGACTTGATATGCAATCCCCAAAAAAACATTGCCTTAAGGACTTTATTGCACCAAGCTCAAGATGCTTACCTTATACAGAGAAGCTGTTCTGCAAATATTTTCTTCCCAATACAGCTTCTTCATTTTTTCAAAAAGACAATTTGTTAAATGCTAAAAACGTAATTGCATATGAAAACTTCAGAAGAACTTTAATCTCATGAACCTTCAATACATGCAAGTAATGTCTTTTTCCCATAACATTATACATTTATTTTGTATTCTTCCTCCATGTGATAGAACACATGTAGTTTGCTGCTTTACGGGGAGATAATTTCCTGACTTATTATGAGAGAGGACCCTGGCAAGATAGGCTTTGTGTTTGACATTCTTCATTTTCTTTTTTTCAAATCCAAGCTAAAATTTACAAATATTTGAAATTTTGAAAAGCTCCCATTCTGTTTTTAGCGAAACTGATGTTTAAAAATTGAACATGTGCATATGAATTTGAAGTATTGATACTACTCTGAATGCCAATAGAATTTAACAAAATGATTACATCACCTGCATATGGAGGAGTGTGATAAGCTAGTCTATTGTTTAATATTGGCAGAATCCTTGTAATTGCTAAACAAATATGTGGAAAACCATAGATATAAAGGGGTAAACAAGTTCAGCAAGGAGGCTTTCCTGTTTCAGCCCATTCTGAGGGTTTTGTGAACTGTTCAATTGTTATCTGTAACCATTAATAACCTGCACGATGAATTAGTGTGTAGGTCATTTAAAAGTTTTAATAAACCTGCCGGGATCCCTATTTTACTCAACTTGTGCCACAGAGTGAGGCTCTCATTACGAGTTTGGCAGTCTTTTAGCAAGACCGCTGCGCTGGTGGCTGCCAAAAGACCACAAGTGATAGCAGTACAGTGACTGCAATATTACGAGTCACAAACTGAAGACTCCCCAAATACAGACACAAATCGTTAACCGCCACGCCGGCCGAGGGTAGGAGAGAGATGGTCCCACCAGTAGCACCGCCACGCCGACAACATCCCGCCCTCCATATTATGACCCACAAATCAGCATGGCGGTCATTGTACAGCGGAAAACCATTGGAGGTGCGAATCGCCGCAGTCTAAAAATCACCTCCACCAGAACACACCCTACACACCTGCTCACTGCACTATATAACACGCCCTCAACCCTCCCACAATCCTTTGCAACCACAACTACTAACAGAGACATGGAGGAGCACACCAATGAAGGACACTGTACGTCGATACCATAGGCACCTACACACTTCCCACGCATCACACATCACACAACTGCACCAGCAACACAATACACACATCGCCACTGCACACAAACAGCAGTTACCACCAGCACACACAACCAAACACATCCCCACCCCACCAAGCACCCTACACTGCACCCTACTCACACAACACACACTTCCACCCCCAACACAACCACCAAGTCCCTTCAGAAGCACCCACGTTTCACAGATGATGAGTTGAGGGTCATGGTAGATGAAATCATCAGGGTAGAGCCACAACTGTTTGGAGCCCAGGTCCAGCAAACCTCGATAGCCAGGAAAATGGAGTTACGGCGGAGGATCGTTGACAGGGTCATCTCAGTGGGCACCCATCCACGCACAAGGGAGGACATCAGGAAGAGGTGGAACGACCTACTGGGGAAGGTGCATTACATGGCATTAAGGCACCAGGTTGCCATCAACAATACTGGCGGTGGGCCCCCACCTCCTTCCCCTGAGTTCACATCATAGGAGGAGAAGGTCTTGGACATCATGCATCCTGAGGGCCTGACTGGAATCATCAGAGGACTCAACTCTGGAAAGTGAACAACACTCCCCAGGCACCAACCACTCCTGTCCAGCATGCGTCCCCACCACCCATCACTCCCTAATCCACCCCATCTCACACTTCTGCACCCCCAATCACCCCAAACCCCTCCCCTGCATGCCACCCCACCCCACCGCCACTATCCCCACACAGTCCCTCCCTAATGCACAGATACCAATCACAATGGCAAGCACCACAACTCCCACAATGCATCACTCTCTACACATCAAAAAATGACAGTCTCACTTCACAATGGAACACCTGCATGGAAAACCATAGTACATGCCACACCAACTGGATGCTTCAACTGCGTTCCAACACATGGCAATGACAGCAATGCTATCCACTGTCCTCAACCCTCAATGGAAAATGGAAACAATAGCACAATCTGTCACCCGCAAGCAAAGTCTGCAGTGCTGCATCTGTCAGGATGAATTCCCCAGTGGATGTCAAGATATTGACAACTTGCCTGGCCCATCTGGGACAACTGGTCAGTCCACCACCACCAGCCCCACCCTGGACACATCAGAGTTCCCCAACCATGTGGCTACTATCACAGCCAACCCTTCATCCCCAAACCTGTGTCCCAAGGACAGGTCAATCAGCAGTGTGCCCCATAGTACAGGGACCAGAGTCAAGGCCGCACACCCAAGACGATGAAGGTCCTGGTGCAAATGGGCATGGGCACATTGTTCCAGGGGAACAGGGGGCCAGGGGCAGTGGGAGGGCACATGTGGTCCAAGGGATGGGGCACCCACATGAAACGACTGGCCAGAAGGCCAACTCCCAAGTCCTGGAAGCATACCACCATTTCCAGGACACTAAGGGCAAGATCCTCGCAACCCTGCAGGAGAACCAGAGGCCGCAGAGGGAATACCACCATGAGGCCATGCAGCAATGGTAGACCCTCAGTGCCACCAAGGCCTCCATTTCAGGGGTACTGAAGGAACAGACCACCATTCTGTGTCCTCCACCCACCTGCAGGCCTCTTCCACTAGCCACATCACAACAGAGCCCTTCACTTTTGCAGCAGCTAGTGGAATGGAGGCCCTTCCAGAGGACCCACAGACCACCAGCACCCTTCCCCCTGTAGCTGAGGAACCCCCATGCAAGCGAGGATGTCCATCCAGACATCCTGCAGGACCTGATGCCAAGACCACTGCCAGTAAGTGACTCTCTCCTGAACATTCTCCCGTGTCTGCCACTGACACACCCTGTTGACTGTCCACTGTCATATCTCCACTTTCCCATGGCCCCTTTGGATACTGGACCTGGACTACCTACAGCTGGGCCGACTACTCTGATGATTTCACCCAACAAGATCCCACTCATCACCCATTGCAATTTTCAATCACATTAAACACCTTTGAGCTTAGCTACTGCCTACATGTCTTTGTTGTAATAAGTAAGATTTTCTGTTCTATAACATGTCATTTCAGTCAACCCATTGTCCTGCAAAAGTCTGTGAGATAGACAGAAGGGGGAGCAATATGCAGCAAGGCTGATAGTAGAGCAGACATATTCTGGATACATGTCTCAAGGGAGCCAACAGGCAAGGCAGGGACCAGAGATTCACCACATAAATGCCCTGCAAATAGACCAAAACAGGGACAACAATCACGACAGGAGTCAATGTTGGCCACTCAACACACATGGAGTACAGTGTTGAAATCCCTAGTGTGATTTGCAAGGTGGAATCTCAAACCACATCCCCATGTAGGGTCCACATTCCTAGACATCCATACCCAATGGTCCTTCCTCACAACTGACAAAACTCAACTAAAATGCATGTTCCACAGTTAGTAACAGTTAGGTTACACATTCTCCCAGCAATACTGATGACACCACTATGTTTGGCACTACCATTGCAGTTGACATAGCAGTACAGGGAACATAGAACATGGGCAATAAATTGCATAAGTGATGCAACACAACAAGAGAGAGAAAATAGCACTGACATTAGACCAGGAACACCTCCTCTGATGGGTAAAATGTTCCTCTCCCAAACTCACCCAGAGGGAGAGCTGCACTCAACAGCTCCACTGATGACAGACACCAGGAGGAGCTATGTCACAAGGCAGAAAGGAGTCTAAAAAACAGTTGACACACACCTGTTTCTCATGGGAAATATTGTTGAATCAACTCTGCTCTAGAGTCAGCTGCATCCTCATCATCTTCCTCCTCATCACTCACTATGTCCCCTTCATCAGCCACTGGTCCAGCTGCTACCTCCTCTACATCCAGCAATGGGATGTGACATCTCTGGGCCAAATTGTGTAGCATGAAGCAGGCAACAACGATCTGGCAGACTTTAAGTGGTTTGTAGAGTAGGGCACCTCCGGAGATGTATATACACAGGAATCTGTCCCAAAGGTCCTCTCAATGACACACCTTGTCCTGCCACAGGCCTTATTGAAACGGTCTACAGCATCCGTAGTCGTATATCTCACAGGTGTCAGCAGCCAGGGAAGGTTGGGGTAGCCAGAGTCACCTATGTGCACAAAGGTTAGACCATCTCAATATCGGTGGGGACACAGGGCAGATTGTGAAGAGAGGTGAGATTACCGGGGCACACGTGCTATAGGATACATACCAATGAGCCAGGCCAGGTCCCTCTGTAGTTGTGCTATCATGTGTGGGACGTTGCTGTTCCGCAGAATGAAAGTGTCATGCACAGAACCAGGGAACTTGGCCATAACCTGGGAGATATATTGGTCAGTGAAACACACCACCTGGACATTAATGGAATAAAGGTTTTTCTGGTTCCTGTACACTTGTTCATTTATCCTGGGTGGAACCAAGGCAATGTGGGTGCCATCTATGGCCCCTATCACATGGGGGGACATGTGCCAAATCGTAGAAGGCAGCTTTAACAGTGTCCAAATCTGCACGTTGGGGGAACCTGATGTAGCAGGGCAGATGTTTGGGAGGCAACAGACCCAGCTCCAACGGGGTACACCACTCCATGATGGTCTGATGGTTTCGACGATACGTCTGTATGACGTGTCTCTCTTCCAGGGTAGCAAGGTCGACTAGGGGCCGGTCCACAGGGGCATGTCTCATTATCACCATTGCACTGCATATGGGAATAGGAGAGAGAAGTAAAAAGTAGATGTATTCAATGTGTGGACATAGACAGTCTATGCAGTAGTTACTATATTATATCCATGATGCACCTAAAATTCAACTAATAGCTAATTACATGTAAAATGGCAGCCACCTGTCCTGCATGTACAGGACAAATGGAAATGACCTAATTATGCCGGCGTTAATCATCATGGCAGTAGATGGACTCAACTGCAGTGCAAATCCTCATTGGATAACATTGTTCCCTATGAGAGACTGGGGTCAATGGTGATCACCGCAGCAGTGACGGTCATGTACGCGGTGGGTGGGACCTCCATTTACCATGGCATAGCTCACTTCACTCCTAACACTCGTGCAAGCAAAACCTTCGCTGCGTGTGCTGCTGTGTTCTGACTCTGGATCCAATATGTCACGGCCCGCAGGAGATAGGGCCCCAGCCTTCACCCAGGAGGAGCTGAACAAGCTTGTGTATGGGGTCCTACCCATGTATGGAAAGTTGTATGGGGCACCAGAACAGCAGGTGAGTCTTATGTCACTGTCCTGTCTGATAGTGATGTGTGTGAGGATGAAAAGCGTTCTGATGAGGCAGATGGAATGGAAGCATGGAGATGGGTGAGGAGTCTGAACATTAGTGGCTTGATGACATTTGAGTGTGGTCATGAGATGTGTCTGATGTGTGATGTCCACTGCTGTCCCTGTGATGCCAGTCTAGATGACTTTGTCCTTCTGTCTGTCTCACCCATCAAGGTCAGCACTCATCAGAAAAAGGGATTTGGTGTGCCATCGCCAAGCAAGTGCAGACCCCGGGGGTCCATAGCCGGCGGAGCACCCAATGCAGAAAGTGGTGGGAGGACCTGAGATGCTAAGCACGTAAGTCCGCAGAGGCCCAGTTGGGGACGTCCTTCCAACGTGGGAGGGGTACCCATTGGACTCTGACCCCCCTAATGGCCTGCATGTTGGCGGTGGCCTACCCTGAGGTGGCTGGGTGCTTGAGAGCAGCACGGCTGCCACAAAGGGGTAAGTACACACTCACACCTCGCTAATGTAATGCTTGTATGGCTTTGGGTTGAGTACTAGTGGGAAGATGTAGCGTAGGTCATTGGTAGAAGCCCGTCGACTCTGGGGATCAGCCATCCTGGCAGGATTGGTTTCAAAGATGTGTGCCCATACCATGCAGACAGTGACTTATGAGGGCATTTACTTCCAATTTGGGATGTGTGTGGTCACCTTCAACAAAGTTTAAGAGCTCAGCTCCTACCATCAGCATCAGTACACCTGAGGTGTCAGGGAATTGCCATCAGTGTCAGCCTACCACTGTGACAGAGATAATTAGTGAGTCCTCAATCATCTTCTATTGTGCTGTATGTGTAGATAGGCACATTGGGCCCAGGTGTCACTGTGCTATTTGTCAGTGGATTAGTGGGCATGCTACTTACCCATGCAGGATTCTGTTGAATAAGGAGTACAGTATACGTCTCCATAAACGGCCATGAGAATGTGCCAGGCACTGGGTAAGAGTGACTAGTATGACCCTCATCAAGTACGTGGATGCTGTTGTCCCACCATCAACAGTTTACATCAGCATTGCTGTAGTTTCCCCCATGGTGTCCTACTGTTGTAGCATGTATAGGTGATGGCATGGCCTGCCCTGTCATAGCAGCAGACAATGATGTTGCAACTCTGTGTGAATGTTGTGTTGGTATTGACCCATTGCACCCTGTCTTTCTCTGCCACCCTCCCTCCCTCTCTCACGCTGTCTTTGTGTGCATCACCATCATCAGGTGAAGGAGAAGGAGCACTGGTGAGTAGGGAAGCTGCAGCCCACAGGACTCAAGAGGCTGATACCAATGTAGCCGAGGGGACCAGTGGGACGGAGGGTTAGGGGAGTGCCCCGGGGGAGACAGGATCGACGACAACATCTCCAGATTCCTCCTCCGATGGACGCTCCCTGGCAGCGGTGGACCCATCTAGGACCATCCCAACACCATCCTTGTCCACCACCACCCTTATCAGCACTGCCCTCCCTGTAGCTCCCCACCCAGTTGCCCGTGCCCACCTACCCAGGAAGGTGGGCATCTCCTTCGCCGCAGGCACCTGTGCCCCTGCGCCAGTCAGCTCTGCTGCCCTCAATGAGGAGGCTATTGACCTCCTGAAGTCCATCTCTGTGGGGCAGTCAACCATTGTGAATGCCATCCTGGGTCTTGCATCACAGATGCAGCAGTCCAATGCCTACCTGGAAGGCATTCACGCCCTGGATGTCCTGCAGAGATCCTTTCAGGCTCTGGTCTCCTCATTGACGGCAGCCAGTGTCCCTTCTTCTTCCGTCCCCCCTCCAACTACCTGTTCCCATTCTCACAGCCCTCTCCCCTCACCCATCCAACGCACACTTTCATGCCAACATGTATCCACATCAATAGACATGGTTCGCAAGGACAAACACAAGCGTCACAAAAGACACCACCGCCATGCACACACACACATGCAGACACAACAACATCCACTCCCTACACAAACTTTCCCACCACCTCCCCCTCACAGACACTACACCACTCATACCTGCAGCCACCACATCATTACTCCCAGATCCTGCCACAAGTGCCCTCATTTCCACCGTCACCACAATAGCAGACCCCCATACATGCACCCCATACACCACATGCACCCTTAGCACAACTGTCAACACCCCCACATACAGCACATCTACCCTACCTGCAGACACCACCACAACATTAATCCACACATCCACCCTGCCATCTCCCTGCATCTCCCCCTCTCTTCCCACTACATCTAAATGCCCAAACTCACCCACCCAACAGTCACACAGCACACACATGGCATTCACACTCGTACCTGCACCCAAGGCACCTCACCGTACACACCTTCCAACCACTCAATCCACTCCCAAAGGTTTATCCCATGACTAACCTTGTGCCCCTAAAAAACGTTTCATGCAAGAATTTTCCCTGTTCCCTTCCATTGTCCCAGTCCCTGTTCCCCCCAAGCACCCTGTTATTCCCCCCAAAATCTCTGCCTTCCACCTCCCAGTCCTCCCATGATCCCCCGGTACAAGCCATGCCCCTCCCCACCTAAGACTTCTACCCCCACAAAGCCCAAGGTTACCTCTCCCAAAGCCAAGCCCCCTCCCCCAAAATCAAAATCCAAACCTAACCCCCACCCCCAAACCAAAGGACACCCCCTCTAAACCCAAACCCCTCTTCAGACTCTCCCTCACCACTGAGGTGCCTGCAGGCCCCATTGATACCCCTGCCATATGGAGGCCACTTTGCAGTCAGGGGTCAAGTTGGGGCCATGAACATTGCCCTTTGTGCCTAGGGCACACAATACAGTTTGACTGGCCAGTAGACTTATGTTGTATATAGTTATTTATGGAATTCATGTTTCTATCTAATATATCGGCACCAGAGACCGGTTAGTGTCAGGGGTAACAAACTTAACCTGGCTTTCCTTCCACATGTATGTGTTGCATATGTGTGATTTGTTGTGTGTGGTTTGTGTGTGAGTGTGTGTATGTTGCTACGGGAGTGGCATTTGCTAGCCGTGTTGGGTGTGTGTGTTGTGTGTGGGTGTGTACTAATGACCTTCCCTTCAGTGTGTGCTAGGCGAGTGTACTTACGATTGGTGTTTTAATTGCCGTCACTGGTTCTGGGGTTGTATAGCCAGCAGGAGCATTGGGAAGACTCCCAGTTTGGGTTCCATGGCGGCTGCGGGCGTGCCTGTGTTCCTGCAGGTGAGTGTCCCCTTTTATGTTGTTTGTTTCTGCTAGACTTTTCATGGCGGGGCAACCGCGGTGGAAATCCTGGCGGTGTGTGACCACGTAATATGGTCGGTGGAAACATGCTACCCGCCAGCCTGGAGATGCCTACGGCCGGCCGCAGCGGCCCGTCCGCACTGGCAGGACTGGCGTGACTTGGCTGAGTTCCGGTCGGAGCACCGCCATGGTCATAATATGGTGGTCTACTCCGCCTGCCCCGCGATGGTGCGACCGCCACCTTGACCGCGGTGGTCCTTGGACTGACAAACTCGTAATGAGGGCCTGAGTTGATTTGCACTGCCAAAAACTGTAGTTAAATCAATAAAACAGCCAATACCATTTGGCCTTTAGTCAAATTATATGTATCTAAAACAGTGTGCACCACTTGCATGGCATTAGAGAATGAACATTGGAGACAGAAGGCAGATTATTCATTGGGCAGACCCTCCTTCTCAGTGCCCCATGTCTGAAGATGTTCCAAAAATGGTTTACTAAATAACGTTATAACCATGAATTTGGGTGTAAACCCAAGAAATAGCATTCCCTAAACAAAGGATGTACAAATGACTCAACTCAGAAAATCCTTTTCCATTAATCTGCTGCTAAATTTCTAGCCTTCTTTTAGTAACTGAATTTTTTTATGAATAGAAGGAATGGTGAAAGCAGGTGAAGCTATATGAAGCAACTGAGATGTCAAACTAGGATTTCTTCAGTCTTTGAGGAGTTTAAATAGGGCCCCATATCTGACTAACAGCTAGCAAGCATCAAGGTGGTAAATGAGTGTGTCTGGGGAATTTGAAGAGTGATAGTGTTAGCGCATCTGACCTTAATAAGTAAACTTACAAGGGGACGCGAACAGGTCGATGAACCTTTTGACTCGCAATTAAGATGTTCTTACCATAGCTCCAGTAAATAATAAATAACCAAAACACAATATCATAATCGACAACAAACAATAACCTCAATAATCAATGGAGTCAGTAATTGTGGCGAACCATGACCTTTCAGTCATGAATAACCACACCTTCAGTTAAAGTTAGAATATTTATTTCCCTATACTAACAATGCTAAGGTCATGTAGATTAATCTCAAAATCAATTGGAACACATACAGAAACAATACTGGCTGTCCAAAGCGGCGGAAGAAACATACTCTAATCAAAGCTTGAACTACAACACATTCTAAGGTTATGGTACAAATAGCAAAGACAACTGTGTCAAAGTGATTACATACATTTGAATTCAGCAGAGAAATTCATCAAACATTATTCCATATTAGCACAATTTTATTAGTGAGGATCCTTAACTAACATCAGATTAGCATCAGCATGTTGGGCTTCATGCAAAACAATTTAGTAACACAAATTTGGAAAAACATTTAACTATGGCTCTATCAAAACAGTGCATTTGGTACCTAGAAAGGAAAAGCAAATATGCATAATAATCAATAGTCTAATTCATAATACCCATCCTCAGTGTGGATCAGCAAACAGAGTCAGTCTTCATCCTCGGGACATCAGTTGATCAGCAAGACATCAGAATTCAGCATCAAAGTTCAGAAAACACAGAGGGGGTCATTTTGACCTTGGCGGACGGCAGAGGCCGTCCGCCAAGGTACCGCCGCTGAATGACCGCACCGCGGTCAAAAGACCGCGGCGGCCATTCAGACATTTCCTCTGGGCCGGCGGGCGCTCTCCAAAAGAGCGCCCGCCGGCCCAGAGGAAATGCCCCTGCAACGAGGACGCCGGCTCAGAATTGAGCCGGCGTAGTTGCAGGGGTGCGACGGGTGCAGTTGCACCCGTCGCGTATTTCAGTGTCTGCTTAGCAGACACTGAAATACTTTGCGGGGCCCTCTTACGGGGGCCCCTGCAGTGCCCATGCCATGGGCATGGGCACTGCAGGGGCCCCCAGGGGCCCCGTGGCACCCCCTACCGCCATCCTGTTCCTGGCGGGAGACCCGCCAGGAACAGGATGGCGGTAGGGGGTGTCAGAATCCCCATGGCTGCGGAGCGCGCTCCGCAGCCATGGAGGATTCACAAGGGCAATGGTAAACCGGCGGGAGTCCGCCGGTTTACCCTTTCTGGCCGCGGCTGAACCGCCGCGGTCAGAATGCCCTCGGGAGCACCGCCAGCCTGTTGGCGGTGCTCCCGTGGTCGGTGACCCTGGCGGTCACCGGCCGCCAGGGTCAGAATGACCCCCAGAGTCTTTAAGCATTAAAGTTAAGCACATCTCTTGTCAAGACACAAAATGGGCAAGAATGAGCTATCCCTTTCCTATGCAGTTCTGTTAAATTAAAACTAGTAAAACTATTCCCCTAATCCCCATTGGTCAATCAATCGCGTGTTCACACTTTGTCCAATAAAACTAAAACTCAAAATCTATGAATTCTACTATTACTCTGTTCACATGTGGTTGATTGGTTGTCCTGCAATGTGCTCATCATCTGGTTTGTCAAGTAACAATAGTGTTGCAGCTTCCATTCCAGTCAGGATCTCCATTGTTCTCCTCCTGAGAAAATCAGTCTCACACGCATTACACAAAAATGTTACATTACCAAGAACAGCATCTTCTAGCAGTTGGTTCTCATGAGAACCTTTAGTTGTGAGCACATTTAAACAATGCAAAATGGAAAATCACAATTTAACTCTCTAGGTCAGCCATTTATTAGACGTTGAGAAATACAGCTTTGGCATGAGGCCTAGCAAGTAGCCCAAAACATTCGCTATGTTAAGGCCTACAATTAATAAAACTAGGACATAATGCATAACCTTTAATAATATGACATATTACTACATTAGTCAAACATATATTAAAAATTTCACAATATTAAACTACTAGTAAGTACACTTTGTGAACATTGGCGGGCACTCATCGTAATCACATTTTTACATGTGTGCATTATTTTTCTACATTATTATATTTTCTACACACATCCCTTATTCAGAATACATGAACACTCATTAATACATTTATTAAAACACCTGCGCTAGCAATGGTCAGCAAAGTTGATGGTTGTGTTCACAAGGAAAGTAATACTGCATGTGGTGACTATCAGGCAATTTTCATTCTTTCAAGAGAGGTTGCAGTTGATCTTCCTGACTGGAGACACACAGATACATGTAAACCTGGGAAAGCTGGTTGGGTACATCCCCGGATCATATATGTTTTTCAAAGTGTGTTCCCTAAATGTCAAAGACAGAATATCACAATGTGGAAATATGGAGGACAAAATATCAAAACCAAAATAGCGAAAGGTAAGGAAGCATAGCTTTTCTATACCTAGCTTCACGTATATGTGCCTTGATGATTTACACATTTTCAAATTGGGTAGATATGGAGCTAGGAATAGTCAATCTATACCTCCTCTATAAGTACTTACCTTTCGATATTTTGGTCCAGGATATTTTGTCCACTATATTCTTTTATTAGGACATTTCTATGTTTGATATTCAGAAGTTCAACTCTGTGAGTATTTCTGTCAGTTTTTAAGTCTTGCAAAAGAGGGCAAGGGCCTACAGGGAAGTGCAGCTTTTTTTGTTTATTTAGAGTCCTGATGGGAAACCCGCACATGGTATAGGTGCATTTGTTGTACGTCAAATGGGTGAAAGCAGACCACTGAATGAGAACTCCATCTTCTTTCAAATGTTTCACCTACCTACATCGTCCACTTCACTATGAGTATATTCAAAGGCTACCATGATCTATGTTGTAGCAGGAGGTAGTACTTTTACCTATGCCTACAGCACCTGCAGAAGTGTGAAACAACAGATGTCTTCCACAATAACTAATGTTCCAGCCGCAGTCTTTCACATTGCCTACTGCAATGCAGCCATTACCTTCTTTTCTGCATATCAGACTGCTGTCTTCTTACTGTACAGCAGTGCCGTGGATTTAGCGTATGCAAACATTAATTGGAAGAGTATTAAGTTAAATAGAATTTTTTTTTTTTTAAATCCCCCTGCCATTTGTGGACCTTTCCTACTCCACTTTGAGAGCCTTTCCTACTCCACTGGATTTTAAAAAATACAGCACCATGGGGCAGATGTAGGAAACTGTTTGCGACTCGCAAACGGCAAAATTTGCGTTTGCGAGTCGCAAAACGCAGTTTCCTATGCAGAAATGCATTTTGCGAGTCGGAACCGACTCGCAAAATGCATTTCCGACTCGCAAATAGGAAGGGGTGTTCCCTTCCTATTTGCGACTCGCAGTGGGATGCAATACCATTTGGGACCGCGTATGCGGTCGCAAATGGCATCGCAGTTACCATCCACTTCAAGTGGATGGTAACCCACTCGCAAATTGGAAGGGGTCCCCATGGGACCCCTTCCAGTTTGTGACTGGACCCACAAATATTTTTTCAGGGCAGGGAGTGGTCCAAGGGACCACTCCCTGCCCTGAAAAAATTCCGAAACTAAAGGTTTTTTTTTTTTTTTAAGTGCAGCTCGTTTTCCTGTAAGGAAAACGGGCTACACTTAAAAAAAAAAAAACTGCTTTATTGTTCAAGCAGTCACAAACATGGAGGTCTGCTGACGACAGCAGGCCTCCATGTTAGCGAGTGCCTATACTCGCTATGGGGCCGCAATTTGCGACCCACCTCATGAATATTCATGAGGTGGGTCATTGCGACCCCATAGCGAGTCGCAGTCGGTGTCTGAGACACCGTACTGCATAGCAATTTGCGACTTGCAAATTGCGAGTCGCAGGGACTCGCAATTCGCAAGTCGCAAATTGCCGTTTTGCTACATCTGGCCCTAGATTATGAAACAACCTCCGCCTGAGTCTGCAAGGCACTTCATTTTAGGTAAGCATTACCAAGGATACTTCACTTTTTTAGTGTATTAAACCCAAATACCAAACCCCGAAGGGGTCTGTAGAATTGGTGCATAATGACCATCAGTCATAACCCAATGTAGCATATCTACATTTAAAACACAGTTTATAAACTCGGATTATTGTCAGGTAAGCTCAGTACTTCATCCTTCTTAGGTCGAATAAATATGTGCCTGTACGTTGACTAATATTAAAAAGCACTTACTTAAGTGCCATGAGACAGTTTTGAAGGTAGTACTATACAAAGGGAAAATGGTCAATAACATTGTTGATCTTTGTATTGTAGCTCCATTTATAACTTCATATCCCTAATAAGGATCCTAAGCATATTTGCAGACTAGGAGCTCACGGGAAACGTCCGGAATAATGACTCCGGATCAGCGATTACATTGTTAATGCAAGCGGAATCACGCTTGTGTTAACAACAACTCCCTTTTTCTCTGCCTTAACCACGCATGTGCTGTACAACGCACATGCGTGGTTAAGGCAGAGAAAAAGGGAGAGGACGCGGACTGTAAGTGGGGCAGGGGCAGGGTTGGGGGGTAGTTTTTAGGGGTGGGGTGTATTAATGGCTTGGGGCAGGGTAGCTTGTTTTTTTAGGGGCAGGGTGGGGGGATTGGGGTAGTTCTGTTTTTTAGGGGAAGGGGATAGGGCATTTCTGTTTTTAGGGGCCGGGTGAGGGTCTGGGTAGTTTTGTTTTCGGGGTGGAGGGGTCAGGGTACTTTTGTTTTTGGGGGTGGGGTAGTTTGTTTTTTGGGGGTGGGAGATTCGGGTAGTTTGGTTTTTGGGGGTGGGAGATCGGGGTAGTTAGGTTTTTGGGGCGGGGGTCAGGGTAGTTTGGTTTCTGGGGGTGGAGGTGGGGGATCAGGGTACTATGGTTTTTGGGGGTGGGGGATCGGGGTTCTTTGTTTTTTGGGGGGTGGGTGGATGGAGGTAGTTAGGTTTTTGGGGCTCAGGTAGTTTTGTTTTTGACGGAGTGGTGGTTAGGATAGTTTTGTTTGTGGGGGTGAGGGGCCAGTGTAGTTAGGTTTTTAGGGGCGGGGTAATTAGGTTTTTGGGGTTGGGGTGGGGGTGGGGGGTCGGGGTAGTTTGGCTTTTGGGGGTGGGGGGATCGGGTAGTTCGTTTTTTAGGGGTGGGTGGTCGGGGTACTTTTGTTTTTGGGGGTGGGGGGTGGGGTTCGAGGTAGTTTGGTTTTTGGGGGTGTGGGTGGGGGATCGGGATAGTTAGGTTTTTGGGGCGGGCAGGGGCGTAGGGGTAGTTTTGTTTTTGGAGGTGGGGTGGGGGGTCAGGGTAATTAGGTTTTTGAGAGCGGGGTGGGGGAGTCAAGGTAGTTAGGTTTTTGATGGCAGGGGTGGGGGGGTCGGGTAGTTAGGTTTTTGGGGCCTGGGGTGGAGGGTTGGAGTAGTATGGTTTTTGGGGGTGGGGGGATTGGGGGTACTTTTGTTTTTAGGGGCAGGGTGGAGGTGGTCGGTTGTTTTTACGGTGGGTGGGGGAGGTCGGGGAATGGTTTAGGGCTCAGGGTGGGTGGGAAATGTCCGGGGTAGTTTTGTTTTAGGGGTGGGAGGTTGGGGTAGTTTTACTATTAGGGGTGGGGTACTTCTGGGCCTTGGGGCGGCGGGGATCGCATGCTAGAACCACGTATGCCGTTCCCACGCATGATTTTACTAGGCATGCTTTTACAACGAAAAATCGTTGTAAAGACATACGTGGTAATAACGTGGTCATTGTTCCGACCGCGTTGTTCAGGCATGCGTGAGTTCCAGCATTCATTGTTCCATCATACATTTGTTATTTTGCTTGATTACCTAGAATGGTGTTCTTAAACTCTCATGCCTTACTGTGCCCCCAGAGTGAGCAATTGAATGATTGAGCATTGTGTTATTGTTGTATCTGGATTGAAGGATGTGTGTTGAGTGCATGGACTATCTAGGAGTGTTTTGATATTGTTAATGATGAGTAGGGGATTGCTGTTCTTGCGATGCTGCGCTTATGCTGGTAGTGAAATGGAGCAGAGCGAAAATGATTTGTCCATGTGGTTATGTCTAAAATCATTGTGTCGGGAATAGACTTCGGGTCTTGGATGGGTACAGTCTTGAGTCAATTGATGCCTATCCTCTCCCTCTGGGGGAGCTGGATCTGTTTAATGACTGCTTTGAGTCTGCATCATTGGATTGGGAAGAGGCAGGTCTTCAGTACTCTTCTCAATTTCAGGTGATCTTCCTTTTCATTTATCTTTGCCAGGATGGAATTCTAGCATTTAGCTGTTTGTAATAAGAATGATATTCTACTGCCACATTTCTTCTCCTAGTGAGATGATCCACAGAGGTGCTTATCCAAGCAGAGGGTTCTGGTCTATGAATATTTTCAAGAATTTACTTGGATGAAATGTTGACCCTTGCCACGGATGGTCCTCCTATGGACAATCAATAGTGTCTGGATGGAGGAACGTTTGACCATTGGAAGCAAGTGAAGCACTTGATGAACTGATGTGATAGTTCCGAAGGGAAGATGCAGATATGTACTCTCTTGTCATAGCTGCTGTGTCCCGCTGGCTTTTCCAAGCTCATGCTCTGAAATGTTTTGATGATTGAAGTAGCCCTGTTTCGGCCTAATTCCAAAACTAACAAATAAACAGAGAAAGGCAACAAGGGAACAGGAGAGATTACAACAACATTGCTCTGGCTCTTAATTGATCGATCTGCAATTCAAATTGATTATACAGTCTGTGAAAACAAGAATACTGCAGCGCATTAGGAAAAACTGAGAAACAGGCTCTAGGCTGAGGATGAGCTCTCATCATAGCATTCATTTTGGTTATTAAAAGTGTCCTGGCTTTCAGTTCGAAGTTTTTAAACATTTATCTAGAGAAAAAATGACTTGAAATGCATCCCACTGAGAGGCATATTTATACTCCATTTCCGCCGAATTTGCGCCATTTTTTTAACGCAAATTTGGCACAAAACTAACTCCATATTTATATTTTGTCGTTAGACCCGTCTAACGTCAAAATAATGGAGGCTGCACCATTTTTTACATGTGTGAACCTACCTTGCATCAATAAGATGCAAGGTAGGCGTTCCCATCTAAAAAATGGTGCTAACCCCGTAGCCCCATATTTATCCCCCTGTGCTAAAATGACGCACAGATGGGAGGAGGGGATGAATAATGGTGCAAAGATTGCTTTGCACCATTATTTAACGCCTGCTTCAGAGCAGGCGTTAGGGGACCTGTGGACCCATTTCCATGGTTAAACACCAAGGAATGGGTCCACAGGTGCCCTCCTCAAGCCTCGGGAACACCTACGCCCACACCAGAGGGACACCAGAGGATAGGGGACCCCGTCCCAGGTAAGAAGGGTAAGTATAGGTATGTTTTTTTTTTTTTTTTTTTAAAGTAAAGTGCCATCAGGGGCCCAACTTGGGGCCCCCTGCATGGCACAGAGTGCAATGGCCATGTCTAGGGGACACTGGTCCCTGGTGCTGGCCATTGGGGTGGTGGGCATGACTCCTGTCTTTTCTAAGAAAGGAGTCATGTGGTATGGATGGTTTTGCTTCAGAAAATGACGCTAGGCTGGGTGGAGGCATTTTTTTGCCTCTAACCAGCCTAATGTTATTTTTTGGTGCAAACTCCCCTTTTCCCATACCGCCACCCTCACCTGGCTAGCGTCATTTTTTTACGCTAGCCCACCCTTTGAGCTGGCTTGAGCCATTCCATAAATATGGCGCACGGCTGGCGCTCAGGAATGGCGCAAGCCGGTGCTAAACTTTTTGATGCAAAACTGCATTAGTGCAGTTTTACATCAAAAAGTATAAATATGCCTCTGAATACGCCACGTTTGTGTAATTTTTCTTGTGAAAGTTAGCAAAATTCAATGAAACGTTACAGAATTACACTTTTGTAGCAAAATATGTTTAGCTGCTATGTCCTTTCATTTTTTTTTTATCCGAGAATGCACCTCGTATTAAAAAATCTTCTGTCATATCTGCAGGAGACTGGTTTGAGTGGAAAATGCCAGTTGATGACTCATATTCTTTGTATATACTAGTCTGGTGCCTGTTGTGTGCAAGATATGCTCGGGTAAAAACTTTCAGGTGAACTGCATAATACAAAATTTCGAGAAATATAGTGAATCTCATGTAACACGAACATTTTGGAATTTCTCAGAAAATGCTGGTGTAATTAAAATTTCGCACAAGGGTTACCAAATATGATGACTATGAACTACAGTGGATGCCAAATCCGGGGGTCATAATGTTATCCCAATCAGAGTGAGTGTTGTTACACTTAGATTTAGAGTTTCTTGCCCATGAATGGAAAATACTTTTTCAGAAACAACTTTGTGAACTTTTCCTCACAGAAAGTTATCACCAATTTTTTGCTATTGAGAACCTGTTTCAGCGTGCCCATTTAGCAATGCAGAATCACTGCTTTACTCTAAATCATCAGACGTGTAGAAACGCCAGCTAATCTGAGTACCTCACATTTCTTATGGTTTCTCGACACTCTAATAGAGTCTGGCTGTTATTCCTTTCAAATCCTTAAAAAACAATGACAGCTTAGTGATGGTGTACTAAAATCAACATATGTATGCCAAAACTATAACATTTCCTTAAGGAGGGAATCCTTTACATATCGCTAGACTTCTGTAGCTTTCGTCTTCATTTTGCTATACATATTAGGTATTGCAATTTAAGGATATCAGCCAGACTCAATTTTTTCACCTAAAAAATGCAAAATCCTGAGTTTGCCCTGCTGCAGTTTCAGCCTGAGATTTACATGGTTGTTTAAGTCATCTGAAAGAGGTGCACCAACCTGCTCAACTATAACATCTGTACCATCCATTTTGCAGCTATGTGTCACTACTAATCTCTGTTAATTTGTACTGTGATATATGAACGGTGGAATTTACAACTCTAAGGTCTGGAATGGAAGACCAGAGTGAGATAAAAGGTTATTAAATCGAAAGCACTACTTATTCATTAATGTTAGTGTGATGGAACTCGTGTACCACACTTTTCTTTGTATTCAAATCTTTGATTAATAGGGTCTGGTGACTGTTATCCCAAAAGGCATTGTGATGTATAAATATTTAACTGCTCACGAGCTTGCACTGCTACACTTCTCTAATGAACTCCGAACAAATAAACTATATATATATATATATATATATATATATATATATAGCCAAAAATGAATTGAAGCAAAGTGTAGGGAAATGTTTACCACACTGATGATTACTATGCAAATTTACATATGATTTTACATTTATAGATTGAATTAACATAATTGCAATTGCAACAAACATCTTGTATAAACGTTTGATTATTCATGTGTTTCCATTAGGCCACATTTCTACATAAACCTTCCATTTTCTACAAGATGGCTGTTATATTTGTCCCACACTCTTTTTTTTAAAATCTCTTTATTAATTTAGAGAACACAGCATCAGATACATTCGAGCACCTGGCGCTGCTCTAATCATATTATAATATGTGATCCAGAATTATAATAAAAGAGAGAGAGGAAAGAAGAGAGTAACAAAGACAGAGGACAGAACTATAATGGTCGACGGTGTGAGATAATCTAAGAGGCATTCCGAGATAAGGTAACGAGACGTAAGCCAGCTGATCATTCGTGGGATTTAGCCTAGATGGTGAGCTATGTGGTGAGGGGAAAGGGTGGTGGGAATGCGGGGGGGCGGGTAAAGGAGGGCGCAAAAGAGGAAACAGCGGCATGAAAAGGGGAGGATATCTCCTTGGCAATAGAGTTTTGATATTCCACAGCGCTTAACTTGGTGGTCAGCTAGAAGCATGCAGAGGGAACTACAGTGCAGGCCGCCAAAGACTGCCAGTCATCATAAGATCAGCCCCTGTTCCATTCCCAGCGGTGCGTCATGATCAAAGCCCTCCTATACTGGTCCTTTGTGTCCATTATGTGTTATCCATGGTGCATTCGTTCGTGCTATATGTGCTGTGTGATATGTTACGAGTGATGTGTGAGTTGGGATGGTGATGTGTGTCTCCGGGCCCCACAATAGAACTAGTTCCTTTTCTATTTCATATGTGGGTGTGTGCCGGTTGGCGCTGCCTATGTAATCATGGTGGACGGGTATCGTCTTTAGTTTCAAGTGATGTGACTAATGCGTCCCATGTATCTATAAAATCTCACCAGGGAGTACGGGGTTCTTTTAATGTATTGAGGGGTGGGTCAGTGGTGTATCAATTGTAACACTAGACCCCTCATAATCCTCAACTAGAGGCGAGATATCTGTGGACTATGGTGCTGTGGAGGGCCTGGAAGCCCCGGAAGGGGGGGAGGAGGAGGGGAATTTCCTTTACGGACTAGGTGATCTCACACACTATATGGTGTCATGCTTCATCATATGACCACCTAGCCCCACCCAGGTAGGACAGTGCCACCTGGGCAGACTCAACCTCACTGTTAAAGGAACAGGAGGGAGTGCTTACATTAATTCTGGTTCTGGAAATGGAGGGATCCAGCTAGACTAAGAAATAAAAACACCTAAACAGATACCTATGTGAGTATGTAATAGAAGGTTCTGTTTGATATGGTTAAAAAAGGAGACTGGGACACCAATGTGAGAACAATGACTCACAGGGTCACCTATCTAAGAGGAAGGAGCCGACATGTTTCTGCCCTCAGTAATGAGCTCTGGAAAGTCTCGGGGCATTCGTCAGGGTGAAGGATCCCTGCTACTCATGCTCAGTGTGAGAATAAGTGCTGAATAAATAATAACAATTGTGTAAGCGTAATATAATATAGGGGGGGGCCTACCTTGCCAGGGAACTACCTGGGGGGGCCCTATCACGAGAGGCTACTGGCCTCTGGTGTCCAGGAGAGGGAGTGTCCCCTTATTGTCAGACTTGCATCAAAGGTGGGCGCTGTCTGTGCGCCTAAACCGAGCTCTCTCAGGACCTCTTGTATCTATCCCTTTAATTTGCATCCCTCTATCCCGAAGTGAGTGCAGCACTTGAGCCTCTGCTCTCGCCCACTTCAGCATATCTCTTATCCAATGACGGGTATCTGGTACATTCGGCGTTTTCCATTGCATCACTATTAGGCGCTTGAATAATATAAATGCCAACTCGATGCATCTTTGTACTTGTTTCTTCCCTTTCGGGTTTGGATGGATACCCAGTAAACCTGATGCAGGTGTGGGGGAGAGCGGACGCCCGATCAGCTCAGCAGTTAGAGCAGTTATGTCCTGCCAAGCACGCAACAACGGCGGGCATTCCCACGTCATATGAAAAAAGGTTGCGCCTGCGCCCCCGCATCGTGGACACTCCTGAGTAGACTGAGGAAACATGCGTTGTAGCCTGTGCGGAGACAGATAGGTCTGGTGTAAGTAGTTGAATTGAGTGAAGCAAAATCTAGGATTGTGAGATACTGTTTGTACCAAACCAAGTGCTGTGCCCCATTCTCATTGGTCTAACGGAGCAGGGAGAACCCCATACCACCTGACCTGCCTTGGGCTGGGCCACCTCTGGGCTGCCCAGTAAGGCTTTATATATCTGGGATATACTGCAATGCCCTCCCAAGCCGGAAAGCAGTTCATGCAGTATAAGCGATGTTGGAGGTTCCCTATCTCCACATCGTCAAGTCCGACGTGTGAGTTGTTGTATGGCATAATCTGTCAGCAACCATCCCCGGTCCACTTCATAAGCCGAGGAAAGTTCGGCATCTGACATCATGCGGCCTTCTAAGAATATGTCCGCAATCATTTGTATGCCTCTCGCGGGCCATTGATGTAACTTATGTTGTCTGGTCAGTTTAGAGATCCCTGGGATGGATAGTAGTGCAATCCGGGGTGAGTAAAGGGGGGTCAGATTCCCGCCGATTATATAATGGCGCCAGCACCAGTGAGCTATGTGCGTCAAGGTATTATGCTGACCAGTTGGACTATTGCGATCCAACAACCACCCCAGCACATCTGAACATCCTAGGATGTTGTGTACTAACTTCGCCTCTGAGTTCGGGGGGTCTTGTAGCCAGCGCCAGGCCCACTGTATTTGTGCAGCATTATAGTATAATTTGTAGTGCGGCGTACCCAGTCCACCTAATTCGAGCGGTAATTGCGTGGCTGTCAATGCCACATGCCTCCCTCCCATGTTAAGTCCGCCGTGAGGCTATTCAGTAATGTTTAAAAATTGCGGGGGATCAGTAGCGGTAGAGCGGTGAAGTGATAAAGCATGCGCAGGAGAATAATCATTTTGGCAATTGCTACCCTGCCCATGGGCGATAGTGGGAGCGATCTCCAGAAAGGCAAGGATCATCTAATTGATCGGAGCGTGAGTCCTAGTTTGCCCTCCCTCAGGTCAGCGACACCATGCTATATTTGTGTGCCTAGGTATTTAAAGGCAGTGTGTGCCCACAGGAGTGCGTGTGTTGGGGCAGTGGATCGGAATTCCACTGGTGTCGGCGCTAGCGGGAACTGACAGGACTTAGACCAATTTACTCGCAAGCCTGATATATCTCCAAATTGGTCTAGTAGTTGCAGCATACCCGGAAGTGTGGTTGTGCAGCCACACAAATATATCAATGCGTCATCAGCATATAGTGAGATAATCTTGATGCATGTGGTCTGCATTTGTCCAGCCTTGGCGGCCGAAAGGAGACTCTTGCTGAAAATAGAATTTAACGGTTTAAAAATTAAATCCTGCAGACAAGCACTAATTGCAGCTTTTAACCCTCGCAATACAATATTGAACATTAGGCTGGTTAAATTTTTGGAAATTTTCACTCGTAAAACCACAGCCTCTCGAAATAACCAAGACAGAGGGAGGGCGGAAACGATAGCGAAATCCCTATAACCTGCTTTGAACTTCTTAAAGACGGGAAGGCTCCTAGGTAGTCCACAGGGTTGCTTAGCTCGTGTCGTAATAAAGTCCGGTATCAACAATCAGACTTAAGTAGGGGTAAATAAAATTGATAGAAGGCCTCTTCCCACTTTGTCCTATTTTTACCAATGCTTCATTGGACCGCTACTGTTATCCTTAAATTTCTTGGTGGAAGGACATTTCATATAGCTTTTCATTTTAATCACAGGATTTTATTTGGCGCTGTATTTATCTTACCTACAATAAGATTGTCCTGTTGCCCCTTTATTAATACCTATAGCACTAGTATTTTCTTTTCTTAAAATCCTTATGTGGAAGGAAAATTCACTAACCATTTCACCCTAAGCTAAAGAACTGTAATTGCCTTCTTGCACTAAAATTGTTCTGTTAAAATGTTTATGTGGAAGAAAGTTTTATGGTTTTAATTAACTAATAAACTTGTGTTTTACTACTACTACTACTACTACTAGTGAGATAATCTGATGACCGTCGGCAAGGCGAACAAAAGCGGAGACAGTGGACATCCCTGCCTTGTGCCACTGCCGATCGGAAACCCGTCTGATATTATCCTGCCCGTTTTAACCTGAGCGACAGGGTCAGCGTACAAGATTTTTATCCACTTCATGAAAACACTCCCAAACCCCAGTTGGTTCAGCGTCTCCAACAAGAAGGGCCTGCCCAATGTATTGAACGCCTTCTCAATGTCCAGGGAAACCGCTACTCGATCATAATCAAGCTTGGGCGCGTCTCTTATGAGCTGTAGAAGATGCCTGATGTTTATAAAGGTGTTGTGTCCCGGGATAAAGCCTGATTGGTCCTCGTGGACCAGCAGTGGCATCAATGGGAGTAGGCGATTTTCCAAAATCTTACCTATTAGCTTGCAATCCAGGTTCAACATAGAGAGGGGACAGTATGAGCAGACATCTAACGGGTCCCGTCCTGGTTTCGGAAGGAGCGCTATCACCACCTCCCATTGCGATCCAGACCTCCTACCCTTCTCAAGTGCTTTGTGTAACAATTCTACATACGGCTTAATTAGTTGCCCCGAGTATGTGCAGTAGTACTCTGCTGGGAAACCATCAGTACCTGGCGCTTTGTTGCCCGCTAGTTGTTGCCGTGCTATCTGAAACCTCTTCCGCATCTATAGGTTTGTCTAATTCACTTTGCTGCTCTGCAGATAGATGAGTCAAAGGTAGTGCATGAAAAAATTCTGTCAGCTGCTCTGTTGATGGGGGGGAGGCTGTGCTGCGTATAAGATGCTATAGTATCGCCGGAATGCATTGTTTATTCCTGCTTGGGTGTTGGTCATTATGCCCGAGTCTAATTTTATTGCACCTATTGGGCTGTGTTGTTGTTCCCCATGCACCAGCAGGCCAGCAGTCTACCTGAACAGTCTTCCTCAGAATGTGCCCCGGCTACATAATAGCAATAATCATATCTACGCAAGTGCGTGTCGACCGCGCTCGTCCGCAATTGGAGCGCCTGTATTTCCTCTGGGGTCACAGCGCCCGTCACCATTTCCCGCTCCACGTCTCGGAGCTCAGTTTCCGCCTTCCTCAACTCGCTTGCCAGCATGCGCCGCGTCCCCCCCGCTGCGGACATGTAGAGGCCTCTAACCACCACCTTGTGGGCATCCCACTCCAAAGCACGCAATAACGCCGTCCTATTATTGCGACATTGCTACACTGTCGGGGAAAGGCACTGCTCCCTCCTCCATCCTCGCTGCGCCGCGTCCAGCGTCGCCACCATCGTGCGCCACGCTCGGCCCGATCCAGTGCGCACCACACTCCATGGCCGAGGCCAGTCGAGCAAGTAATCGTCTCTCTGTCGCCGCGTAGCCACTCTCAGCAAGGAGGCGGGCACCGGGGCCGTACGGAAGGGAGGAATTGAAGAATTAATTTTAGGGCCTCGAGCGGAGCTCTTAGAAAGCGTCCGCACCAGCGCCATCTTGGACACGCCCCCTATTTGTCCCACACTCCTGCTTCCTCGCCCCATGCACACATCCGCGCCCCGCTGGCTTCTCAGAGAACAGTCAAGCTGATGTCATAACTGTTTAGTTCCTCTGAAACAGCTGTCCTGCTAGTGTTGAATCTTCTATGGTGGTAATGTAAGATTGCAACAAGAATCCATGTTTTCCGTTCCTTCACTGGTCTTATTCATTCAGAGGAAGGGCCTGATTTAGAATTGGGCTGACGGGTTACTCCATCACAAACATGATAGATTTTCCATTCGCCGTATTACAATGTCCATAGGAAATAATGGAATCATAATATGGTGGACGAGATATCTGTCATGTTTGTGACGGAGGAACCCCATCCACCAAACTCTTAATCAGGGGCAAATTCTTATTGTTAAATGTTTCATAATTGTTTCACAATTGTGATATTTGCATAGAGGCTATTGAATAATTATTCAAATTAGAATAGAGGCTATTGAATAATTATGCAAAGAATTGGGTTGGTGCTTATGTGTTACGGTAATGACGGTTAGCTTCTTGTGTCCTGATTTACTAAAGAAATTATACTTTCACTCACACAATGATGAGTTTGCAATATTGCTCAAATTCTATGCAAGAATTGTGTATAAAACCCCTTGATTTGGGCGTGAGCAAGAGGACGTTCCTGTCCAACTAAGGATGCTGCCTGACTTCTTTCTGATTTTGCTCTTCATTTGTGACTTGGAATAATTTCTGATTTTACATACTCTGTGTAACTCTTCTACTGAGAGCATTCATTGTAATCATACTATGTCAGTTATTTTGAATTTTGTAACAAAACCCTTTAACTTCTTATTTATTTAGAACTCATTTATTGAATGGTGTCAATTTCTTTCTTAAAATTGTTTACTCTATGACTGGGGAAGTGACTTAATGTGGAGACAAAATGCTTCAGAAATCTGAGGTTTAAATTTTGTAGTATAGGTCTGCTAGCACAACTCAACAATGGCCACACTACACTGGGACTTGATAGGTGCTTGAAATTTGTGTTGAAACAGATATAGTATAATAGACAACTACTAGTTCTAAAATAATTATGTAACTGCAAGTTCTGGAAATGAAGTTTTATGTTACAAGTGTCAAGGTGTGCTGATATCTGGCTGGTCATATGTAATGCCCATGAATCTGTGGCCTGAATAACTTTCCTTCCTCTTTCTACTTCTAGGAGCCTTGTGCTGGATACTTGTCCACCAAAGCCAGATGTTGGACAGTTTATGGAAGAACTTATGAGGTATGCTGTCCTCAATGGTTTCTGCAGTGTGGTCAGTACAAGGTCAGCTTTTGGAGGCAAGTGGGTGTGTGGGCAGTCATGCTTTGCTTTAATGTTTTTGACTATATTGAGAAGTTCTTTGCTAGTCAGTCTCTGGTTGTTCAGGTTCTTCAATGATCTATTTGCTGTTGCTTCATTGGATACTGCCTCTCCATCAAATGGGCCATCTGCATAATCACTCTATGAAGAGTTGCCACCAAAGTGTTAGTGATCAAATTATTTACACTGCAAGGAGTAGAGGATACAAACACAACACACATAAAAATGATCAGTTCCTTTATCCCTCCAGGGCAGTTCCAGTGCTTTCGTATTATTTATCTCCCTATTTTGACTTACTTTCTGGCCCCCTCAACACTGATTGAAAAAATGCAGGAATGAGATGAGGTGCCCCATGTCTGCTATTGCTCTGGCCACTCCGGCAGTCTTTCTGCTGCCAGAGGTTGGCTTTGTCACTGTTTTTCCCCATGCTGTGCAGCATCTGGAAAACAAAAGTGCAATGATCTAGATCATTCTGCAGCACTGGCATGATGACATGTGTGCAGGAACTCTTTTCTCCTATAAGCACTCATATTCAAAATGGCTGCACCTCAGCACCAGTCTTCCTCTGAAGTTGCAACTGCTTCTGGGGAATGCACTTTCTGCTTATCTAGAGCACAAACCTTATTTCATGTTGTGTATAATCGGTTCTGACTGTACTCAAATAAGAGAATAATTATGTTCTAAGTTCCTTGCTCATCCATGAACACCCTAATACTTTTTCAGAACAGGACTACTATATAATATTGTTAAATAAAAAAATAAGATAACAAGAAAAGTTTCATATAGACAGCACAGAGGAAACATCTTTTTGTGCTAGGGCAAACCATTACTATTGGCCTCATTACAAGTTTGGCGGTCCCACTGCGGGACCACCAAACTCACGGGGAGGACGGCACTGCCATAACATCCCCACTGCTTTATAACAATGTTCCCGCCGGTCTGACCAGCGAGAATATTGCAATAGAGCATTCCTGCCAGTCAGACCGGCAGGAACAGTGCTACAAGAAAGCACTCGGCTCCCTTTAAGAAGCCGAGTGCTATCTCGTAGCACAGATGGGGACGACCAGCACCCTCTAAAAGTACACTGTCTGCAAAACAGACAGTGTGCATTCCAATGGTGCTGGCCGGGGGATGGGGCCTGCACTGCCCATGCCATAGCCATAGCATGGGCAGTGCAGGGGCCCCCCTGTGGAACCAACACACCCTTACTGCCAGCCTTTCCATACCGGTCAGACAGCCATGGAAAGGCTGGCAGTGAGGGGAGTTGTAATCAGCCAGACCGTGCTGAGTTCAGTGCCGCCCTGGCTGAGTACAACTCTGGCCACCATCACCACATTGGGAACCATATTCCTGACGGGGACAGTGTTCCCCCCCCACCATGGTTTTAATTGGTGGAACGCCCAGAGTGCAGCAGTCAGACTGCCACACTCGTAACGAGGCCCTAAGTTCTTGTGGGGAATTCCACACTGTAGCCAACCACTTGCCTCCTTTTTTGTGATTTGAAGTGGTAAAAATCCCAGAGGCCCTCATTGGGCCACAGACAGAGAATTTTTAAAGAGTAACTTTCCAATAAAATAACTGAAATGCCAATGAATCTGAGGAACAATGAACACTTCAATTCATAAAACACAATGACCAGAAATAACCAAAACTAGTTGTAGGATAAAATGGCAGTAGAACATGGATTGACTTTAGAGGTACAGCCTTACATACCGATCCTTTCTAACCCTCCTTTGTCTCAGGGATTTGACACAATGAGAGTTGAGAAACAGAGGAAAGGAGAATGCTTAATTATAAAAGACATGTTTGAGAAGAGGGAAAAAAAGTCTTTTCTCAACTGTAAAAAAAGTCATTTCAAATGCTTGAAACAGACAGCCTTCAAAAAGCACGTTAGACACTAGGTCATGCAGCCATAAATTAAAAAAGTGGCTAACAGCCACTGACTCCATTTGAAGAATTTCTTGCAACATACAACACAACCAAAGGTTTGACCACATGTCTATGGGCCTGATTAGGAGTTGGGTGGTTGGACCACCACAACTCAATTACGGCAGTGGTGAAGCTGCCATCAAGCCGGCAGCTTCCCCATCACCGTATTACGATATTTCCACTGGGCTGACCGGCAGAAACGTTGTATTACAACATTTCCACTGGTCAGCCTGGTGGAAACAGTTTGGTGGCATTGGCCTAGGCTCCCTTTGGTAGAGATTGAAATGTGAATTGTAAATTTCACCTCTTCAGTTTCCAACACCTTCCCTAAATTGGTTTAAATTGGAGTGAGAATAGTAAATGTTCATCATTTTAGTGCCCAACACCTTCCACAAATTGGTTTAGATTGCAGTGGGAATAGTACATGTCACCCCATTAGTGTTCAACACTTACAAAAGGGTTACTTTGAAGTGTGATTATTTAATTTAAGTAGGAAATCCTTTGTTTAAATAGTATTTGTATTGAGTCGAAACAGTTTATGATATTTAATTAGTATTGTAGGTATTTAGAAATACAGTAAAAATAGTTGTATGTTTGCAATGAATAATATTATCAATTGTAGACATATAACAATTTTTCTAATTTTATTTATGTTTTCAAATTATATTTAATATATATTTTCACATTTTTAAACACATGTATTTCAACTAAAAGAATTCACTTTTATATACAGATAAATAAAACATGTTAAATCCATTTTATTGTCACAAAAACAGGTAAATTATGTTTAAATATTTTGTACGTTGTTTCTGTGTTTTTGATTCTGTATGTTTATTATTTTTTACGTGTTTTTTTAGTAAGATTATTAATTATGAAATGTGTGATTTTAGCTGTATTGATATCCAAAAAATGATAGACTTATAATTTATAATTGTTTTAGCAGTGGATATTGGGTTTGTAGAGGATAAGACTGTGAAGATTTTTAAAAAGTGGATCTTTTATTGTAAAATTAATGTGAGTTATTTTATTAATATTACAATTAATATTCTAACATTTTAAATGTATTTTGTGACATTCATAGTTTTCATAAATAATAATGTATAATTAATTAGAATATAGATTACCCTCTGAGCCCTTTGGCCCCCCTGCAAACCGGACGTGCCATCTTATCCATGTGGTCTTCCCCACCCGCATCATCGTATATTGAGGTATGTTCCCCTTCCTTTACCCATCTATCAAAACTTGGTGCACATATTGCTTTTCTAATAGAGTCACATCTCGCAGGGGTGAATCTATAAAATTAAAGAGGGTTGGATGAGTGAAGTATTTTTATTACCATGACCCAGTAAAAAAATTGAGTTGTAGTCCTTTGTCATAAATTCATCCATGGCCAACTCATATCTATGGAAACTCATGTTGATGGTTGATGGATATTACTCAAACTGTTGACTGATAAAGTTCCAAGTGCTCTATTTTATGTATATAGGCCCACCGATTGTCAATTCTGGTCTACTATTACCCAAAAACCCTTACAACACCCAGATGATAACTTTGTTTTTGCAGGAGACAGCAATCAGCTTGTTGATCCATTTAGTGATAGTCACTCTACATCACAATATAGCCCTAACAAACCACAAAAAGCATTTCTTCACATTCTTTAGCAAAGCAATCCAAAGGATGCATAGAGGCTGAGCAATCCCACTTCCAGTGAATACTCATATTTATCTCCATTACATCACACACAGTCATGGATTGATTACATTTTTTTCTCCCATAGTCTAACACTGACCTTACATTCTGCAGATATAGGTTTCATCTTGATATCTGATCATGCACCGAGTCTGTGCAGTAAGACATTGTGCCCGAATCTATATTCCAAAGACTGTGGAGATTTGATAATTCACTTCTACTAGATGCCTCATTCACCTCCTCATTTACTTCTTTATTTTATTAACTTTATTAATACTTCAGTTTTAATCACACAACAGGCATTGCCTTCCACAACATTTTGGATGCATTAAAGGCCTCAACTCGTAACCGTATACTCAAATTTGAATAAAAAAAAAAGAAACTAGCCCAAATTCAATCCAAACAAACCTTTGAAGAAATTAAATGGAACACAGCAATCTTTATTACAACTTATTAATGCCAAACTCCATTTTAACAAGCTATCTACTGAGAGTGCCTCAACTTTTACAGTGGCTAAAATAAATCTGGGAAGCTGCTAGCAAATGATCTCAAAGATTTTTGTTTTTCAAAGATCTGAGCCTTACAGCTAGAATCCTTTCTACCTACTTTTTTGGAAAAAGAACAACCAGTTTTTGTTAAAGAAGGGTATATATTGGACAATACTCGATTGCTCTTTGATATTCTCTCAAAATCCACAGGTATCCCTGAGCCCTTAGAGGCCATTGCCTTAGATGCCAAAAAGGTTTTGTATTGCGTGAATTGGACGTTCTTATTTCACACCGTCACTTAATTTGGCTTAGGCCCTAAAATAACACCCCGAATCTCCTTCCTACAAACTTCCCCTCAAGCAGCCATCTACGTAAATGGGCTGACTTCCTTCTATTTTACTTTGAGTAAAGGAGTTCATCAGGGTTGCCCCTTCAACCCTTTTCTTTTTAATCTAATCTTAGAATAAATTTTAACTCAGCTCAGGCAAAACACATACTTACATGGCTTTAGGCATAATACTCAGCAGAGTAAGCTGGCTGCATATGTGGAGGACATTTTACTATTAATGTTAACACCTCAATCTTTGATCCCTACTTTTTCATCTGAGGTACTGCCTGCTTCCTTAGTATCTAGTTATAAACTGAATAACAGGAAATGTGAAATATTACCTCTGAACAAATACATTTTAGAGCATGATTTCTTACCCTTTAACTTCAATTGGAAACTTCAACAAATTAAGGATCTTGTTTTCCAATTCGAAAAAATCCTGTAAAACATCCCTAGCCATAAATATTGACAATTGTGTAAATAAAATAACTTCATTAATAAATCAATGGCACCCCTTCTACCTCTCTTGGTGGGGCCGTCTTGACACTATTAAAATTATGTTGGTACCCATTATTTTTTATACCATTTCCAACATTCCATTAAATATTCTGCTTATGTTCTACACAAAACGGAAATGTCCAAAACTGAAAGTAGAGTGAATTTTCCTAATTTCTCCAAATATCATAAAGCATTTTTATTGAGACAATCTACACATTAGATCTCATCCTCCATAGCATATTGCCCATTGTAGTTTGATTTAGAATGCAACTTCCTATCACACTTTTCATTCCAAGAATAACTAACATTTACATACAAACCTAAAAGGCTTTCCACTTCATTTTTTAAAACCACCTATAAGTTCCTAGAAATCGTAATATCACACACCCCCAAAGATCTTCATACTTTTCTTCATTCATCCATTTGGCACAATAAATGTATTCAATGAACCAACAGATCTATTTATTGGACAACCTGGAGGAAAAGGGGGTTAATTTGGGTCCACCAACTATTCAATTAAAAAAAATTATAATATCAGACACTCTTTGGACTTCCATCCTCATTTCAATATAAGTTTCAACTTTTACACGGTGCTAGTTTTAATGCATATACCTTCTTCAAATCCAACCTTTCTTTTACCCTAGTTCAGCAAACTGCTCTTGGTAATCCTCTTCACACAAATCCAAAGACCACCACTATTTATGCACTTGTACAATGTATCTCTACTAGTAGACCTAAAACAGATACAGAGAAATCATGAGAGCATGACATAACCATTAATTGGCCCATATAAACATGGAAACAGATCTGGATAAAAATCAGAAAATCCTCCAGAGCAGCTAATACAATGCAGACCCGTTTACGTATATAATAGGCTCCATTTCACCCCATATCCGTGCATGAAATTTATTCAGATATCCCAGAATCTTGTTAGACATGTTCAGCATAACATGCTGATTTAAAGCATTTACTTTTCACATGCCCTTCCGTTTCTACCTTTTGGTCACAAATTTGGAAACAAATTTACTCTGTCTTTAATTCAAATGTGCCTTTCTCCATTTCTAATGTATTTTGGGGAAGTGCATCTGATGATTGGAAGATGTAACATTGAGTGTAAAAATATTAGACTTCTTATTAGCAATTGCGTTTCAACAAATAACACAGAATTGTACAAATTCTACTCAACTATCATTTAAAGCATGTTGTTGTGCAGTTTGCTATAATTATAGACTAGATACAGCATGTATGCACCCTCTATCACTTGTTTTAATACGAAAACACTTATGGAACCCAGTTTCCAACTTTCTTAACAAATCTGCCAAGTCATTGTTTGCCCTTCACCTAGTGTGCAAGAAGTTCTTCAACTTGTATGATTTCCCACTTCTGACATTATTACTTTTCTTATAATATATATATTACTCTGTATGCATTGTTACTTATTTTGTGTATTTTTTTTAACAAACTACATTTTGCATGAACCATGTACACCGATTCCTCATTTTCCCCTCCTCGTTATACATTTGTACTGCTTTTCATACTTTAATGTATTCTCTAAATAAAATGTTAAATATTTTTTGACTGTATCTTATTCATCACAATAAACGTATACATTTAAAACATTAAAAAAAGTGTAATGTATATATATTTGGGGGAATGCAATGTGTTTTGCGGGTGGGTTTTCTTGTTTACATTTTTTTGTCTATGAACATGTCACATGGCCACTAGGAGTTACCTTTTTTTAGGAAATCACTTTTGGTATTTTTAACTTTGATTTCCTTTCTTTGGGTTTCCAGGAGCGTTCATTTTTTAAACATGTTTTTAGATTTTTTTTAATGATTTCTAGATACCTAGGATTGTAGAGGGGTCTCCATTGGATTCATTTTATTTTTGCATTTTGGTGGGCTTTTTTGGAAAATCTTTTCCCATTTTTGGTGGTGTATTATTGTCAAGTATGTGAATACAGAGGAAGATCTGCAGCTACTGAACAGCACGTCATATTCATTTTATTTGCTTAGTGTGTAAAATGCTTTAGTTTCTTAGTTTTGTAACTATAATTTTATTGGTATTTGTAAATGTGTGGTTTATGTTTTGTTTCTATTTTACATAATGGAATGAGTTTGTTTTTTGAGCTTTTTCATTGGTGATGTTTACATTTTTCATGTAAATAATGTATATATTATTTTAATATCTAAGGGCTCCATAATGAGTTTGGTGGTCCAATGACTGCCAAACCCACCAGTATCATAGATCCTGATGGGGTGGGAGCAGTCAAAGTCTTGGTCAGCCACAGTGATGCTGAGTTCAGCGCCGCTGTGCTAATAATGAGTCCTCTTTCTACCAGCCTTTTCATGGCAGGGTCCCTACCATTGAAAGGCTGTCAGAAAGCCAGTGCTTGGAGCCACATGTGGGGCTCCCCCCGCCAGCACTCTCAGAATGTGCACTGTCTGCACATTCTGAGGGTGCTGTTGTGCAACAGTACAAGGGAGTCGAGGCCAATGCCATGGCACTGTTTCCTTCAGGCTGACAGATGGAAATGTTGTAATACAATGTTTCAGCCCATCAGCCCATCAGCCCAGTGGAAACATCGTAATACGACTGGGGGGAAGGCTGCCGGTATGATGACAGCCTCCTCCACGCGGCTTTGGCGGTTGGCTCAGTCTGACCCCCAAAATCGTAATGAGACCCTAAGTCTTATTTAACATTGTCGTTTTATTTAATATTTAGACTGATGTAATAACATATTATGTTTAGTATTTATAGAAAAAAATATTTGTTATGTTGGTTTAGATTTTGTGATAGTTTTTGGGGACTTTTATAGGTTACTATTTATTTTATAATATGCTATTGGCTATCATTTGTGCATGATCTAGTCCTTTGATGTTTATGAAGAGTTTGCCTGTAAATTGTAAAGTGTTACACATTCTTTTGGTTTGTTTGCAAAGTTATGGTGCAATTTTGCTAAAAGATTCCTCCATTCATAGTTGCTGATAGCTTTGCCCTTTTTGTAATGCTTCTAAAAGCTTACAGAGTGTAGTCTGCCAACCCAAGTGTTGTCAAAATAATCCATTAGGGGGCTTACTCTGTCCTTATTTTGTTGGTAGAAAGGAATTTCTATTAATACATCGTAGTAGTTAGATACCTCTCTGCAGGAGAATAGGCTAGGGCAATTTGTTTTTAATTTCAAAGGCAAATTGGCTGTTTGTAGCATATTTTACACAGCGCAGATGGTTGGAGATGTCTGTATATGCTTTGATTGAAATGGTAGTAAATTATTTAAAATGGTTTGAATCATTGCTTGTTTAAAGCCTTTGAATATTTTTGTGGGTAGTAGGTATTTGCTTGATATTTAATGTGATTTGAGAGTTTGTAGCAAGTGCTGCTTTGTTTATTTGGGAGTAGGGCATATATAAAAGGGATATTTGTGTTTTGATATACACCATGTATGGTCCATATCTGAGTGAATGGTTTGGGACACATTTTGAAGGTCCCATCCATTATCCAGGTTTGACAATGGCTTAGTTTTAGTAAGTTATCTGCTGTACAGAATATTAGGATTAGTTTTTCTTTGTTTAGGTTGTCATATAAAAGGGAAGGTTCCTCATTATGTGTAATTTTTAAATGTTCAGATATTTCTATGTATTGGTATCCTCTAGGGGCAACAGGAGTATCACTGGTTGTTTTTTTAGTTCGAGCAATTAAACGTTTTAATGTGGGTATAGATGGTATTTGGCCTGTGATGTGGTCAGGACTATAGGTAGTGTATTCTGTAGGATTTCAGTTGTATGTTCCTCAGAGCTAGTGCTTTCCTCTCTTACATCATGCAATACCTTCCTTACTTCTAATTCTAATTTTAATTCTAATTTGTAGGGTGGTTGTGTTCTCTTACACTAATTACACTTTCATATTTTGTAGTGGCCCTCCCATAGCATGCATTAGAATATTATTTGGTACATTTCAAATTGGGATTTTCTGTCAATGCACTTTCTTGGTTGTAGGTGTAGCCCATGTGACTTAGGGCCTCATTACGAGTTTGGCGATCGACCTGCCAGACCGCCATGTTGGCGGTCCTGAAAAGATCGCCATGTTGGCGTTTTTTTGGATCTCCCTATTATGAGTTATACAGGCAGGACTACTGACCCCCAGCCAAAAAAGGCAGACCGTCAGCTGCCCCTGCAGCCTAGAAATAGGTGGTCTGAACTCCAGTGCCGCCAGCACAGCGACCAACCACCAACCTTATTACAATCACACAGTCAGAGTGGCGGTCCCCTGTGGCGCCAATGGCGGTCCGAACCACATCAGTTTGCAGTCATCAAAGTAATACACAACTGCACAATGAATGAATTTGAAAACATCACAGCTGACACACATTGTCACACTGGACACACCTGCAAAGGATACTACAAAACACATCCCTTCACAGACCACAAACCTTTGCATTTATACAGCAAGGCTCAGAAGCTTCACAGACTACAAACCTTTGCATTTACACAGCAAGGCACAGAAGCCAGAATGCTTTTTGTCCACAGAGTCCACATATAAGGCACCTTTTTTTATGGCCATCCTACATGTGACAGTGCATGCATTTTTGGGGGGTGCAGCTATAGATCAATACTTTCCCTTGGTAAGTGGAGAATGTCCATTGCCATGATTCATGTGCTATCACTATTGCCAACATTCCTTGTGCCTACATGTCAGCATGTGTCCCGTTCTCTTTTGAAAAACATTTGTAAGCTGCTGTTTCATGCACGGTCTACCTGTGTTGATGGGATAATTTCTGTATTCCTCTCATATATATGCATGCTAACCTGTGTGTGGAATAGGACATTTTCGATGGGGGTACATTTCATGTGGTGCCACAGACAGGAGTGACTCACCATTGATTATTGGCTGACACATACCTTCACCCATCATAGTATGACATTTGTCATGTACAAATGCAGTAGCAATGAGGGACATGGCGGTTAGGTCTAGAGTTTTTACCCACAATGTGCATTTCCATACCATTGATGTAGAATCATGTAACAAAGGGCCAGATGTACGAAGCCTTTTGCATGTCGCAAACTGCGAAAAACGCAGTTTGCGGCATGCAAAAGGCCGAACGCGATGCTCATTCCCAAATTGCGAGTCGGTACCGACTCGCAATTTGGGAATGCGACTTGCAAATAGGAAGGGGTCTTCCCTTCCTATTTGCGACCGCATCGCAATGCAGAGTTGCTTTGTGACCGCGAATGCGGTCGCAAACCAACTCGCAGTTACCACCAGTGTCACACTGGTGGTAACTCATTCGCAAAAGGGAACCCCTTCCCCTTTGTGAATGCCAAAACAAATATTTTTTCAGAGCAGGCAGTGGTCCTATGGAAACCAAATGGTTTCGGTTTAGTTTTCATTTTGCAGCTCGTTTTCCTTTAAGGAAAACGGGCTGCAAAATGAAAAAAAAAACTGCTTTATTGAAAAAGCAGTCACAGACATGGAGGTCTGCTGACTACAGCAGGCTACCATCCCTGTGAGTGCAGGGACTCGCTATGGGGTCGCAAACTGCGACCCACCTCATGAATATTGATGAGGTGGGTCTTTGCGACCCCATAGCGAGTCGCAGAAGGTGTCTGAGACACCTTTCTGCATCCAATTTTGCGAGTTGCAAATTGCGAGTCGGTCAGACTCGCAATTTGCAACTCACAAAATTGGAGTTTCCTACATCTGGCCCAAAGTGCTTTGCACATGTGAAATGGGGAGGTTTGTACCCTGACTGTTGGTATGCACAATGGAGTGAATTGCAGTTATGTGGGAATCACATGTGTTTGGGTACAACCATTCATCCACAGACATCTGGGTTTGCATGACCAAAATTGAGACAACAATATAGTTTCCCATTGGGCAACATGTTGAGGGCCTTCTACATGTACTTGCAAATCTCTGGGTCTCTCAATCATCCGAAGGACTAATGGTGTCTACTGATGCACTCAGAGTACGTCATTGTAGGAGGGGCCAGACATTAGTGCTGATTTCCCTGGGAAATGCTGATTCATTGTGTTGTGGATTTTAGAGACATTGCTCCAAGACATTTTGCACATTTTGTCTACAGTGTACATTTCTATGCCGAATGTGTGGCATATCTGGGCAACATTAGAACTACCTCCCTGACACCATTGGGACAAATTGCACTTGGTGAAGTGGGAATTGTTGATAGGTTTGCAGTGTGATATGAGTATTTCCATGTCACATTCTCCAGGCAATTGTGCTGTTGTCAGCAGCATAGCAGGTTCTGGGAACATCATTTCTTATTGTGATGTTATTGTGTATGAGACAAATGTATGTCAGCATGACCTTTTGTGGGATCTGCAGGAATACAGTTGGCATTGGCCTACTATTGCATTACAACAGGAAAATGGTGTATGCTCTATGAGGCAAAGTATTGAAGATGATGTGATCTCCTACTTATTCAATGGTTACTGTGATTGCACAACTTCAGCCATGCAATTTAAGCTGTCTGAGATCCTGATTTTTCTGTGGGCCACTGTTGACAGTTAATATGGCATGCATGCATATGGTATGGTACATGTAGGGGCCACTTAGGTGGAGTTTGTTGCAGGGACCTTCTTGGCATCATGGTAATGTTTGCTGATCACAGCTATTTTTCAAGTGTGATCAAGGACATGTGATGATCCTATTTCTCTTTGTATCTGCAGCATCAGCCCAGTAAAGCGAAGGAGACAGGGCACAGCTGAGTGGAAAAGCATCTGGCCACGAGACCTCGGGTCAAGACACCACCAACACAGAGGCACCCAGTGGTTTGAAGGGTAAGGGGAGTGCCTCCGGGGAGACCTGTTCTACATTCTTAACATCATCGGATTCTTCCTCAAGTGGCTACTCCCTAGTGGTGGCGGTCAAATCGGGACGTTCTCCTGTACCATCCTTGTCCACCAACCCTGGTTCTATTGCCACCCTCCCTGTTGCTTTCCACCAGGTTGGCTGTGCCCGCTCAACCAAGAGGGTTGACGTCTCCTTTGACACAGGCACCTCCGCCCCAGCCCCTGTTACCCTGCTGACCTGAGTAAGGAGGCTTTTGACCTCCTGAGGAATATGTCTGTGGGACAGACTGCCATTGTAAATACCACCCAACTGCAGAAGATTAATGCATTCCTGGAAGACATTCATAGTGCCATGTCTGGCCTACAGAGATCTTTTGAGGCCCTTGTCTCCTCACTGATGCCAGCCAGTCACTCCCCCTCCTTCTGCACCCCTTCCACATTCCTCTTCCCAATCCAAATCCCCCATTCCCCTACCTATCCCAAGCACACATAAGCACAAACACCACAAGAGACACCGGCATGCAAGCACTCAACATACACCCACAAATACAACATCTACCTCCACCACATCCACCGGCCCACACACCACATCAAGCATACCCACAGGCACGACCACAACAGGCAGTGACACACCAACCACACCCACTGTACCCACAGACACCACCCCAACAGATATACAGACATCCACCACATCCACCATACCCACAGAAACTACCCCAACACTCAGACATCCACCATACCTGCAGACATCACCCCAACAGACACACACACCAACCACTCCATCACCGAGCACCTCCACCTCCCAGCCCCAAGACATTCAAACGCCCACTCACACATGCAAGACACCACCCAAACATAAGCATACCTCACACACGCACACCCAGGACATCCACACTGGCGCAGCAGACAACCACCCCCTTAGCCTCCAAATCCCCACCCCCTTCTGATGACCGCCACCAAGTTCCTAAGGAACCTTGCCCTTTCCCCTGTTCCCTTCACCCCTGTGCCAAACCCAAAAGGCCCGACCGACATCCCAAACCATCCCTTCGACCTCCAAGTCCTCCCCTGTCACACCTACCTCCCATGCAAATACCCATACCTCTTCCCCCAAGAAGAAGCCCACTCCTCCAAAGATACAGTCCACCCCTCCAAAAACAGAAACCCACCCATCCCAAATCCACACCCCTCCAAAGATGATCACTGAGGGGCTTGCCTGCCCACTTGATGAACCTTCCTGTGGAGGTTCCCTGGTAGTAAAGGAGTCAAGTGTGAGCACAGTGATGTGCTTGGACAATGGAATACAGACTGGCCAATGGCCTTTGCTCATTATCTTATTGGTGAAAATAAACCCAAATTGTTGTTTTTTGAATACACATTTGTCCTGGAATTCCTTTTCTACCTTTATTTTCTTCCTGAGTAACTTGTGTTGTCTGCACACCGTTGTGTATGTTTCAGCCTGCATGCTGATCCATTTGCTGTTGTTTGCAGTATGTGACTTTGTGCTCAGTGCTGGTATCTCCCAAGACAAAGGTAGATGTTGACTGAATGAATATGTGGGTGTTCATGCAGTTGTGGTGTCATTACATTGTGTTCTATTTGGTATGGTAAGTATTTCATCTTGTGTTGTCCAATGTGAGCATGTATGGTATTAGACTTGTTCCCCTGATGTGGATTGTAGATTCAACTAATGTGTGGCAGCTTGAGTTTTGTTTGTGCAGACATGAAGGGTGTTTAATTGTGCTACCTTTGTTCGCATTTGACTGTGTATGTCCTTTTACCTGTATACACCTTGCAGCAGTTTCATGTGGCTGTATGTCCCATGCAGTTGGAGTTGCATTTGCTTTGTTGACTTGCACTTCCACATTGTGCATGTCACTTGACCTTGAGATACACGTAGGGCCAGTTACTTTAAAAATGATGTTTAAGGGGCATCAGTGCTCCTGATGCCCCCATCCCTATTCTGCAGGTATTGTTTGCATAGTGAGCTTGGGTGATATGTCTCTCTGACTATTGTGCATCACATTGTCCTCCCATTGTGTTGCAATGTGGGTGGTGTGTGTATCCATTGCAGGGCTGGTTAATGGGAGTGGTATTTGTGTTCCATGGTACATCCATACATATGTATATTGAATGTGACGGCAGTCCATGGCATTTGTGCAATGTTAGGGTGTCAGTTGTATTTGTAGATGTGATGTTGCTGTGTTGTTGGTGTTATATGACACAATGTTATGTACACTTCACCATCCCGGTGCCTGAGATGAGCAGACATGTGCTTCCCTGTAGTGTTGAGGTGCAGTGAGAGTAACCTGCCCAAAAGTGGCATTTTGTGACTGTGAATGTGTCCTTCTTTGTGAATGATTCCAAAACAGGACACAATGACAAAAGCACCCCATATCATGTGGCTGACGGCGCAATGATCTGTTGCTGAGCTTAATGACACAGGTAGGTGTATGTACTTATGGTTGGTTGCATACATGGCGGCATGAATTTTGTGCACCTTCAATGAACAGCAACAGATGCAGGATGTGTGTGATCGGCACAGGACATATGAGGCTGCCTACAGGTGAGTGTCACCCTTTAGACTCCCCATTTCTGCCTTTTGAAATGTGGTAGTTGGATTGTCACAGTCGCATTGGTGGCGTGCAACCTCATAATGAGTCCGGCGGAAACACTGTCACCACCGGCCTGTTTGTGCTGCCTCGTGACCGCGATGGTCTGCGCTGCCTGGCTGTGCCGGTGTAAACACGGCTGTCTTCGCTCCATAGGCCAGCATAACTCTTAATACGGCGGTCCAATCACCAGCCCGACAGCAGTCGAACTGCCACCACCACCACAGCGGTCCACGGATTGCCAAACTCGTAATGAGACCCTTAGTAACATCTTTCCTTTCAAGGATGATATCTATGTACCTCTCTCTGTCACTGTAACTGAAAGTAGCATAATAGTATAAAAAAATAAATGTTTTAAGGTTTAAACGTGTGTTATTTAAATATAAAATTATGCAACAAATTCTATTTTTTTTATAGTACATGCATGTTCTTTTTAGATGTTACATACTGTTTTGCCCCTTTACTGTTTGAGGTGTTATAATGTGGAGCAGGTGCTCTACTTACTAGTGTAAGGAAAAAAAACATCAGTTTCATTTTAAATGTTTATTTTCTGGTAGTTTGTAGAGGTTGGGGCTGTTAGATTTATTTTTATTTGCTATTTGGGCAAGTGTATATCTGTTAATGTATGTATAATTACTTTCTTATATCTATTTGCAGGTTTGTGATAGATGTTTTTCTGGCAGGTTATCTCTTTTTGAAGTTGTAGCATTTTCTTTTAAAAAGTACTTGTAACAGGATAGAAGTTGGAAAGTGTTTTGTTAATTATTTGCTATTTTACATTTTAAATTTTATTTACAAGTATGTTTTAGTTAAATATCAATTGTACTTACTTGGCTAAGTAGTTGTCAGCATGTATATATTTCTTCTTTAAGGGCCTGGTAAGAGAATCTAGCAGGTTCCTCGTCCTACAATGTTTGTCGATTTTGAAGTATATATTTGATATAATTAATATGCCTTTTTTATTGATGATTTAATTGGTTGTCTGATTTTATTGGTTAAGGATCTTCATAGGTTGGTATTATTGGTTAATTTAGTTTTAGTTTTAGTTTTTTTATCAGTTATGTCCTTCTATGTTTTATATATATATATATATATATATATATATATATATATATATATATATATGTATATATACATATATACACACACACATATATTTATTCAGTAATATTTAGATTGTTTTCGAATTGTTTGTAGCCAATGCAATTTTTGGGTTACATTGTTATGAATTTAGTCATATATTTAATTGGGGTAGATTATAAATATTTTGGTGATGTAATATTTGTGTTTCATTTAACCGTGTATACACTGTTTGATATTTATTTTTATTAATTGTTTTATGTAAGAAGTGCTTTGTTCATATTTATTAATGATAATGTAATTATTTTAATGATACTATTGTAGTGAATATTGTGTGAATCAATATTTTGTAATATATGTTTGATATTTTTTTCCGATATTTGTGTTTTGTATATAAGTAAAAGTCTATATTTTTAAAAACAACATTTGTGTTCTAAATATTTGTGGTTTTATTAGTTAAGTATAGGAAAGCAATCTTTTTGTGTTTCGATATTGTATGCATCTATATTATGTCAGTGATCCACATTCAACACAGCAATCTAGAATACAAACTACTTACAAGATTTTGTCTACCCCTATGTAAATTAAAACAGATATTCCCAACAATATGTGACATTTGCAGGTGATGCGGTAATGAAAGAGATACTTTTCTGCCTATGTGGTGGGATTGTGAGAAGAGGAAGCCCAATTGGAAGCAGGTGCTCAATCACGTGAGGGATGCACAGGAAACCAGTCACTATCCTGCTAAATATAGACAGTGGTCAAAGAAAGTTGGAAGAAAATTACTAGCCCTCTCCTAAGTAATCACTTATTGAGGTAGCCAAACACATTTTCTAGCAATAAAAGGTCAGACCGATAGAGGGGTTATGGATACACTGTATATGGCAAACTGAAACGGTACAGAAACTAACCCCAATATCCAGATAAACGAGCAGAAGTTTGACAAATTATGGTCCATCCTGATCAAATATTTGACATAAATACCACAAACACATTTCATTCTGTCCAAAATCCGAGCAATGAATCCGAGCAATGGCTCCGATGGAACATCGGAACAGATATATAAATACAATGAACGTACGGGCGACACTGATGTACTCTAAGGAGGTGGAGAAGGTGTTTGCCATGTGATGGAGAGGGATAGGGATAGATTCACAACAATTTATGTTTTTAAACTGCGGATACAATTAGTGTTGCTAATGGAACACTGCTTGGACAACAGAGAAGAAGGAGCAAGCACTACGTGGAAGTACATAATGAGAGAGATAGATCCTAGGGGTCTCTATGTGTTTGTTTACAACAAATATGTATATCTGCTGTAGTATTTCTGTAGATCTGGAAATGGAAATAAAAATGAATTAAGTATGTTGCACAAAAAGGAACAAGGACAGGCCATCTTATGTCACAAGTCTTTAAAACACTTAAAATAACACAATTAGACATAAAACCAGAGGAAGGAGGCGTACTTCCTGATACACTTCTGTGAGGCGATACAGACTAAAGAAAATAAATATTAAAGGTATGACCAAGTAGGATCACCAGATCTAAGTTAATTATTGATAGGTTTTATGGTTCTAACTTTGTGGATGTGTGGCACTGACATTCTGACCTAATTTCACTCTAACCCTCAAGACTATGCCCACCATTAATACTGTTGATGAGGTAGTAGTACTGAGGAAGACGGCGGACTTTAGCCTAACTTACATGATAAATCTGAGTGTGTAAAAGGGAGAAGGTTTTGGATTTGAGGGCTCCTTCAGATATCAGAAACCTTCATGAATTTTATAATTAGGAGAGTCTGAAGACAGCTATAATTAGGGTAGCTAGGGCTGAACTAGCAAACGTTCCTTCGGATTGAAATTGTGTAAAAAAATGTTCCTTAAAAGCTCGATTCAGTGCCCTCTTTTGTTGTGCTTGTTGTGTGGTTGAGAGACTAACTTAACCAAGGATGCTGTTAAAAACCTGAGGGCCAGGACGACAGGCAATGCTTCCCTGGCCCTGCAATGCGCCAAAAGTTGGACAAATTCATATCAAAAGGTAATCAGCAAAGGCAAGATGTGCAAAATATGACATTTTGCCTAAATTGCACGTTACACATGGGAATGTCACATGATGTTCCACTTGCCCGTTGTTTGCCTGTGATTTGCATTAGTGTTTTGGATTTCATGCAAAGTTAGGTAACTCTATTTCAGTTGGGGAACTCTGTGTCAAATTCTAAGATTTGTTTGCGATGGGCTCTCCATGTTTCGGGCCCTTTGTGTCCATTTGAACGTTGGTTCATCCTGTGCAACACCAAGGGATTTTGGCACTTTGTCAGCATCAACGTTTGCCAAAAGGTAGCTTTTGTACGAGACAGTTGATTGGTGCTGCTGTTTGTGATGCTTTGCATGGAACACCATAGCTTAGCATTTCGAGAGCACCAAATGCATGCTATAGTAAATATAGGGGCATGCTTACATGCCTCTTGCACCACCCTAACGTCATTTTTTTATGCTGAGGTGGCGTTGAGGAGGCCCCCACTTTGTGCCCAATTTACAAAGTGGCGCAATGCTTGCATTGTGCCACTTTTTAACCCCTTACACCACATTATACCTGTGTGAATTATAATGTATGCAAGGTCGGTGTTCCCTTACAGGGAGGCCCAAAAAAATGGTGCAGTGAAATTTACAAGGTTTCACTGGCCCATTTTTTGTCCATCTTTTTAATGCCTGCTCAGGGCAGGTGTTAAAGTGACACTGCCATTATACCCTATGGGCCTCCCTGACCTTTGCTGGAGTAGCGTCAGAATTTTTTACACTAGCCCAGCAAAGAGCTACAATAGCATCAAAAATGTTGATGTTACTGTCCTAACGTACACCATGGTGACGTTAGGGGCACATGGGTGACGCAAGAATAGTGGCACATCAGAGGCAATGTGCCACTTTCTTGTAAATATGCCCCATAGAGTCAACCCCTGGACCTTCCTGTGGCTCTCTGCTGCTTCCAGGATTCACTTCATTCGTGCAGTATGCATACACCTTAAGTCTAGAACTTAAAGTCATGACAGCAGACGTGGAACCATCAGTGCACCAACTCATTCTGAGTTTATGCCTGATGCCCCTTTAATATAGATGTCATTAACCAGTCCTCAGCATGGCAGGTGAAAGGAAAGAGACTTGCAGATCAGCAGATGAAAAAGGGCGTGGCACCTACCAAAAGGTGAGTTGAGAGGTGTGGGTGGACAAAGGCAATAAACCTGACTTTGGAATTGACAGGAAGTCAGGAGAAAGAGTTTGGTATTGAGAGAAAGGAAAACCACTATCCAAACTCCTGTCTTCTTTACTACTTGCGTACCGAATAGTTGATGTTTGGAAAGTCAAGTCCCAGTGAGTTACTACAATCAAGTGGGAAGTTGATGGTAGTTCTGACTAAACTGCTAGGTCTTTCAGAGGGAATGAATAGGAAGAGAGCAGGAGAAGTGACCTCTAATGGCTGGGTGTGTGGAGGGTAATTTTTGCAGGTTGGTTGCCTCCTACATTACTGATCTTATTGCTGAAAAAACACAAAACATCAAAGCACCAAAACAGTACTTGAATCAAGAGACCAAACAAAAAAGCTGTAAAGTCAATTTTGTAAAATAAAAAATACTTTTTTAAATTAAAATAAGCCCAAAACCACAAAAAATAGATTAGTCACTTTAATGATATAGAATTTTGAAGGAATATTCCCCTTCAGACTCAGGTCAACATGGTCAGTAAAAGCGTCTGCACATAAGCCCGGACCAGCGGCTGGAAGCTTCCTCTCTCTCCAGAAACACAGTCCTACTCCCAGCTTCAGGCTGTCTTTTGCCTTCAGTTAGGTCTGAGGACAAGGATTAGAGTCAGTCGCCTATTGCAGGCAGGAAGAGTTCACAGCTCTCAAACTTCACATAGCCTTCACTGTGCCCGTGGCTTGCATCTCCACAGCAAATATGATGTCTGCTAAAATCAGTACTTGGAGTCCCCGCTTCCCCAAGTGCAAAACTCAATTCTTCAAGCGGATTTTCAAAAAGAAGTTCAAATTATTTATTTTTGTAAGTATTTTCTACTTCTTGATCTTCCACAGGGAAGTTCTCCTTCAGTGCACCAGCTCGCAGTGAGTGGAAATTGGTTTTGTCACTCACTTCCAAGTACAAACAAATAACTTCTGCAAGACCAGTACAAAGCAGGTTCTAACTGGTCAACTGGTCTGCTCCATAAGAGTTCTTCCTTAAGCCTTTGAGACGCTCTCAAAGGTGTCTGGGTCTGTGAGCATCTGATGCCCCCGTCAGACACCGAGGCCCATATTTATACTTTTTTAGAACCGCATTTGCGTCATTTTCTGATGCAAAAGCAGCACAAACTTACAAAAGGCAATTGTATTTTGTAAGTTTGCGCCGATTTTGCGTCAAAAAACGACGCAAATGCGGCGCAAAAAAAAAACCGATAAATATGGGCCTGTATTTTGTAAATTTGCGCCGCTTTTGCATCAAAAAGGGGCGCAAAAGCGGCGCTAAAAAAGTATAAATATATACGAGTGCAGCAAAAGCGTCTTTGCTATATTGCTCTCTTTCTGCCCTATACACTCACAGGTAATCAAATGTCATGACGTGTGGAGAGTCCGAGTGTGTTCCAACTTTTGGGAAACACACTTGGCCCTTGTGGTGAGCTGCTGCTTCCTTATGGACTGGTCTGTGTCCAGTTGCGAACCGGCTCCTGGTTATGCTGTCTGCCTTCACGGCATGCCAAGGCTGATGGCATCTTCTGATGCTTCGACGTGCAACACCGCCAGATAAAGTATAACTAGGAAAAGTTAGGAGAATGTTCCTACTGTCAATCTCCACTTCAAGCCCCACCCTGTTTAATCCAGCAGTTGCACTTATGGTCCTGACTCTGTAAAGTAAGTGGTCAGTTCGAAGCTATTCAAAATGTCACAACTCAAATGAGTAAAACGTTTTTATGCAAAACTGGAATGCAGACGTATTGTATCAGGCCCCCTAGAAAGAACAGCCTGAGCTATCTACTCCCCTGCCCTAGTGTCCGTTTGAGGTTCTGCTGAAGTGTGAGGCCAGGCATATCCCTAAAGACAACTCCTTGGAAACCCACTGGTGACATTCCTCTCCCTGTTTCTATGTTTATATGCCGCTGTGACGTCATTGAAAGGACTTGCAGGATGTGCGCCTGTGAGTAAAAAAACCAAAATACAGGTAGCTCACTTGATTAGCTTCACCTCACGGTCCACAGGAGGGGTGCAGCCTCGCTCTGCAATACATACAAACACTTATTTAAATGTGCACCATGCCAGTACCCTTACAGTACACACATAACTAGACAATCTCCGTGTTTTTAAAGTAAATTTATGTACCGAGAAGATTTTTAGCAATCTCTCAGTGCACGGGGCCAAATATCGAAGAGAGAAAATGAGGGAGACGCAACGTACGAAAAAGCATGGTTTATATCAGTTGACTTTCCTGAATCCATGATAGGAAGCCAGGACTGCTTTCCAGGCCTTGGCATTGACTTTTCTTTGACTCGTGCACATGCGCAGTTAGGTTTTATCGGCTTAGGAATGATAAAAAAGGCTGTTTGATGATAGTCGTCAGGAAGGGGGCAGCGATCGCTATAATGAACAGCGGTGGTAACAGTAGTGACCATGGGACTCTGTGTTGTGTATTCGTGTTTCCATAGTAACCGCTGATTCTATAGTCAATCCTAGAGTTTTGACTCTGCTCAGTTGGGATTTTGAGTTGGTGAATGGTGTTCGACTAAGAAATGGGGGAGGGTGTTTTTATTTTGGTGGCAGGCACCTAACAACAGCAGCAGTGTTGTAGTTTAGACACGATCATTTCTGGCATCCCGGATTTCACTGAGAGAATGAGGGTGTTGAGGTGATCTCATCTAGTAATTATTGTCAACAGCACTCGGGTAATGTAATGATTAGATCGATGGATTTGGCTGCATATGTGAATTCCTTAATTCAACCAACAGAAAGAGTGAAGATAGTGGAATAGTAAAACAAATGGAGCAGGGATAGTATTTTTATCTCACTTTATTGGTTACCCGGTGTAGCCTGTTCTTGTCTGGTATACACGCTTTGGCATGATGCTTATATGAGTGATGGAGCCTATAAATTAACAACCAGGAACAGATTAACCACGCCACCTAGCAGAAAGAAAAAACTTTGTGAATCTAACCCTGTGTGATCTTGGGCAAATCACACAATTTCTCCACGTGTCCCTGCCAGAGAGCTTTAAAGTGGGAGCAGAAGGGGTCCCCTCAAATTAGGCCTTGCTGGAACAATAATGAGCATTTCCAAGGACACTCTTCTATTTAATCAGAGTTCTATAAAACGCTGTATGTCACCATGCGGGCACAACAGGGCGCTATAGAGTACGCAAGCTGACATGTCAGTGGCCTCAGACAGGAAGATTCTCCAGTCCACTCTCCGGCTCTTCGCTTTCGTTTACGGCCGTATGCGCCCACGCTTCCCTTTCTGAATCTGTTCTTTTTGTGGCACGTTTCCAGGTAAAAGCTGCTTGTGGAGCACAAGAGAATAAATAACATTTTTCTGAGAGGGATCGGGCGGCCCAGCACACCCCCTCCGTAAAAGGCCTGTAATCCCCTTCAGTCACTTTCTCCATTTCCTCATCACAAGTTGAAAAATGCCTTATTTTTCCAAGTGGGAAAAAATAACATGTGCTTAAATCGAAGGGGTATGCTCGACTGCGAGCTACCATGGCTGCACAGCTGCGAGCCTTAACCAGACACTGCCAAAAAAAGCGCAGGCCAGGGAACAGACAGGCCCAGTCCCTGCTACTTAGGAGAACAAGTGCTTCAAACATCCGGATCATTGCTATTTGCACATGACATGGGGAGGTCTCTGAGAGAAGCAGCAGAAGAGAGGTGAAAAGGGCTGTGCTAGGCTCTATAACTTAGCCTCCTCTTCACCAAGGCCCAGATTTACTAACGACTTGCGCATGGACGTCATTTAGAGATCACCAGGGGTCGTAGCGGCGACGCTTGGCTTGTCCCTTGCGACCCCTGGCTCTGCTTTTGCGACACCTGGCTTGAGAGGTTGCAAATTCTGAGCCAGGACCACAGTGACAGCTCGTCCATATGGATGTTAGTTGGGATTCGCTCTCTTTGGTTTCTGTAATTTTTTTATCGCACTAATAGTGAATAAAAACATATTATTTACTATTAGTATAATAAAAAAATGGGCAATTAGCTTGACTATGCCCTTCCATGGTAACTAAGGAAAGTAAAAATGCTTTTAAATGCATGGCTTATGAGTGCAGGTGTGTGTGTGTTTATGTGAGAGTGCGTGTGAGTGTGAATTTGTGTGCATGTGTAAGTATGTGTCTGTGAGTGGAAGTCAAAGGGCATGTGATGTCACTTCTGCTACCCTTGGCATTTTGGTGAATTGATGTCCATGGGCTTGCATCGCTGTTGCATCACGCAAGATGCCGCAAACCCTTAAGTGAGATTACCTATCCCACACAGAGCCACCTTGTGATAGTGAATCTGGAGTAACGCAGGCCGCTGCCTTTCGTTACTCTGCCCTGATAAGGCATTCCATGAGTGAGGTGTGGGTGTTCCTATGCATCCAATCATGGATTTTTGGCTTGTTCCCAGATTTACAAACCCTAGTGCACCTAGTAAAGTGTCTAAATGCTATGCTTCTCAGGGGAGGCATACCGAGGAGAAATATGTTTATTCCTCCTTGCTTTTCCTCTTTCCTCTTGCTACATCCTGCAAAGCAGCAGAAGATTGTTTTTGTGCAGGAAGATGTCAATCCTGCCTGCAGTGCAGGCACCCTTTCACCAAGGCACGAGGGTGCCTGCGTTGGCGCTAGCCTGCACTCACTGCACCGGCGCAGATAGAGAGCAGGAATGCCTTATTCCTTAGTAGATATGGCACATTCCTTCTATCTCCATTGGACGCAGTGCACTGACTTATCTTGTTGCATTGCACTGCATTAAATGTTAGTAAATCTGCCGCAAGGGTCTCCTGTACAAAGCAGTTTAAGTTTTCTGATTGAAAACACTGGAATTCACAAAATCAGATGATTGCAACAGCAAAACGTCTTTTCTTTATAAGCAAAATCTGTTTTACAGGTCAGACACCTAAAGCGGGTTTTGGGATCCTTTCCGAATCGAAAACAGGAAAGGCTTGAAAGGAGAGCACCACTCCTATTTCCAGTTCCGAAAAGGAATGTATCGGTTGTTTGTGACGCAGTGAAAGTTACAAACAATTGCTGAATTACTGACCCCCATCTTGGGTTGGTAACCGGTTTGGGTTTGCAAAGAGGGGAAGGTTTCCGCTTAGGACCTATAGGTATATTGTTCCGTCAGATGACCCTGCCAAGGTGCTTTGCAGCGCTTGGGGTTTGACAGCCTCCCAAGTTCGCCCAAATGGGCTGGGTACACTACCAGACCATGGAAACTGCTGGAATATTCCAGTAAGCAGTTGGACTTTTTTGGTGGCTGAATCCCCAAATTTCCCTAAGTCGTGAGGAGATAGTGCAAGAGCATACCGACACTGAGGCCCATATTTATACTTTTTTAGCGCCGATTTTTGATGCAAAAGCAGCGCAAACTTACAAATTACAATTGTATTTTGTAAGTTTGCGCTGCTTTTACGTCAAAAAATGATGCAAATACGGCGCTAGAAAAGTATAAATTTGGGCCCGAGTGTGCAATGACAGGGTGATTTACTTAGGATTACCCATGCCCATTGGTACATAGGTGATGGGTAACATTGACCATCTCATACACCCTGCCTCATAAAGTGCAGAGATTTCAGTGTACCTTGCAGTGTAAGGGATGAAGTCCATATGGGTGACCTTGGAACCCTCTGAGGTCCAGTGTGGGTCACTCAATAGGGTAAAGCGGAAAGGCATACCACTAATTCCACAGCACCCTTATTTCAATTCCTACAATCAGATAGTGTATGCCAAGCGACCCAAAGGCAGTGCCAGAGATGTGCAAACCACTGTAAGTTTTAGCAAAGTCTCGGTTTCTAAATCCAGTGGATGAGATTTTGGAAAGATGAAGGAGTGGTATCCTCCTGCCAAGGTCCAGATCAAAGCCACAATAATACTGCTGACTGAAATAAAGTGAAAGTTTAAATCCCATGCCAAAAGTATTTATTTTACGTAGGAAAATAATCAATTCTGTCATGTTGTCACAGACATGGTTATCTACGGTGAAGATAATTTGAATGCACCAAGACAATCAAATACATTAATAACCACACTTTACATACCTTGGTGCTGTAGTCACCCAAGCGACCATTAGGTTTAAATCAGAAAATTAGATAGGCTGTTCTCTTCCAGGAACTTTTTGATTTTTAAGCCGTGCTTAATTTGTATAATAATAAACGTTGGTGCCCAGACTCTTTCTCAGAATGTCGAATGACATGGTCTCTTTCATCCACCACCCTAACCTCACTTCAACTTTATCTCACTCTTGCTGGGTTTTTTTCATCACTGCTTTCTTCCTTTGTCACCGTTTTTATATTATTTGCTTCCTCTTTGCCTCTTCCTTTTCTGCGTTTATCTCATTTATTCAGAGTCAAAGTCTAATGATGGAAAAATAAGTGCAAACACTAGCTCAAATTGAGCACTGCTTTTAAGACAGACACACATGACGTTCTGGAAATAGTTGAAAAGGATCAGACATTCAGCTGGGGAGAGTGGATACCAACAAGGAACAGTCCCAAGGTACAGTTGAGAAAATGTGATATCCTAGACATGATTTCTCTGTTATTTAAGGGTTTTTTACTGCCAGAGTCATACTGACCTTTTAGAATATCAGGAGATCTCCTTGCAGGCTCTGAAAAACCAAGTCTGTGAAAGGTCTGTCGTCTTCAGTAGTGTTATTTCCATTTGTGTAGCTCCAACCACAATTGTTTAGTTCAGATCTAGGAAGGCCATCTTTCAAACCTGACGAACCATTGTTTCCTAGCACACAGTGGGCAAGATTTGAGAAAAGTGGTGCTGCACCAGGTGCCTCTTAGCGCCCCCTAACACCACCATGTGTGCGCTGTATCTAAGATATGTGTGCGCTGTATCTAAGATACGGCACACCATGGTAGTAGTTAGGGAACTAGGGTCAAAATGTTTGACGCTAGTTCACAGCATTACAGGTTTAGCGTCAAACATGTTGATGCTAATCCTGCAAAGCCCATTGAGGCTCATTGTAAACAATGGTGTGTCTCCTTTTAACACGTGCTCTGAGCAGGCGTTAAAAGTGCCAAAAAAAGGATGCAAGAAATCTCTTAGATTTCTTTGCACTATTTTTTCACCCCCCTAACGGGGGAACACCCCCTTTGCATACATTATGCCTGGCGCAAAGAGGGGAAGCAGGACCCCCTCCACGAGCTTCTCCAATTCCTCACTGGTGAAGGCCGGGGCCCTTTCCCCTGCAACGCGTGCAATATCCATGACCAGAGGCAGGACACAGCAGTACACTCAGGGGAGTACCTGCATGCACAAGATCATGGAGTCAAGTGAAGTTGGGGTGACGAGTTCGCGTACGCACCGTGGCAGTGCGCACCGTCAACGCCGGCGGTGATCACGATATGCTAAGAATGCCAATTGACAACCATGTTACCAATGAATTTGCGCACGGCGGTAAACACCGCCTTACGCTATTACGTCAATCGCTAGCAGTATGAGGTCACTTCCCACACAACACTTCTGGATTGCAGGGGCAGACATTTTGGCCTTAACTACGCAGTTGTAAAACCCTCATCAGCACAATGCAGGCCCTATTGTCCCCTAAACACCCATAGGCATGTAATAATATACATTACCTTACTTGACCAGTCCTGATATATCATTGTGGTCATGTTGCTGTCATGTCACACACACTAAGCATTTGTGTCGTCGATAATCATGCCAGCAGTGCTGAATGAGAAACAATGTGTGCAGATGTATGTGTGTTCCTCACACATGTTTTCAACTCCTCCTAAGTACAGACACTTGTGGCGAGGGAGGGCCCAACGGTGTACAGATCAATTTTTGATTTGCAGACCATGGTGGAGCGTCACATCATTATCAATAACAGACGCACTCGTGCAACTATTCATGAACTTTGTGCATTACTGGATCCAGCACTGAGACCGGCTAATCATAATCAGCATGCCATCCCTACTGAAGTGCAGGTGCTCTCTGCACTCCATTTCCTGGCCACAGGCTAATTTCAAGTGACAGTGGGCATGGGTGCAGGTTATTAACAGCCAATGTTTACCATTATACTGTCCAGATTCCTGAATGCATTTGTACGACCCCTGCAGTCTTATGTTACGTTTCTCCAAAGTGCTGACCTCCCTGCCATCAAGTCGGACTTCTATGCCTTTGCCAACATACCCATGTGATAGGTGTCATCAATGGTACCCACATAGCTATCATCCCCCCAAGAGTCAGTGAACAGGTATACAGAAACATGAAGAGCTTTCATTCCATGAACATTCAATTGGTGTGTACTGCAGACCAGTACATCTTACATGTGAATGCCATATTTCCTAGATCAGTCCATGATTCCTTTGTGCTGAGGAACAGTAGTGTGCCACACAAGATGGAACAACTACAAGAGGACAGAAGGCGGATCATCGGTAGATGTTTCTGTCACTTATTGCCACATAGCAGACAACAAGGCTGTCTGCCTCTGAAGGTTGTCAATGACAGTCCTGTTTTGCACCATTTTCTAGGTGATTCTGGCTATCCCAACTTGCATTTGCTCCTCACATCAGTGAGGAATCCTGGAACAGATGCAGAGCGGAATTACAATGAGGCCCATGGACGTACTAGGAGGGTGATAGAGTGCACAATAGGTCCCCTGAAGGCTAGATTTTGTTGCCTACATATCTCTGGCGGTTCCCTGGCCTATGGGCCTGAAAAGGTGTGTAGAATAGTGGTGGGCGGCTGCTTGCTGCACAACATGGATGTGAGAAATTCTATCCCCCTCTTGGAGGAGGAGGGTGCTGTATATCCAGACCAGCTTCTTCAGAGGGGGGATAAGAGTGATGGTTATGATGAGGAAGGGGAAGATGTAAATACCAGGACCCAACTGATACAACTCTACTTCCAGTAATTCTGTGGGACAATTGGATTAGATTGCTGTCTGTGCAGCATACTGTCAGTGTGCCGTGGTGTCATCTAGGGGGGTGTTGGGTCACTACTCATTGCCACTGTGACCAGGTCTGCATAGGACAGGTTACAATGTAGTATAATAGCTCAACACATCTGTAGGCACAACATGTAATGCGTGTGGTGCATTTCCTGTACTCAGTTATTAATAAATGAGTTATCATACAGTTGCATCCATAATTCACTTTGTTTCAACTTAATGACAGGGAACATTGTAACAGGTGAAATGGTGTTTTATTTGGCGCAGGGATTAAATTGTGCTGATTACATTGATGGGAGTGGGCTACTGGTGGTTGTACAATATGGCAAAATGGTTGCAGCATTTGTTGGCAGTAGTGGTAGGCCTATCAATGTTTACAAGAGTTTGTTTGTAGTTTTCACACGGTTTGGTCGTTGATTCAGTGGGACACTTGGAGGACAGTTCTTGCCAGAGTCACTTCTTTGAGGGGTCCTTGGTCTTGGCAGGTGTTCCTGTGCCATATCTGGGACTGAGGGTCCGTTTGGGTGCCTGTTGTTGGCCGGTACGGGTTGAGATGGATGACCCCTGTGTGTCCTGAGAGGGTGGTACATGTGCAGATTCTGCTGATGCTGTTGCTGTCCGGTCTGTATCCTGGCCTGTAGAAGGGGCTTCCTGGTCTGTGTGGGCCTCAGGCTGTGTTGGGACAAGGTGCAGCAGCGCACCTGCTATGCTGGCCATTGTGGCATTGTGCAGTTTCCACTGCTCCATGGCCTCTTGGTGGTGTGCTAGCTGCATCCTTTGGCTCTGCTCCAGGGTGGATACTATCTGGGCCAATCTGTCCTGGGTATGGTGATATGCTCCCAGGACCTCAGAGATCTCGTCCTGGGCTGCAGCATCCTTCCTGTGGCCTCCCCCTTGGGCCACTAATGCCCTCCCACTGGGCATAGCCCCCAGTGCCTGTGTCCCCTGCACAGGTCTGGTGGTACCACGTGTACTGGGGTCATTGTCTTCCTGCCTGTTGATAGGGGGTGACTGTGGCCTCTGTCCATGTGTTCCACCAGTCTGTGGCCTGGATACACAGGCGTCGGGACGGTTGCCCTGGGCTGATGTTGTTGGCTGGGTGGAAGGGGTGTCAGTGGTATCCTGGGTGGGACTGCTGGATGGTGACATTCCAGGACAGTGTGGGGGGCCAGGCTGATCGTCAGTGTCCAGGGTTCCATCCCCAGTCTCCTGGGATGTGCCTCTGTCTCCCTGTGGGGCACTGCCACTCCTTGTCCTGTCCGTCAGGCTGGCATGGGTGGTGGTGCCTGTTGGGGGAATGGACATGTCTGTTACATTTGCATGATCGGATGGCGTGCACAGGATTGGGCGTTTTGTGCAGGTTTTCATACTCTGGGGCCATGCAGGATGCTTTCGTGAGGTTAGCATTGCTTTTTGCTTAGAATGTGGAGGTGCATTGTGGGTGCTGTAGGCCATTGTGATTCCTTGCAGGGGTGGGTGGCTGGGCACAGGGGGAGGGATGTGGCCTGTTAGTGGGTTTGTGGGCATGCAGGGTGACTGGATGTAGTGATTGTGGCCAGGGTGGGGTTATGGTCCTGGTGGTAGTTGGAGGGGTGAGGTGGTGCATGCATTCCAGGTGTGATGGATATGGGCTAATTGTAGACGACTTACCCGAGTCCATTCCTCCAGTGAGTACCTCAGGGTGCAGGATGGCCAGTACCTTTTCCTCCCAGTCAGTGTAGTCGGGTGGTGTTGGTGGAGGTCCTCCCCCAGTCTTCTGGACTGAAATGTGGTGCCTGAATGCCATGGACCTGACTTTCCCATGCAGGTCATTCCATCTCTTGTGGATGTCGTCTCTGGTGCGTGGATGGTGTCCCACTGCACTGACCTTGATGACTATTGTCTGCCATAGCTCCATCTTCCTGCCAATGGGTGTGTGCTGGGCCTGTGCCCTGAATAAGGATCTCGTCCACCATGGTCCTTAGCTCCCTTTCTGTGAAGCGTGAGTGTTTGGGGGGTGCCATGGTGAGTGTTGTGAATGGTGTCTTGTGTGGATCCAGGTGAGGGTGCTCTTGTGTGGTTGGGTGTATGTATTGTGTATTGTGGCGTTCGGTGTCTGCTTCTGGGGTTCTCTCTATTAGTTGGCCTAATTTACTTGCAAAGGATTGTTGGGTATGTCTGTGAGTGTTTTATAGTGTTGCGGATGTGTGTCAGGTGTGTGGGTTTCAAACTTGCCAATGTATGCATTTCTTGCTGTTGGGTCCACTTGCTGCCCGTGGCAGTCTGCACCGCCAGTGGTCGTTTGGCTTCCACTGACCGCTGCGGTGATTTGTGCTTCTTTATTTGGAGGGTGGGGTGTTTGTGTGCTCGGCGGTGGTGGGGTGGGAGGTCCAGCATTTTCGCCGACAAGGTCCTGGCGATGACTGGTGGCAGAGAGATTTTTGGCAGATTCAGATTTTTTCTTCATTGTATGGCGGGTTTCTGTTCACCGCCAATGGTGGTCTTCTGTTCGCCATCACCACGGTGGTCGACGGTGTTTAGCGCCGTGCTCATAATGAGGGCCTAAGTGTGGAGGAGGCTCTGATGTGTTGTATGCGGTTGTTCCATGCTTTCAGTGTGATGTAGGAGAACAAGCGACCTCCTGTTCAGCTTTAGTGGATGCAACTAGCTGGATGCCCTTTTTGGTGATTAGTGTGCTCTATAAATCAATATAACTTAACAGGTGTGTGTACAAGTGAGAGCGAGGCTGAGCAGTGGTGTCTTGTAGGTTGATGAAACTGTATGCGGTTGTATAGGTCTGTTGGTCCGGTGTTGTGCAGAACATTATAGGTGTGCGTAAGAAGCTTGAATTGGCTGTTTTTTGGGATGTTAACTAGCGAGCTCCCTGAGGTGAGGTGAGATGTGGGTGTGGAGAGGGAGGTTGAGTATGAGCCTAGCAGTGGCGTTCTCTATGGTCTGCAGACTGTGTAGGAGTTGTTTGTCGCTTTGGGCATAGAGTGCGTTGCTATAGCCAAATCTGCTAATGAGTGCTTGTGTCACGGTAAGTATGGGGTTCTGTGACAGCCACTTGAAGATGTTTTGTAGCATACGTAGGATGTAAAAGCAAGCACAACTCACTGAAATTACTTCTGCTGTCATGTTGAGTTTGTTGTACAGGATGATCCCCAGATTTCTGGCGTGGTCGATGGGCGTTGGTGTTGGTCCTAGTTCTTTTGGCTACTAGGTGAGTTCGACTGGAGTTCTTGCTTCACAAGACCAGTACTTCTGTTTTGTCGGTGTTTAGCTTCCTGAAGTTTGTTCTCATCAATTCAGCTACCAAGGTCATGCAGTTGGTGAAGTAAGTCTAGTGGTGGTTGTTTTGTCAGTCAGGGAGAGGATGAGTTGGGTGTCATCGGCATAGAAGATGGTGGTGATACCTTGGGATTGGATGACGTTGTTAAATAGAGTCATGTAGATGTTGAACGGGGCTGGGTGGAGAGACTATCCCTGGGGGACTCTACAGATCAGAGTCTTGGTCTCTGATGAGAATTGGGGACTCTGACGTTTTAGGTTCTTTTCAGTGAGGAAGGAGCAGATCCAGCTGAGTGCAAGTCCCTGGATTCTGATCTCATGTAGTCTCCTGAAGAGTGTGCTGTGGGATTCTTTGTTGAATGTCACAGAGAACTCAAGGAGCATGAGGGCTGCTGTTTCTCCTCGGTCCATGATGGTGTGGAAGTCATCAGTAGCTTTAATGAGGGCTGTTTCGGTACTGTGTTTTTTTCTACAATCTGATTGAGTGCCATCCAGTAGGTTGTGCTGTTTTAAGTGGCTTGTGAGTTGCATGTTAATGCATTTCCTTTCATTTTGGCAAAGTAGGGTAGCAGGGAGTTTGGGCGGAAGTTGCTTAGTTGATTCAAGTTGGCTGATGTCTTCTTGAGTAGGGTGTTAACTGCTGCATGCTTCCAAGCTTCCTGGAATATAGCTGGTATGATGGAGGTGTTGATGATGTGGGTGAGGGTGGTGCTCATTGACCATGCTCCAAAGTTGTAGATATGGTGGAGGCATGGCTCTGTTGGGGCCCTGAGTAAATGGGCTACATGATCTTCCCTGTATCTTCTCTTGTGAATGCAGGTGTCTGTTTTGGAAGGTGATGGACAGGTTGGAGATGGGATCTCTGGGGTCTGACTGGTGTATGAACTCGTTGTAGATGTTCACAATTTTGCTGTGGAAGAAGTTTGATAGTTTGTCAAAGAGTTTTTGGGAGGGAGTGATGCTTCTGACAGAGGCTGAAGGTGTGGTGAATTCCCTGACAAGCGAGAAGATCTTCTTGCAGCTGTTAGAGCTGCCTTCGATGAGTTCAGCTAGTGCTCTTTTCTTGGTGTCTCTCAGTTGCTGGTGGTACAGTCTGGGTGCTACCTTCTAGGTGGTTCTTTTGGTGGTTTTGTGACTGTCTCTCCATTTTCTTTCTATCTATTTGCAGTGTGTTTGGAGTCTCAGAAGTCCTCCATGTAGGGAGGAGGGCTGAGGGGATCGTGAAGAGGCAAAAAGTGAGAAGAAAAACTGTGTCAGGATGCTAATGAGGTGCTGGGAGTGTCCGAAAGCAGAGTGAAAAAAACTGGAGAAAGAAGTGAAAAAAATGCAAAAAAGAAGGCAGAAAGGGTGCAAAAACCAGAGATAGATGCAAAAGAGACGTGAAAAGAAGGCAGACAATGGTGTGAAAAGACCAGAGAGAGAGATGCAAAGGAGATGCTAAAAATAAAGCAGAGAGAATGATGAAAAGACCAGCGTAAGATGCAAAAGAGATGCTGATAAATCAGAAAGTGGTGTGAAAAGGCCAATAAAATATGTGAAAGAGATGCTGAAAAGAAAGCAGAAATCAGAGTGAAACACCAAAAGATGCCTGAGAAAGTAGGCACATATAGCAAAAGCAAGAAGCAGAAGAAAAGTACTTTGAGAGTGCAAGAGGAGAGAGAGAGAGAGAGAGAGAATATTGAAAGGGTAGAGTCACAGAAGCAAGTATGTGCTTGTGGCGAGTGAGATGGGTTCAAAAGAGACTTGAGTGGTCGGAGGACAAGTCACAGGTAATGGGGCCGGGTCTAGGCACCTGAGTGGAGCAAGACCCATAACCTCAGCCCCTTCTTTCAACATCCAGAATCTGGGGTCTGCATCAGATGCCAGGGATTGGTTAATCTGGGGCAGGTGTCTCCAACCAGTCGATCATGAGCCACCAGTAGCTCGCAGAAACATTCAGAGTAGCTCCCAGACTTGAGTTCATTTGTAAATAAAAACTGCAATAAAAAAGTGTTGTGTTTTCCTCTTAAAGTTAACAAAAGGCTGTGTTTATTTTACATTATTACTAGGCGTCAATTAGCAGAGTCTAATAACGAGCAGTGCTCCACTCAGAGTAATGACCCTGGTGGGTCAGAGAGGTTCAGTACTGAAACAAAGAGGTATTTAACTCTTAAATAAGAGTGACATCAACTCAATATTGAAGTGTAAGAACAAAATAATGTTTCTGAATGTTTTAAATTGAGATAAAATTAAAATAAAGAGTTCATTATTAGGTTAACATAATTTAAATTTTCTCCCATTTTAAAGTGTCCCATTTACAAATAGCAGGAATCTTCCTCCCACTGTATGGTAAACACAGTCCCACATTTATAACAGAAAAACACAGTCATTTTGTTAAATGGGAGGAATTTAAAATGGATGAAAATGTTTCTATGAAAGATTAAGAGCCTAGTTACGACCTTGGGGAATAAGATACTCGGCCACAAACGTGACGGATATGCTGTGCCCCGTATTACAAGTTCTATTTTATACTATGGAGCTTGTAAAATGGTGGACCTGATATACCTCATGTTTGTGACGGAGTATCCCATCTACCAAAGTGGCAATCAGGCCCTAAGTATTAATGTTTTTCTGTACTTTCAATTAAGGCAATTAAAGGCCTGTTTGAGATCTTGGTGGTAACAGCCCATCTGTCGCCTTTGTGGTCCACCCACCAGATTTAGATGTTGGTGGCCCCATAGGCCAAAGCCTGCATTCATCCCGCCATCTCTGCCAAGCTGTGGGCCGGGGGCCCAAGGGGGTCTGCATGGCCCCCCTAATGATTTATAACTTTTTGCCCTGGGGAGGTGATGGTCCCTGAGGCTCAGGGGTGGTCAGTGTGGCCCCCAACAATTTTTATTAGGTAGCCCGGGGAAGGTGGTTGTCCCCAGGGGCTGGGGGTAGGTCTGTGTAGCCCCCCCAACATTTTTTATTAGGCAGTTCCAGAGAAGTGGTTGTCCCCAGGGCCAGGGTAGTCTGCGTGTCCACCCCCAAAAATATTTTAGGTAACCCCAGAGAGGTGGTGGGTGGCATGTGGTTGAGTGATTATAGTGGGTTGGACACAGGGCCAGGCTGCAGGGCCAAGCTGCAGGCCAGGTCCCACGGCTAAGCACCACCATGCTTGCCGAAGGCTATGCATGGCATGGAGATAGGTGGTTATAGGGGGTTGGCCACAGGGCCTGGCCCTGCAGCCATACCCCACCATGTGCAGCTAAAGACCGTCCATGGTGTGCAGTCAGCCACTGTGCCCAACCTCCAATGCGCATGGCCAAAGGCCTTGTGCAGCAGTGGTTGGATTAATGTATAGTAATTAAAATTACTTTATGTTAAAAAAAAAACCACACAAGCCAGAATGTGTGCTTTGCACTGGGTTTGGTGGTTACAGGGGGTTGGCTGCAGGGCCCGGCTGCAGGTCAGGCCCTGTGGCAAACCTCTGCTGTGCACTACCAATGGCCATGCACGTCTGTGGTTGGATTAACGTATACTAAATAAAATTACTTTATGTTAAAAAAACATAGAAATTCACTCAAAAAGCGAAAGGTTACAGGGACGTTATAGTTAGGAAGGAGAGTTGAAAAAACATAGGAGTTCACTGGCAAAACCAAAGGTTACAGGGACGTTATAGTAGGGAATAGAGTTAAAAAAACTATAGAAATGCACTTAAAAAAATCAAAGGTTGCAGGGACGTTATAGTTAGGGTCACATTGTACACATACAAAACCATTGAAATTCAGGTGTTATAGTTAAAGCTGTTTCAAGTAACTATAACTTGTGCCCTAAGGTACCTATAACTCAGGCTTTCACATTCCTCTGCTCATTACCCCAAATATCACAGCAGTCATGACATCTTTGATAACATCATTGATAATATGAATGTTATATTTGGAGTAAAAGTTTTGAGGAAAAAACTGTACATGTCCGAGATGCAGAATATAATTACCTCAGGGCATGAGTTATAATTACTTGTAATAACTCTAAATAAAACAGCTGAATTTGTATGGTTTAGTTTATTTAAAATGTGAGCATAACTACAGTGGACCTGTAACCTTTGTTTTTTTTTGGGATATATATATATATATATATATATATATATATATATATATATCTGTCTGTCTATCTTTCTATCTATCTCTCTCTTTCTTTCTCTCTCTCTATGTATATATATTTTATTTTTCCTGAAAAAACAGAAGATTACAAGGATGTTATAGTTAGGTTGTGAGTTTACTCACACAAAACCAGTGAAATTCAGCAGTTACAGTTATGGTTAACTCAAGTAACTATAATTCGCGCCGTAAGGTAACTATAACTCCCACCCCCGCTATAACATCCCTGTAAGATTTGTTTTTTCTGTGAATTTTGAAGTTTTTTTTAGCACCCACAAACGTAAATATAACCAGCCCCACGCCCAACTCTCCTGCATGCACCCAAACCCAAGCTGCACAAGGTCTTTGGCCATGCGCAGCATGAGGTTGGATGCAGAGGGTGTTTTTTTTGCAATTTTTCTCCGTAACCACGGTTCCACCTTGTGGAACCGCGAATCCGTAGATCAGACAAAAGAAAAATGGTCCATATTTTGCCCAGGGGACCCCTGCATGTGTCCTAAGAGGCCAGGATACCTGTATCCTGACCCTTTATGTGTTTTTGCACTCCTCTTTTCCCACTACCCAGCCGATGCGACAAACAAAATGGCGGCCGCAACTTTTCTATCAGGTTGCGGCCAGCCAATCATGGCCTTGCTTTTTCGCCTGATCCGCAAGTCCGGCCTTGGATCCTCTAGTCCGGATCTGTGGAGGATCTGCATCTCTTTATGTCTATATTTTTTAAACTCGAATATCTCAAAAAGTACTGAATGGATTTACACCAAATAAGAAAAAGCACAATCCAAGATCAAGCTGTCTGCCAAATATGGGGTAATTTCATTCAGCAGTTCTGGCTGTAGGCGTGTCTAAATACCTATGGGAAAATCAATGAGGGAAAATTAGTTTTAGGACCCCCTTTTTATCAGCCCTTGCTTGATGGATCACTCCGAAACTTTCAACACAACATCTGAACTGACTGAAGTATAAGTTTTGAAAATTTCGTAAAGATTCGTCAAGCGGCGCCAAAGTTATTGGCAAAATATAAAACACTCTCCCTATGGAAACTAGGTCCTAATTCTAACTATATTTTATATATATATATATATATATATACACACAGATGACATACTGACACTCATGGCTACATGGCAGCCCTGACATAGGACCCCTTGTCACACTATTTTGTTCAAACTATAGTATTGGGCTCCATGGACATTAGGTTTAAAATCAAAGAACCTGGGGGAGGGTGTGTCTGGTAACAATGCGTGAGTCGCTTGGCCTTCAGTTGCTCATGACAATTTTCAATGATCAGAAGTAGCTCTCATTACAGAAAAGGTTGGAAACACCTTATGTGGGGAAACCCCTCCCTCGATGATAAAGAGACTAGGTGACATTGAACTAAAAGCTTATGACAGAAGACAGCAGAGCAATCAGACCAGCTACACACAAGTGCTGGACCCCATTCCTAGACCTTGCACTGCTCTCCTCATACACAATGAATTGATCCCAATTTCTCCCATTTACTCTCATTGATCTAGCACTTCTCCCAGATCCTGCACTGATCTTTCTGGACCTCTGCGTGTCTTCCCCACTTGGACAATGTGCTGCTCCCTACACCTTGACCCTGTACGGGCCCACTACTGTTATAACATAAGACAGTGCCCATGTAGAGCCTCCATTTAAGGTTGCATATTTTAACTTAGCCTTTCTTTTTGTTAGTAACTCTTTCCTCGACTTTTCAATCATATGATAATGTACTGAGAAGTCACTGTACTTGCAGCATATTTCTAGCAAGCGTTTCTGCCATCTATTCTGCACACTCCATCCAAGGCTGAGCACACAGAACGTGATGCCCTAAGTATTATGATTTTCTGTGCAGACAGCTTCTCGCTTGCAGACATATCATCACTTCAGCTCTGCACCTCTGACACAGTGTAATGCAAACAGTGCTTGTATTATAAAAACTGTCTCTGTCCTCCATTCAGTAGAGAAGCACTTCTTCTGGAACTGCACTCTGGATGACATGCAGCCCTGCTGACTTTGACCTTCATTTTGCATGTGACAACAGCATGCACAAGTACAGACTGGCTTCCTGGCTTCCCAGTACATCTTACCCTGGTAATGAGGGGGGCAGGTAGGCTATCCAAATTGATCTAGCAGAGAGTATTCCCACTATGCTCTTGATAGTGTAGATAGTAACAGATAGGAGTGTCTGAATATAATAACGTTATCATGTTTCAACATTTTATCTTTTTCATCTTCTTTATAATGTTCGTTACCGTGGTCTTTCCTGATTGCCTAATAATCTCAGCTCTTGTTTTTTGCAGAAGAGTACAATTGGTGCAATAAATGTTTGAAATTACGTTTCCGCATCATTCTTGTGACTCACCTTGAATACGACCTGTAACAACAAAACAGCAGATCTTTTTCCATGATTTTTTTGGAAATCTGAGTAGTCATGTTGAGGTTGCAGATACCAGGGGTTCAGATGGGGCACTGTAAGCTAGCTAGGAACCATGTCAACATTTTCTGATGGTATAGGGGAACTGAGTCCCTATACCTTGATGTTTATGATGACCTGATACCCATTCCTACTTGATTTGAAGGAACCATATACCATAGCACCATCAATGTACTAGGTCAGGTACTTATGTAATGGGTCTCCTGAGTAGTTGTTATGTGTACTCATGATTACCCTTCTCACCCTTATACAGAGACATCCTTGGTGTTAGGGACTAATCCTCCTAAGCTAAATAGAGAACCCTTATTTTGGTCTGTTCATTGTTCAAACTTGAACCTTTAAAAGGATCATGCCACTATATTGTTCCCTTTCTGAATCATATTCTTTAAAATTGGAAAGCAATTAAAATTCCTGTTAATTGTAGATATGTTGTCACAGCAAATTTGGTGACACGGGGACTCCCTCTCACAGGTGGAGAATTTACCTTCATGGTAGAGGCTCACATGGTATAAAAATGCAACATTTTTATTAATAGGGTTGACTTTTCTACCGTAGGCGCACATACATACATTTCACACACACACACTGAGGTGGCAGCACCTAATCAATAAAGACCTTATCAACAATAAGAAATACAATTAACATATCAGGAACATCAGAATTAGTTCCAAGGCACCCTTCCACAGACTGGGTACCCTCAGTAATGATGGGCCAATATGGTGGTCTCCATGCCCTATACACAGGTCTAGTTGGACTATAGAGACATTTAATGCAGCTTGTTATGCGAAGAATAACAACTGCCCCAGAAAATTCTGTTCAAGCCGTGCAGCCACAGTCCACTGTGACTGCAATTAAATCATTCCTATCACATAGTCTTAGACTACAGACATTTAAACAGTCACACACATACTTTAGCAATTCAACACTGACACAGTACAGCTTTCATGAACAATATATTCCGTAAAAAATGCGAAATGACAGACATTTCCCATGTGTTTTTTTCTGTCAAAATGTAGCGCCTAAATGCATAGACTTGATGGATGTCTCTGCTCTGGGGTTGCAGAGATGTTTTTGACAACTTCCTCAAGGGTATAAGAACAGTCCTGGATTGTTTGTTGTCCAAGTACCGTCAATGACATTTATTTGACGGACAATGACTTGAACACACACTTAGCAAAAGTAGATCGTGTAGTATTGGAATTTGCCTAATACGGCTATAAATTTGGTTTTCAAAAACTAAAAAATGCTTTTCTCTGTGTCCTGTTACTGGGATATGAGCTGTCCAATGAAAGCAAAAGCCTTGCCCATATTTCTTAGAGAAATGTGCTATTTTACAACCACCAAACACTATAAAGAAGCTCCAATCATTGTTAGACTTTCTAACTTTTGATAGAACATTCATACCAGATTATGCACAGTGTGTTAAACTACTGTATGATTTAATATGCCCCAATTTTTCCAGTGCACAATGGACATGGGAACATACACAAATACTGAGATCAATGCAAATTGAAATGCTTGCATACAGACACTAACATACATGCATACATGTGTCAATGTAACTAATCTAGTGCTTCGTGTAATTGTGGGATCCACTGGTTATACATATGTCACCTTCATCAAAGGAGACACAGTGTTGACTGCATATAAATCAGATTTATATTCCAATGCTGAAATGCGTTTTGCATCCACTGAAAAAATATTGACTTCGGCTCAGACGGCTGACATAGAGAAAAGACTATTGACTCAGAGGAAAGCATCATTGTTGTAACCTCTGCCTTACATTCAAAATGGATCTGGTGGGCCACTTCTTTGACTGCTACTAATATAGACTATGGCCCTCATTACGAGTTTGGCGGGTGGGTTCAATCTGTGGATATGGATCTGCATGTGAGTTCTTTGAGCTCCCACCTTCAGTGTTGTCCTACAGGCTGCCATTGCAGCTGGATGCGTACTATGAGCCACTACTTCTGGTTGATATAGATGCTTGGGCGCCTGGATTCCTGAAATCTGTCTCTAAGATTGCTGTTCCTCTTTTGTCTGTCTCACTCTCAGCATCTGCTGAGTTGGCTGGTTTGACCATACCTGTTCTTTGGAACTTGCTTCTCAGGAAACGGGGGAGCTGTCTTCTCCTGTTTTGGGTTCTTTCCTGGATCCCATTGATTTTGGACATGGAAATATGGCGGGCGCCTCCTAGACTTTTCATTCCGCCCCTTGTTTTTAAGCAAATTGATTTTTATTAGTTTTCAGGTCAGCCTTTATGCTTTTATTTATGCTTAAGCATAGTTTCCCACAGCCAAAGGGTGGGTTTTATAATGCACGACAGGGCCTGCATAGAGCCTCCATTTTAGATTGCACGTTTTAGCTTAGCTGTTCTTTTTGATGGTGACTCTTTACTCAACTTTTCGCTCATGATAATGTGATGAGAAACCATTGTACATGCAGCATGTTTCTTGTAAGCATCACTGCCATCTATTCTGTACACTCCGTCCAAGGCTAAGCGCACAGAACACGATGCCCTAAGCACTATGATTGTCCCTGGAGACATCGCCTCATTTTCAGGCATATCATTGTATCGGCTCTGCACCTCCAACACAGTGAAATACGAGCTGTGCTTGCATTACAGAAAAAGTTCCTCTGTCCTACATTCGTCAAAGAAGCACTTCTGCTAGGATTATCCTGGAACACGGTGCACTGTGGCTCATATGCAGCCCTGCTGACTTTGACCTCCACTCTGAAAGGGACAATAGCCTGCACAACCCCAGACCAGCTTCCTGGCTTACCAAGGTATCTGGGTTAGGCTAGCCCAATCGATCTGGCAGAGGGTACACCCGCTACACTCTCGATAATGAAGGCAATAACAGATAAGAATGTACAAATATCATAACATTATCATAGTTGAACTGTTTATCTTTTTTGCCAACTCTGTAATGCTCGTTACCATACTTTGTCTCGTTGGCCTATTAATCGCAGCTAATTTTTTTACTCAAGAATTCAATTGCTGCAATAAAAGTTTTAAACATTTCAACATCTTTCTTGTGTCTCATCTAGAATACGCTGTGTGACAACGAAAGGTAGATCTGTTTCCACTATTTCATAAGGAATCTGAGTAGTCATGTTTGATGGTGCAAATACCATCTGGTACCCTGATATGTTTATGGTTTTAGATGAGGCACTGTGAGCTAGCTAGGAACCCTGTCAACATTTTTTCCTGATGGTATAGGTGGACTGAGTCCCCATATACTGACATTTATGTTGACCAGATATACAGTCTTACTTAATTAGTGCAAACCATATAACACTATATTTTGGGACATGTGCTGCTCTCTGCTTGGCCATGCACTGCTCGCCTCCAGGATCCTCACTATTGTCCCTGGCCCTGCATTGCTATCCACATCTGGGACCCTGCACTGGTCCCTCCCTTATCCATGAGAGACCCCCAAATCCCTTTGCTGCTCAGTACTTGACTTTGCACTTTTCTACTTCTTGTCCTGTACTCTGCACTGCATGCTGCTCTTTCGGTTTAGACCATGCTCTGTTCCTTCCTCCTGAACCTTAATTATTTTGATTCATCTATTATATCGCTCATGTTAATTCCCTTAGTTATTATGTAGCTAAATGAACTGAGCCAACAACCTAGGCCCACATTTAAGAGGGACTTGCACCATTCTAATGCCACATTAGCATCATAATTTTACGCTAGTGTGGCTTTAGAAGGCCAAAAACACCGCACCATAATTACAAGGTGGCGCAATGCATGCATTGCACCACTTTGTAACTCTTTGTGCTACATTATACCTGTTCCAGGCAAAGAGGGAGTTTCCCTGTTAGGAGATGAATTTGAAGTGACAGGCCATGCCACAAATTGAGTTTCAGGAATCTAAGGTAGCTTTCACCCATGAGAATGCTGGATATATGTTACCTGAAGCAAACGCAAACAGTTTGAGTGCAAAGAGTGGAATAATCAGAGCCTGAATGACCATTCTAACACTCTGGCATTTTCTGGGTAGCATGCAGCCCAGGGGGCTGCTTTTGGAGCAACATTAGTAGTAACCCAACCGTACCCCCTTGACCCTATTCCACTCATGGCCACCCTTACCTAGGGAATGGAAAGAATGGTCTTCATCCAGTATCATACCCAAGTATCTGGCACTAAGTTCAGGTAAAGGTGAGGGTGCATTTAAGAGAAGCCTGAGCTACCTATTTCATTGCTATTTCTTTCTACGAACCAAAAGACGATCTGTTTGGTTGTTGCTCAACTTCAGGGAATTCATGCTCCTGAAATAGTGAGATTGGCTTTGGTACATGCTGCTGAGTATGGTGCTGTTTAACGGTCACAAATCTAATGAGCTGAGCCAAAAGTCCAGCCTAAATTTTTAAAAGTGCGTGAGACAAAGAAGATTCCTGAGGTACAGTAACTTGGAAAGACACCAGAAGTGAGGGGGTGAGGCATGTGATTGAGAAAGATTGAGAAAGGCCCTGAGGAAAAACGCAAACCAAACAAAGACATTTCCATAGATACCTATTTCTTGGAGTCTTGTCACCAAGGTAATGTTATCGATCATTTCAGGTATGGTGAAAAGAGCTAATGGCAGCAAGGTCACCACATCTCACTCATCCGCTATGTCACTAAGATCCTCCATAGCCAGAGGCAGCCTGGTCTGAGTGCCTGTACCATAGTGAAAGCCCAGCTGTCAGGGATACAGATGTTACCTTTCTCTAAAGAGCCACAGGGTTGGCTCGCAACTGCTACCCAGGCCCCCGATAGGTGGTTGTTTGCATTGTAAAAAAATGATTTAACCAAATTTTTAATGGCATAACAACGGGTACCCAATTAGCAACAGCATGGGTCATAAAACCAGAGGGGAGTGCAAACTTTACTCCACTGTAGGTAGGAAATAACTATGCATTATCTACCGCTCTGTTTTTCTGGGATGCAGAATTACCACCAGATTATATGTGATCCCACATAGATCTCATATGGTGTCTGAAGGCAGTACGAGTTTCTCTCAGTGCCTGTCGGGGCAAAAAGGTGTTGAGAATATGTTGTCGTCCAATCCTTGGCCTTTCTGCAAAGCGCACAGAACAATGGTCACATATATTAGTTGCAGCCATGATTCTAGGCACATGTGTGGGTAGCACTCTAAGTGAAATCTAGTTAATATATTTGAGCCACGCCCTTAATTATATAGGCCCCACCCTTTTAACGGACCTCCCATTTTTTTCATCTCTCTTAAAGCTCTAGGTACCAGCACTCTTTGTTGTACGAATTAAGCAGTGCTAGAACAGCTACAGTTTTAACATTAGAAGCTCAAACAGGCAAATAAATGTAAACCTTCCTAAAAACGAACCTGAAAGTCGCAAATATCGTTTATAACAAAACGCACAGTACAATATCATAAACCCCCTTAATGGTTGCAACCAGTGATCAACAATGACTTTTATAATTCGAGAGCTGCTACAGAACATATCAAATTAAGTAACCATTTAAAATAAATTACCAGAAAATAATAAGGAAGCAAAGCTGGAGAGGGAGACTAAGAATTTATTTTTATTTAAGAAGCCGGCAGAATTTGCTATTCAGGCCACCCAGCAGTTTTAGCAAAGCTGCTGGACCTGGCTTGCAAATGAAAATGCAAGACAGACCTGTTGGCTTTGATGTCAATATTTCGATATTCATTGCCAATAAAAGGTTAAACCCCTAAACCTCTTTTTACAGAGAAAAGAGTTTGCCAGTGCCACTTTTTTAAAGAACGGCGAATGCCGTGTTTAAACATTTATTATATCAATCTGTGCATTGCTTTTACAGTTAAGATCTGCAATGCATTGTGAAATGCAGTTTCTTAAACCTTAGGGGACATCAGTCGTCGCAGATGACTGTGTCTATGTATTATAACTTTCCTCACATGGCTCAAGCATCCACCTTTCAAATAATACCCCATAATAAATTCCCCTTTATGGCGACGACCGGCACTGCCGCATCTATAAATTAGATGTGCAACCCTAGGCAGCATATATTTCCATTAAGGCATTTAAATTGTAACATTGATCAATTGTCCCCGGGCCCTTTCTGAGCCCTGCCTGGCATATTGTGTAATTATCTGGAAGTCACTCAATCACTTATCTTATGAGAGCTTGAAGGAACCAGGCTCCTTGGCCTGGGATTTCTTGAAGGCCTGAAGCACTGAATGAAGGTAAAGACGGACAAGTTCTTACCTGGACATTTCAACTGCAGTTCAAGTTTCTTCATTGATCTTCCCCTCTTGTAAAATACACTATAATCCTTGTCAGGCTTTTCTCCCAAATCTTACAGTTTTACCAACAACCAAGCAAATTTAACAAGCATTGCTAAAATCATGAGGTCTTGCTAGCATTTTAAATCATGTCTAAAGCATTAAAAAAGTCTCTACAGTAGAAAACAAATGGTGCTTTCCGTACAGAATGTGTAAGAATTTAGACCATTATTTGAGGTTGGTTACTACTGGCCTCAAGGAATAACCCCAACCCTTGTTAAGACGAACGTTTAAAGTCACTAAATTCACTGGAGCTCAACCCACTGGTACCTATGGGTCAGAACAGACAGGTTTAATTCAGGGCAAGGTGTAAAGTATTTATGCCATGCCAAAACAGCAATTAAGTCAAAATGCAAAACAATAAAAGTCCCACACAAATTGCAAAAAATAGAGCCAAAAGAAATACTCTAAACAACACTAAAATTACAAAAATCCAAAAAGGGTAGCCAGGAATATGAATGTTTTAATTTTTAATTAGGGATTGGCGCCAAGATGCATCATGTGCCCATGATGGTCAATGGTTGCGGTAGGCAGGGATCAAAGAGCAATTTGAGGCTGGCAGGATGGAGCGCAGGTTAAATGCAGTAACCAGGTTCACCCCAGTCAATAATTTCACCTTCAGGCTTAGGGCTTGATTTATTAGTTGTCGGTATGTATACTTTGGCACACCGGTGATGGAATACACACACTACCAGCATAATGGTCCACCTACCCGATTTTATTGGTGGTGGACTTTAGGTTTGGCTAGGGAGGTGACTACTCTGTCACCACTGCAGTCAAACCTCTTTGACAGACCAATGGAATAAGGGTTGTTGGAGAAACGACTCTATGAAAGCCAAACCAATTAGGATGGGCAGACATTTTTTACTGTCCCTCACCTCCAGGCAAACCCTGGCAGTGAGGTACAGTAAAATGAAAATAATCCTCTCCCCACCTTGGGAGATAACTCCCATGGTGTGGAGAGGATTAATTTATTTTATTTTTAAAAAGAAAATCGATGTTGGGATTTTCTTTTTGAAAATAAAAAGGAAAACTGTTTAGTGCTGAGTTGTATCATGTTGATGCAGCCCTGCATCATTAGTGATATGCGTTGACAGGAAATGCCATAACCGTGGTAGCTCCCAATGCAGAGGCCAAACATAAAGTCCAGTAGAGGTCCATTTCCCAATGGTCAGCTGGGCAGTTGCAGTAAAAGCATTTTGCAGTTTGTTGTATTTCTGTAACTTGAGCAGAAGGTCAGTCTCATGACCCTTGGAGTCCATTTCTTTGTCCTGGGCCCTATTGGGAGAAAGTCCAGCCTATCAGTGCTCATCTGAGTTAAAAGACAGCAGGCCCAGTTCTTTTCTGTTTTTCCTCAGGTCCAGAAAGTGTTCTGAGGTGGGTGCCTGGAGATACCACATTTATGCGCGCTTGTGCTGGGGGTGGGAATCACTCCTGGGCATGTCCTAACCAAAGAGGTAAAAGTTCCCCGGGCCAACCCCATATGTTTATATTTCCAAGAAGGCAAAAGTCTTCGATCACACCAAACTTGAGCTTGGAGTGCTGCAGTTTGTGTAGGGAGTGTACTATGGTAATTCTATTGTCCTCACACATCTACTGCTAAAATCCAGATTAAGGTGGCCACTGTACACACAATAAACAGAGATAGAAGTCTGGTAAAACAAAACTAGGAATTTCTAGCAACCAGACAGTGGATTCACAAGAACTGTCTTGGCATCCTGTTTTCTTCCCTTTCAAGTGCACCCACAATGTTATATGTGAAACCCAGACATAGAAGTCTGGTTGGACAAAGCAGGGTTCACCAACAATCAGACTGGATACACGAGAATTCTCTTGCCATCTTGTTCACTGCCTTTCAAGTGCACCCAAAGTATTATATGCAAACCCAGAGGACCTGTCAAGCTGGATTTGACACTCATGGAAGGATTTGACAAAGTAATGTCAAAAAGGATGCTCACTGCCCACATCTTGCATATTCTGTGAGGTTCATATGAGTCATCTCTACTGATTCAGGTTAGCCTATTGATTGCTCTTTCACACCTTATTCACATCTCTTGAAAGTTTAATCCTTGGCTGAGACAAGCTTGATAGCAAATGCAAATTAGCCTCCAGGAACGTCAAACAGGGAAAAGATAACTTTTCAAAAGTGACTTTTTCTTAATATTTATTCAAAATCTGAATTCACAATTGAGTTATATTTATAATAACTGTTATAAATAGTACTTATTTATTTTTCCAGCTGGTCCCATTCACAAGCTATAGTATTAGGATTTTAGTCTGTACTTTGGTTTTCTACAAAGGACAGCTAATCCTGCCACAGTGAAAAAAAAAGCTTATGGTTGTTAGTCACTATAGTCACAGTATGATTACATGACTTTCTTCTAAAACTCTATACAATTTACTGAACATTTAAGTACACTAAATTCTAAATGTATTTTTACACAGCTCCTTTGTCTCTCGTCACCTCTACAAGGACATTCTTATCCACTGGCTCCTCATGTTTAGATCTCTAGTTCATGTTAAAAGCAGGTTAATGCAGCATACCGGAAGAAGGGACTGGAATCTATGTGACAAAGGACAGCAGACTTGTAGTAAGGACTGTAAGCAAGTAATGAAACAATTTCTTCCCTTCAACCTTCTTCCCACTCCAAGTTCCTATTTTTAGAAGCAAAACACCTAAGCAGTGCTTAAGCATGGACTTTAACAGATAGATTGCTCATACCACTTCAGCACAAACATTTATTACAGGGAGCACATGTACATTCAGGACAAGGTAGAACAAAAAACAGCCCTGATACAAAGGGAGGGTCAGATTCCTCTGACACATGGAACTAGAACGCAGTAGTGATGGAATGTCAGGTTTAACATAAAAATAATGTTACAATTTTTTTTCAAGTTTATTAAACGTTTTCAATTTCCCCTGTACTTTACCGTAGGGAGATCTCTGTCCCGGTGATAGAGATCTCCCTATGGTAAAGTATAGGTAAAAGTAAACAAAAAAAACAAGTTCATTAAATTTGAAAAAAATAAATATTTTTATATTAAATATAATAGTAATGGAAATTGCTTTTACATATTTATTTTGAATCTGGCACTAAACCAAACATGTTACAGCTTTAATAACTTGATTTCAATATAACTTTATTTTGAGTATATTACATTAAATAACATTATTTTTTATGAAGTTTAAATTGTAAAAAAGAAATTGCCCCAAAGTAAAAACAGTTTGTTATTATGTTTTAATAATTATCAAAAGTGATGTGCAGGACTAATTACAAGTAATTTAAATATATTTTGCTAAATATTAATTTTACATTATTTTTTAATTTAGAAACGGTTATTAAAATGCTGAAATAAAAGAAAAAAAATTCATTTTAGATAATGTTTTGATATGAAATTAAATTAATTTATATTTTTTAATATTTTAAATAGCTTAATTTAATTTAATTTAATCTAGTTATAACATTATTTCCTAAGGGATTTAATTGTAAATCCCTATCTTTGAGATTTTCTATGGGCGGGTGTTGCTGTACCAATGATTGGCCATGTGTTGTGCTGGATTTACTCCAGCTCTGAGCTGAAGTACATTTACTACTGTTTTGGGTACTTTTTGGATCTAGTGACTTTAGAGGTGCACTTTGGGAACAAATATCATCTTACTCTTTTGTGTGTAGGTTAATGTCCCTCCCTAAATTCCTTTCTAGTCCTCCCTTAGCAGCTCCTTACCCTCCCTTATCTCTTCCACTTTGGTAGCATGTATTCCACATTGCCCAACCACTCCTTCCTGCCCTCCCACATTTACTACTAAAATGTATACTTACATTTGGGGAGACTCTGTAGGAGAAAAGACAGAGATGGAAATTCTGCATATAGGTTTGTGAATAGCATGTTGTAGTATGTTAGTAGTAATGTTGCATTAGTGCTAACACACTATAAAAATAATTTCTGAATAGGCCCCACTGAGTTTCCTCTTGTGCACAGAGGCCACATATATTTGGGGAAAAGCAAAAATGTTGAGTAAAACACAGTGGCTCTGTGACAGAGAGCCAGCTGACTTCTACAGACAAGCTTTAGCTCAATACAGTTGTACGTTATACCTTCTGGTTGACATGAGTTTATTCAGGTGCTGTGAGAAGGTAGCCTCTTTCTAGCCTTGTTACCCCCACTTTTGGCCTGTTTGTGAGTGTATGTCAGGGTGTTTGTCACTGTTTTCACTGTCTCACTGGGATCCTGATAGCCAGGCCTCAGTGCTCATAGTGAAAACACCATGTTTTCAGTATGGTTGTTATGTGTCACTGGGATCCTGCTGGTCAGGACCCCAGTGCTCATAGGTTTGTGGCCTATATGTATGTGTCACTGGGACCCTGTCACACAGGGCCCCAGTGCTCATAGGTGTGCATGTGTATGTTCCCTGTGTGGTGCCTAACTGTCTCACTGAGGCTCTGCTAACCAGAACATCAGTGGTTATGCTCTCTCATTACTTCCAAATTGTCACTAACAGGCTAGTGACCATTTTTACCAATTTACATTGGCTTACTGGAACACCCTTATAATTCCCTAGTATATGGTACTGAGGTACCCAGGGTATTGGGGTCCCAGGAGATCCCTATGGGCTGCAGCATTTCTTTTGCCACCCATAGGGAGCTCTGACAATTCTTACACAGGCCTGCCACTGCAGCCTGAGTGAAATAACGTCCACGTTATTTCACAGCCATTTTACACTGCACTTAAGTAACTTATAAGTCACCTATATGTCTAACCTTTACCTGGTAAAGGTTAGGTGCAAAGTTACTTAGTGTGAGGGCACCCTGGCACTAGCCAAGGTGCCCCCACATTGTTCAGAGCCAATTCCCTGAACTTTGTGAGTGCGGGGACACCATTACACGCGTGCACTACATATAGGTCACTACCTATATGTAGCTTCACCATGGTAACTCCGAATATGGCCATGTAACATGTCTATGATCATGGAATTGCCCCCTCTATGCCATCCTGGCATTGTTGGTACAATTCCATGATCCCAGTGGTCTGTAGCACAGACCCTGGTACTGCCAAACTGCCCTTCCTGGGGTTTCACTGCAGCTGCTGCTGCTGCCAACCCCTCAGACAGGCATCTGCCCTCCTGGGGTCCAGCCAGGCCTGGCCCAGGATGGCAGAACAAAGAACTTCCTCTGAGAGAGGGTGTGACACCCTCTCCCTTTGGAAAATGGTGTGAAGGCAGGGGAGGAGTAGCCTCCCCCAGCCTCTGGAAATGCTTTCTTGGGCACAGATGTTCCCAATTCTGCATAAGCCAGTCTACACCGGTTCAGGGACCCCTTAGCCCCTGCTCTGGCGCGAAACTGGACAAAGGAAAGGGGAGAGACCACTCCCCTGACCTGCACCTCCCCTGGGAGGTGTCCAGAGCTCCTCCAGTGTGCTCCAGACCTCTGCCATCTTGGAAACAGAGGTGCTGCTGGCACACTGGACTGCTCTGAGTGGCCAGTGCCACCAGGTGACGTCAGAGACTCCTTGTGATAGGCTCCTTCAGGTGTTAGTAGCCTATCCTCTCTCCTAAGTAGCCAAACCCTCTTTTCTGGCTATTTAAGGTCTCTGTCTCTGGGGAAACTTTAGATAACGAATGCATGAGCTCAGCCGAGTTCCTCTGCATCTCTCTCTTCACCTTCTGATAAGGAATCGACCGCTGACCGCGCTGGAAGCCTGCAAACCTGCAACATAGTAGCAAAGACGACTACTGCAACTCTGTAACGCTGATCCTGCCGCCTTCTCGACTGTTTTCCTGCTTGTGCATGCTGTGGGGGTAGCCTGCCTCCTCTCTGCACCAGAAGCTCCGAAGAAATCTCCCGTGGGTCGACAGAATCTCCCCCCTGCAACCGCAGGCACCAAAAAGCTGCATCACCGGTCCCTTGGGGCTCCTCTCAGCACGACGAGCGAGGTCCCTCGAATCCAGCGACTCTGTCCAAGTGACCCCCACAGTCCAGTGACTCTTCAGCCCAAGTTTGGTGGAGGTAAGTCCTTGCCTCACCTCGCTGGGCTGCATTGCTGGGAACCGCGACTTTGCAGCTACTCCGGCCCCTGTGCACTTCCGGCGGAAATCCTTTGTGCACAGCCAAGCCTGGGTCCACGGCACTCTAACCTGCATTGCACAACTTTCTAAGTTGGTCTCCAGCGACGTGGGACTCCTTTGTGCAACTTCGGCGAGCACCGTTTCACGCATCCTCGTAGTGCCTGTTTCTGGCACTTCTCCGGGTGCTACCTGCTTCAGTGAGGGCTCTTTGTCTTGCTCGACGTCTCCTCTCTCTTCAGATCCAATTTGCGACCTCCTGGTCCCTCCTGGGCCCCAGCAGCGTCCAAAAACGCCAAACGCACGATTTGCGCCTAGCAAGGCTTGTTGGCGTCCTTTCGGCGGGAAAACACTTTTGCACGACTCTCCAAGGCAAGAGGGATCCGTCCACCAAAGGGGAAGTCTCTAGCCCTTTTCGTTCTTGCAGAAACCTCAGCTTCTTCTGTCCAGTTGAAGCTTCTTTGCACCCGCAGCTGGCATTTCCTGGGCATCTGCCCATCTCCGACTTGCTTGTGACTTTTGGACTTGGTCCCCTTGTTCCACAGGTACCCTAGATTGGAAATCCACAGTTGTTGCATTGCTGGTTTGTGTCTTTCCTGCATTATTCCTCTAACACGACTACTTTGTCCTTAGGGGAACTTTAGTGCACTTTGCACTCACTTTTCAGGGTCTTGGGGAGGGTTATTTTTCTAACTCTCACTATTTTCTAATAGTCCCAGCGACCCTCTACAAGGTCACATAGGTTTGGGATCCATTCGTGGTTCGCATTCCACTTTTGGAGTATATGGTTTGTGTTGCCCCTATCCCTATGTTTCCCCATTGCATCCTATTGTAACTATACATTGTTTGCACTGTTTTCTAAGACTATACTGCATATTTTTGCTATTGTGTATATATATCTTGTGTATATTTCCTATCCTCTCACTGAGGGTACACTCTAAGATACTTTGGCATATTGTCATAAAAATAAAGTACCTTTATTTTTAGTATAACTGTGTATTGTGTTTTCTTATGATATTGTGCATATGACACTAAGTGGTACTGTAGTAGCTTCACACGTCTCCTAGTTCAGCCTAAGCAGCTCTGCTAAGCTACCATTATCTATCAGCCTAAGCTGCTAGACACCCTATACACTAATAAGGGATAACTGGGCCTGGTGCAAGGTGCAAGTACCCCTTGGTACTCACTACAAGCCAGTCCAGCCTCCTACATTGGTTGTGCAGTGGTGGGATAAGTGCTTGAGACTACTTACCACTCTTGTCATTGTACTTTTCATAAGAGAAAAATATACAAAACAAGGTCAGTGTATATACACATAGCCAAAAAGTTTTGCATTTCCTCTTTTCACTCTTTTCTAAGTGCTGAAAAGTACTCCTAAACTTTCAAAAAGTTCTTAAAAGTTTAAAAAGATTTTTTCTGTCTTTCCAAAAAGTTCTGAAAACTTTTTTCTCTTTTTCTATCACTTTAACTCTCTCTAAAAAATGTCTGGCACAGGCCAAAGTGTTGATCTGTCCAAACTTGCATATGACAACGTTAGCTGGAAAAGAGCAAGGAGTCTCTGTATAGAGAGAGGTTTGAGTGTAGGGAAGAATCCTTCCTTGGAATTGTTACTTAACATGCTTAGAGAACAGGATAAGGCCATAGGTGCCCCATCTGTTGAAAAAGTACCTAATAGTTCCCAATCTGATTCAGGGACTCCCCCAGGAAAAGATTCAGGAAAGAAACTTCCTAGCCTGCCCATTACTAGACAATCTAGCATAGATGGTAATGATGATGAGCCACACCATATAAATAGTGTTGTCTCACATCATAGCAAAAGCATTTATTCTCACCATACTGGTAGTTATGTTTCTGTAAACCAAGCTGTTAGGGTGGCTTCTGTAAGGGACAGGTCTCCTTCTGTTCATTCCCATCATAGCTCTGTTTCTAGAAATGTCCCTCCCACCAACCCTGATGACAGAATGTTAGAGAGGGAACTCAATAAGTTGAGGGTGGAACAAACCAGACTGAAGCTTAAAAAGCAACAGCTGGATTTGGATAGACAGTCTTTTGAATTAGAGAAGGAAAGACAGAAGTTGGGTTTAGATACCCATGGTGGCAGCAGCAGTATTCCCCATAGTCATCCTGCAAAAGAGCATGATTCCAGGAATCTGCACAAGATAGTTCCCCCTTATAAGGAGGGGGATGACATTAACAAGTGGTTTGCTGCACTTGAGAGGGCCTGTGTTGTACAGGATGTCCCTCAAAGGCAGTGGGCTGCTATCCTATGGCTATCATTTAGTGGACAAGGTAGGGATAGGCTCCTTACTGTGAAAGAAAATGATGCTAATAATTTCCAAGTTCTTAAGAATGCACTCCTGGATGGTTATGGCTTAACCACTGAACAGTACAGGATAAAGTTCAGAGAGACCAAAAAGGAGTCTTCACAAGACTGGGTTGATTTCATTGACCATTTAGTGAAGGCCTTGGAGGGGTGGTTACATGGCAGTAAAGTTACTGATTATGAAAGCCTGTATAACACAATCCTGAGAGAGCATATACTTAATAATTGTGTGTCTGATTTGTTGCACCAGTACCTGGTAGACTCTGATCTGACCTCTCCCCAAGAATTGGGAAAGAAGGCAGACAAATGGGTCTGAACAAGGGTGAACAGAAAAGTTCATACAAGGGGTGACAAAGATGGCAATAAGAAGAAAGATGGTGAAAAATCTCAAGATAAGCATGGGGATAAGGGTAAAACCAAAGATCCCACTTCAAATCTTAAACACTCTTCAGAGGGTGGGGATAAAACAAATTCTTCCTCTTCTTCCCAACCTGCACACATTAAAAAGCCTTGGTGCTTTGTGTGTAAAAATAGAGGCCATAGGCCAGGGGATAAGTCCTGTCCAGGTAAACCCCCTGAGCCTACCACCACTAATACATCAAGCTCTAGTGCCCCTAGCAGTAGTGGTACTAGTGGTGGGACTGCTGGCAACAGTCAAGCAAAGGGTGTAGTTGGGTTCACTTATGGGTCCATAGTAGAAACTGGGGTAGTCAGTCCCAAGACAGTTTCTGTCACACCTAGTGGCACTGGCCTTGCCACACTGGCTGCTTGTCCCCTTACAATGGATAAGTACAGGCAGACAGTTTCAATAAATGGTGTTGAGGCCTTGGCCTACAGGGACACAGGTGCCAGTTTCACTTTGGTGACTGAAAACCTAGTGCCTCCTGAACAACACATCATTGGACAACAGTATAAAATTATTGATGTCCATAACTCCACCATGTTTCTTCCCTTAGCTATAATTCAGTTTAGTTGGGGTGGAGTTACTGGCCCTAAGCAGGTGGTGGTATCACCTAGCTTACCTGTAGACTGTCTCTTAGGTAATGACCTAGAGACCTCAGGTTGGGCTGATGTAGAGTTTTATGCCCATGCAGCCATGCTGGGCATCCCTGAGGAATTGTTCCCTCTCATTTCAAGTGAAATGAAAAAGCAAAGGAGAGAAGGCCTGAAAACTCAGGATCCCTCTCCATCAACAGGTAAAAAGGGTATCACACTATCCCCTAACCACCCTACCATTCAGGATACTATTCCTGTGGTGGGAGAAACCTCTCCTGGGGTGGCACCTGTTCCAAGGGAATCATCAGCTGGCAAAGCTGGACTCCCTGAGGTGGAAGTACCTCTCTGTGGGATAACTAACATTGGTGAGAAAAACAGCACCATTTTAGTTAACATGGAGCATCCCTCCAACCCTCCCAGAGAAACTTTAGTGCAGAAACCCTGCACTACCTCACAACACTTAGGACAGCATCCCTGCCCTAGTGTGGAGCTCATAGGACAGCATCCTTGCCCTGCTCCAACTCAAGAGAAACAGCATCCCTGTTCTCTCTTCCAGCCAGATGGACAAAGGATTTGCCCAGCTATGGCTTTTCTGAGACAGCATCCCTGTCTGGCATTTCCATCACTACAAATAGGTTCAGTGGACAATTCCCACTGCTCTAAACTAAAACTTACTGATAGAAACTCTGAAAATACATCTTCACATTGTTGCTTAGCTAAAAAACTTCAAACAGGGTGGTTTACATCCCCACAGGGAAGTAACCATATAGTGGATGATAAAGGGAGTAACCAGTCTATTGCAGAGCTACTCTCTACTTATCACCACTTAGACAATAAAGTCTCAACTGGCCAAGGTTAGCCTTATTGTCCTTCGTTTGGGGGGGTTGTGTGAGAAGGTAGCCTCTTTCTAGCCTTGTTACCCCCACTTTTGGCCTGTTTGTGAGTGTATGTCAGGGTGTTTGTCACTGTTTTCACTGTCTCACTGGGATCCTGATAGCCAGGCCTCAGTGCTCATAGTGAAAACACCATGTTTTCAGTATGGTTGTTATGTGTCACTGGGATCCTGCTGGTCAGGACCCCAGTGCTCATAGGTTTGTGGCCTATATGTATGTGTCACTGGGACCCTGTCACACAGGGCCCCAGTGCTCATAGGTGTGCATGTGTATGTTCCCTGTGTGGTGCCTAACTGTCTCACTGAGGCTCTGCTAACCAGAACATCAGTGGTTATGCTCTCTCATTACTTCCAAATTGTCACTAACAGGCTAGTGACCATTTTTACCAATTTACATTGGCTTACTGGAACACCCTTATAATTCCCTAGTATATGGTACTGAGGTACCCAGGGTATTGGGGTCCCAGGAGATCCCTATGGGCTGCAGCATTTCTTTTGCCACCCATAGGGAGCTCTGACAATTCTTACACAGGCCTGCCACTGCAGCCTGAGTGAAATAACGTCCACGTTATTTCACAGCCATTTTACACTGCACTTAAGTAACTTATAAGTCACCTATATGTCTAACCTTTACCTGGTAAAGGTTAGGTGCAAAGTTACTTAGTGTGAGGGCACCCTGGCACTAGCCAAGGTGCCCCCACATTGTTCAGAGCCAATTCCCTGAACTTTGTGAGTGCGGGGACACCATTACACGCGTGCACTACATATAGGTCACTACCTATATGTAGCTTCACCATGGTAACTCCGAATATGGCCATGTAACATGTCTATGATCATGGAATTGCCCCCTCTATGCCATCCTGGCATTGTTGGTACAATTCCATGATCCCAGTGGTCTGTAGCACAGACCCTGGTACTGCCAAACTGCCCTTCCTGGGGTTTCACTGCAGCTGCTGCTGCTGCCAACCCCTCAGACAGGCATCTGCCCTCCTGGGGTCCAGCCAGGCCTGGCCCAGGATGGCAGAACAAAGAACTTCCTCTGAGAGAGGGTGTGACACCCTCTCCCTTTGGAAAATGGTGTGAAGGCAGGGGAGGAGTAGCCTCCCCCAGCCTCTGGAAATGCTTTCTTGGGCACAGATGTTCCCAATTCTGCATAAGCCAGTCTACACCGGTTCAGGGACCCCTTAGCCCCTGCTCTGGCGCGAAACTGGACAAAGGAAAGGGGAGAGACCACTCCCCTGACCTGCACCTCCCCTGGGAGGTGTCCAGAGCTCCTCCAGTGTGCTCCAGACCTCTGCCATCTTGGAAACAGAGGTGCTGCTAGCACACTGGACTGCTCTGAGTGGCCAGTGCCACCAGGTGACGTCAGAGACTCCTTGTGATAGGCTCCTTCAGGTGTTAGTAGCCTATCCTCTCTCCTAAGTAGCCAAACCCTCTTTTCTGGCTATTTAGGGTCTCTGTCTCTGGGGAAACTTTAGATAACGAATGCATGAGCTCAGCCGAGTTCCTCTGCATCTCTCTCTTCACCTTCTGATAAGGAATCGACCGCTGACCGCGCTGGAAGCCTGCAAACCTGCAACATAGTAGCAAAGACGACTACTGCAACTCTGTAACGCTGATCCTGCCGCCTTCTCGACTGTTTTCCTGCTTGTGCATGCTGTGGGGGTAGCCTGCCTCCTCTCTGCACCAGAAGCTCCGAAGAAATCTCCCGTGGGTCGACAGAATCTTCCCCCTGCAACCGCAGGCACCAAAAAGCTGCATCACCGGTCCCTTGGGGCTCCTCTCAGCACGACGAGCGAGGTCCCTCGAATCCAGCGACTCTGTCCAAGTGACCCCCACAGTCCAGTGACTCTTCAGCCCAAGTTTGGTGGAGGTAAGTCCTTGCCTCACCTCGCTGGGCTGCATTGCTGGGAACCGCGACTTTGCAGCTACTCCGGCCCCTGTGCACTTCTGGCGGAAATCCTTTGTGCACAGCCAAGCCTGGGTCCACGGCACTCTAACCTGCATTGCACGACTTTCTAAGTTGGTCTCCAGCGACGTGGGACTCCTGTGTGCAACTTCGGCGAGCACCGTTTCACGCATACTTGTAGTGCCTGTTTCTGGCACTTCTCCGGGTGCTACCTGCTTCAGTGAGGGCTCTTTGTCTTGCTCGACGTCCCCTCTCTCTTCAGGTCCAATTTGCGACCTCCTGGTCCCTCCTGGGCCCCAGCAGCGTCCAAAAACGCCAAACGCACGATTTGTGTCTAGCAAGGCTTGTTGGCGTCGTTTCGGCGGGAAAACACTTTTGCACGACTCTCCAAGGCAAGAGGGATCCGTCCACCAAAGGGGAAGTCTCTAGCCCTTTTCGTTCTTGCAGAAACCTCAGCTTCTTCTGTCCAGTCGAAGCTTCTTTGCACCCGCAGCTGGCATTTCCTGGGCATCTGCCCATCTCCGACTTGCTTGTGACTTTTGGACTTGGTCCCCTTGTTCCACAGGTACCCTAGATTGGAAATCCACAGTTGTTGCATTGCTGGTTTGTGTCTTTCCTGCATTATTCCTCTAACACGACTACTTTGTCCTTAGGGGAACTTTAGTGCACTTTGCACTCACTTTTCAGGGTCTTGGGGAGGGTTATTTTTCTAACTCTCACTATTTTCTAATAGTCCCAGCGACCCTCTACAAGGTCACATAGGTTTGGGATCCATTCGTGGTTCGCATTCCACTTTTGGAGTATATGGTTTGTGTTGCCCCTATCCCTATGTTTCCCCATTGCATCCTATTGTAACTATACATTGTTTGCACTGTTTTCTAAGACTATACTGCATATTTTTGCTATTGTGTATATATATCTTGTGTATATTTCCTATCCTCTCACTGAGGGTACACTCTAAGATACTTTGGCATATTGTCATAAAAATAAAGTACCTTTATTTTTAGTATAACTGTGTATTGTGTTTTCTTATGATATTGTGCATATGACACTAAGTGGTACTGTAGTAGCTTCACACGTCTCCTAGTTCAGCCTAAGCTGCTCTGCTAAGCTACCATTATCTATCAGCCTAAGCTGCTAGACACCCTATGAACTAATAAGGGATAACTGGGCCTGGTGCAAGGTGCAAGTACACCTTGGTACTCACTACAAGCCAGTCCAGCCTCCTACAGGTGCTCATAGCTTACATTAATGCATAAGCCCCCACACCGCTCTGCTTGTTACAAAACAGTCTAGGTTCGGACATTGTGTATGGCCAAACGCTGAAATCAACTGTACATGACAAGTGCGCATTTACCCTGTACTGTAAATTGTGAATATTAACACAAAACTCCTAAAATGGTATCTTGAACTGCGTGGGAGCATGGGAAAGTTTGTGTGTCAATAAATAGGAGGGATTACCCTCTACCATGAAATGGCGTTAGGGGTACATTGTAGGAGGGAAAGGAGGATATGGTAGCCTTTGTCCTTCCTGGTGCAAGATTTCCAGTAAAAACTGATATTTTGCTTGGAATTCCGTTGATCTCGTGACCTCATTGTGCCCGTACTCAAACATTTTACAACTGGGAAGGAGCTGCACAGAATGTTATAATTATGCACGCTATACATTCTTTTGTCTCTTCTCCCGAGTCCCATTTTCTTCAGAGTTCACAATAGGCCCCAGAGAAGCTTTCTCTTGCTGAGAGGCCTGAAAAGGAAAACATAATTGTGTCTTTGGTAAAAAAAATAAGAATAATAAAATAAAAAATAAAAAATCTTTGTATTCTGCCATACTTTAACGCCTTCCAGGATGGTGTCGATCAAAATGACAGGCTACTAGCTAATGGGATCTCCAAGCAGGACACCTGCGAATGCACAACTTATTTATTTAGTTATCATTTGTTTTCGTTTTAAAAAAATAAATAATACTAACCTTCCAGCATTGGCATCCGAGTGTTTTGGAGTACTGTTACATATAAAGAATAGTTGGTATCATGGTCATCGGCATGTAAACAGTCATATATAAGTATGAAAGTATACTTTTTAGCAGGACCCAGTGACTGATACAATTTTTAACGCATTGAGCATGTTATGAATGAGTGGCAATGGTGATGAGGGAGCGGTGTTGTAGCCTTAGGTGGAGTTTTGCATTTCTAATAGGGCCAGTTAAAATCCACGAAAAGTTAACAGCATTTAAGCTGTAGAACGGTTCTGACGCAAAAGAAAATGCATTTATTTAAGAAATTTACCTTACGTGGCAAAAAGGCAGAAATATTAGGTGTAGGGTCAGTCAAGAAAGCTTCACCAGGAACAGCTGTCAACCTTCTCAAGCCAACCCTCTCTCTTGCCAACCACCACTCTTGCATTCCATGGCGGATCTCTTATTCCATCTCAAGCATCACACCTAAAGCAAAGCAGGAGCATAACAAATAACCAGAAAGTGAGACTCAACAAATCAATCCTTGCACAGTTGTGTAGAGAAGCCCCATTTTGCAGGTAGCTGTAACTAGAAGGGGATCAAAGGGACTTTCATGGTTGAGCCATTCCAACCCATTCCCTCTCTGAAATCAGTCTCCTCTCCTGCAGCCCATGGGGAAAACACCTTGAGTGGCAGAATGGCCAGTGCAACCCTGCCATATCCACACAGGCCACATAGACACAAATATACTAAACACCACGAAAAAAGCTTTGATACAACGTTAACGGACCGTACCTACACAGTCCCGAAAGGAGTTTGTTCAACTCAGCCAATGCCTTTCAACTCCTAGCTTTTGCCCCTACACCAGTTGTCAAGCGTCCACCCTCTCAATAAAAAAGTGTAACTCGTCACTTGACCACACTCTCGTTAAAGCATCTTTCTGCGAACATAAACATAACATAAAATACCCCTAGCTCAAATCCAATTCATACAGTGAAAGGTTATTGTGCAAAAGAGTAAAGAGGCCTCTTGCAGCCCTAGCCCACCCAACATGGACGTTATATATCGGTTGGCAGAAGTAGCAGCTGCTTCCTCTGGCATGACCTCCAGCACTCTTGGCCTTGTGCTTGCTACACCTGGTCTCAGGAATCAAGAAAACAGATGTGAGAACAGAAGGTAAACATCCCTCCTTGAGCTCTGTTTTCTTTTAACTGGTTCAGCTCTTTTCCCTTCCCCCATTCCCCAGCAACAACGGAAAGCAGCTGGGAATGGGGGAAGAGCAAATACTTTCTCATAAATACTGAAACATTGAAAGGCAAATATCAGTGACATTTGGTGCAACCACAGGTCACCTATAGAGGGGCACTTGGGAAAAAACAGACGTTAAGGGCCTCATTACGAGGCTGGCGGTCTTCAAACCGCCAGCCCCCCTGGTGGCAGTCAGGACTTCTGCTGCTGTGGCAGATGGATCACCACTTAAAGACCCTGGCTGTCAGACTGTTTGGGTTCCACCAGCACCGCTGGATCCATGATCCTTATGGACTGGCGGTGGCGGAGATCGTAATCCACCAGGGCAGCACTGCATTCAGCACTGCCCTACAGAGTACGACCTTGTTGTCTGCCAGCCTTTTTGTGGTGGTGCCAGCCTTTTCATGGCAGTTTCACCGCCACAAAAAGGCTGGCAGAGAACAGGTGCAGGGGGCCACAGGGGGTTCCCTGCACTGCCCATGCACTTGGCATGGGCAGTGCAGGAGTCCCCCTGCCCAAGACCGTTGCAATGTTTACTGTCTGGTGTGCAGACATTGACCATTGTGAGGGTGCACCCTGCAGGCAACAGCATTGCCGCTGGCTCGATTATGAGCCAGAGACAATGCTGATGCCTGTTTCCCGCTAGGCCGATGGGCGGAAACCGAGGTTTCCGCCCGCCGGACTAGCAGGAAACACTTAATAGTTCCGTCAGAGTGGTCGCCACTGTGGCAGCAGCCCCCCTCTGTGAACTTTGAAGTACAGGCTTTCCCATCCATCAAACTCATAATGAGGGCCTAAGTTTCTTTCAACCTTTCTTATAAAAGCGGGACACCCTGCACACTGGCAATGATTCCTGACACATAAATACCCAACGATCAATGAAAACTCATGCCACTTTAGGAAAACATCCAAAAGTACTGGTGTCTTTAGTCTGTGACCTATTGCCAAGCCAACAACTCTTCTTAAAATAACATGACAATGTCATGAATCCTCTTACTAGTCTTTGATGTGCCTTCTGCTTGACATTGCATCTGGCTTGAGTATTATTATAGAACTCGTCTAGCAACAACATCAATTAATCCACAAACTTGCTAGATATCTCGTTCGGTATACATATTCTTGTCAAAAGCCATTTGGTCTGTGTGAGACCCATCACACTACCACTTATCAGCACTCCTCACGCCATGCAGTGCAGCTCCCATACTCAGGGAAACAGCCTTTACCGTTTAAGTTTGAGGTGCTGTAGCAGTAAAGGGATTTAAGGGCAATTTTAGAGATTAGAGGTAGGTAGTGATAAAGGGAGGTAACGGTCATTTTAGGGTTTAGGTGGAGCCTGTGGTAAAGTAAGGTAAGGGTCATTTTAGGGTTTAGGGAAAGGTAGAGGTAGAGGTAACAGGAGGTAGGAGTAATTTTAGGTTTTAGAGGTAGATAGTGGTAAGGGAAGGTAAGAGTTATTTTTTAGCTTGGGGTAAAGTACTGGTAAAGGGAGGTTAAGAGTAAATTAAAAACATGGGTGTTTTGGAGGGTTTCCCCACCAAAATATATGCATTATGGCCCTCATTACAACCCTGTCGGTCAGTGATAAAGTGGCGGTAATACCGCCAACAGGCCGGCGGTAAATACAGCCAAATTATGACGATGGCAGAAAGAGTTCAGATAGGCAGCCAATGTCCCACACCGACCTCCAGGGTGGAAACAGCCGCCACCATGGCAGTAGCCGCCTACAGCCAGGCAGAAGACAATGTTCCACCCACCGTATTATGACAATCCGCCACCTTTTCCGAGTGGTACCAACGACATCAAAAAGCCTGGCCGAAACTGAGCTCACAAGGAAAAGGACTAACCTTTGGAGACACAGGGAACAACCACGCCGCTATGGAGCCCAAGCTGCATATTTTTCAATGATTTTCTACGTCCTGCTCCACCATGAACACCAACGACAGCGAAGACGACCACGGTGAGCACAGCAGCCAAGCACACAGGGGAGGGAGGAAAAGAGAGTGACACACACACGCAACACATACCCCCTCCAACCCCCAGCACCATACACACAATCCGATGCAGTAAGAAACATATATACACCGTACCCCTCAGGAATAATGCAAGGACAACACGAATAGATGAAAGTGAGTGTAATAATATAAATACATTAACAATACGTACATGCAATCTAAAAGTAAATACATATGTACAAATCAAGCGACACTGCCCAGTCCTCAATGTGTGTTGGCCACAGGGCTACATGACAAAGTCCAAGGCCCCACTTGTCTCCTGCAACAACACGGAGAGAACACTACAGGGGCATCAGTTTGAAAATAGGCAGGCACCTCAGGGGGACAGGGAACGGGGGGGCACCTCAGCTGGCAGATGGAACACCACTGGTCCTGGAGGGGGCACATGCCCATTGCTCTGTCCTGGGGAGTGCAAGGCCACAGTCTCTTGAGTGGATGACTTGCCCACATGCTCTGGAGGGGGCAACATGCCCATTGCTCTGTCCTGGGGAGTGCAAGGCCACAGTCTCTCGAGTGGGTGACCTGCCCACATGCTCTGGAGGGGGCAACATGCCCTGTGCTTGGTCCTGGGGAGTGCAAGGCCACAGTCTTTCGCGTGGGTGACTTGCCCACATGCTCTGGAGGGGGCAACATGCCCTGTGCTTGGTCCTTGAGAGTGCAAGGCCAAAGTCTCTTGAATGGGTGACTTGCCTACATGCTCTGGAGGGGGCAACATGCCCTTTGCTTGGTCCTGGGGAGTGCAATGGCCACTCAAGTGGGTGACTTGCCCACATGCCTTGGATGGAGCATTGTGCGCTGTGATCTTCATCCTGTGGAGGCTGGGGTGAGTGGGTGTTTTCCCCATTGGTTCTGGAGGGGACATTGTGCCCTGTGATCTTCCTCCCGGGGAGGCTGGGGTGAGTGGGTGTTTTCCCCACTGGTTCTGGAGGGGGCATCTTGCCCTGTGATGCAGATCTTGGGGAGTGCAATGTCACAGTCTCTCAGGTGGGTGTCATACCTACAGGATTTGCAGGGGGCAGGCCGCACAACAGCCCATGGAGGCAGGACTACAGATCGTCCGCCAGCGGTGACGGCTGATCAGTGGTGGTGCTGCTGATGCTGGTGGTGTTGGTGGGGGGAAGCTAAAGCTCATCCCCTGCAGCCTTGGACGGCTGTTCAGTGGTGGCAGTGGTGCTGCTTCTGCTGGTGATGGTTGTGGGGGGAAACTCCAGCCCATCCCCTGCAGCCTTGGACGGCTGCCCACCGGAGGTGGTGGTGGTGGTGCTGCTGCTGGTGGTTGTGGGGGGAAGTTCCCGCCCATCCCCTGCAGCCTCGGACGGCTGCCCTCTGGAGGTGGTGGTGGTGCTGCTCCTGCTGCTGGTGGTGGTTGTGGGGGAAGCTCCTGCCCATCCCCTGCAGCCTCAGACGGCTGCCCACTGGAGTTGTTGCTGGTGGTGGTGATGCTGATGCTGCTGGTGGTGGTTGTGGGGGGGAAGCTCCTGCCCATCCCCTGCAGTATCGGACGGCTGCCCACTGGAGATGGTGGTGGTGCTGCTGCTGGTGGTGGTGGTTGTGAGAGGAAGCTCCTGCCCACCCCCTGCAGCCTCGGACGGCTGCACCACCATGGTTGGAGGTGGGGGCTCTGATTGAGTCCCAGGACCAGGCCCCTTGCCCTTCCTGCTTGCTGGTGCAGGTCCCTTGCCCTTCCTGGCAGCAGCTGGGGATGGCTCCTTGCCCTTCAGGGCAGCAGCTGGTGCAGGCCCTTTGCCCTTCCTGGCAGCAGCTGGTGCAGGCTCCTTGCTCTTCCTGGAAGCAGCTGGGGAGGGTTCCTTGCCCTTCCTGGCAGTACCTGGGGAGGGCTCCTTGCTCTTGAGGCCAGCACTTGGGGCAGGCACCCTTTCCATGAGGCTGCCTGTTGCCCCGGATCCTTTGCCACCACAAGTTGCTGTGGACAATACTGGGCCCATGGACTGGGTGGCTGAGGTGCTTGCCTGGGTTTTACCCACCCTGGCCAGACGTGAAGGATGGGGGTAGGGGTAGGGAAGAGGTCAATGGTAGAGAGGAAATCTTCTTAGGGACATGTGGGCGGAAAGAGAGAGAAGGTTTGGGAGTGGAGGAAGAGGGAGTGGTTGTGGGAGGTGCCTGTCTGCTGTGTTTGGGTGCAGGTGCATGGGCTGGATGCTGTTGTGAGGTGGATGGCTGTTGGGTGTCTGAGTGCTTGCGTTTGTGTACTTGGGGGGTCCGGGACAGAGACAGTGGGAGAGGACACAGGGGACGTGTGCATGGATGTTGGGGTGGTGTGTGCTGGTGAGGTGTGTGTTCTGATAGGTGTGATGGTGATGGTGGTAGTGGATGAGGATGTAGTGCATGCAGGTATGAGTGTAGATGCAAATGGGAGGGAGGTGGAGGAGGAAGAGGACGGGAACACAGTGGAGCCAGTGGATGTTGGTATGTCTTCATCTGGATGGTGTTTGTGTGAGTGCCTGTGTGATGATGTGTGGTGCTTGTGTTTGCCTGTGCCACTCTTGTGTGCTGTCTTGTGTGCATGCTGGTCTGCCTGTGTTCTTGGGATAGGTTGGGGTTGAGGAGAATGGGATTGGGTAGACGAAGTTGGAGGGGAAAGGTTGGAAACAGGGACAATGGCTGCCATCAGAGATGAGGCCAAAGCCTGGATTGATCTCTGTTGGGCCGCCAAGCCAGTGTAAATGCCCTCCAGAAATGCATTGGTCTGTTGCATAGGGGCTGCCAGCCCCTGGATGGCATTCACAATGGTTGACTGCCCAATAGAGATGGATCGCAGGAGGTCAATAGCCTCCTCACTCAGGGCAGCAGGGCTAACTGGGGAAGGGCCTAAGGTGCCTGGGGCGAAGAGTGCCCTGGGTGAGCGGGCACGGGCAACTCGCTGATGGGCTGCTGGGCTGCTGGGAGGGCGGTGCTGGTATGGGAGGTGGCAGCTGTACCTTAGCTGGGGTGGGCACAGAGGTGTCCGCCACCACCAGGGAGCTTCTATCGGAGGAGGTGCCTGCGTCCAAACTGTCCCCTCCTGTCTCCACCGTGGTGCTCCCCTCACCCTCCATCCCACTGGTGCCCTCACCGTCAGTGGACTCTGCCTCCTGGGTCCTGTGGGATGCAGCTCCCTCCATCACCGGTGCCTCTGCTCCTCCACCAGATTATGCTAATGCACATAAAGACAGAATGACAAAACAAAAAGGGGGCGAGAGAGACAAAGGATACACTGTGTCAATGGCTGCACCAACACCACCGTTGGTGTACACAGCACCCTCACACACAGGGAACAGCCCTATGCACTATGCAATGCACTATCATTAACAATGCTAGTCACCAGGTCATGGGGAGGGACACATACCGCCAATTGCAGCATACCTGGGACCCACACACCACTGCCCAGTAGTGGATACCTACAAGCTAGATAGGAGGAATATCAAATCAGAACCCTGCCAAAGATGGCAACTACTCTGCAATGTCAGGCCTGGCCCAGGGGCACCCACAGACACACCTTCCCCACCCAGATACCACCCCACCAGGCGTAAGTAGTAATGATGGTCACTGTACTCACCCCTTGTGGCTGATATGATGCCCTCAAGCGCCTATCCAGCTCCGGATAGGCCACTGCCAGAATGCGGGCCATCAGGGGTGTCAGGGTTCGACGGGCACCCCTTCCTCGTTTGGAGGCCATTCCCAGCTGGGCCTCCGCCGTCTTCCATTCCCAGCGTCTCAGGTCCTCCCACCGATTCCGACAGTGGGTGCTCCGCCTGCCGTAGACCCCCAGGTGATGGCACGCCATATACCCTTCTTTTGATGGGCGCTGACCCGCAGAGAAATACACACAGTGAAAGGTATTAGTCAGACCGTCCTGCCTCTGACACTCATGGCCCACCATACCCCTCCAATCCCCATTTGCACAGACATGGCCCAGCACGCAAGCTGCACGCCGCCCAGGGGACATCCACCACCCCCCCACACGAGGCCTTCACACAAACCACTCCATGAATTCATGCCCCATGCAACGTGCTCACAGTGTACTCACCTGTTGGTCTGGAGGCCCAGACAGCAGTCCGTACTGGGTTAGGACCCCATCCACTAGTCTCTCCAACTACGCCGAGGTGAAGGCAGGGGCCCTTTCCAGAGTCACAGGGGCCATGGTAGGTTCCAGACACAGGTCACAGCAGCACATGCAGTGTAGGTACTCTCCTGTTGAAGGTCAGGTAGCAAATGAGTGAACAAATAGAAAATGGTGGTGACGTCTGTGGCGGTGCATCACCGCCGGCGTACATCACCATTGGCCACTGTACCCTATAGGGGCCTCTATTACCCAATGAGGCGTTGCACAGCGGTTCTCGACCGCCTTCTGCAATGGCGCACAACATCAGCGGAATTATCTCACTTCCACCTGTCCCTCCACACAGGACAGGCGGATGCCATTTCAGGGGGGGGGCAGGCCCTGGATTATAACTGCATCACAGTTCACAATTGTACATACAGGATAAATGCCACTTATACATTTCAAATTAACATCATGCATTGTACTGTTGTGGCTACAATGTACAATTTATGACCGGCTCCTCACTCTTTTGCACCATGGATTGCTACCACTGAGTGTGAATAGGAGATGGAGACATACCCCCGTGTACAGACCCCTGGTAGACTTGACAACAATGGAGGACACGCACTTTATCCTCACCTACAGACTTGACAGGGCCACAATCAAGGAGCTGTGTGCCTGACTTGATATCTGCTATCCGTCACCCCACTGGGATGCCCCCTCTTGTGCAAGTTCTATTTGTGCTCCATTTCCTGGCAACTGGTTCTTTCCAAGTGACGGTGAGCTTGACAGCAGGAATGTTCTCAATAGTGCTGACAAGAGTGTTGTCTGCCCTGATTAAACACGTGTGCAGCTACATTGTTTTCCCCCAGGTGGAGGATTTGGCCACAGTAAAGGCTGACTTCTATGCAATGGGACAAATCCCCAACATCATTGGGGCGATTGATGGAACACATATTGCATTTGTGTCCCCCTGTGCAAAATGAACAGGTCTTCAGAAATCGAAAGAGTTTTCACTCACTGAATGTCCATATGGTGTGCCTGGCAGACTAGTACATCTCCCACGTCAATGCAAAGTATCCTGGGTCTGTGCATGATGCCTTTATACTGAGGAATAGCAGCATCCCAAATGTGATGGGCCAACTACAGAGGCACCGGGTGTAGCTAATAGGTGAGCCCTGGTTCCCACCCAGTGGATGTTGGTGTATGGGTATGGTGTGGGCCATGAGGGATAGTGTGTGGCTAAAAGTTGTCCCTCCATATTTGCAGGTGACTCTGGTTACCCCAAACTATCATGGCTACTGACCTGTGAGGAATACCAGGCCAAGGGCAGAGGAACGTTACAATGAGACACATGGGCGAGCTAGAAGGATAATTGAACGTACCTTTGGCCTCCTGAATGCCAGGTTTCGGTGCCTCCATCTAACAGGTGGATCCCTGTGCTACTCACCCAAGAAGGTCTGCCAGATAATCGTGACATGCTGCATGTTGCATAACCTTGCCTTGAGATGCCATGTGCCTTTTCTGCAGGAGGAGGAGGCTGGGGATGGCCGTGTGGCAGCAGTGGACCCTGTGGACAGTGAAGATGAGGCAGCAGAGGATGAGGATGAGGACAACAGAACTGCAGTGATTAGACAATACTTCCAATGACACACAGGTAAGACAGTGTAACTTCACATTTCATTGTCATTTTCTTGTTTCACATTGTCACTGGCAGACTGTGATTTCCCACTTCTATGCCCACTCACTGTACCCTTTGGCAACTGGCAGATGTTGGTGCCCCACTCTCACTCCTGGTGTGTTCACTGCAGCCAACTACAGCTCTGTCCTATGTGCATATTGCTGTACAATTGATTTGCATTGTTTGAACCTTGTTAAACAAATACATACTTAAATTATTTCACATACTCCATACTTGTATTTTTTCAAAGTGTGTTTATTGCTGTGCTAAGAAGAAAAGGTGGAAGTGCAATGGAATGGGGTGATGATGGAGGAAAGTCCAGCCCAGGGTATTGTTCCAGTCTATTTGTAGCACAGGTGCATTGTCCAAAGGGGCATAGGAAGGGGAGCAATGGCAGTTCAAGGCGGACAGGGTGACTGAGTGGGACACAAGGGTGACAATCAGGAGAGTCTTTTTTCCTGGCGGGGGTCTTGGCAATAGTCTCTGGTTTCTGCTTGGATTGCAAAGGAACGTTTGCGGGGTGTTTTGCTTTCTTCAGGGGAAGGGGTGCTGGTGGCCTGTTGGTCCTGTGACACGGCCTCCTGTCCACTGGTGGCAGCGGAGGTGGAGGGCAGTTCAGTAGTCTGGCTAGTGGCAGGGGCCCGCTGTTGTAAGACTGCCTCCATCATAATGTTGGCCATGTCTGCCAGCACCCCTGCAATGTAGACCAGGGTGTTGTTAATGGCCTTCACGTCCTCCCTGATCCCCTGGTACTGTCTCTCCTGCAGCTGCCTGTTCTCCTGCACGTTGTCCAGGATGTGGCCCAGCTTATCCTGGGAATGTTGGTATGCTCCCAGGAAGTCGAGTGGTGTCCATGCATTGGTATGGCATACAGGGCTTGGCAGTGGGATGAGTGGGATGTGATGGTGGGGGGGGGTGGGAAGTGGTAGAGTGATGGGAGTGAGGGTGAGGATGAGGGTGGGGGTATGTTATGGCATGCAGGTAGGGGGTAGTAGTAGTATAGAGTTGACTTACCAGAGTCCAGTTGTCCTCCTACTCCGGCCAGGCCCTCAGGATGCATGATTGCCAAGACTTGCTCCTCCCATGTTGTTAGTTGTGGGGGAGGAGGTGGGGGTCCACTGGAAGTCCTCTGTACAGCGAGTTGGTGTCTTGCTGCAATGGAATGTACCTTCCCCCATAGGTCGTTTCACCTCTTCCAAATGTCATCCCTGGTTCTTGGGTGCTGTCCCACGGCGTTGACCCTGTCCATGATCCTCCGCCATAGCTCCATCTTCCTAGCAATGGATATCTGCTGCACCTGTGCTCCAAATAGCTGTGGCTCTACACTGATTTTTTCCTCCATCATGACCCTTTGCTCCTCCTCAAAGAATCTGGGGTGTCGTTAGTGTGCCATGGTGCGTGGGTGGTGTATAGGTGATGATGGTGTGCTGCTCTGGTCTTGTCTGTGGTCGTGGTGTCTATCTTGTGGCAATTGTTTGTAGTCGTAAAGGGTAGTGTGGGTGTGTGTTTTATAGTGGTGTGGGTGTGTGGGTGTGGTGTGTGTATGGGTGTCAGGTGTGTGTTGTTTAAATTGACCAATGTAGTGTTGTTTTGTTTGAGTGTGTGTATTTTGAGCGCAGCAGTATGTACCGCCAATGGTTTACCACCAGTGAATGTCCACCGTGGTGATTTGTGGGTCATAATGTGATGGGCGTTGTTCTGTTGGCATTATGGTGTGGGTTTTGGAACTGCCAGTTTATCACTGACCTTTGGTGTGGCAGAGTTGTGTCTGTGGCTGAATAGTGACGTATTTGTGTGTGTGTCATAATATGGTGAATGGATATCCGCCACGGCGGCGGTATGTTGGCAGCAGTCAGCGTGGCGGTAAGTGGGATTTACCGCCATTGTCATAATGAGCGCCTATATATGCATATCTGTGTGGTCGGGGATTTGGATGGGCACTCCAAAAATTACTTGCATGTGTTGTAAAATCTTAAATTCAATACATTCCTTACTCATTAAAGGCCCGAAAAAAACTGAATAGTGGCATTACACAGATCATAGAACACTGATGTTAACATGAATCTCCTGACAAGATTAAGGCAAAATGTACCCACAAAGACACTCATGTTACTTCATATCTTAACGGTTGCATATGCCTGTCTCATAAAATTGGTACAGACCTGCTACTGCAGTACTACACTGACAGTTGCACATAACTATCATCAGAAAAACAGGAACAAGAAGAAATGCACCCATGGTTGATAATGCTGAAAATGCAGACAAGGAACTTGTTTCAAATTCACCTTTTCTGCATTGTTACACTATGGGCCTCATTTACAAGACAATGACTGAGTGCAACTCTGCGCCAAATTTGGCAGCGCCGCGCTCCATCATTTTTAAAATGCAGGGATGCTCCGTATTAACAAGACTACGGCACACCCCTGTGTTTCCCCCTGTGCTGGCACTAAGCCCCAGATTCCAAGTTTGGTGGGCGTAAAAGGCCACCCGCCAAACTCCGCGGTCAGGTCACGGCCGGTGCTGGGACCTTCCTGCGCCCCATATTACGAGTTTCCTGCTGTTTCTGTGGGCAGAAACAGTGTTTCAGCCCCCTAGCCCAGCGGAAAACAGCTCACAACATTGACACCAGCTTGTAAGCTAGCCAGCTCCAATGTTGCAGTGCGTAGGGTGCAACAGCACCCGTTGCGCTTCTCACTGTCTGCCAAGCAGACAGTGAAGAGCACAACGCGGCTGTCCATGGGGGCCCCTGCACTGCCCATGTCAAGTGCATGGGCAGTGCAGGGACCCACATGGGGCCCCCTGTACTCCGTCTTCGCCAGCGTTTACGTGGCGGTGGCACCGCCATGCAAAAGCTGGGGGAGAGGGGACTCGTAATTCCCAGGGTGGCTCTGCATGCAGTGCTGCCCTGGCAAATTAGGACGGCTGGCACCACCAGCCCCTCCTGCGGAGGGAAACTGGCAATGTCGGAGGTCCGAGCGTGGCGCTTTCGTCTTGGTCATAATGTGGCGGCCAACCTGGCGGTCCAAGGGCCAGCAGACTCATAATGAGGGCCTAAATTTGCTTCCAAGCGCCAATGCTGCGACCCGTACACCGTGGTGTAAGGATGGCTGCTTTGTGGGGGAGATTGTTTTTGTGCAGGAAGGGACACCTCACTACACAAAAATAATCTTCAATGACAATTTGTTCTTCCTATGTGTGCTGCTGAATGCAGCACACATAGAAAGAGCAAAAAACTAGGAGAAATTAAAGCATTTCTCCTTGTTGCGCCATGCTAACGCCACCCGTGGGGTAGAGTTATATTTTGGCGCTGCCTCAGGTTTACAGAACCTCTTAAATCTGTGGCAGCATCAAAATGCAATGGATTTTGTTATGGAACACCCACAGCAACACCCATTGCACGCCCCTTCCACACAAAGTGCTGCATGTGAAGGGCCCGTATTTACAAGGTGGCAGTGCACAGCATCACAAAAAGTGACACTCTGGTGGCGGTAGGGCCTCATAAATGAGCCCCTATATTTTTCTGTACCGTATTTATGTTGGTATTAGGACTCAGCGCCCCGTGACACTACTGTTAAGTGTTGCTGTGTGTGTGCGTTTTGGCCCTAAGATTGATTTAAAGCAATCTGTCGGTAATTTAGCTTTCCAGCAAGATGATGTCAAAAATGCACCAATAGTATTAGAAATCAAGGGGCATATTTGTACTTTTTGATGCAAAACTGTAGTAAAGTAGTTTTGCATCTGAAAGTTTAGCACCGGCTTGCGCCATTCCTGAGCAATAGCCGGGTGCCATGTTTATGGAGTGGCGCAAGCCGGCACTAGGCTTGAGCTAGTGTCAACAAAAATGACGCTACCTGGGTTGGGGGTGGTGGTACGGGTGAAGAGGGTTTTGCCTCAAAAAACTGACACTAGGCTGGTAAGAAGCAAAAACAAATCCTTTAACCAGCCTAGCATCATTTCCTTATGTAAAACCAGCCATTCCACATGCCAGGACAGGCATGCCGTGCCAACCACCCCAATGGCCAGCACAGGAAACCAGGATCCTCTGGGCATGGACAATGCACCCAGTGCCATGCAGGGGGCCCATTTCAGGGCCCCCAATGGCACTTACATTTTTTTTTAATACTTACCTATACTTACCATACTTACTTGGGATGGGGTTCCCCATCGTCTGGTGTTCCTCTGGAATGGGTGGGGGTGTTCCTGGGGCTTGGGGTTGGCACTTGTGGGCCCATTCCATGGTGTTTAACCATGGAAATGGGTCCACAGGTCCCCTAACGCCTGGTCTGACCCAGGCATAAAATAATGGTGCAAAGCAAACTTTGCACCATTATTTAGCCCCTCTTCCCACCCTTGCGGCATTTTAGCACGGTGGGGATAAGTATGGGGCTCTGCGGTTAGCACCATTTTTGAGATGGGACGCTTACCTTGCATCTCATTGACGCAAGGTAGGTGCACTCATCCAATAAATGGTGCTAACTCCAATATTTTGATACTAGATGTGTCTAGCGTCAAAATATAAATATGGAGTTAGGATTATGCAGAATTTGCGTAAAAACAAATGACGCACATTTGGCACAATTGAAGTAAAAATATGGGACCAAGTGTCATATGTGGGCTGCTTTGTGTATTCACCGCTATCCACAAATACGACAAAGATATATGGTTTCCAAGAGAACCACTGTGCTCTGGTTGAGCTGCTGGCTAAAGGCTTCAGTAACACATGGCAAGGAAAAGTATCTTCACCATAAAGGAAAACATGTTACCTCAAAGGTGTGCCCAGTAAGCCCACAAGGCCAGGTATTTCATATAAAAAGTGGCACACTATATATTTTTTTAAAATGGGTGCCCTCACAGTGGCTGAAGGTCAAGCTATTTTACTGTGTGGGTTCATCTCCTCTTTTAATTAATACAGGCTTAGATTTGATTGTATTATTCAAATCTACATCTCCGCCTGAGAAAATGCTCAAAAAGTCAAAGGGCCTGATTTGGATATTGGTGAATGAGTTACTCTGTCACAACGGCGATGGATAACCCATCCACTGAAATCTAAATCCCATTATATCCTACGGGTTTTACATTTCAACAGATGAGATATTCATCACCGTTGTGATGGAGTAACTCATCTGTCAATATCTAAATCAGGCCCAAACTTATTTCCCAAAGAATTTTCAAGATCTGAATTAATTGTGAAATCAGAGTTTGGATAGTTGGAGTGGAAAGCAAAATTATAAAAATATAGTTAAAGTTGCTTTAACCAGACTGCCTAAAACCATTCCTGGCACTTATCCCACTTACAGAGTCACAATAGATATCCTTGGCAGGTAGAGTCAACATCCTTGGCTCAGAAAGCAATAGCCTTCCTCTGAACACAGGGATAATAGAGTGGTGTTAAATGATAACCACCTTTCTTGGATTGGTATCTGGTAGCAGAGAGGAAAAACTGGCCCAATATAAGACAGTCTTTGTACTACCTCTTTTGACTAGAGACGCCAGACAGGGCTTCTCCTATTGATTCTCAGTATCCTCCTACATAGCTAGGCTGCGGTATCTGGGGACGATAACCATCTAAAGAGAACTCATCTAAATAGGAGAATGTCTAAAGAGCTGAAGACAGACCAGGCTGGTAGAAGAAGGGTTAAGCCATCTTGAAATAGGGCCCCTGTGGAATTTTACAGTAAGGCACAGATAAAGTTCTGCAGAAAGAGATAGGGGCTGCAGGAACACAGGATTGCATGGCAGAATTTATCAAATCACTCAGAAGTGCACACGCTAAATTGACACCTCAGTCACCACCTCCTCAGAAAATTCCTGCACCTGGGAAGACAAAACCTACTTAAAAAGGCCTTACTGGAAGACACGTCCTACAAGAAGATTCACACAAGCATTCAAAGCCGCCTTCTTCTCCTGGTGGTACCCAAGGACTGAAACTGCTTTCCAAAGTTTAAGTGATTTTGTCACCTGTTTGCAAGCTTCAAGAACACACAATGGATAAGGACATCTGGTGCCAAGACAGGACCCTACATGAGACCTTGCTGGAGAGAGAACTGGTGGCTAAAGACATTCTCTGAAGAGCTAGGCGCTGAAGGACTGAGCATAACATCCTTTTCCAGCAGTTGGAGGAAAGTGAGAGGACAAGGACTTGGTGTTGAGGCTTGCCCATGGAGGTTATACCCAAAATGGTCAAGAAATCTAGCTTTGACCCACCTGAAGCTTTTTGTGACTCTGAAAACAGGTTCATTTGGACCCTGTGGTAAAGGTATGTGGCCTCGTAGAGCTCTTCTCAACCAAGGCTTGCAGCCTTGCCCCACTGAAAAAATTCTGAGAACCAAAAAAAGGGAAAGTGCAAAGGTAAAACCTTGAAGTGGGCCAATGTGTTAACTCTATCTAAACCTTGAAGCAATCTTGGTGACTACGAAATCCAGCTTTGTCCCACTTGGAGTTTTTGGCACCAAAAGCAATGTGGTCAGATGGAGGTCGATAAAGATGTATTCAACTTCAAGGCACCCTGGTCAGATCCAACCTTGGGTGTTGCCCCACTGTACAATTTTGAATTCAGTTTCAAAGATAACGGGCAGGATTTAGGCCCATTGTGGATGGCTTGTTTTCCATTAGGTTGTCAAAGGTCATCTCCTATAGTATGCTGGCCAGACTACCATCCACCAAATTGCAAGATCACCTTTGATGGCTTTGTGGTGATCTTTGTACCTTCAGAGGAGTGCCACAAAGGTGGCTTCTCTGAGTGCACTTAAAGTTTAATGTGTAGCCATATTCATTTAGGTAGCAGCACACCAAGGGCCAGATGTACTAAACGTTTTGCACGTCGTAAACAGCACATTTTGCTATTTCCGACGTGCAAAAAGCACATTGCGATGCCCAAACCCCATTTTGCGATTCGGTAACCAGGTTACCGAATCGCAAAACGGGATTGCGAGTCGCAATTAGGAAGGGGTGTTCCCTTCCTAATTGCGAGTCGCAGCGCAATGTTGTATTGTTTTGTGACTGCGAACGTGGTCGCAAAACAATCGCAGTTAGCACCCATTTCAAATGGGTGCTAACCCATTCGCAAAAGGGAAGGGGTCCCCATGGGACCCCTTCCCCTTTGTGAATGGCATTAAAAACATTTTTCCAGAGCAGGCAGTGGTCCTATGGACCACTGCCTGCTCTGAAAAAATGAAACGAAAAGTTTCATTTTTTTGTTTTGTAATGCATCTCGTTTTCCTTTAAGGAAAACGGGCTGCATTACAAAAAAAAAACTGCTTTATTTAAAAGCAATAACAGACATGGTGGTCTGCTGTCTCCAGCAGGCAACCATCCCTGTGAGTGATGCGAGTCTCAAGGGCGTCGCAAATTGCGAACCACCTCATGAATATACATGAGGTGGGCCTTTGCGACCCCCTTGTGAGTCGCAGATGGTGTCAGGGACACCATCCTACATTCAGATTTGCGACTCGCAAATTGCGAGTCGCTCTGACTCGCAATTTGCAAGTCGCAAATCGGAACCTACCTACATCTGGCCCCAAATGTTGTTTGTTTTACAGAAACAAACTGACAAAGCTTCTAGTTTGTTTTTGAAAAACATAACCTCTAACAGCCCCTATAGCAGGGGGCTGTCCTCCCAGTGTGTGGGAGTCATTATTTTTCCCTGTTCATTACTACCACTTTTTACCTGGTTTTAACGTTTTACCACATTTTTGCTGATGGTGATGGCGAGAAAAAAGGACATCTGACTGCCTGCTGTATTTAGGGCAGGTGATCTTATGCCTTTACTCCAACTGACCCAACTCCGTCAAGATTGGAAGTACGTTTTCTGGTAAAGCCAGTGAGGGCACCCCTTCAGTAAACTGATGGTTCACCTCACTCAAAATAGAGAGAGCAGACTGAGGATGTGGCAGACAGGGTAGCTGTCACGTTTGTGTTGAAGTATCCTGCCTGCTAAACCCTAAATCAGGCTCTAATTCTGTGGGTAAAATCTTTATCTCAAACAACCCACTTTGTTTATCTGACCTCTGCCTCATTGTGGTCAGCCTGAAATTGCACCTGTTCAATGATGCTTTACAATTTCCTAGGTGTTTTTCCATAAACAATAGTATTAGTAAAGTATAGTTACTCCCTGGGACATCCTGGTGCTAAATAACAGGTGTTTATTGTTATCAAACTCAATCACACAATTACAGGGTCGGACTGGCCTCTAGGGCTATATAGCTGGCTAGATGGGTCAGTGTGTGGGCTGAGTTTATAGCTGTTTTATGGTCTGATGGGCCAGACTTCCTTGGTATTACCATAAATATTTCCTGAAGTAAGCACAAATGAATGCAGTCTCCCATATCTTGCAAAACACTATGGCGTGTTTTTGCAAGTTCAAAGCTACCCTGATTTGCAAATGTGGACCACTTTTTTACCTATCATATTCAGTAATGGGACCACTTTTTATGGTGCCTGTGTCTATTATCTGTCCCAGTCAGATCCTGCTTAATGGTACTCATTTTATTGACTTCACAAGGAAGACTGGCTCATTGGACCGACGAGGATCTAAACCTGTAGTCCTGAGTTCAAACTCAGGTTTCTAGTGCAGATGCTTGTCCCTGGTCAACATATTCTATTTCATTGATGTTGGTATGTTTTGTGTGCTAAATGTTTCTCTATTATTATATTTTGGCTTTATTATGCTCTTTTCTGAACTTTACAATTGTTGTGCTGCTTGAACATCACATGTACTTCTCTGGGGATTAACTGGTGACATAGCTACCAGGGGTTGAGCAGATATTCTCTCAGAACTGTGTTTTGACATAACAAGAATGTGTATATTAATTCATGTCCTTTTGTCTTCTTTGAAGTACGCACAATTGCTTATAAGGAAGAAGAAAAGTAAACATGTCTGAATCGAAAGACATTCTGTTACAAAAGAAAAGTCATCTTTAGCAAAGTTCGGTCTGGAACATCACAATCAAGAGATATAGACAAGTAAGAGCTAAAAAAAGGGCAAGATACGAGAAAGCCACATCATGTATGTAGCTGTTCCCAATAAAGAGGGCTTTTCTGTTTGCAAGAGGATGCAATGTCTCCTTTAAGCCACATAGCTGCTGCCAACTTGGCTGTCTGAACATTTGTGAGGGTTCAGCCACATTTAGGCAGGACTGCACTAGATGTTGTGCTTACACAGATTGTAAACTAGTGGACTGGTGTGCTCACTCTGTCACACCAAGGGAGCAGGGCATGGCACACCAATAACCCATGGCTGCACACTGGGCCACTTTCTTATGGCCCAGCACCTGCTGTCTTCTGGGATAGTGTACAGGACCCTCAGATTAAGACACATAGGTGGCCACTCGAGCCACCAGCTCTATGTGCCTTGACTGTGCCCTCCAATAGCAACACTCAGGGCCCTAGTCACCAGGACAACAGGCCCTGGAGTTATCAAAGGTCCTGATAGGCCAAGGGGCACAGCAAAAAACTTGGTCAATTGCCAACTCCCCTTAGTGCTTATGTGTTTCTGTGCATGTCCAAAGTTTACATGAGAGGGAGAGTTTTAGCTCTATTAAATCCCACAGGCTTCAACAAGGCTAGGAAAAAGTAGGCATTTGCAGGCAACAAAAGGCTAGTAATGGTTCTGGACAGAGGACACGCAATATGCCTCCATAGCTTCTCAAAGCTAAGTGGCAGGTGTGCCATTACTGAGAAATGGAAGGGGTGGGTTCCCTACCACAGAAGTAAAACATTTATGCAATGGATGTTTCATTACTATTTAGGCATTGTCTGACCTTTAAGTTACTGAGGGAAGTGAAGGGCATTTAGAAGCTTTCTGAACCTGGTTCTGCGACCTTATGAGGGGACCAAGAAAAACAGAAGACCTGTTACTAAACTTCTAATTTCTCATTCTCTGTCCTAAAGTCTTGGTAACCTACTCTCGCTGTGTAGAAGGGTGTCTGAAGCGAATCTGAATGTAAGAAAACTAGCCAACATGCCTCTCACTCCCTCCAGCATAATGCTACTGCCAGAAACGGTGAGAGCTAATTTTCTTTTAACACACTCAGTTGGGACTTCATGAAAGCTGTCATGAAAAACACCAATGGTGAGATTGCAGAGGGGACCATCCATACAGGAGAGAGGATTGATAGGCATAGCCTTGCCTCTAAGACTATGGTGGTCATTCCAACCTTGGCGGTAAAAGCCGCTTACCGCTGTCAGAAGACCGCCAACATACCGCCGCGGCCGCGGTAAACCGCCACAGTCATTCTGATCCACAACAGGCAAACATATGTGTAATATGACGGGTTGGACTCTTACCTGTGGGTCATTGAAAATACTGCTGTATTACTGTGTTCCTGTTGTCTATGTCGTCCTCTTCGGCTTCCTCTTCTTCACTCTCCACAGGCTCCACAGCTGCTACAACACCACCATCTGGACCATCCTCCTGCAGAAAATTCACCTGGCGTCGCAAAGCCAGGTTGTGAAGCATACAGCAGGCCACGATGATCTGGCACACCTTCTTTGGTGAGTACAATAGGGATCCACCTGTCATATGGAGGCAGCGGAACCTGGCCTTCAGAAGGCCGAAGGTCCGCTCGATCACCCTCCTAGTTCTCCCATGGGCCTCATTGTACCGTTCCTCTGCCCTTGTCCGGGGATTCCTCACTGGGGTCAGTAGCCATGACAGGTTGGGGTAACCAGACAGAATCACCAATTAGCCACACACGGTGCCTCTGGAGTTGACCCATCATGTAAGGGATGCTGCTATTCCGCGTGATGTAGGCGTCATGCACAGAGCCAGGGAACTTGGCATTAACATGGGAGATGTACTGGTCTGGCAAACACACCATTTGTACATTCATCGAATAATAACTCTTTCTGTTTCTGTACACTTGTTCACTCCTGCTGAGGGGTACTAAAGCCACATGGGTCCCATCAATGGCACCTATGATGTTGGGGATATGTCCAAGGGCATAGAAATCACCTTTCACTGTAGGCAAATCCTCCACCTCAGGGAAAACAATGTAGCTCCGCATGTATTTCAGAAGGGCAGACAACACTCTGGACAACACCTTGGAAAACATAGGCTGGGACATCCCTGATGATATGGCCACTGTTGTTTGAAATGACCCACTTGCAAAGAAATGGAGTACTGACAGCAGCTGCACTAGAGGGGGGATCCCTGTGGGTTGGCGGATGGGTGACATCAGGTCTGGCTCCAGCTGGGCACACAGTTCCTGAATAGTGGCTCGGTCAAGCCTGTATGTCAGTATAACATGTCTTTCCTCCATTGTCGACAGGTCTACCAGCAGTCTGTACACAGGAAGATTCCTCCATCTCCTCGCATGTCCCAGCGGACGGTGCTATGAAGGACAACAGCGAGCACAGAGTCAATCAGCCCACAGGTACGTAACCACAGTTTGCACAAAACACGATTCCCAATGCATTGAATAGTTTGTATGAGTGTTGATGCAAGGCCTAGGTATGTGTGACGCAGTTAAAAGTAAGCCATGTGGGCCCTTGAAATGGCGGCTGCCTGACCTGTGAAGTGTGACAATGGGATGTGAGGTCAATGCGCTGGCGTGGCACAACGTGCGGTAGGCGGTCGAAGACCGCGGCGCAAAGCAGCATTGGTTAACATTGAACCCTATGGGTCTCAGGAGCCAATGACGATGTGCGCCGGCGGTCGCGGTATGCGCTGCCGCGGGCGTGACCGCCATTTTCTATCTGCTTAATCACTCAATACCTGATCTTCGACAGGAGAGGACCTACACTGCAAGTGCTGCTGTGACCTCGGTCTGGAAGAGACAATGGCTCATGCGACTGAGGAAAGGGCCCCTGCCTTCACTGCTCAGGAATTGGAGAAACTCGTGGATGGGGTCCTCCCCCAGTATGCGCTACTCTACGGTCCTCCAGACCAACAGGTAAGTACACTGGGACCATGCTTTGGGGGCAATGCCTGTGTTGAGTCAGGTGGATGAAAGATGGTGGGGAGGGGAGCGAATGAGGCATGCATCAAACGTCGGATGACAGGATGTGCCACATGGCAAGGGTAGGGATGGGGGGCCACTCACATTGAGGGTGCAGAAGGTGATGACTCTTTTTCTCCCCCTATACATTTCACATAGGTCAGCGCCCACCAGAAGATCGACATTTGGCGTGCCATCGCCAAGGACGTCCGGGCCCTGGGGGTCCACCAGAGACGGGGCACCCACTGCCGGAAGAGATGGGAGGACATCCGACGCTGGAGCAGGAAGACGGCCGAGGCTCAGCTGGGGATGGCCTCCCAACGTGGGAGGGGTGCCAGTCGGACTTTGACCCCCCTGATGTCCCGGATCCTGGCGGTGGCCCACCCCGATTTGGATGGGCGCGTGAGGACATCACAGCAGACACAAGGGGGTGAGTACAACCTCATTCTGCTGACTTTGCGCGCAGTGGAGGTGTCTGGGTGGGGGAGGAGGGCTGTGGGTATCCCTAGGCCAGGGCGATTTCTGTATGCTAGGCCCCTCTGTAAGGCATGGCCCTGTGTCCCCGCCCCCCACCTCTGTAGGGTGCCAAGTACAGTTATCCATGGCCCTGTGTCATCTATGTGTGCAGTTGTCGTCCATAGGCTTGTAGGCCATGTCCCACGGATTGAGTAGTGGACCCCAAGTGCGCGGCGTAGTGCAGGGGGCTTCGGTGTCGCCAATGCATGCACTCAACATGTCTTTATTTCCCCCCCCCCCCTTTTTTGTGGTCTTCCTGTTCGTGTGTGCATTAGCATCATCAGGCGGAGGAAAAGTGGCATCGGAACACGAGGGAGCTGCATCCCACATGGCCCTGGAGGGCCATGCAACGGATTCCGAACACACCAGTGGGACGGAGGGCGAGGGGAGCTCCACAGCGGGGACTCGTGCAGACATTAGTGACACGGACTCGTCCTCTGAAGGGAGCTCCCTTGTGGTGGCGGCAACATCCGTGCCCCCCGCAACAACAGGTACAGCCGCCACCCAGCGCACCAGCACCGCCCTCCCAGCAGCCCCTCAGCGTTTGGCCCGTGCCCGCTCACCCAGGAAGGTGGGCATCTCCTTCGCCCCAGGCACCTCAGGCCCTGCCCCTGTCACCCCTGCTGCCTTCAGTGAGGAGGTCATTGACCTCCTGAGGACGCTCATTGTTGGGCAGTCTACCCTTTTGAATGCCATCCAGGGTGTAGAAAGTGAGGTGCACCAGAGTAATGCATACCTGGAGGGCATTCATTCTGGTCAGGCTGCCCATCAGCGATCGTTCCAGACTCTGGCCTCAGCCCTGATGGCAGCCATTGTCCCTTTCTCTAGATTCCCCCCTCCAACTTCCTCCACCCAGACCCTATCACCTGTACCTCTGCCTATCCCAGACACACCATCAGACCAGCCTGCACACACCTCAACACCCAAGGGAAGCTCATCCAGACATAAGCACCACACATCACACAAGCATTCACACAAGCAACATCCACATACAGTACAGACATATCAACACCCACTGCCTCCACTGTGTCCCCCTCCTCCTCGTCTCCCTCCTCCCTCCCTGTCACGTCTCCACTCACACTTGCATGCACAACATCTTCAGCCACTACGTCCATTACCAGCACACCCACCAGAACCCCCCGCACACGTGCAGTCACCACCCCCACTACCATTTACACGTCCCCTGTGTCCTCTCCCAGTGTGTCTGTCTCCCCCTCTTCCAAGATACACAAACGCAGGCAGCCACCCACCCAACAGCCATCCACCTCACGACAGCCTCCAGCCCAAGCACTTGCACCCAAAGACACCAGACTTAAAACTCCTACAACCACAACCTCTTCCTCCACTCCCATACCCACTACACCTACCCGTTCCACTGGTCCTAAATTGCTATTCCTGTCCAAACTTGACCTCTTTCCTACAACTCCCCCACCCCGTCCATCTCATAGGACTCCAGTCAGCACCTCAGCCACCACAAAACCGGGCCCTGGGATGACAGTCTGCCATGGACTGTGGAGTCCCCCACCCTCAAGGGCAGCCAGTTCAGTACGGAGCCAAGGCACGGGCAGCCCACCCCCGGAGAAACACCCGAAGATAGTCAGCGGCCGGCGCGAGAGGGTGAAAACGCCAGGCACTAAAATCCCTACCATGGCTCCGGCACGAAGTGTGGAGACAGGTGGCACACCGCCCAAGGTGGGGAAGGGCCACAGGCGAACAGGGAAGGCTGGGAAGGGCAGCACGCCCGAGGAGACCGCCATCAGCCCAGCTGGCCAGGAGGGCCCCGCCAGCCCCATCCCAAGTGGGCAGGAGGACACCAACAGGCCCGGTACTGCAGACCAGGAAGGCCCCGCCAGCCACCCGACAGATGGGCAGGAAGGCCCCGCCAGCCACAGGACAGGTGGCAAATGACCTGCACGCCATGGCCGGATCCGTTGAACTGGGCCCTTTCACTCAAGCACCGCTGAACTGGGCCCTTTCACTCAAGCACCGCTGAACTGGGCCCCGCCGTCTCAAGCACCGCTGAACTGGGCACCGCCGTCTCAAGCACCGCTGAACTGGGCACCGCCGTCTCAAGCACCGCTGAACTGGGCACCGCCGTCTCTAGCACCGCTGAACTGGGCCCCGCCGTCTCAAGCACCGCTGAACTGGGCACCGCCGTCTCAAGCACCGCTGGCCCATTCGCGGCTGGGGCAGGCCCGCATCTGTGTCGGGCAGGGCTGCACGAAGCACTCTGGGCACCAGTCCCCCTCCAGAACCAGTGGAGACTGTCATCCACTTGAGAGACTGTGGCTTTGCACTCCCCAGGATGTTACAGTGGGCAACCCACCCACTGTAGAGACTTGTGAGACTGTGGCTTTGCACTCCCCAGGATTGAACAGTGGGCAATACACCCACTGTAGAGACTTGAGAGACTGTGGCTTTGCACTCCCCAGGATATGGCAGTGGGCAACCCACCCACTGTAGAGACTTGTGAGACTGTGGCTTTGCACTCCCCAGGATTGAACAGTGGGCAATCCACCCACTGTAGAGACTTGAGAGACTGTGGCTTTGCATTCCCCAGGATATGGCAGTGGGCAACCCACCCACTGTAGAGACTTGAGAGACTGTGGCTTTGCACTCCCCAGGATTGAACAGTGGGCAAGCCACCCACTGTAGAGACTTGTGAGACTGTGGCTTTGCACTCCCCAGGATTGCACAGTGGGCAATCCACCCACTGTAGAGATTTGAGAGACTGTGTCTTTGCACTCCCCAGGATATGACAGTGGGCAACCCATCCACTGTAGAGACTTGAGAGACTGTGGCTTTGCACTCCCCAGGATTGAACAGTGGGCAAGCCACCCACTGTAGAGACTTGAGAGACTGTGTCTTTGCACTCCCCAGGATTGAACAGTGGGCAAGCCACCCACTGAAGAGACTTGAGAGACTGTGGCTTTGCACTCCCCAGGATTGAACAGTGGCCATGGAGGCCCCTCGTGGATCTGGCATCGTGCACTCATCTGGCTGAGGTGCCCCCTCTTCCCTTCCCCCTGAGGTGCCTGTTGTTTTCCTATCTGATGCCCCTGCAGTGTTCTCTCCGTTGGAGTCAGGTATCCTGTGTGGGCTTTGCCCATGTGATTTGGGCCCAGTGGTCCACGGACAATGCCTGCTGCAATGCTCGGACTTGTACATATATGTTTATAAGTGTTTTTGATGTGTAGAAATATATATATATAATTCAGCCAGTATTACAATATATTCCAATGTTTAGAATCATTTCCTTTTGCCTTTGCTTTCTTCCGGGGGTTTTGGGGGGGAACTGTGATGTATTTCTATGCATTGATGTGTGTGTTGTAGTCCGTGAGGGTGGGGGTGGGTGTGTCGCGTATGTGTGTGCCCGTAATATTTTCTCCCCCCCCCTCCCCTGTGTCGTAGGTGCAGTACTCACCGTTGTCTTCTGCGCCGGCGTTCGTGCTCCTGGTAGAGGAGCAGGAAGACAATCGCTGGGAGGATGTGGAGTTCGGGTTCCATGCTGTCCTGATTCCTCGTGGGGTGTATGGAGGTGAGCGTTTTCCATTTGAAATGGCTGTTTCCGCCGTGTTTTTATCGGCGGGGCTACTGCCCCGGAAAAGGTGGCGGATTGGTGTGTTGTGATAGGGTGGGCGGTACATTGTCTCCCGCCTGTCTGTTGGCGGTGACCGCCGCGCTGTTTGTTTGTCCCGCCGTGGCGGCCGGTGTGTTGATGTGGTGGTCTCTGTTGGCGGTTTCCGCCAGGGTCGGAATTCCATTTTTTTTACTGCCTGCCTGTTGGCGGTTTAGCCGCATCTTTAACACCGACCGCCAGGGTTGGAATGACCCCCTATGTGCTTTGTTTTCTGGTTGTGGGGTGGTATTTTTGGAGATGTTCTCTTGTGAAATGCAAATTTTGCTTTCATTCAAGCATATGTTTAACTTTAATTACTCTCCTGTTACTTCTTTGAACTGTTATTAGGGGTCAGCTAGGGACTTCTTTGTGTGTGTTAAAAAATACAATTAATGGTTACCAAAAGACTGGTCAAGATCCTGTTACCCTGCTTATGTTGTGCCAGCAAAAATACACACTCAAGTTAAACTTCTTCCTCTCCATTAGAGTCAACACTGAGAAATCTCTGAGACTGCTCCCTTCTTTGCTATGCTATTCCCTAGTTACAGAGTGGGACAGTGTCTCCACGCAATCTAACAGGTGCACAAGCTATTGGTGGAATTAACAAATGCAACTGTCATTGTATTTGGACAGATTTCTGAGCTGCTAAAGACAAAAAAAGATGTAATTTTACAAAACATGGATCTTGACTTTATCCTGGCTTTGAAAGCTGCTTTAGTGCAGGCGCTCGTTCTTATCCACTGAAAAAGTTCAAATGGTGATCAGGATTTGAAATCTGAGTATGAGTCTATGGAATGTTTTGATCTGATGAAAATGGTAGTGAATCAATTAATGATCAGTGATGTGTCTTAAGTTGTGTAATTGTGTGATTGGGATGGAACTGTGAAACGTATATTATTGCCTTAGTATAACAGTAAGTTTAACAGTTGCAGTCATGATTTCCTGCCCGTGCTAACCATGCCTATAGCCATAGCCCATTTTTGATATTTGAAGCCTTTCTTTCATCTCTGGTTCACAGATGAAAAAATATTGATTAGCTTGATCAGCCGAAAAAGTTTACATTCTTGTTACAATCATAGGTTGCCATCTTCCATTATGATAGTTTCTGGTACTTTTGTATTCAATTTGTTTTACAATTGTGTGATCTGAATTGGTCGTTTGTGTGTAAAAATCAAATAAATATGCCATTGCTTACTGAGTTTGACCAGAACCAGGATGCTGAAAGATCTCTTTGTCAAACAAATCTGTAATTCATCAATGGCTGATTTTTTTGATGTTAATAAATCTTTTCGGACTTTGTGAGGATTTGGATGTTCTATACGATAAGGCTGTGGGGCCTCATCGTGCAGTACACCCACAAATACTATGTTACGTTCAGTCATGCTTGATTACTTAACCTTGAGTTCAACCCTGGATAGCTGTCACTGCAAGCAGTAAGACTTGGCAAAGGAACTAAGGGTAGAAAATTTAACAGCATCAAACAAATAAATGAGAAAGTCACACAACACAAAAGAAATAAAATACCAATTTATAAAAATATATTATATTTTTATAAATATTTAGAGACCTTGATGAACAAAACCCACTGGAGGGTTCTGTATATACAGATTTTAGAAGATATTATCACGTATAAAAGCAAACGTAAACAGCCAATGGTCAACAAAAAGTTTGTAAACTTGTGAAAAGTTTGGAAAAGATAGTTCTACTACTCCGACCTGGGCTGGGCCACCAATTCCAATGGGACAGAGGTCAAGGGGGCCAGAGTGGACACGTGGACAGTTTCCTGGCCATTAAGGCAATTTAAAGGCACGTTCCAAACTTTGCAGGAAGACCATTACAGACATCAATGGAGTGGTCCTGATGCTGAAGATACAGGCAAAAGATGCTTAAAGGATGCTCTAGTTGTGGTGCAGTCAATGACGGTGTCTTGATGGTTGCTCCTCGGTCCATAGTTGAAGGGAGGCAACTTTGACCATAGAGATTAAGGTCTTTTGAATTCTTCTATGTTGCAGTAACAGGCCAGCTGACTCTGGGCTACTGGTCACCTTGGACCGTGGATGGGGTGCAATACTTAGATGGAGGCTAGTGTCCCTTGGGTGCGATTAATCCGTCTTGGATAGGACTCCTGTGATGGGCAGACTCAGGTGCAACTTTTGGCTATCTCAAATTTGTATTTTTGATTGTCCTGTGACTGGTAGCAGCATCACTTCTGTGGTGGCTACCAGTTTGTTGGTTTGGGCTTCTTCAGCTCTTTTGTCCTTGGAGCTAGTTCAAGGAGATCAGTTGATTGATCCTTGGAGTCACTGCTTTGATATCGGGCCTGGAAATCAACTTTTCCCCGAGCCAGGAACCACAGACACAGTTCAAACTTCACTAGCCTAAAGTGCAGCAGGTGCAGTCTTTCCAATGATGCAGCCTTTTGTTGTGTGATTCCAAGGGCAGCTTGGCAGTCCTTCTTTGGTCCTTTCACCAAATCTGATGTGATCTGAGGGGCAAGATGCCGGGGTGCCATATTTATCTCAGGAAAGAGCCCCAAGGGGATCATGCGGTCACTAGCCAATGTGCTACTGGGGCCCCTCTTACCTAGTGGCGTGTTTCATGTGATGTGTGGCACCTAGGTATCCCAGACTGCAACATTCTTGCCCCTTTCAAGATGGCACAACCGTCCTTTGGTTGCCAGGAGATTGGTAGCCCACCCTACAGGTGTGACTATAAGAGAGCTACACATCCATGGAAAAACTGGTTTGGGGACGGGGTTTCCTCACTCTCGACCAGTCTCCACTTTTTCTGCAAGAACCAAAGCCATCCTGCTTCGGGGGTGTTTTCACTACTTCCCTTACAAAGGCGGCTTCATTTTGAACCTTGACTTTTGGGCTAACACCCTGAGTGGCCATCCATGGGAGAGGAGGTATCACTTCACTCTGAGGTGAGGCAACTGCCTTCGTTCCTGAGCCTGATAGTCATTTGCATGTCTCCCCAGGTGGGCAGAAAGCTGTCTGTGTGCCAGGGCCTTTATCAGGCCGCCAGGCTGGCTGGAATACAGAGTGGCACCTTTTTAAAAGTTGCTAAACGTTAAATGTGATAATCAATTTGACCTGGGCATAAGGTTGAGTTTAATAACACAATTCATTTGATTAACCCAGTTAGGTAGTCCGACTCAGAAGTTGGCCCGTCTGGGGTACCAACCAGTAACCCTGTTTTAGCCAATGGGGCTACTAATTAATCCACAGGAGAAAACACAATTTGGAGGTGTTGCTGTTAGGACATATGAAAAATATATGTCCTACTTAACAATACCTAGCTCCCTGCGCTAGGGCTTTATAGGCCTTACTTAGGGGAGACATATGTATATTGTTAAGGAAAGGAGTGGCTTTGTCTTTGGGTTGAATGCTAAAGTCGGCTGGCAGTAAAAACACTATCCTTCCACTCTGCAATGGAAGGCTGTGAGCCATTTTGTTCTTTGTCAAACACATGGTGGCACAAACTGTGCTGTGGCCCTGAGTGAACACTCTGCCTTATAAGTAAGTTAGTCCTTGCCAATGGGATGCAGCCAATTCAACATGCAATTTGTATAGGCTTTCAACACAGGCACTGGGGTCTGGTTAGCAGGCTTCAGTGCGCTCTCAGAGACAAAAACCAGCAGCATTAGTCTAAAAATGTGGGGGTGAACATGCAAAAAGAGGCATTTCCTTACAGACTTTGATTGGGGTGTGGGCAGATTTTCTATACCACACTGGTCCATGCAACTTGGTTTCAAAGCCAGGAAATGCTAATCAGCAAACACTCAGATTTGCAAAGCTTCACACCCTACTTCGTTTCAAAACTGCTTTGACAGTGCCCCATCTGCCTAACGCTAGTGAGCAGCTACACAAAATTCCACCACGAAAAAGCAGGTGCAGGTTCTCATCTTTTAGGATACATTTCAAAGAGTACTCTGAGAGGTGGGACAATCTCCCACAAACTGTGCTTAGCTCTCAGCTGGTTCCAGTAGCATTGCTATGTAACTATCTGTGTGGTTTAGTGCATGTACAACTGTTGCGTAGGTTACCGAGTGTTCAGAGTATCCTGTACGTAGTTTACTGGAATTGCTACACTTTTTTTGCAATAGTTACAGTAAATGGTTGTTGTTTGTTTGCATACTAGCTTCTTTAATCAACCAAGTCACCTAATAGTATCAACCACCTCCTGGTAATGCCATCCTCTCCCCTCCACTACATTTGGTAATAATACCAGAGCCTCTGATCATTAAGAGGGTTTGATGTTGCAACACGAGATGGTGTCTCGTCTATATTTTGAGGGTGCACTGTTGTAACCTCAAGTGATGTCTGACATACACTGCACGATGGGTGCGGGAGTTTCATGTTAAATGTGCATATTGATTATGAGATTGTGATGCTTCAAATGGCATATCATGTACATCATGGGTATTTTGTTTTTTAGCCTCGGGTAGGTTCCTATGTCCATCATGAGTCTGGAATCACATAGTATCAGATAATGCCTAACGTGCAAAATGAGGATAGGAGTGTTCCCACCTCAGGAGGATGTTTATGTGCGACACACGATGTAGCTCTGCAGCATCAGACAATGTCGAATGCTTGTTATAGGCAGGTGATCCCTGCACAACTATGTAATCCTGATACCAACAGTGAGTAACTGGCCTTTTTAAGCAAGCAGGTTGGGAGTCTGACACTGCCAGGTGGGCCAGCTGGAAAGAGATGGTGTGAGAGATGCGTTTTAGCCGTGCGGGCCCCAAAAAACTGCCCCTTAGTCCAAGGCCTCCTTTGCACTACAGCTCGCATGAAAGCTCCTTATGCTGTAACATCAATGTAGAAAATTACCTTTGTGATATGACATCCCCAAATTCCAAGCTAGTATTGATCTTATACTTAGCCTAGACGGGAAACTCTTGTTGCCAGGATACGGGGCAGTAATTGACCTACTCAGGGTGCTGTCTCTTTAAAAGCAGGTTTTTAGGAAGCGTCCAGGATCTCACATATAAACTAGTTCCCTGCGAATTTGTTCTGAACAATATAAATTACCGATCGATCTGGCGCCGGCTGCCTCAGCAGTGGATTTCATCAAGAAGCTTTATGACTCTTTACGTAGCCTGGGGTTACTGCCTATATTGAGACCTGCTGTTAACAGTAAACTCACAGCACATCAGGGCACTGTGTTTTGCAGAGGGCAGCACAGCCCCGGGGATCTACGTAGGCCAACTCTCCCTTTATAGAAAGAAGGGTGTATTTATTAGCCACATTTCTGAAGGTTCTCTCCATGTTTTCTCACTCACTGATTGCAAGTCAATTGACAATATTTGCTGTGTATTGTCAAATAATGTCACTTCAGACTTAGTACCAGACAGATGCTTTAATATGCTGCATTTAATAATACAGTTTCAAGCACCACACTCTTTGAACATAAGTATCGTGTTAGCGATGTAATCAGTTGAAAAAGAGACAGACCAGAAACCTTAATCGTTTTCGGATTGTCAGAATTTAGGTAAATCGCAAGTATTTATATATATAAAAAAAAAGAAATGTAAAAATATTTGGTCGAGTCTATTACAAAGTTGGTCAGAGCAATATATGTAGGAAATTAGCAAGCTGTCTAGCGAAAACCTGGAACCCACCAATGCAATTGCTAGTCCATACCAGTCCCATGCCAAGGACTCACCAACTCTAGGCTTCTCTAGGAACTCATGTGTTCTCTTATGTAAAGGCATTACTGAGGCTGGAGAGTTTCCACCCAACCTTGCCTACACCAAAACTCTTCATTCTACAGAGAGCCATAATAAATGCAGGGCCAGATTAAGAGAATATTACGGTGCACATCGCTGCACCGAATTTGGCAGCGTCGTGCACTCTCATTTTCAAAATGCAGGGATTACTAGAATATGGCGCACCCCTGTGTTTCCCCCTGCACCGGCGCTAAATATGCTGCTGTGTGTCAACGCAGCAACTCTTGCACCATAGTGCAAGGATGGCTGTGTTGAGGGGGAGATTCTTTTAGTGCAGGAAGGAACACCTTCCTGCTCAAAAACAATCTTAAATGTTACTCTTTCTATGTGTGCTACAAAATGCAGAACACATAGAAAGAGCAAAAAAACCGATGCAAAACTAAAGCATTTCTCCTCGTTGCACCGTGCTAACGCCATGCGTTAGATTTTGGCGCTGCCTCAGGTTTACGAAAACTCATAAATCTGGGGCAGTGTCAAAATGCAGTCGGTGTTGCTGTGGCATGCCCACAGCAACACCCATTGCACACCCATTCCACGCAAAGTGCTGTGTGTGAAGGGTCCGTATTTACAAGGTGGTATTAACCCCTTAGCTGCTGGGCCGTTTCCCCCCCCAGTGCTGAGCCCTTTTTTGGCTATTTGGGGTAGTTTGCGCTTAGGCCTTCATAACTTTTTGTCCACATAAGCTATCCACGCCAAATTTGCATCCTTTTTTTCCAACATCCTAGGGATTCTAATGGTACCCAGAGTTTGTGGTTTCCCCTGGAGGAGACCAGGAAAATAGCCAAAATACAGTGAAAATTTCGTTTTTTCCAAAACAATGGGGAAAAAGGGCTGCGGAAGAAGGCTTGTGGTTTTTTCCCTGAAAATGCCATCAACAAAGGGTTTCTGGTGCTGAAATCACTATCTTCCCACCTTTCAGGAATGGGCAGACTTGAATCAGAAAACTACATTTTCCAACACAAATTTGGCATTTTACTAGGACATACCCCATTTTTACTATTTTTGGTGCTTTCAACCTCCTTCCAGTTAGTGACAGGAATGGGTGTGAAACCAATGCTGGATCCCGGAACGCTAAACATTTCTGAAAACTAGACAAAATTCTGAATTCAGCAAGGGGTCATTTGTGTAGATCCTACAAGGTTTTCCTACAGAAAATAACAGCTGAAATAAAACAATATTGAAATTGAGCTGAAAACAACAGCCATTTTTCTTTATGTTTTACTCTGTAACTTTTTCCTGCGATGTCAGATTTCTGAAAGCAATATACCGTTTTGTCTGCTGGACTCTTCTGGTTGCGGGGATATGAAGGGCTTGTAGGTTCATCAAGAACCCTAGGTACCCAGAGCCAATAAATGAGCTGCACCCTGCAGTTGGTTTTCATTCTATACTGGGTATACAGCAATTCATTTGCTGAAATATGAAGAGTGAAAAAAAGGTATCAAGAAAACCTTTGCATTTCCAAACTGGGATCAAGATAAGGTTTTGAGGAGCAGTGGTTATTTGCACATCTCTGAATTCCGAGGTGCCCATACTAGCATGTGAATTGCAGGGCATTTCTCAAATAGACGTCTTTTTTACACACTCTCTTTTATTTGGAAGGAAAAAATGTAGAGAAAGATAAGGGGCAATAACACTTGTTTTGCTATTCTATGTTCCCCCAAGTCTCCCGATAAAAATGATACCTCACTTGTGTGGGTAGGCCTAGCGCCCGCGACAGGAAATGCCCCAAAACACAACGTGGACACATCCCATTTTTTGACAAAATACAGAGCTGTTTTTTGCAAAGTGCCTACCTGTAGATTTTGGCCTCTAGCTCAGCCGGCACATAGGGAAACCTACCAAACCTGTGCATTTTTGAAAACTAGAGACCTAGGGGAATCCAAGATGGGGTGACTCGTGGGGCTCTGACCAGGTTCTGTTACCCAGAATCCTTTGCAAACCTCAAAAAGTGGCTAAAAAAACAGGTTTTCCTCACATTTCGGTGACAGAAAGTTGTGGAATCTGAGAGGAGCCACAAATTTCCTTCCACCCAGTGTTCCCCCAAGTCTCCAGATAAAAATGATACCTCACTTGTGTGGGTAGGCCTAGCGCCCGCCACAGGAAATGCCCCAAAACACAAAGTGGACACATCCCATTTTTTGACAAAATACAGAGCTGTTTTTGCAAAGTGCCTACCTGTAGATTTTGGCCTCTAGCTCAGCCGGCACATAGGGAAACCTACCAAACCTGTGCATTTTTGAAAACTAGAGACCTAGGGGAATCCAAGATGGGGTGACTCGTGGGGCTCTGACCAGGTTCTGTTACCCAGAATCCTTTGCAAACTTCAAAAAGTGGCTAAAAAAACAAGTTTTCCTCACATTTCGGTGACAGAAAGTTCTGGAATCTGAGAGGAGCCACAAATTTCCTTCCACCCAGCATTCCCCCAAGTCTCCCGATAAAAATGATACCTCACTTGTGTGGGTAGGCCTAGCGCCCGCCACAGGAAATGCCCCAAAACACAACGTGGACACATCCCATTTTTTGACAAAATACAGAGCTGTTTTTTGCAAAGTGTCTACCTGTAGATTTTGGCCTCTAGCTCAGCCGGAACATAGGGAAACCTACCAAACCTGTGCATTTATTTAAACTAGAGACCTAGGGGAATGCAAGATGGGGTGACTCGTGGGGCTCTGACCAGGTTCTGTTACCCAGAATCCTTTCCAAACCTCAAAAAGTGGCTAACAAAACAAGTTTTCCTCACATTTCGGTGACAGAAAGTTCTGGAATCTGAGAGGACCCACAAATTTCCTTCCACCCAGCGTTCCCCCAAGTCTCCCAATAAAAATGATACCTCACTTGTGTGGGTAGGCCTAGCGCCCACCACAGGAAATGCCCCAAAACACAACGTGGACACATCCCATTTTTTGACAAAATACAGAAGTGTTTTTTGCAAAGTGCCTACCTGTAGATTTTGGCCTCTAGCTCAGCCGGCACATAGGGAAACCTACCAAACCTGTGCATTTCTGAAAACTAGAGACCTAGGGGAATCCAAGATGGGGTGACTCGTGGGGCTCTGACCAGGTTCTGTTACCCAGAATCCTTTGCAAACCTCAAAAAGTGGCTAAAAAAACAAGTTTTCCTCACATTGCGGTGACAGAAAGTTCTGGAAGCTGAGAGGAGCCACAAATTTCCTTCCACCCAGCGTTCCCCCAAGTCTCCCGATAAAAATGATACCTCACTTGTGTGGGTAGGCCTAGCGCCCGCCACAGGAAATGCCCCAAAACACAACGTGGACACATCCCATTTTTTGACAAAATACAGAGCTGTTTTTTGCAAAGTGCCTACCTGTAGATTTTGGCCTCTAGCTCAGCCGGCACATAGGGAAACCTACCAAACCTGTGCATTTTTTAAAACTAGAGACCTAGGGGAATCCAAGATGGGGTGACTCGTGGGGCTCTGACCAGGTTCTGTTACCCAGAATCCTTTGCAAACTTCAAAAAGTGGCTAAAAAAACAAGTTTTCCTCACATTTCGGTGACAGAAAGTTCTGGAATCTGAGAGGAGCCACAAATTTCCTTCCACCCAGCGTTCCCCCACGTCTCCCGATAAAAATGATACCTCACTTGTGTGGGTAGGCCTAGCGCCCGCCACAGGAAATGCCCCAAAACACAACGTGGACACATCCCATTTTTTGACAAAATACAGAGCTGTTTTTTGCAAAGTGCCGACCTGTAGATTTTGGCCTCTAGCTCAGCCGGCACATAGGGAAACCTACCAAACCTGTGAATTTCTGAAAACTAGAGACCTAGGGGAATCCAAGATGGGGTGACTCGTGGGGCTCTGACCAGGTTCTGTTACCCAGAATCCTTTGCAAACCTCAAAAAGTGGCTAAAAAAACAAGTTTTCCTCACATTTCGGTGACAGAAAGTTCTGGAAGCTGAGAGGAACCATAAATTTCCTTCCACCCAGCGTTCCCCCAAGTCTCCCGATAAAAATTATAACTCACTTGTGTGGGTAGGCCTAGCGCCCGCCACAGGAAATGCCCCAAAACACAACGTGGACACATCCCATTTTTGGACAAAATACAGAGCTGTTTTTTGCAAAGTGCCTACCTGTAGATTTTGGCCTCTAGCTCAGCCGGCACATAGGGAAACCTACCAAACCTGTGCTTTTTTGAAAACTAGAGACCTAGGGGAATCCAAGATGGGGTGACTCGTGGGGCTCTGACCAGGTTCTGTTACCCAGAATCCTTTGCAAACCTCAAAAAGTGGCTAAAAAAACAAGTTTTCCTCACATTTCGGTGACAGAAAGTTCTGGAATCTGAGAGGAGCCACAAATTTCCTTCCACTCAGCGTTCCCCCAAGTCTCCCGATAAAAATGATACCTCACTTGTGTGGGTAGGCCTAGCGCCCGCCACAGGAAATGCCCCAAAACACAACGTGGACACATCCCATTTTTTGACAAAATACAGAGCTGTTTTTTGCAAAGTGCCTACCTGTAGATTTTGGCCTCTAGCTCAGCCGACACATAGGGAAACCTACCAAACCTGTGCATTTTTGAAAACTAGAGACCTAGGGAAATCCAAGATGGGGTGACTGGTGGGGCTCTGACCAGGTTCTGTTACCCAGAATCCTTTGCAAACCTCAAAAAGTGGCAAAAAAAACAAGTTTTCCTCACATTTCGGTGACAGAAGGTTCTGGAATCTGAGAGGAGCCACAAATTTCCTTCCACGCAGCGTTTCCCCAAGTCTCCCGATAAAAATGGTACCTCACCTGTGTGGGTAGGCCTGGCGCCCGCCACAGGAAATGCCCCAAAACACAACGTGGACACATCTAATTTTTTCATAGAAAACAGTGCCTACCTGTGGATTTTGGCCTCTAGCTCAGCCGGCACCTGGGGAAACCTAGCAAACCAGCACATTTTTGAAAACTAGAAACCCAGGGGAATCCAAGATGAGGTGACTTGTGGGGCTCTGATCAGGTTCTGTTACCCAGAATCCTTTGCAAACCTCAAAATGTGGCTAAAATAACACGTTTTCCTCACATTTCGTGACAGAAAGTTCTGGAATCTGAGAGGAGCCACAAATTTCCTTCCACCCAGCGTTCCCCCAAGTCTCCCAATAAATATGATACCTCACTTGTGTGGTTAGGCCTGGTGCCCGCGACAGGAATAGATCACACAACGGTCAATGTTGGTCCTTACGTGAGGCAGCTGTTGACCCTGGGGTGATCCATTCCTGACACAGGCACTAGGGGTAGGCACTCAAGTGGGGTAGTGTTTTTATCAGGACAGGTGAGGAGTCACTGGGTGGTAGGAATGTTGTGGATCCCAGCATACTCCTGTAGTTTGTGTGACAGAAATGCAAGAAAAATTGAGTTTTTTTTCCAACATTTCAGCTTTGCAGGGTATTCTGGGTAAGAAAACTTTGGGGAATCCACACAAGTCACACCTCTGTGGACTCCCCCGAATGTCTAGTTTCCAGAAATGTTTGGGTTTAGTGTGTTTCTCTATATGGCCGCCGAATCCAGGACCAAAAACACAGGTGCCTGCCTTACAAAACCAGTTTGTTTTGCCATAGATAATTTTGATGTCTCCACAATATGATTTGGGTGGTGGAATTTGGGGCTGAACTAAATTGGGGAGCTCCCAAGAGAGCACTCTCTCTCTCTCTCTCTCTCTCTCTCTCTCTGCTTGCCGCCGCATTCACCTGCTCTCTGGGTTGGCCTAACCCAGTATTACCCAGTTGCACGAACAGCTTGCGAAGGGACAGCAGGACTGTCCTCATCACCTCCCTCATAATGTACTGGAAGAGGAGTTATCGAATGGGACTCCTCTGACTGAAAAATCACTCCCAGAGTCTGCGCCATTGTCCTATCCCTCAGATGCTGTCTCAGTATCTGATGTCTCAGTCTCTGATCCTATGTCAGAGCGGTCCTCTATAACCCGAGTGCAGGCAGCAGTCATCCATCAAGTTGCCATCTCTGCTATTGGCTAAACTGTTGCTCTAAAACACTAGCCTACGTAGACAGTCACAAAATCGATGGTGTGTGTGAGATACGTGCAACAGTAGAGGCCACCTTACCTGCGCTTCTTCCCTCAATCAGCACGTACTTTCAAGACACTCAAAAAACACCTTGTCACATACCATTCGTCACAGTCTTTAGCACCTCCTGCGCCCAGTCCAACAATCATTATTGGTGCTCCCACTCCCTCCTCCTCGGATTCCCTCATTACCACCCAGCAAAAGTGCCCTTCATCTCTCCATAGCCGCCCTCCACCCCTCACATACATTTCATTGGTATTATAGCGCAGGTAATGGCTGACTTTACTAATGTACTCAGCTATTTACATAAAATACAGATTTGCTCTTTGCAGTAGGCATATAAACCTTCTGTGCTTCTTTATGGCACTAAAACTGCCACTAGACAAGTCGGACCCTTTTCCCCCCAGGGAAACCACACACATATTGACAAAAGTGATAAATATATGACAGCCAACCACCTGAAACTCAACTCAAGCAAAACCGAAATAATCCTCTTTGGCCCACACAAAAACACCTGGGACCCCTCATGGTGGCCCACCACGCTAGGCCCTGCACCCACCCCCGCCAACCACGCACGCAACCTCAGCATCATCCTAGACTCCTCCCTCTCGATGACCCAACAAATCAACGCTCCTACCTTTTTTTAAAATAAAAAATATGCCCGGGGGGGGGGGGTGGCGGCCCGTTTTCCGAGGGGGCCGCGCCCCCAAAGTGAAATCCCTGGCGTCTAGTGGTGTTTCCTGGCCCCCGATCGCAGCTGTGCTGCGATCGGGGGCCAGGAAACACTTTCAGAAGGCCTCGTAAGAAAGGGGAGACTCTCCCCTTTCTTACGAGGCCTTTTGAAAGTGTTTCCTGGCCCCCCGATAGCAGCTGTGCTGCGATCGGGAGGCCAGGAAACCTGAAAGTGTTTCCTGGCCCCCGATCGCAGCACAGCTGCGACCGGGGGCCAGGAAACACTTTCAGGAAGGCCTCGTAAGAAAGGGGAGACTCTCCCCTTTCTTACGAGGCCTTCCCGAACGTGGGGAAGGCCGTTTTCCCCATTGAAGCAGGAAGCGGCCGCAAGGCTGCTTCCTGCTTTGATGGGGAAAACACCTTTGAAACGTCAGCGCGCCTCGCGGCGCGCTGACGTCACAAAGGGGCGGGTGGGGGGGAGACACGGAAGCTTCTGTGTCTCCCGGGGAAAGGTTAAAAAAAAAAATAATCCTCGGGTGCAACGCACCCGAGGATTTATTAATACCCTTCCTGGTGTCGGCCACTGGTCGTGACCCGCACCAGGGAGGGTGTGTGGGCGTCGGCCAGTGGCCGACGCCCGCACCGAAAAGGTTAAGCCACAAAAAGTGGCTTAACGTCACCTTGTAAATAGGGTGTACTGCATCGCGCCACCGGAGCGTCACTAAAAGTGACGTTCCCAAGAAACTAGTGCCTCTTAAATGTGCCCTGTAGTGTTTACTGAGCGGCTAAATACACTCCATCACCCTATTTGCAGACCTGTAATAGACAAAATAAACAAAATAAAAAATATTAACTGCGAAATAATAGACTTCAGACACATTGCAGTGAGCTGGAAATCTCACTTCCAGCCATGGACAGTGTTTAATTTGTAAAAGAACGAGTGCCAGTGCCTAAATCTCTGTCCAGAAGCCCAAAGCCGGGGCAATGTAATTTTGCCGCTCCCTACTGGACACTCCTGGAACTCTTTCAGCTTCCTGCTTTCTCCATTTATAGTGTCAGTTCTGTCTTTCTCTTCCTACGTCTTTCGGCTTTGTTTATTTTTATCTCTCTTGCTCTTGTTAAATGTGAGATGCAGAAAAATAATTGCCAGTTCACCAAAGGTGAGTGATGTGGCTCAAATTAAGCGCTGGGAATGGAGCTATGGAACGATTTTTAAGGCTGGCAGTTTGGCATGTTTTTTCTTCTCTAAACCTCATTATGAGCTGTACAATGAATTTTGCCATGTGGGGCTCATTCCTAATACCGTGTGTATCGTTATTAAGGGGCATATTTATACTCTGTTTGTGCCGAATGTGCGTCAAGCATTTTGACGCACAATCGGCGCAAACTCTGCCCCATATTTATACTTTGACATCCGACCCCGCGGCGTCAAAATTCTACCATGTGCGTCATTTTTTGGAAGGGGGAACCAGCCTTGCGTTAATTATATGCAAAGTAGGCGTTCCCTTCCAAAAAATTACTTTAAGGCCTGTGCCCCATATTTATACTCTGACGTCATTTTGACGCACAGGAGGGGGTGGGCCTTAAAAAACGTCGCACAGCCTGATGTGCGCTGTTTTTTTACGCCTGGGTCAGGGCAGGCGTTAAGGGACCTGTGGGCTTGGAAGGAGCCCAGAGGTGCCCTCCCCTGCCCCCAGGGACACCCCCTGCCACCCTTGCCCACCCCAGGAGGACACCCAAGGATGGAAGGACCCATCCCAGGGAAGGAAAGGTAAGTTCAGGTAAGTATTTTTTCCCGATTTTTTTTGTGACATGGGGGGCCTGATTTTGGCCCCCCTACATTCCACTATGCCCAATGACCATGCCCAGGGGACAAAAGTCCCCTGGGCATGGCCATTGGGCAGGGGGGCATGACTCCTGTCTTTGCTAAGACAGGAGTCATGTCAATGGAGGTTGGGCGTCAAAAGAAATGGCGCAAATCCGGTTTGAGGCCTGAATTTTGCCTCAGACCTGACTTGCCCCATTTTTTGACGCTCAACCCCCATTTTCCCATACGCCGGCGCTGCCTGGTGTGAGTCATTTTTTTTGACGCACACCAGTCCGCAGCGCCAGCTAAGCTCATTCCATAAATAAGGCGCCCGCATGGCGCGTTGGAATGGCGTTAGCCGGCGGTAACATTTTTGACGCACAACTGCGTTGGCGCAGTTGTGCGTCAAAAAGTATAAATATGGGCCTAAATGTTTTCAATAGAAATCGCATTCCCTAATACATTTGGCAGGTCAGACCTGCTGATATTTTTTGGGGAAAAATGGATAAATACTGGGCATGCTGTTTTTGTTGCTGTAAGCACCAAAATCTGCATTTTATGTCCTGTTTTAGGGTATAAGCTTATAATAGGTGCTGACAAATGTTCCCTGCAGTATCCTTATTTATAAGGGGTGCTAAATATCTAACCTATCTTAATGAGGGCGAAAGTCAGTTAAAAATATTCTTGCTGGTTGTGCTTTAGTTCTGTTTTTAGGCTCGCAAACCCTCCCAAAATGAAAATGAATTTGTTTTACTTCCAGAAAATCAAACAACTTCCAATTTCTGAGTAAAAACATATTAATAACTTCTTCTCCAGATAAGTTAAGGAAATATGGGCCATTAAATGTCCTTGTCACTTAAATGACTCCTTATTGACTTAATATAAAGTCAATTAGCACACATGTGCTGTGAAATTCGCACTTCGTATTCACAATGCTATGTCTCTGCCATGTACAGACTAAAGGGGACTAAATCTGGCGACTGTAAAAGATCAATATCTCTAGCCCTTATTATCAGAAATTTTGGAAGTTGACCAAGAAGAAAAGGTCTTCAGCAAATTAGACCTAAGACATCATCTCCTGATGAAAATATGATCCTGAGACTAATAGAAATCAGTTTTTAGAACACTGTTCAGAAATTTTGAGTACAGAGTGATGCCTTTTAGTGTTTGTAAAGCCAGTGTTGTTTTTCAACGTTTAATGAATGCTGTTTTCAGTGATTTGGGGCCAGATGTAACAAGCTCCCGGTTTGCATTTCTGAAATAGCGAATTTTAAGAAATCACTGTTTAAGAAATGCAAAATGGGATGTATCAAAATTGTGAGTCGGTAATAGCGATTTCTTGAAATTCGCAAACGCAATTTGTGAGTTGCAAATACCAAATCTAAAAAAAATTGCGAATCGGTACTTGAAGAAACAGCAAACTGGAGCAGGCTGATGACATCATAACCAGGAAGTGAGTCAGCCCATGCTGTTTCCAGGAACCGCACCCACAGGAGCAGGCAGAGAGACACAGCCAGGACCAGGGAGGCAGCTTTGTGAGCCAGCCAGGACCAAACATGGCCACTGATGGGGATGTGAAGGAGAAAGGTGACAGGAAGCGCAAGCTCAAATTCAGGAAGCAGGAATTGGAGGTGCTCACTGAGGAGGTGGTCAGGAACCACGACAAACATTTGGTGAAGAACTCACTCCTGGTACCTGAAAGTGAGAAGAGGAAACTGTGGTCAGACATCCAGACCAAAATATGCACAGTGGGTGTTGCGCAGCGCTCTGTTGAGGAGATCCGCAAGCAATGGTACGACCTACATTCCTGTGCCAAAGAGAGTGTAGCCAGCAGGCTAAAGGAGGCAAGAAGTACCAGAGGAGGACCACCCACCCAGACACTGTCCACACCAATGGAAGGCATGGTGGAGTCCACACTGCTTCCTGAAGCTGTCAGTGGTGTAAACTCAGAGACACCCAGCACCAGCAAAGGTAAGGGCAGTAATGATGTGTATCCCCATATGTGCATGTAGAAATGTGCCCTAGAAAATAGCTATTAGCTAGATGCAGTGTGATAAGTAGTCCGTGCCACATCTTACATACAAGGCAACAATGCCTTATGGGAGTGGTAGTCCACACCCCTAAAGTGCAACTACCACATAAATAGCAAGATAGTGTCCAGCCAAATAAAAAAACAACATAAAAGACTCTTAGTGATACGATGTTAGTGTACATTTAATACTATTATGCAACTATTTGTGAAATATTCAAAAATGACATGCTGCACATTGTTGTTGTAGTTGTCCTGGGTCCTGACACAGCAGAAGGTGGAAATGTGGAGGATAACGAAACACAGCCACAGCCACTCAAATAACAGTGAGTCCTTCATTATTGCACCAACTAGACGCAGGGCAAGAGTGTCACCTCTCCCAGCGTATAACCTGGACTCAGATGAAATGCCAGATGAAGTACCCACACCACCCGCAGAGGCTAGAAGCACCCACAGACAGCAGTCCCTGCCCCAGCGTCAGTCCACTCCCCTCAGGAGGCATCACGATGCAGGCACTGATGAAGGAGAGGTCTCATCACTCTTTGGCGGCCTTGAAGCTTTCATGCTGAAAGTGCAGCGCCTGCAATGTAAGCACATGAGGACAATGCACAGGCAGTTGGTGTCTCACAATGACAACATGGGAGTACTGCGCAAGCAGTTGGAGTCTCTTAATGAAAACAATGCCATTAGAGAACTCTGCACTGTGATTCAGCAGGAGCGTGTCAGCCACCGTAGGGGCCATCACCAATTGATGGGCCGGTCGGATGGGTTCTGCAGATCGGTCAATCGGCTTGCTACCTCAACTGCCTTGATATCACGATGTGCTGTGGGCATACAAGTGGAGTTGGCACATTGCAGTCGGGATGTTGCACAGGGATTGGTGCAAATGACCAATGCTTTGGATACAATGCAGACAGCACGGGGTGCTACAAACAGCAAACTGGGTGGTGGGGATAGTGAGGAGCTCCCTAGCCTCAGCAGTCTCACAGCCCCTGTGATGGATCCTAGGTGTCGCAGTACCAGACACAGTACTGTCTTTGAACCCGCTACAAGAGGTGCGACTGAGGCCACTGAGCACTCAAGTGGAGTGCGAGGACGCAGGAAGTGATGATGAGGGGCGTAGGGGACTAACTTAACATGTAGCAAAACTGTTATACTATGGTGCTAATAGTATGACACTGTTTCTTGCACCTGTTTGTTTGTAGTGCATAGCTATGTCCTAATCACACATGTTACTTGAAGTCAAGGCAATAAAGATGCTACCTACAGCAATACATATAATAGACAAAGTATTGTCATTACTTACATCAGAAATGGTTGCGCGTGATGTCATTACGTCTTTGTCTGCCCTCTGCAGCACTGCTTCTGTCTACTGGGTGAAAGGGTGGCAAGGGATCACCATCCTTATCTGAGTCTGGCTCGGTGGGTTCCACAGGTATGCCCCTCGTTGTAGCAGTGTTGTGCAACATAGCACATGTAGCCACAATTTTGCAAGTTGTTTCAGGGCTGTATTGTAGTGCACCACCACTCTTGTGGATGCATCTGAAGCGGCTCTTCAGCAGTCCAAAGGTCCTCTCCACCCCACTGTGGTTTGTCTTGTGACCTCCTTTCGGCTGGTGTTGCAGGACTCAGGTAGGGTGACAGTATGAAGGACCACATGGCGTAGGAACTGTCTCCCGGAATAGCATGAGAGAAAAATGAGTACTTGTCATACGTTACATCTCATTTACATCAATGCAACATTACCCAGTAGATATCCTTCGCCAAACTCCCCAGCTAGTAGTCAAATGTAAATTCTACTGTGGTGAAAGATGTAGGAGTCATGTGTGCTATCTGGATATCTGGCCACGAGATCGGTTAAGATGTTGGAGGCATTGCTAATTACTTGTATGTTCATGGAATGTGAATTTTAACAGTTCCGATAAACATGCTCTGTGGCCGATGGTGGGCAGATAGCTACATAGGTCCCATCGATGACACCTATTACATGTGGTAATCGGGCAATCTGGTAGAAATCAAATTTTGTCTGTAGTAATTCCTGTGGGGTGTTGGGGAATTTTATGTGCTGTAGAATTTTGCTCAGCATAGCATTGAGGAATGCATTGAAAAATCGTGAGAGGGCACTCTGTCAGACCCCTCCAGCTTCTGCTATAACCCCTTGATAGCTCCCTGAGGCTAATAGGTGCTGGGAGCATAGTACCTGAACATGGGTGGGTATACTATTGGTCCTGTGTGTGATGCGCTGCAATATGGTTTGTAGATCAGCTATCAGGTCAAGTATCATGGCTGAGCTTAACCTGTACTTCTCATATATCTCCTCCTCTGTCTGGTCAAAAGGGTTATGCGCACTCTGAAAATGCACTCCTGTCTCTTCCTCCCTCTCCTCAAACCTGCCAGGATCCTCATCCTCCTCACCATGACGTAGAGTGCGGTCATTGTGGAACAGGGGCTGAATCATTCTGGGCCTATTTATATAGGTTGCACCTGGTCACCACCTAATTGCAATTTGTGGTAAATTGCATGTGCGAAAGGCCATTCTGCGAATATTCGCTATTTGCAAATTTTTGGTGCATAGCATTGCGAGATGGAATTTGGGTGTCGCAATATGCATATCACAAATAGCGACATGATTTTGCGGATTGCTATCTGTGAATCGCAAATCTAGGTCGCAATTTGCGTTACGCAGATAGCGATTCGCTAAATCATGTCGCTATTTGTAATACACAGATTGGGAAATGCAAATTCATGTTGCAGTTGCAAGGAATCGCTATTTTATTGATTCCTTATATTTGCACTGCGAATGCCTTTCATACATTGTGAAAGGCATTTTTGCATTCGCAAACGGACAAATTTTGCGATTCGCACCGTTTGCGAATGCAAAAAAGTTTGGTACATATGACCCTTGATTCTTTAAATGACGGTTGTTACTTAGACAATATACTGGTATTTTCTAGGGACCCTGCAGAACACCCTAACCACGTCAAATACGTCCTGCAACAATTAAGAGACAACAAGTTGCTGCCAAACCCCCAAAATGCTTGTTTCAGAAGGATTATGTTGCTTACTGAGGTTATGCCTTGTCATCTAACGCTATTGCAGTGGAAAATCAAAAGGTTCAAGCCATCCTTGACTGCCCCATTCCTTACTCATGCAAAGAAATGCAGAGTTGAGTTTCTTGGGCTAGTGAACTACATTCATAAGTTTATCAAGGTTTTTTAAAAACTTGTTATACTTATTACAAATCTGCTAAAAACAGAACAAACCTTTCAATGGTATTGGGGATAACACCTTAGCCTTTACAAAAGTGAAATCTGAGTTTGTTCGAGCTCCCATCGTGCAACAACCTGACACTTCTAGGCCCATCATCATTGAAACATATGCTTCTGACCAGACTATGGGAGCATACTGGATCAGGACGGAGAATAACACATTTTTACCTTCTTTTCAAAAAAGCTTTCTTCAGCTGATGGAAACTATTGTTTTCTAAAAGGAACTCTTAACTAGCAAGACATCTAGTATTTCGTGCTAGGAGCTCAGGGTAAGGTGGCAATTCATACAGATCACAGAAATCTTCAATTACTCCAGCAAACAGTGCCAAAATAGTGGACAAGAACATTGGGTGTATTTCTTCCAGAAAGTTTGACTATCTTCTCACTTACAGTCCTGAATCAGAAAATCTGTTGGCCAACTCTTTGTCTAGATGCTATTCAGAATAAAATAACTTTAAACTTAAAAAAGCGGAGCAGGTTATCGCTCCCACATGACTTCCACATTTCTTGAATCTATTCGTTTGGAGACAAGACACATCAACCTACAAAAACTAAGACAACTGCACTCCCATTTTCCAATAAATGATATCAATGATTTGATTTTTGAACAAAGGAAGATTTTTATTCCCACTAGACAGTCTCAGAAACATATATAACAGTTGTGCCATGATGCACTAATTTCTGGATGTTGAGGCCATGTGTAGCTGAAGATCTTGTCAAAAGGTAATTTTGGTGGCCGTCCCTTCACCAGGATGTCTTCAAATGTATCAAGATCTTTGAAGTCTGCACCCAAAACAAGTCCCAAACACAAAGGAAAAGAGGATTATTATTGTCTCCTGAAATACCTTCCAAACCTTGGAAAATAATTTCAACTGTCTTATTGTTGACTTATTTATATCTGTAAACTGCACCTCAGCTTATTTCTCTTGATAGACCTGGCATCCCTGGTGTCGTCTCCCCGGTCTTTTTTGCCTCTGCTTCCCATGTTTTGACTGTGTGCCGGACTCTGTTTTTGCTGTTTTCTGTACTCTGGACACTTCACCACTGCTGACCAGTGCTAAAGTATAAGTGCTCCTGTGTAATCGGCCTATCCCTGATTGACATATTTGATTTACTATTAAGTCCCTAGTAAAGTGCACTAGAAGTGCCCAGGGCCTGTAAATCAAATGCTACTAGTTGTCCTGCAGCACTGGTTGTGACACCCACATGAGTAGCCCTATAAACATGGCTCAGACCTGCCACTGCAGTGTCTGTGTGTGCAGTTTTAAACTGCCAATTCGACCTGGCAAGTGCACCTACTTGCCAGGCCTACACCTGTCCTTTTTGTAAGGCACCCCAAAGGTAGGCCCTAAGAAGACCATTGGGCAGGGTACAGTGAATGTTAAAGGTGAGACATGTACTAGTGTGTTTCACATGTCCTAACAGTGAAATACTGGCAAATTCATTTTTCACTGTTGCAAGGCCTATCTCTCTCACACGTTAACAAGGGGTCTGCCTTTAAATGACTATTAAGTGCAGATTCCCTTTGGGAGCAGATAGAAGATCTTAGTTTGGTGTCTCTGAACTCACAATTTAAAAATACATCTTTTGGTAAAGTTGGTTTTTAAATTGTCAGTTTGAAAATGCCACTTTAAGAAAGTGGGCATTTTCTTGCTTAAACCATTCTTTGACTCTGCCTGTTTGTGAATTCCCTGTCTGAGCCAGACTGACAGTTGGGCTATTTGTGAATCCCCTCTAGAAAGTGAGACAAAGGGAGCTGCATATCCTGATGGGCCATCTGAGCTAGAGTGGAGGGAGGAGTGGCCACTTACACCTGAATGGGCTGTGCCTGCCCTCACACAATGCAGTCTCCAACCCCCTGCTGTGAGTCTGGAGCCTCGTCTGGGCAAAGCAGGATCTTGCAAACAAGAGAGACTTCCCTTTGAAGTTTGCCATCTTCAAAGGCACAAAGGGGTATAAGTATTGGACCCAAAACCCCTGTAACTCAGATTTCTTCAAGGATTCAAGAGGAACCTCTGCCAAGAAGAAGAGCTAAAGAGCTGAGGAGAAGTGCTGCCCCTGCCTGTGACTGTGCTTTGTTGGGCTATCCTGTAGTTGCTGCTTCTGTCTGTGAAAGGGGACAAAGACTGGACTTTGCTGTGCATTCCTGCTAGAGAAGAATCTCCAAGGGCTTGAGTTGAGCTTGCCTCCTGTTGTTGAAGTCTCAGGGCCATCAAAGACTTCCTCTGCCAGCACCTGGACTCTCTCGTGAGACTCCTGCCGTGCCAAGTGGTGCCCCATCCAGTCCCTGGGCCACAACTGATAAATGATGCGCTGCCGGTCCTGTGGCTAAAATCGATGCTCCACCTGCATTGCGGCTGGGAGAATGATGCATCACGGCTGGAGAAACGACGTGCAACACCCGCTTGCGGCTGCTGATAATGACGCGAACCCCACGCAGCGCGGTTTTCTGACACCGTGCGACTGGATTTCAAACGCAACTTCGCTGGGTGTGAAAAGTCAACGCAAAGCCTTCCCGGACCCGAGGTGCCCATCTGGAAATCGACACATCACTCTCTAGCGAGGGAGAAAAACGACACATCGCCGACCTGACCGGAGAAGAAACGTCACACAGCCTCACTTGCAAGTAAGGAATCAGCTTTATTTTTTATGCTAACCAAGTACTTTTGTGTAACAACAGTGTTCCCACTGTTTTCTATGGATTAAGACTCCTATTCTTTTTAAAATTTATATCTTGACTTATGTATGTTGGATTTTTGTCATTTTGTTCTTGTTTGATGTAGATAAATATTACCTATTTTCCTAAACTGGTGTGGTGTCCATTTTGTAGTGTTTTTACTTTATTACTGTGTGTGTTGGTACAAATACTTTCCATATTGCTTCTGGGGTTAAACCTTTCTGCTTGTGCCAAGCTACCAAGGGGATGAGCGGAGATTAACCAGGTGTGTTTCTCCTTTACCCTGGCTAGAGTGAGGGTCCCTGCTTGGACAGAGTGCAAACTGATTGCCAACTAGAGACCCCATTTCTAACATCTCTGCTCTCCACAACCTACAAACTGCCTCAGAAATGGCTGAAATATTCTATTCTTACATATTCAACCATATAAACTGCCCTTGAAAATGATTTCTGGTTGGGGCCCAATATGTCTCCAAAGTGTGGAAGTCTCTGTGTCAAACACTAGACATTTAAATGGCCTTATCTTGGGCCTTCCATCCACAAACCAATGGCTGAATGGAGAGTTTGAATAAAAAGCTGGAAGAATCTATAAGGTGGTACATTTCTGGCACTCAAGACAATTGGAAGATATTCTTACCGGTAGCTGAATTTGCTTACAATAATTCAATGCATACCACAACTGGATTTTACACCTTTTTCGCCTTAACTGGGTTCCATCCCAGACAGTGGCGGCTGGTGACGTTTGAAAGTGGTGAGGTGTAAAATTTCCCGAGGAGGGCCCTATGGCGAGCGAGTGTAGTAAGCCTGACCAGTATAAGGGAGAGTTAGGCAGAGAGGGTCTCTCCCTGAAGAAAATATTGAAAAAAGAGTGGCCAAATGGTCATTTTAAAGCAAATTTGAGAAAGGAAGAAGGTTAATAAGGCAATTGTGAAAGTGTAGTTATGACATCATCAAATAGATTTCATATGATAATGATGGGGTCGATCAGGTTGAGTTTCAGCTCCTTTCCTAGGAGCAGAAACGGCACAGACCTTGGGTGTGGCCAGTGCGAGGGAATTTTTGTAATCACAAAATACGAACTACATCTCGCACTTGCCCTCTCTAATTCATCAGTGATGAGGAAGCAATTGGAGAGGACCTAACTTTGTTTCTGTGTGCGAACTATATCACAAAGGCCGGGTCGGCTCCTCCGCAATTTTGCAGGAGCGTTCCCCCCCCCTAGCTAAGGACCAGCTGCTGTAAAATAAAATGATATTTCATTATCATTTTATTTTACAACTGCTGGCTCAGCCAACAGCATGTGCAGGGAGGGACGGGACTGGGCTACGGGAGAGGGGAGAGGGGAGAGGGGAGGGGGAAAGAAGTCTGTGCACTAAGGGCGCATGTGTGTTTGGCCGGCCGTCTCAGGTCATCCAAACACACATTCGCATTTACGTTTCTCTAACCCCGCTGTGTTACACAGCAGGGTTGGAGAAACTGCACAGGCTCCAGTGTACTGTCTGAGCAGCAGACCAAGCTGCTCAGACCAATCCTAGTGCTGTGCTCATGCTGGGTTTAGCATGAGAGCAGCACCAGGACTGCTGGGGAGTCTGTGCTGGTGTCTAAGGGAATGCTGGGACACAAGAAGAGAAGAGGAGCGAGGCAGCGGCATCAGGAACTGTATAATTTTTTTTATACCTATTGTCCGCCCCCCCATCTTTACTCCCCTCTTTGAGATTTGCAGCTGCCGCTGCTGCACTAGGGGCTGTGATTGAAACCACCATGTACTAGGTGGCAGAATAGAAGAATGGGCTTGTACTGTGGGAACTCAGGCTACAGAAGGGAAGGGTATTCTGCATTGTTGCAGCCTATGAACAAGAAGACAGTACAAAAAAAAGTGTCAGATGTTGAGAGTGGGCAATGTTATAATGTGATGAAATATTTACAAAGCACACAGGCACTGGGTTTTCATGGTGTTAAAGTGATAAACAAGTAATTCTTCTAAGCTGCAGATGGATATAATTTTGGAAAAAGCCAGGTGTTCAGCTGACAACTGCTGAAGACTGAGAACAAAGGGCCATAGACAGAGAATTTCAGAACCTGGCTGCTTTTACTTAAAAGCTTTATATCTAAATGTTTGCTTGTATGAGACCAAAGTCATCCTTTGCTAAGATAGCACCCTGGGCAGGAATTTAGAGAAATTTGGAACCCTTGCTGATGATAATGAATTCAATGAGGTAGCAGGGGGTCCCTTTTGGTTTCACTGGTCAGTAGCTGGATGAGCAGTGACTGGCACCTGAACACAAACGTCCCCAGACCTCCACCTAAATCACTGATAGCCTAGCTGCCTCATGCAGATGATGGCTTTGTTGATGTGTGTCAGCAGGGGTCAGAGGATGAAGGGAGGGTAAGGAAGGGGCCTAAAGGAGTTCTAAAAACATCGCCCGTAGTGTGTTAATGAAGGACGAAAACCATTTATATATTCCAACCAATGCACACAATCCAGTCGAAAAGAGTCCAGAGTTCAAATGTATATTAAACAGATCCATTTTGCTTTGGCAGGTGTTCATTTATTTATAAAGTTCCAATTCCATTCATGTTTTCGTACCGTTCTTCAATAACGTTGGTTCATACTTGACAGCCAACACATTTCGTCACAACGTGACTTTATCAGGCTGTAGAGGTACAAAAATCAACACATAAACATGGACATATGTAGATGTGTTTCTGAAATGGGTAAGAAACACTTGTGAACCGGCTAAGATACAAGAAGAATGCCTAGTGACTATTAAACGCAAAAATCAAGGATATTCCATGCATACCTTCACCAAAATAGGATGAGTGTGTAAGAAAGATAGAGCAATGTGTGCATGCATCAAAGGCAATAATGAGCCTCTGCTGGACACCACTCTGGCAAAAACTGGTGATCAATTTGGGCATTTTTCGTGGATCTTGAGGTGATTCCCCAATAGATTTTGGCCCTCATTACGACTTCGGCAGTCTCTCTGAAAGACCGCCGAAGCCGCGGGCGCCACTATACCACCAGTGCTGTCCCCCTTACCGCCAGCCTTTGCATGGCCATGAACAGACTGGCGGTTGGGGACTCATAATCCCCAGGGCAGCAGTGCTTCACCGCTGCCCTGGGGATTATGACTGCCAGACAGAAGCCTGGCGGTATGTTGGAGGGGCCGGCAGAATGGCCGTGGCTAATGCGCCACGGTCATAATACGCTGGTGGTACACCGCCAGCCTGTTGGCGGTGTTACCGCCAGCTTACCGCTGGCCGTCAGGGTCGTAATGAGGCCCTTAGTGTTCTAAATTCAGGCTTCTTAAAAACGTCAACCAAATTCACCTTCCAACTGTCCTCTGATAAAATGGTGGAGATAGGAAGCAGGATTGGCTATTAACCTGCACTTTGTGGCTTTCTAAACTTCTTATTGCCTCGTTGAATCCTCTCATACACATCTTGATCAGAATGCCATTGTAGAACAAGAAACCTTGCCCATGTCCTACGTATTTGAAATACAGCAGCAATTAATGATGTCAGTCTGAAAAGCGTAACATTAGAAAGCTACCAATGCCGAGACGTGTCTAGAGTGACCGATGGAGGCCTCTAAACACTCCTTCATCCTAGATTCCAGAATGAACAGTTCCAGCTCAACCAGGTTTCCTGTGGTCCTTTTTCCCAATGATATAGGTGCCTGTTCGGCAAAAAGATCGAAACTGCACCAGATGTAGTCCTATTGTCACGTTCGACATTGTAGGCCTATGTTGATGTGATGACTCGTACTGTTAGAGTAGCTGTTGATCCGAAACTGTCACCTTGGCAGCGGTCCAAAAGTGCCCTGGAAAGTGTGAATAGAGAGTTTGACACATTGGCAATCCTGTAACAAGCAATGGAAAAGCCAACAGCTCTTGCCTCTCGGAGGTAGTGCCTTTGCAAATGCCTTGCAGGATGCTGGATAGTATCGGTAAGATGCTGTGTAGCATGGCCAAAAGAAAAGAAAACAAAAATATGGATTTTAATGTGTCATTGTGCTCTAGGGCCTACGAAATGATGAGGGCACCATTTTTTTCTTTTCCTTTCCGAGGTGGATCAGTAAATTAAATAAAATGAAAAAGAAGTAACTTGGAAGCACTTTTTTAAGGCAGTTCAGCAGGCAGCAATTTGCTGCCTGGTCTCCAAATCAAAGATAAATAAATACAAAATGTAATTAAAAAACGTAGACCTTGGATCAATGGAAACCGGTCGGGACGATGTAAGAGGGTGACGTTGGGGGAAAGGGCAGTAGATGAGGGAGAACAACATAGGGGGAAGGGAAGAAGCACATGAGCAACAACGCAACAACGAGCTCAGTGGAGGGAGGGAGTATGGCATGCAAATGAGAGAACAGGCATTTGTCTCAGGGAGGCAGGTGGAAAGACATGAACTCTCATGGACTGCTCAAGCAAAACAAAAAATTAGTACCCTAAGAGTGAGCAGCAGTGGAATGGAATTCGGCTAACCAAGGAGATGGTAAAGAGCAGGGGCAGCTCCTCTGTAATTGCGGAGGAGCGTCGCCCCCTGCTCTGTCAGGCAGTGACAAATAATTATATTTGTCGCTGTCTGACTGAGCCACGGGAGTCTAGGGTTGGGTGGGGCCATGGCAGGGGGAGGAGGAGTAGTGGGTCCTTGAAAGTGCGCATGTCTGTTTGGCCGGCTGTCTTAGGCTGGCCAAACAGGCTTGCACATTTACATTTCTCCAACCCAGCTGTGATACACAGCTGGGTTGGAGAAATGGCACAGGATCCCTGTGCCTTAGTGAGCATCACACCAGCCCATTCAGTCCAATCCTAGCCCTGCAGCATCTGGATTGGGAGCCTGTGCTTTGTGCCCCAGTGCCGGAAAGAGAGGAGCATTACAGAGGCAGCTGGCAGCAAGAGCATCAGGCAGGTAAGTTTTTTAAATGATTTCCAAATTATTTTTAAACATCCCCCGTCCCCACAAACACCCCCCAACACTCCCCTCCCCACCCCTTGATTGACAGCTGCCACCCTGGAAAAGAGGTTCTGCTTCAGTGGAGAAGAGATAAACACAAGATGAGCAATCTGGGACAAGAAAATCCATCAAATCAGAAGTAAACAGATGAGAACCACAATAAACCCAGCCTGGTAATCATTTGGTTGGGCTGTAAGCCCCTGGACATACTTGGTATATGCACAATTGGTCTTTTTGAAAATGAGAGCTTGCACCATCCAGGAGGATCGAACTAGAAAACAGGGTGGACTGCATTAGTAGTTGAACAGTAAGGGCTTGCAAATTCACATTCGGAATACATATGGTTGTAAGCGAGCCCATGCTTTCAGACCAGGAAGCCCTGTGGTGTTTTGGACCTTTCCAGGTCTCCACAAAACCTTTTTTCCTGGGAAAGCAAATATGTCTAACCTTCCATATAATACGACATCTTGGTTGAGTAGCACTTTATAAAAAAGAAGAAATAAATCAATAATGCAACATTTACACTACTAGGCCCTATTTAGACCCACAGGCAAATTTGCCTGCAAGATGGATTAGGACTCATTAAATATAAGATAAGGCTAAACATGTCAAAACTGGCAAATCTAATCAAGAGTATCAGCTGGATGGGGCGCCCACATGTCCAGGGCCACCCACTGAACTCAAAGCCTGACCTGTTGGGGCTTCGAAAATGGGATAAAATTGATGGTATAGCCACAAATTCAAACAATGACATGCGAGTAGGAGGAAATGCAGTCCTCTACCCCTTGAACAGGGCAGTGGTGAATATAAGCTCCCACAAAGTCTGGGATGGCATAGGACAGCTCATGAATGATGCAGGCACACTATATTTGATTTCCTCAAACACAACTCTGCTAGCTCTTGACCTGCTTGTTACAAATATGCTCATTAGTTAATCCCCAAAGAATGGACGGCTGTGTGCGAGATCACTTTCTTCCTTGGGCCAGATCTGGGTTCTGTGATCCAACATCAGCAATAACCATGAGGCCACATCCAGTGTCCATAGACGGTTTAAGGCATGGGCAAAGTAAGCTAGTGCCCAGGGCCCCATATTTCAATGCTTCCCCGGGGAACCAACCTTTCTCTTTCTTTGACTTCTGTCTATTCTATTTCTCTAACACTCTCCCGTCCTACTTCTAGTTCTGACTCTGTCTCTTTCAGCAGTGTCCCAGGCAAGACATACTTCAATGTTTTTTTCTTCTTCTTTAAAAGTGTAGCATTTAATTTAGTAATGTTTGGCATTATATAGGCTTGAATTACTAGGAAATGGTTGATGAATAAAAAAACAATCCAACATAGCTAACATTATATTTTAGGCTTGTTGGGTTTACTCATCCTAATATGAACATATTAGTACTTAACAATAACAATATTCATCCATTTTGCTCTATTTTATATTATAATTCAGGCAAACTAATGGTATAAAACTGGGGCCCAGACAGAGCACCATTCACAGCTTCTTCAAAGAGTGCATGCTGCTTTCATTTACCCTCACCCCTCTGGTTCAGGGTTCATATACCAGCCAATAGCCTCTACAATATTATTCCATGACTCTGCCAATTCATTTTTACATATCATTTGTTAGACCTGGCATCCTTGGCATGGTTTCCCCTGTCTTTGTGTCTGTGCCTCCTGTATTTCTGACTGTGTGCTGGATGACATTTTTGCTGGTTTTAGTACTTTGGGCACTTTACCACTGCTGATCAGTGCTAAAGTGCAAGTTCTCTTTGTGTAAATTGTGATTATGATTGGCTATCCATTATTGACATATTTGATTTACTAGGAAGTCCCTAGTATAGTGCACCATGTGTGCCCAGGGCCTGTAAATCAAATGGTACTAGTGGGTCTGCAGTACTGATTCTGCCACCCACATGAGTAGCCCTGTAAATATGTCTCAGACCTGCTCTTTCAGTGTCTGTGTGTGCAGGTTTAAACTGCCATATCGACCTGGCAAGTGCACCCACTTGCAAGGCCCAAACTTTCCCTTTTAGTACATGTAAAGCAACCCAAAAGTAGGCCCAAGGTTGTCCCATGGGCAGGGTGCAGCGTACTCAAAAGCTAGAACATGTACTAGTGTGTTTTACATGTCCTGATAGTGAAATACTGCCACATTTGGTTTTCACTATTTCATGGCCTATCTCTCCCATAGGTTAACATAGGGATTGCCTTGAAATAGCTCTTAAGTGTAATTTCCCACTGGGAGTAGACAGAGATATGGAGTTTGGGATGTCTGAACTCACAATTTAAAAATACATCTCTTACTGAAGGTGGTTTTTAAACGAGTGTGTTTGAAAATGCCACTCTTAGAAAGTTGGCATTTTCTTGCGTAACCATTCTCTGCTTCAACCTGTCTGAGGAATATATTTCTGGGTGAGGATGACAGTTGGGCTGTTGGTGTATTCACTCCAGACAGTCACACAAAGGGAGCTGAGATGTGCCCTGCTTATCCAGATGGCCCATCAACAGGTTAATGGGTCTACCAGAGCTAGAGTGGTGGGAGGAGCTGACATTTGCACCTGAATATGGCTGAGCCTGTCTTCACACAAAGCAGCCTCCAACCCCTGGAGTGTGTCTGAGGCCAGAGCAGGACAAGACAGGGCCTTGTGCACTACAAAGACTTCTCTTTGAAGTTTGCCTACTTCAAAGACAGAAATAGTTATAAGTACTGGACCACTGACACCACATAGTTAGAACACTTCTGGACTGAGGACATTCTGCCAGGACGAAGAGCTGGATGGTGTAGGCGAGACTGCCACTCTGCCTGTTTATTTGTTGTGCTGGCCTGCTGCTTGCTGCTTCTGTCCTGGGAATGAAAGAACTTGACTTTGCTTTCTACATCCTGCTTTTCAAGGTTCTCCAAGGGCTTGAACTGAGCTTGCCTCCCGTTAAGAATTCTCAGGAACATCAAAGACTTCATCTGCCAGTGCCTGGACTCTTCTGCTGAGAGCCCTGACTTGTCACGTGGTCCCAACACTAGTTCCTGGGCCCTTGGAAGTGTAAGCTGATGACCTAAAGGAGAAAATCAACGCACTGATGGGCCGCAGCAGAAAAATCGATGCAGCGCCTATCCCGTAGCTAGAGAATCGAAGCAGTGCCATTCTTGTGGCTGCAGAATCGATGCAGCTGCTGTTTCACTGCAGCTCCATCAACACAGAGCATCAGGATTTTCAACGCATCGTCCCTGGGGAGTCAATTTCTAATTGAACCCGCACTGCAGCAAGAAATTGAGGCTGCCTATCTGGAAATCAACTCATCACCTTTCCCGCAAGGAAATAATTGACACATCACCTCCCCTACCAGTAAGGAACCGATGCATCGCCTTTCCTGTGAGGAAAGAATCAACGCATTACCTCCCCTGCACAGTAAGGAACCAAAGCATTGCTTTGCTTTTCGATGCCTCACCTCCCCTGTGGCCCGCATTGTGTTTGTTTTTTACACATCCCAGGTACTTTGTGCTAAAAAGATACAATCATTGATTACTATGGATTAAGACTCAATTCAACCTTTAAAAAGTGATATCTTTGCTTGTGTATGTTGGTTTTTTTGTCAGTTTGGTTTTGTTTCATTAGGAAAACATGTGACTATTTTTCTAAACTGGCATGGAGTACTTTTTTGGTATTTTCACTGTGTTACTGTGTGTATGTGTGTGTACAAATACTTTACACATTGCCTATAAACTGCCGGAAGTTGTGAGCCTATTATTATCTATTGCAGACCAACATTTATAAATACTGAGGGGGATGCCTCACATCTTACATAACTTTACAGATGTGGGTAGTATATTTCCTCTTTTGTGGCACTTTACATTCATGTGCAAAAGCAGAGAGGGTGACTTGAGCTCTGACGAATGCCACTGAGAACTCCTTTGAGGGTCGTTACTGGTAGTACCATGTCAACCTAATTTTGTGGTTAGAATTATCCCCCACTCATTTTTACTCCACCACTAGCGGATTTAGTAAATTGCATGTTTCCACCTATTAGGTAGTTTTATTGTTTCTTAGGTCATTCATTAATTCCCCTCTGCACGCCCCACGCCCTTCCAGACCAGACAAGTGGCATAGCTTACTATGTACAGACTATCCCTCCAAGCTCTCTTATACTGTGAAGGGTAGTAGCTTGAATCTACTCCTTCGAAGATGTTCCAGGAGGGGGGCCCATGATGAAGCATGCCACCCTTTGGGTGGGTGAGGGCCTTCGTCCTTAAACAAAGTTTCCCATGACACTAAGGGGGTCATTCTGACTCCCGCCGGGCGCGGTCACCGCGCGCCCGGCGGGAGCCGCCAAAATACCGTACCGCGGTCGGAAGACCGCAGCGGGTATTTTGAGTTTTCCCCTGGGCTGGCGGGCGGCCTTCAAAAGGCCGCCCGCCAGCCCAGGGGAAAACGACCTTCCCACCATGAAGCCGGCTCGTAATCGAGCCGGCGGAGTGGGAAGGTGCGACGGGTGCTACTGCACCCGTCGCGTATTTCACTGTCTGCTATGCAGACAGTGAAATACAAGCGGGGCCCTCTTACGGGGGCCCCTGCAGTGCCCATGCCATTGGCATGGGCACTGCAGGGGCCCCCAGGGGCCCCGCGACACCCCCTACCGCCATCCTGTTCCTGGCGGCCGAACCGCCAGGAACAGGATGGCGGTAGGGGGTGTCAGAATCCCCAAGGCGGCGCAGCATGCTGCGCCGCCTTGGAGGATTCTGACGGGCAGCGGAAAACCGGCGGGAGACCGCCGGTTTTCCTGCACTGACCGCGGCCAAAGCGCCGCGGTCAGAATGCCCTAAGGGGCACCGCCAGGCTGTTGGCGGTGCTCCCGTGGTCGGTGGCCCTGGCGGCCACCGGCCGCCAGGGTCAGAATGACCCCCTAAATGTTTATGCTAATTTTCCAGATACGTTGGTAGATATTTCTTTTTTGTGGTTATTTGAATTCCCGGGAGCTTGAAGCAGCTGCCTGCCCACCCTCCGGACCCTAATGTGTGATATGCTCAGTTCCATGGGTCAGCTTTCTTTGCATTCTGGGATCTGTAGCCATATTTATTCCGTTATGAACTCAGGCCTTTATGTCCCAGGAAGCAAACCAAGCCCATGTTCCTGGGAAGCTGCTCACGCACAGAAATGGGAAACTTGAGAGAGCTGCAAGGTGGTATATGGTGCACCAGATGGTGACGGTGCCCTACAGCGCTGCATACTGATGTCAACAAAGTGTTATAAAAATCTATGTAAACATAAAATAAAATAACAAATACTCGACCAGTTTAGCCTTCTTACTAGCCATTAACCAGTCCGCAGAAAGCCCTTTATCTCCTCTCAACAACATTATGATATGTTAACCCCTTCGCTGCCAGTCCTTTTCCCCTCCTGTGCCGAGCCATTTTTTGGCTATTTGGGGCAGTTCGCGCTTAGGCCCTCATAACTTTTTTCTCCACATAAGCTACCCAGGCCAAATTTGCGTCCTTTTTTTCCAACATCATAGGGATTCTAGCGGTAACCAGACTTTGTGAGTTCCACTGAAAGAGACCAAGAAATTAGCCACAATAGAGAGAATATTTTCTTTTTTTTTTTTTTAAATGGGAAAAGGGGCTGCAGAAGAAGGCTTGTGGTTTTTTCCCTGAAAGTGGCATCAACAAAGGGTTTGCGGTAGTAAAATCACCATCTACCCAGCTTTCAGGAACAGGCGGACTTGAATTAGAAAACCCCAATTTTCAAAACAAGTTTGACATTTTACTGGGACATACCCCATAACTACTATTTTTTGTGCTTTCAGCCTCCTTCCAGTTAGTGACAGAAATGGGTGAGAAACCAATGCTGGATCCCAGAAAGATAAACATTTCAGAAAAGTAGACACAATTATGAATTCAGCAAGGGGTCATTTGTGTAGATCCTACAAGTGTTTCCTACAGAAAATAACCGCTGAAATAAGAGAATATTGAAATTGAGGTAAAAAAACTGCCATTTTTCTCCATGTTTTACTGTGTTACTTTTTCCTGCGATTTCAGACGTTTGAAAGCAATATACCATTATGTCTGCTGGACTCTTCTGGTTGCGGGGATATATAGGTTATGTAGGTTCATCAAGAACCCTAGGTACCCAGAGCCAATAAATGAGCTGCACCTTGCAATGGATTTTCATTCTATACCTGGTATACAGCAATTAATTTGCTGAAATATAAAAAGTGAAAAATAGGTATCAAGAAAACCTTTGTATTTCCAGAATGGCCACAAGATAAGGTAATGAGAAGCAGTGTTTATTTGCACATCTCTGAATTCCGGGGTGCCCATACTAGCAGGTGAATTACCTTTTTTACACACTGTCTTACATTTGGAAGGAACAAATGTAGAGAAAGACAAGGGGCAATAACAGTTGTTTTGCTATTCTGTGTTCCCCTAAGTCTCCCGATAAAAACTGTACCTCTCTTGCATGGGTAGGCCTAGTGCCCGCGACAGGAAATGCCCCCAAACACAATGTGGACACATCATATTTTCACAAAGAAAACAGAACTGTTTTTGCAAAGTGCTTAGCTGTGGATTTTGGCCTCTAGCTCAGCCGGCACCTAGGGAAACCTAGCAAACCTGCGCAGGTTTCAAAATTAGACACCTAGGGGAACCCAAGATGGGGTGACTTGTGGGGCTCTGATCAGGTTGTGTTACCCAGAATCCTTAGCAAACCTCAAAATTTGGCCAAAAAAACACTTTTTCCTCTCATTTTGGTGACAGAAAGTTCTGGAATTTGAGAGGAGCCACAAATTTCCTTCCACCCAGCGTTCCCCCAAGTCTCCTGATAAAAATGGTACCTCACTTGTGGGGTTAGGCCTAGCGCCCACGACAGGAAATGCCCCAAAACACAACGTGGACACATCACATTTTCACAAAGAAAACAGAGCTGTATTTATGCAAAGTGTCTAGCTGTGGATTTTGGCCTCTAGCTCAGCTGGCACCTAGGGAAACCTAGCAAACCTGCACAGTTTTGAAAGCTAGACACCTAGAGGAATCCAAGATGGGGCGACTTGTGGGGCTCTGACCAGGTTCTGTAACCCAGAATCCTTTGCAAACCTCAAAATTTGAATTAAAGTACTTTTTCCTCTCATTTCGGTGACATATTTTATGGCATCAGAGAGGAGCCACAAATTTCCTTCCACCCAGCGTTCCCCCAAGTCTCCTGATAAAAATGGTACCTCTCTTGTGGGGTTAGGCCTAGCGCCCACGACAGGAAATGCCCCAAAACACAACGTGGACACATCACATTTTCACAAAGAAAACAGAGCTGTATTTTTGCAAAGTGTCTAGCTGTGGATTTTGGCCTCTAGCTCAGCTGGCACCTAGGGAAACCTAGCAAACCTGCACAGTTTTGAAAGCTAGACACCTAGAGGAATCCAAGATGGGGCGACTTGTGGGGCTCTGACCAGGTTCTGTAACCCAGAATCCTTTGCAAACCTCAAAATTTGAATTAAAGTACTTTTTCCTCTCATTTCGGTGACATATGTTATGGCATCAGAGAGGAACCACAAAGTTCCTTCCACCCAGCATTCCCCCAAGTCTCCTGATAAAAATGGCACCTCACGTTTGTGGGTAGGCCTACTGCCCACGAAAGGAAATGCCCCAAAACACTATCTGGACACATCAAAATTATCAAATACAAAACTACCTGTTTTTCCGGGGGGTGGGGGGGGGGGCACCTGCGTTTTTGGTCCTGGGCTCGGCAGCCATCTAGGGAAACCTACCAAACCTAGACATTTCAGAAAACTAGACACCCGAGGGAGTCCAGGGAGGTGTGACTTGCGTGGACTCCCCAATGTTTTCTTACCCAGAATCCTCAGCAAACCTCAAATTTAGCTTAAAAAAATCACATTTTTCCCACATTTCTGTGTGGGATCACCTCACCGGGACAAATTCCATACCACTCAAAGTGTCCTGGTAAAAATTATACCTCATTTGTGTAGGTGGGCCAAGTGCTTGTGATAGGGAATGGCCCAAAACATGTTGAAATGGAGGGGGAACCAAAGAGGGTCCAAAAGGGCAGTTTGAAAAAAAACATTTTTAGGCTGACAAGTGCAGCAGAATTTTTATCAGTATAGATGAGACAATGCTGGGTGGTAGGAATTTTGTGGATTCCTGTAGATTCCGGAAGGTTCCATCACAAAAATGTGGGAAAAATGTGTGATTTCCAGCAGAGTTGGAGGTTTGCAGGGCATTGTGGGTAAGAAAATCATGCTGGGTGCATGTGAAGCACACCACCCTGGAATCACCGAGATGTTTCGTTTTCAGATGTGTCTAGGTCTTGTGGATTTTTCTACATGGCAGGGTCCCAAAGTTCATAAAGTGCAGCCCTCACCATTCCAAGTGGTACAATTTTGAGAGTTAGACAAGCTCTCATGGCCCAAATGTAAAACCCCAAATAATCAAATGTCTTCTTCCTTGCTGTGGGATAAGATGTTTTAGTGTGCGGGGGGAGAGCTGAAAGACTGTTACCCCCTTCAGTTGGGGTGGGGGCATAACCAGGCTCATACTGTTTGGTAGCCACCACCCCACTATTTTTTTTTTATTCCCTGGCATCTATTAGACTTTCTGCACCCCCGGGGCGTGGATCAGGGGTAATTCTTTGGCCCCATTTATTTGGGGTGTGGGTATGGCCATACCCCCACCCTCTTATTTTGGAAAACAAATCTTCCCTGGTCTCTGGTGGGCTTTTTGCCCCCCCCCCCTTGGGGGCAGATGGGCCTTCCAAAAATAGGGCCAACAGTAATGTGCCCCCATGGGGGCAGCCCTTTACCCAAGGGGCTGCCCCCCTAAAGAAACATACACATACACACACACCAATCCCTGGTGCTTAAGTGGTTTTGCCCCCCCTGAGGGGGGGGCAGATCGGCCTAATAGAAATACGCCGATCTGCCCCCAAGGGTAGCAGACATGTCCTAAAATAAATTTGCCCCCCCCAGTAGAGTAGCCTAAGGGGTCACTCCCCTTGCGTGAAATTGGGGCAAAAACAAAATCCCTTGTGCCTAGTGGTTTCTGCCCCCCTTGGGGGCAGATTGGCCTAACAGAAATCGGCCGATCTGCCACCAAGGGAGACAGAAACGGTCTAAATACAGAAATCAGCCAATCTGCCCCCAAGGGAGGCAGAAATGTTCTAAATACAATTTGCCCCCCAGGTGAGCAACCCCTGCCTAAGGGGTCACTCTCCACCTCTAAAAAAAAAAAAAAGGATCCTCACAAAAAAAGCCAATCTGCCCCCAAGGGGGGCAGAAATGGCCTATATATAATTTGCCCACTAGGGTAGCGACCCTTGCCTAAGGGGTTGCTCCCCACCTCTAAAAAACAAAAAAAAAAAAACACAAAAAAGTTAAAAAAAAGAAGATCCCTGGCGCCTAGAGGTTTCTGCCTCCCCTGGGGGAAGATCGGCCTAATAACAATAGGCCGATCTGCCCCCAGGGGAGGACAGAAAAGGCCTTGAAAAAAATTACCCCCTGGGGAGTGACCCTTGCCCAAGGGGTCACTCCCCTTATGCCAATTTCCTATTCAGAATAAATCCCTGGTGTCTAGTGGGCATTTCAGAAGCCGGATCACTTCACGATCCGGCTTCTGAAATGCTCTGAGAGACTTCAAAGGGAAGGAAATTCCTTTCCTTCCCTTTGAAACCTCTAAGGCCCCCATCACAAGATCAGAAGAGAAATGCTGAGCATTTCTCTTCTGATCACGCTATGAGGAAGTGGCCTCTGATGAGGTAAGCGCCCGAATTTGTGCTGGCGTCATCAGATGTCACTGGGAGGGTCGGGGTGGAAGGGCTTCCCCTTCCATCCCTGCCTTGGGGGGGGCGGGAGGGAAGCCCACGGAAGGAGCACTAGCGCTCCCTCCGAGCTCCAGGGCGAGGACGTAATGGTTATGTCCTCGGCACAGGAGCACTGTGCCGGTGGACGTAACCATTACGTCCCCGGCACGGAAGGGGTTAATAGTGATGTCAGGGTCAAGACTGAAAAAAGTGTTCCTTAACGTGTTCAGTGCTAGGACAAAGGTTTTGAAACAGCAGGCAGCCGTGAGCAGATACATTAAATAAGTGATAAACTCACCAATAATGTATACCAGTGCAAATGCTTTAGGTGTGAATTTTCACTCTTGTGGGTACCAATGTGCATGAAGAACCTGGGGCTTCGTCTGTATCTTGAAAGTACAGCGTAGTCATATCAATTCAAATAAGCATTTCTATTTCATAAAGCAAGCTAAAGATGCCAACAGGGCACTGTGAAGATTATGCAGTGTAAAGTGCAGTGTTTTTTACTAAGGAAGAGCCTTGCAGAACTTGTATTCAAGTTGCTTTTTTAGGTTCAAAGCGCTTCTAACCACGCCCTTGTCATGCTCGTCACTTTCGTTGGTTCGTGGGCTTGCCTTTTTAAATTCGCTTGATTTCATTAGTGAAAGGCAGGCATACATCATGCCTTTTCCGGTGTTTAGCCCTCCTTGAGTGCACCGGCCAACTACAGAAAACATATGAGCCTCCATGTTTTCCGTATGGTTTCTGGACTACTTTTTCTCTTTATTTTGTAGGCAGTGCGATTTCGCTGGGCAGTAATTAAGCGCTTTTCATGACTACCAGTTTAATTCTATTGTTTCTTCTAGCACTCCTTTACGAATTCAAGGTTTTACACAGGGCGATCGCGCTTGTTTTTTTTTTTATTACTATGCAAAGGTGAATGTTCTGATTAGTCACCTTCACACAAATGGCGCAGCGCTTTAAATCGGATCCCTTATGTTAAATTGTATTACTTTTCATTTTGAGTTTATGTGGCAAGAAAAGTCCGGTCAGTAGTTTACAACACTAATACCAATGTGCATGAAGAACCTGGGGCTTCGTCTGTATCTTGAAAGTACAGCGTAGTCATATCAATTCAAATAAGCATTTCTATTTCATAAAGCAAGCTAAAGATGCCAACAGGGCACTGTGAAGATTATGCAGTGTAAAGTGCAGTGTTTTTTACTAAGGAAGAGCCTTGCAGAACTTGTATTCAAGTTGCTTTTTTAGGTTCAAAGCGCTTCTAACCACGCCCTTGTCATGCTCGTCACTTTCGTTGGTTCGTGGGCTTGCCTTTTTAAATTTGCTTGATTTCATTAGTGAAAGGCAGGCATACATCATGCCTTTTCCGGTGTTTAGCCCTCCTTGAGTGCACCGGCCAACTACAGAAAACATATGAGCCTCCATGTTTTCCGTATGGTTTCTGGACTACTTTTTCTCTTTATTTTGTAGGCAGTGCGATTTCGCTGGGCAGTAATTAAGCGCTTTTCATGACTACCAGTTTAATTCTATTGTTTCTTCTAGCACTCCTTTACGAATTCAAGGTTTTACACAGGGCGATCGCGCTTGTTTTTTTTTTTTATTACTATGCAAAGGTGAATGTTCTGATTAGTCACCTTCACACAAATGGCGCAGCGCTTTAAATCCGATCCCTTATGTTAAATTGTATTACTTTTCATTTTGAGTTTATGTGGCAAGAAAAGTCCGGTTAGTAGTTTACAACACTAATAGTTTTAACTGGAGCAAACGCGAGACCCATTGCATTTCAAATGCTTGTTTCAACCTTCCAAGCAAATAGAGAAGAGTGCCTAATGACAGGGCACTGTTTGTTTCTTATAACCAGAGCCACGGGAATTATGCAGCAGGGGAGCACCAAATTATGCAGCAGGATTGAGTGAATTATGCAGCAAGAAAAGGCTAATCATGCAGAGTAATGTTGCACATTTTATGATGGTGTTACTTCATAATGTTGTCCTTTTTAAACGTGTTAACACTGTCTGTGCATTGGTTGAACCTCATCATTAACAGTTTAACACCCAAATTAAGCAATAAGCAACAGCAACATAGAGGTGACCAATAACTTTTCCAAAGGGCCTTCCACTGCGCTGCAACGTGTCACTGCATTTTTGGGAAATTGTGAACCTTTTGAGCTAAGCACAATTTTTTTTGTTAAAATCTGCAGATTATGCGGCAGGTCATGTGGTAAATGTGGCAAATATATAATTATGCGAAAATCGCCATGGCCGCACAATCACATAGTTCCAGTGGCCCTGCTTATAACTAATATGTAGAACATCCCATTGTTTTACTGGCTAAACTTCAATACATCAGTGAAATTCCACTATGGGATCAGTTTGTCCACAGAGCGTTTTGATGGGGCCTTTCAGGAAACTGTCAAACATAGAACGACAAGGACCACTATTATTTGGGGTACAGCAAGAGTAGAAAGATTACCTTTGCCTCACTGCTGTGTACACACCTGAAAAATGCACTATGTTCAGATTAGTTTCAGTGAGAATTCATCTTCTCTAATTGCAACAAAGTAAGTGATCGATAGGATCTAAGTGAGAGTGCACCAGATAAACTGCTGCAGAAGGAACCAGGTAGTCAGAGGTACATATGGCCCTAAGCATTGGACTATAATTGCCTGTAAACTAACATACAAACTATGTTAGACGCAACAAATTGAGGCCCATCTTTATACTTTTTTTGCGCCTCATTTGCGTCATTTTTTGATGCAAAAGCAGCTCAAACTTAGAAAATACAATGATATTTTGTAAGTTTGCACCGCTTTTGAGTAAAAAAATGACACAAATGTGGCGCAAAGAAAGTATAAATATGGGCCTGAATGTGCTGAGGGGATAAACTTGAAAACTATATTGACTATCATGCATTGGTTGAACAAGCATTGGGAAAGCCAACAGGTCTTGCGTTCCTTTTGGGTTCTAACTAAAACATTAACGAGAAGCCTCCTGCAGTAAAAAAAAAATATTTAAAAAAATTAATGCTTACAGCAAAAAGAACTTATGACATGAGAAATGACTCAATGACAAAAACAAATTGATGTGTGATGTTTCATTTTACTTTTGAAATGTAAGATACTCCCTAGTGCACTGCAATTCGTTGCAATACAAGTACTCCATAAGGATTGAAACAATACACCAAACAGAATGAGATGAGCTAGAAATACTCCTATGGGTAAAGCCAAAGCCCACTCTGTAAATTTATCTGTACTCTGTAAATTTAAAAGAATTGGTAACAGTAGGTTTGTAAAAGATTTCCCTGTCAAGTTAAATCGAACAAATGAATCACAATAACTGCACTTTCTTAATATGACACAAATTGCAAATTACAGTAATTATTTTACATGAACAATAGCTACTTTAGGGCTTAGTACAAGATGAAGGGTTCCTTATACTTTGCCACACTTTTGAGCTACGTTTGAAAAGTATTTGACATGCATTGTGCTCAAATCTTTATTTTTGATCACCATAAATGTAATCCTCCTCCATTTCTAGATTCTATGATGTGTCAGGATCCTATACTACAGCGGAAACGCTATTGGGGCTGTGAGCAGTACAATAGGCTGCTTAAGTCATTTCCGGCCCCAATGGGCAGAGAGTGTCTGGTTGAGTTGCATTAGTGATTTAATAGGGGTTACTACAGGTGTCCTGCAAAAATTTGCATCTGATTTATTCCATTGTGTAATAGACTAATAGCCAAACTTATGTTTATTATTATTAAGTATTTGTTGGGATTAGGAAAATATCCCATGATTACAGTGTTGTATTTATTTACACTGGGATTGAGAATGACTAGTTCACCATCTATGTTTACAGAGGCAGGACCACAGAGTCTTTGCAGTCTTTCACATTACCAGCTTTCATATTTTGTTCTCAAGTGAAACACTTGAAGACTAAAGCCCTGAAACATCCTCTAGGATGAGTAAAACCCTTTAAGTGTGTGGTATGTAAAGAGATTGCTTAAATGCAGGTGAATACTAACATTGATTTACTGTGAAAGACTGCAGTACTAGAATACACTCTGGTCTCACCAGGATTGGATTGGGATCACAATTAGGCTAGGTGTTAGAAATTAAGTTTGTGGTTGATTAGGGTATGCACCTAAACCGAGCCGAACCCACTACTCTAGTCAAGGCAAGTAAATTATGCACTGAAGATAACCTGTGCTCAGCCACTGGTAGCTTGGCACAGAGCAGTCAGGCTTATCCCCAGAGATCATGTGTAAAGCGTTTGTGCACAACACTCACACCATTGACACAATAAATACACCACAAAAGAGACTCCACACAAGTTTATATAAGAAGGTGTTTAATTTATTGTAGATTACACAAGACCAAAACAACATAAACCAATAATTACTTTGACAACTAGGCAATTGTCAACCATCACAAAGAGTGCAGTAAGAGCAAGGCGTATATGTTGCACACATCATAAAAACATCAGTACCATGCATGCTATGCATTCACATTATATCGTACTTGCTACTCTCAACAGTGTGGGGTATAGAACGGCATACCATAAAGGTTTGGGCATGTAATGCAGCATTTGATGAATAAAGACACAATTACCAAATACTACTATAAACACATAGGGTGTAGTGCACCTGTGCTTCTATTTATGGTTAGGGGGTAATCTAAGCACCAACCATAGGGCAGAGCAGTACCTGCCTGCCTAATACCTCTAATGCGGGCATTTCTAGAAATTAGGCCAATTCCGTAGGGCAAACTTGGGGGGGGGGAGGGGCTCTGTGAGGTTTCACCCCACAACTCTCATCACCAGCTCAAGAGCCTCCAAAGTCCTTTCCTCAAGATAAAAAAAAAAGAAAAGGGGAGACACTCTGAACTGTAGGATTCATGAAAGGAGGTATCGCTTGGTCCTCTCAGCCGTCAGGGTGACAAAGGAATGCAGCTGCTCTCCACTGAGGCTAATGGTGAGGAGTGGCAGGGGATTGAAGGTGTGACCCGACTGGCATAGGTGCGGGCAATTGCCAGTATTACCCAGAACCACCCCAGTGTTATTGGAAAATGCAGTGCCACCCACGAAGAGCCTGGGATGGCTAAAGAACTCCCCCTGGGCTCCGCTCACCCTTGGGACTCCTGATATGCTGGCAGTGATCCTCTCCCAGAGCGGCCGTGATGATAATGGGCTGGGTCAATTGAGATCTGTCGCTGGAGTCGCGTTTGCTTTCCTCAGGCCCTTGTAGGTGATGGAGTTGGGTTCCTGCACGAACTTTGGTCATGTAGATGGCTGCCATCGTCACTCCCAGGGACCCTCAGTCACCATGATGATGCTCTGGGGTTGTACGGGAAGGGTATTCCTCAGTGCTGGGGCTCTGTTGAGAGCATTACCAAAGGCCCAACATGCGCTGGGCTAGGAAACCGCAAACAGCGCTTGTCATCCATAGGGGAAAACACAAACCGTTTCACCCTGTGCTGCCTGCCAAGAAGGGAGCAAGAACCAGTGCTCACCCAGCTCCTATCACAGTGCTTTAATTGGAGGAGAATAAAGCGCCCACTATGCACTAATTAGTACCAGTAAAGCAACAATAGCAAGCGCTCCCCATGTCCTATAAATGCACAAGGAAAGTCACACTATACAGCCTTCCCCATGTGCATGAGGAGGTGAGAAAGGAAGCACTTACCATGGTCTAGTTTTTAGAAGAGGTCAATGAGTGGAAAACAGTACTCTCTCTGCACTGGGCTCCCTGGGAGGCACTCAAGGGGGCACAGAAGGGGCAGGCAGGCCAGCTTAGCTAGATGGGTGGCGGTTCCTACCCGTAAACCAGGCAGTGCCACTAAAGTCAGAGTCAGGGGGCAGCCGGCAGTAGGGCCACAAGCAGAAAAGCAATCTAGTGAGTCCTTTATGCCAAGGATGTTATTTTAATCATTATGAAATTGTATTAATTTTTAACACAATCTTAGTATTTTAGATTTTGGGTCGGGTTATCTGTTTTTATTCTGATGATTACACTAACTGGGAAAATTTGAATAAGTATTTATTCTTATTGTATTGTTGGTTCTTAAATATTTGCATAATTTTGACTTTGCGATGCAGATGCTTTAGTAATTTTGGCACCCAAATACAAAATCATGTACCAGGAGTGTTTTTTGTTTTTTTTCTCGATTGTTGCACCGCACTTTTTACTATTAATTTTGCACTGACTATTTAATGGACAATGGTGGATTACTGCAAGCCTTGGCCTATGATTGACCCCTTTACTTTTAGAGACTACGGCTTCAGAGAAGTTATCCCCATTTAATATAAATCTTATTTTAACCCAGTGTGGTGCTTTGTAAAGCACAATGACAATTAATGTACTTTCTTTTTTTATTGTTTTATGTATAAACTTTTATGACCTATGGTCAAAATAAAGTACAATTTGACTTTGAGTCCTTTATGCCACCCAGCGGACAGAAGGCAGGAGGCAACAGGGCGAAAAACAGAAAAGCAGCGTAGATGAGTCCTTGGTGCAGCTCAGCAGTCCTTCTGACAGAGGTTCAGTCCCTTTTTCAAAAGTGCTCTAAAATCATGGGGTCAGAGCCCCTGTACTTATTCTCAAAAAGGCCTTAGAAAAAAGGGGTGGTTTCAAAGAAATCCTTTCAAGTGTAACACAACCTCTTCCAACTCAGCCCTGGCTCAAGATATCCGTAGGAGGTAAATAAGTCCATTGTGTGAGGCCAAGCCACATTATTTTGACATGTAAGGTGTGAACAACCCTCCCTCTTCCCAGCCCAGGAACACTATCAGTATGCAAATGAATGCAGATGCCTTTTTTGTCACACCTCTTCTGTTGTGACTGTGTGGAAAGTATGCATAAAAGTGTAGTTGTAACTCTGCCCTAGACGTGGATTGGAGTCTGACTGCAAAACACTAGAGTAATAAGCACAGAGAAATGCTCACTTTCTAAAAGTGTGATTTCTAAAATAGTCATGTAAAATTCAACTACACTAGTAAGCAGTATTTCTCACTACCATTCCAAACATACCAAACATTCTCATGCTACTACTTTCAGACCCCAAATTACCATTTAAACATATGTAAGGGAATTCCCACGACTATCCCACAAGAGGAGTAGCCCTCACAGTAGTGAAAAAGGCAATAGGCTGTTTGTCGCTACTAAAACATGTAAAACATACAGGTACATGTCCTACCTTTTACATACACAGCACCATGCCCATAGGGCTATCTTGAGCCTATTTTAGGGTCGACTTAGGTGTAGTAAAAGGGAGCTTAGGCCTTGCAAGACATTTGAAATGGCGAGTCGATGTGGCAGTAAATTGGACATGCAGGCACTACAGTGGCAGTCCTGAGACAAGTTTGAAAGGGTATTTCTGTTGGTGGCGCAATCAGCAGTGCAGGCCCACTAGTGGGATTTAAATTTGCAGGTCCTTGGTATATGGCACACCACTTTCCAAGGGGCTTATAGGTAAATTAAATATGCCAAACAGGTGTAAACTAAAAATACCAAGTTTTAAGGTAGAGAGCACATGCACTTCAGCAGTGATTAGCAGTGGTAAAGTGCTTAGAATCCTAAAGCCAACAAAAAGAGGGTAAAAAAATAGGAGGAGAAACGCAAAAAGTTTTGCGATAACCCTGCAGCAAGGGCCGTTTCCAACACCCGAGTACTCCCACAACAAGTGGGCGATATTCCCAGATCCTGTTATTACTGTTGTAGTTTTCTATAGTGTCATCTCAGTCTAAAGTCATTGGAGCAATTTACCTGAGTACCAGGAACATTACAGAAGATCAAATTCATTTTTTTAGGTACAGAGATTAAGTGGTTTGTCCAGAATCACAGAATGTTGGGCTTACACCAGAACTCAAACCTACTTCATCAGTTCTAACATCTGCATCTCTGACTATAATGCTACATCCTATTTTTTCCCTGGAAAAGGCGGCCCTGCAGTGAGGTCCCCACTCCCCCACAACCAAGGCTTAAAAGAATCACCTGGTCCCCTTGTGAGGCTCCTGCATACTCCTCACACAGGGCCGGCTCTAGAGCAGTGTGACTGGTGTCGCCACACTGGATGCTGACTTCGGATGGGACTGTCATTTTTGCAAGTGTATTGTGATTTTAAAAGTACCTGCTGTCAGTGTTCCTTGCCTCCAGCTATTTCCAGCCAACAATAAAAATGTCAAGATAACTCTGTGATTAATGTTCTTTCTGGAGAGAGATGGAGTTCTGTTTAGTGGAAGTTTTGACTCATGGTAAGGCAGAGGGTTACTATGGCCCTCATTCTGACCCTGGCGGTCGGCGGAGAGGCGGCGGTCGGACCGCGAACAGACCGGCGGTATTAAAAATGGCATTCTGACCCTGGCGGGACCCGCCAACACAGCCCGCCAACTTAACACTCCGACCGCCACAGCGGTACAAACAAACAGCGCGGCGGTTCCCGCCAACAGCCCGGCGGCAGACAAAGTACCGCCCACCCTATTACGACCCACCAATCTGCCACCTTTTCCGGGGCGGGAGCACCGCCGATAAGAACACGGCGGAAACAGACTACGAACGGGAAAACGCTCACCTCTACGCACTCCACGGGAGATTCCGGCAGTATGGAGCCAGAGTTGCAGGTCATCCCCGCACTCCTATTCCTCCTCATATACCAGGAGCACGCCCGGCGGCGCGGAAGACATCGGTGAGTACTGCACCTACGACACAGGGGAGGGAAAAGATTACCGGCACACACCCACCCACCCACACCCACTACAACACACACATCAATGCATTCCCACAGATCACTGTCACAACCCACAAACCACCCCCCTCCGAAATAATGCAAAGACCAAAAGAAGAGATCATAAACGGCCAGATATATTGAAAAAAACTATGTACAAAATATATACAGCTACTAAATGTAGTCCAACCACTGTCCGTGGATCACAGGGGTCCTGTGCAAAGGGGCAAGGCCCAGTCCCACGACAAGAACTCCACGGAGAGAACACTGCAGGGGCATCAGAAAGAAAATAGGACAGGCACCTCAGGGGGAAGGGAAGGGGGGGCACCTCAGCCACTTGAGTACACGACGCCAGATCCACGAGGGGACTCCATCACCACTGGCCCATCCTGGGGAGAGCCAAGCCACAGTCCATACAGTCCATACAGTGGGTGGCCTGCCCACTGGGCCATCCTGGGGAGAGCAAAGCCACAGTCCATACAGTCCATACAGTGGGTGGCCTGCCCACTGGGCCATCCTGGGGAGAGCAAAGCCACAGTCCATACAGTGGGTGGCCTGCCCACTGGGCCATCCTGGGGAGAGCAAAGCCACAGTCCAAACAGTCCATACAGTGGGTGGCCTGCCCACTGGGCCATCCTGGGGAGAGCAAAGCCACAGTCCAAACAGTCCATACAGTGGGTGGCCTGCCCACTGGGCCATCCTGGGGAGAGCAAAGCCACAGTCCATACAGTCCATACAGTGGGTGGCCTGCCCACTGGGCCATCCTGGGGAGAGCAAAGCCACAGTCCATACAGTCCATACAGTGGGTGGCCTGCCCACTGGGCCATCCTGGGGAGAGCCAAGCCACAGTCCATACAGTCCATACAGTGGGTGGCCTGCCCACTGGGCCATCCTGGGGAGAGCCAAGCCACAGTCCATACAGTCCATACAGTGGGTGGCCTGCCCACTGGGCCATCCTGGGGAGAGCAAAGCCACAGTCCATACAGTCCATACAGTGGGTGGCCTGCCCACTGGGCCATCCTGGGGAGAGCAAAGCCACAGTCCATACAGTCCATACAGTGGGTGGCCTGCCCACTGGGCCATCCTGGGGAGAGCAAAGCCACAGTCCATACAGTCCATACAGTGGGTGGCCTGCCCACTGGGCCATCCTGGGGAGAGCCAAGCCACAGTCCATACAGTCCATACAGTGGGTGGCCTGCCCACTGGGCCATCCTGGGGAGAGCCAAGCCACAGTCCATACAGTCCATACAGTGGGTGGCCTGCCCACTGGGCCATCCTGGGGAGAGCAAAGCCACAGTCCATACAGTCCATACAGTGGGTGGCCTGCCCACTGGGCCATCCTGGGGAGAGCAAAGCCACAGTCCATACAGTCCATACAGTGGGTGGCCTGCCCACTGGGCCATCCTGGGGAGAGCAAAGCCACAGTCCATACAGTCCATACAGTGGGTGGCCCGCCCACTGGGCCATCCTGGGGAGAGCAAAGCCACAGTCCAAACAGTCCATAACAGACCCCACTGCCACTGGAGGAGGCAAGTTGGCCAGAGGACATCCTGCAGCCCTGCGCGAGATAGATCCTGCCCTGCCACGTCTGCCAAAGGGCCAGCGGTTCTTGCCTTGAAGGGCCCAGTCCAGCGGTTCTTGAGACGGCGGGGCCCAGTTCAGCGGTTCTTGAGACGGCGGGGCCCAGTTCAGCGGTTCTTGAGACGGCGGGGCCCAGTTCAGCGGTGCTTGAGACGGCGGGGCCCAGTTCAGCGGTTCTTGCCTTGAAGGGCCCAGGTCAGCGGTTCTTGAGACGGCGGGGCCCAGTTCAGCGGTTCTTGAGACGGCGGGGCCCAGTTCAGCGGTGCTTGAGACGGCGGGGCCCAGTTCAGCGGTTCTTGAGACGGCGGGGCCCAGTTCAGCGGTTCTTGAGACGGCGGGGCCCAGTTCAGCGGTTCTTGAGACGGCGGGGCCCAGTTCAGCGGTGCTTGAGACGGCGGGGCCCAGTTCAGCGGTTCTTGCCTTGAAGGGCCCAGGTCAGCGGTTCTTGAGACGGCGGGGCCCAGTTCAGCGGTTCTTGAGACGGCGGGGCCCAGTTCTGCGGTGCTTGAGACGGCGGGGCCCAGTTCAGCGGTTCTTGAGACGGCGGGGCCCAGTTCAGCGGTTCTTGAGACGGCGGGGCCCAGTTCAGCGGTGCTTGAGACGGCGGGGCCCAGTTCAGCGGTTCTTGCCTTGAAGGGCCCAGGTCAGCGGTTCTTGAGACGGCGGGGCCCAGTTCAGCGGTTCTTGAGACGGCGGGGCCCAGTTCAGCGGTGCTTGAGACGGCGGGGCCCAGTTCAGCGGTTCTTGAGACGGCGGGGCCCAGTTCAGCGGTTCTTGCCTTGAAGGGCCCAGGTCAGCGGTTCTTGAGACGGCGGGGCCCAGTTCAGCGGTTCTTGAGACGGCGGGGCCCAGTTCTGCGGTGCTTGAGACGGCGGGGCCCAGTTCAGCGGTTCTTGAGACGGCGGGGCCCAGTTCAGCGGTTCTTGAGACGGCGGGGCCCAGTTCAGCGGTGCTTGAGACGGCGGGGCCCAGTTCAGCGGTTCTTGCCTTGAAGGGCCCAGGTCAGCGGTTCTTGAGACGGCGGGGCCCAGTTCAGCGGTTCTTGAGACGGCGGGGCCCAGTTCAGCGGTGCTTGAGACGGCGGGGCCCAGTTCAGCGGTTCTTGAGACGGCGGGGCCCAGTTCAGCGGTTCTTGCCTTGAAGGGCCCAGGTCAGCGGTTCTTGAGACGGCGGGGCCCAGTTCAGCGGTTCTTGCCTTGAAGGGCCCAGGTCAGCGGTTCTTGAGACGGCGGGGCCCAGTTCAGCGGTTCTTGAGACGGCGGGGCCCAGTTCAGCGGTTCTTGAGACGGCGGACGGTCTATGGCCAACTGGTAATTGCATGGTGGTGCCCTCCTGGGCAGCGGGGATGGTGCTCCTTCACTGCCCACCTGGGCTGTGGGTGGTGGGGCCCTCCTGGCCAGCTGGGCTGGGTCCTCCCTGGGCAGCGGCTATGGGGGTGGTGGGCTCTCCCGGGGCAGCGGCTATGGGGGTTGTGGGCTCCTCCTGGGCAGCAGGCCTGCTGCCTGACCTCTCCAACTTGCTGCCCTTGCCCTCCTTAGTCGTCGGCCTGTGGCCCTTGCCTCCCTTTGGAGCTGTGGCTGGTGACTGTCTCTGGGTGGTGTCCGGGGGGGATGTAGAAGGCGGGCTCCTGCGGCGCCCCTTCCGCCTTCTGCTCCTCTTCCCAGGGGGTGGGCTGGCTGTCCCCTTGCTGCTGGGTGAAGATCCAGACATGCGGGCTGGCGGGCTCCAATACCCCTGCACCCTTGTCAAGGGGGCTGCAGGGCTGGTGGTGGCTGAGGTGCTCTTCTTACCCCGACGAGAAGGAGGGGGGGGCTCAGGGTCAGGAAAGAAGTTAGTAGTGGCGAGGAAGAGCTTCTTGGGACAATGGAGAGTGGTAGGTACAGTGGGAATGGGAGTGGAGGGAGAGGATGTGGTTGTAGGTGAGTGACGTTTGCTGTCTTTGGGTGCTGGTGCAGGAGGGATAGGCTGTCGTGAGGTGGATGGCTGTTGGGTGGGTGGGTGGCTGCGTTTGTGTGGTGTGGAAGAGGGGGTGACAGACACAGTGGGAGAGGACACAGGGGACGTGTAAATGGCAGTGGGGGTGGTGACTGCACGTGTGCGGACTGGAGTGGAGGGTGTGCTGGTGATGGAAACACTGGCTGATGGTGAGGTGAATGGAGGTGTGAGTGTAGACGTCACAGGGAGGGAGGAGGGAGACGAGGAGGTGGGGGTCACAGAGGTGGTAGTGACTGTTGGCATGTCTGCATCGGAATGTTGCGTGTGTGAATGTCTGCGTGATCTGTGGTGCTTATGTTTGGATGAGCTTCTCTTGGGTGTTGAGGTGTGTGCAGGCTGGTCTGATGGTGTGGGTGGGACAGGCAGAGGGACAGGAGACTGGGAGGAGGGAGTTAGTAGAGGCAGGCAGGAGACAGGGACAATGGCTGCCGTCAGTGCTGAGGCCAGAGCCTGGAACGATCGCTGATGGGCAGCCTGACCCGAATGAATGCCCTCCAGGTACGCATTGCTGCGATGAACCTCCCTCTCCACCCCCTGGATGGCATTCAAAAGGGTAGTCTGCCCAACAATGAGCGTTCGGAGGAGGTCAATGACCTCCTCACTGAGGGCAGCGGGGGTAACAGGGGCAGGGCCTGAGGTGCCTGGGGCGAAGGAGATGCCCGGCTTCCTGGCAGAGCGGGCACGGGGCGAACGCGGAGGGGCTGCTGGGAGGGCGGAGATGGTGCGCTGGGTGGCGGCTGTACCTGTAATGGCGGGGGGCACGGATGGTGCCACCCCCGCAAGGGAGCCCCCTTCCGAGGACGTGTCCGTGTCGCTGCAGGCTCCAGTCGTCCCCGTCGTGGAGCTCCCCTCGCCCTCCGTCTCACTGGTCCAGTCTGACTCTGTGGCATGGCCCTCCTGGGCCATGTGAGATGCAGCTCCCTCCTGCCCCGATGCCACTTCTCCTCCGCCTGATGATGCTGATGCACACAAGCACAGAAAGACAAACAAAAAGGGGGGGGGAGAGAGAAATAAAGGGATATTGAGTACATGGATCTCCGGTACAGTTAGCGGACATGACAGACACAGATGCCCCCTGCACTAAGTTGCGCACTTGGGGTCCGCTACGCATTCCGTGGAACATGCTCTACACGCCTAGAGTTGTCAACTGCACCCATGGATGACACGGCCCAGGGATGGCTGTACTGACACACTACTGAGGGTGGTGGCTGGGGACACAGGGGCTTACGGGGGTGCCCAGCCTACAGATATCGCCCTGGCCTAGGGGGACCCCCAGCCCTCCTCCCCCACCCAGACACCTCCACTGCACGACAACAGAGTAGATGATGCTTCTACTCACCCCCTTGTGTCTGCTGTGCTGCCCTCACGCGCCCATCCAAATCAGGGTAGGCCACCGCCAGGATCCGGAACATCAGGGGGCTCAGTTGACGGCAGGCACCCCGCCTACGTTGGGAGGCCATCCCCAGCAGAGACTCGGCGGTCTTCTTGGTCCCGCGGCGGATGTCCTCCCACCTCTTGCGGCAGTGGGTGCCCCGTCGATGGTGGACCCCCAGGCCCCGGACTTCCTTGGCGATGGCACGCCAAATCCCAATCTTCTCATGGGCGCGGACCTATGTGACACGTACAGGGAGGGTGAAATACCACGTTCAAGTTACTCAGCATTTTCCTTTCCAGTGGCCCAACGCCCCCCATCCCCGCCAGGCCCCCCGCCAGCCCCAACATGCACCCCATCCCCGCCAGGCCCCCCGCCATGCCCAACATGCACCCCATCCCCGCCAGGCCCCCCGCCAGGCCCCCCGCCATGCCCAACATGCCCCCCATCCCCGCCAGGCCCCCCGCCATGCCCAACATGCCCCCCATCCCCGCCAGGCCCCCGCCAGGCCCCCCGCCAGCCCCAACATGCACCCCATCCCCGCCAGGCCCCCCGCCAGGCCCCCCCGCCATGCCCAACATGCCCCCCATCCCCGCCAGGCCCCCGCCAGGCCCCCCGCCATGCCCAACATGCCCCCCATCCCCGCCAGGCCCCCGCCAGGCCCCCCGCCATGCCCAACATGCACCCCATCCCCGCCAGGCCCCCCGCCAGCCCCAACATGCACCCCATCCCCGCCAGGCCCCCGCCAGGCCCCCCGCCATGCCCAACATGCCCCCCATCCCCGCCAGGCCCCCCGCCATGCCCAACATGCCCCCCATCCCCGCCAGGCCCCCGCCAGGCCCCCCGCCAGCCCCAACATGCACCCCATCCCCGCCAGGCCCCCCGCCAGGCCCCCCGCCATGCCCAACATGCCCCCCATCCCCGCCAGGCCCCCGCCAGGCCCCCCGCCATGCCCAACATGCCCCCCATCCCCGCCAGGCCCCCCGCCATGCCCAACATGCCCCCCATCCCCGCCAGGCCCCCCGCCATGCCCAACATGCACCCCATCCCCGCCAGGCCCCCCGCCAGGCCCCCCGCCATGCCCAACATGCCCCCCATCCCCGCCAGGCCCCCGCCAGGCCCCCCGCCATGCCCAACATGCACCCCATCCCCGCCAGGCCCCCCGCCAGCCCCAACATGCACCCCATCCCCGCCAGGCCCCCAAGCCAGCCAGTGGCCCCAAATCTAGATAGAATTAAACTCACTTGTTGGTCTGGAGGACCGTAGAGTTGCGCATACTGGGGGAGGACCCCATCCACAAGTTTCTCCAACTCCTCTCCAGTGAAGGCAGGGGCCCTTTCCCCAGTCGCAGCAGCCATTGTCCCTTCCAGACCGAGGTCACAGCAACACTTGCAGTATAGGTCCTCTCCTGTGAAAGTTCAAGTCGCAAGTGGATAAGTAGATAGAAAATGGCGGTCACGTCCGCGGCGGTGCGTACCGCGGCGGTGCGTCCCGCCACCGCCGGCGCCCTTCGCCATTGGCTCCTGAAACCCATAGGCTTCAATGTTAACCAATGCGGCTTCGCGCCGCGGTCTTGGCCCGCCGCCCGCCGCGGTGTGCCACGCCAGCGCATTGACCTCACATCCCATTGTCACACTTCACAGGTCAGGCAGCCGCCATTTCCAGGGCCCACATGGCTCAATTTCAACTGCGTCACACAGGCCTAGGCCTTGCATAGCCACTCATACACGCCATTCACTGCATAGAGAATCGTATACTGTGCTAGCTGTGAGTACGTACCTGTGGGTTGCCTGACTGTGTGCTCCATGTTGTCCTTCCTAGGCACCGTCCGCTGGGTTGGGCGAGGAGACGGATGAATCCTCCCGTGTACCGACCGCTGGTGGACCTGTCGACAATGGAAGAACGCCACATTATCCTGACCTACCGTCTTAACCGTGCCACTATCCATGAACTGTGTGCCCGGCTGGAGCCCGACCTGATGTCCCCCATCCGCCAACCCACAGGGATTCCCCCTCTGGTGCAGGTCATGTCAGTACTCCATTTCTTGGCAAGTGGGTCATTTCAGACAACAGTGGGAATTGCTTCTGGGATGTCTCAGCCCATGTTTTCAAAGGTGTTATCCAGAGTGTTGTCTGCCCTGATGAAATCCGTGAGGAACTACATCATTTTCCCTGAGGTGGGCGAACTGGCTACAGTGAAGGGTGATTTCTACGCCCTTGGACATATTCCCAACGTAATTGGTGCCATTGATGGGACCCATGTGGCTTTGGTTCCCCCAAGAGACAGGGAGCAGGTGTACAGGAACAGAAAAAGTTACCATTCAATGAACATCCAGGTGGTGTGTTTGGCTGACCAGTACATCTCGCATGTAAATGCCAAATTCCCAGGGTCAGTGCATGACGCCTACATCATGCGGAATAGCAGCATCCCTTACGTGATGGAACAGCTACAGAGACACCGTGTATGGCTAGTGGGGGACTCTGGGTACCCCAACCTGTCGTGGCTACTGACCCCAGTAAGGAATCCCAGGACCAGGGCAGAGGAACGGTACAATGAGGCCCATGGGCGTACTAGGAGGGTGATCGAACGCACCTTTGGCCTCCTAAAGGCCAGGTTTCGCTGCCTGCATATGACCGGGGGATCCCTAATGTACTCACCTAAGAAGGTGTGTCACATCATCGTGGCCTGCTGCATGCTTCACAACCTGGCTTTGCGCCGCCAGGTGCCTTTCCTGCAGGAGGATGGTCGAGACGGTGGTGTTGTGGCAGCGGTGGAACCTGAGGAGAGTGACGAGGAGGAAGACGACGGGGCTGAAACAGACAACAGGGACAGAATCATTGAACAGTACTTCCAATAGGACACAGGTAACATTTCAAAGATAATTTAGTAAAAGTTAACTACTCTGCAGCATCTCTGCTGCCTGTCTATTTGCCCCAGTGTATGATGACTGAGTTGTGGCTTTTCCCTCCCTATTTCAGATCTGGGGTCCCCACTACGAGTCCTGTGCTTCGTTTCCCCATGGACTACAGCTTTGTGGCAGCTGTTTGTTGACTTCACCATGTACAAGGACATATTTGCACTGTCATGTCAATTACAATCTATTGAAATCACAGCCAGACTCCTGATATTTTGGTGCAAAATAGGTGTTTATTGAAGTGCTCAAAATGGGATGGGTGGTTTCAAGTGGGTGGGGGCTATGGTGAAGGAATGTCCATGGCAGAGTCCAGAGTAACAGTCACACAGGTGCATTGTCCAGAGGCCTGTGGAGAGATGGAGCATGGGCAGTTCGAGGATGGACAGGGTGACAATGTGGGACAGTGGGATGACATCAGGTGGTATCCATTGCTGGCGGGGGTCTTGACATCCTACTCTGTCTTGCGAGATCTCAGGGCCCTCTTGCGGGGTGGTTCTTCTCCTGCAGGAGGTGGGGGTCTGGTGGGCTGCTGCTGTGCGGGGGCCTCCTGTCCACTAGCGCCGGCGGAGGTGGATGGCTGTTCTTGGTCCCGGCTAGTGGCAGGGGCCCTTGGGTGTTGTTCAGTGTCCGCCCTGCTGTTTACGAGGTCCTGCAGCAGCCCTACCATGGTAACCAGGGTGGTGTTGATGGCTCGGATGTCCTCCCTGTACCCCCGATAGTGTTCCTCCTGCAGCACCTGGATCTCCTGGAACCGGGCCAGTACCGTCGCCATCGTCTCCTGGGAGCGGTTGTATGCTCCCATGATGGTGGTGAGGACCTCGTGGAGAGTGGGTTCCCTGGGCCTCTCCTCCCCCCCCTGTCGCACAGCTGCCCGCCGAGTTGCCCTGTTTCCCTGGGCCTCTGCCCCCTGGCCGGTGTGCCCACTACCACTGCCCCCAGGTCCCTGTTGTTGTTGGGGTGGTGGGTTATCCTGGGTGCCCTGTAGTGGTAGACACACCGCAGATTGACGCGCCCTGGAGACAGAGGCATGGGCCCGCTGGGTGGGAGCTGTGCTGGTGTTCCCAGAGGGGTTAGGGTCTATAGTGGCCTGTGCCTGTGTGAGGGGAACCGACTGTCCAGAGGTCCCCGATGGTCCGGGCTGGTCATCGGTGTCCAGATCGACAGAGCTGCTGTCATCGCTGACGGCCTCTTGGGTGGGGGGTGTGGATAATTCTGGCCCCTCCGCCGCGGTGTGTTGACGGTCGGGACCTGCAGGGGTATAGAGGTATGGTTATAGTTTCAATGTGTGGCATATGGGTGTATCTGTGGGTTCCCGTGTCCCCAAGTGCTGGCATTCGTGTGTGGGGGCTTTGGTGAGGGTGGCTTGTGGGGGGGATGTGTATATGCATTGGGCATGCTTTGGTGATGGGTGTCCATGCTTAGTGGACGCATGCAGGCCTAGGTTTTGGGATGTGTGGGTTGTGATGGTGAGACATTGGCGGGGAATAGGTGTGCTGGGGGAGGGGGTGAGGATGGTGGTGGGGGTGAGGATGGTGGTGGGGGTGAGGGTGGGGATGGGGGTGGGGGTGAGGGTGGGGTTCGAGGATGGGGGTGAGGTTTGGGGTCTGATTTGGCATGCAGGTGGGGGGGAAGCAGTATTGAAGCTTCAACTTACCAGTATCCATTCCTCCGCCGACTCCTGCGAGGCCGTCAGGATGCAGGATGTTCAAGACTTCCTCCTCCCATGATGTGAATTGTGGGGGTTGAGGTGGGGGTCCTCCGCCAGTCTTCTGCACGGCGATGTTGTGCCTGGATACCATGGAACGCACCTTCCCCCGTAGGTCGTTCCATCGCTTCCTGATGTCTTCCCGATTTCTGGGGTGCTGTCCCACTGCGTTCACCCTGTCGACAATCCTCTGCCATAGCTCCGTCCTCCGGGCAATGCTGGTGTATTGGACCTGTGTGCCGAACAGCTGGGGCTCTACACGAACGATTTCCTCCACCATAACCCTGAGTTCTTCGTCTGTGAAGCGGGGTTGTCTTTGGGGTGCCATGGGGTGGTGTGTATGATGTGTGGGGTGGAGTATGTGTATTTAAGTGAGTTGAGTGTGGTGGTGTGTGTTGTTTTGTGTGTGGATAGTGTGTGGGTGATGGTGTTGAGTGGCTGTGGCTGTTATGTTTTGGATGCTGGTGTCTCTCTCTTGCCTTCTTTACGATTTTGTAAGCGTAGGGGTTTGCGGGTGATGTGGGTGGGTGTTTTATATTGTATTGTGTGTGTGGGAGTGGTGTGTGTATGTGTATCAGGTGTGTGGGATTCAAATCGTCCAATGTGGGTGAGTTTTGTTCGTTGGTGGGTATTCTGACCGCGCCGGTGTGTCCCGCCAATGGAATACCGCGTTTGAATGACCGCCGCGTGGATTCGTGGGTCGTAATGGCATGGGCGTATTTCTGTTGGCGTGGCGGTGGAGGTTTGGTCACCTCCACCTTTCCGCCGACCGCTGGTCTGGCGGTCTGTTGTGGCGGTCGGATTTTCGGAGGTTTGCCTTCTGCGGGTCAGAATGACCGTGGCGGGTTTCCGCGACCGCGGCGGGATTATGGAGGATTTCTGACCGGCGGTAGGCGCCTTTTACCGCCGAGGTCAGAATGACCACCTATGTCTGGTGCAAAGAAGTACTATGCAGATCATAAAGTGCATATAATGTAAAAAGGTCGGAGTGTTACTGCTTTTGTGGATTGTTACTGCTTTTGTCAGAGAGATACTTTTCAGTTTATAAGTTAAAATCCTAATATAGAACTATAAGATATTGGCCCTCATTCTGACCTTGGCGGTCTTTTCGCAAGACCGCCGAGTTACCGCCGCGGTGAAGACCGCCGACCGCGGCGGTGTGCCGCTGTGCGCATTCTGACCGCTGGGAGCGTTCCGCCGGAAAACCGCCAGCAGCCACACTGGCGGTCGGCGGGAAAGTGGAGACTGGTCAACCTCCACCGCCACGCCAGCAGAACACCGCCCCCAGAATTACGACCCACATTTCTGTGTGGCGGTCTTCTGTTGGCGGTCTTCTGTTGGCGGTCACGTCCCTATGGCTCCCGTCGCCTCCCGGAGGACCAACGCACAAGGTAAGTTGATCGTCCGTGAGGGGAGGGGGTGGGGGGGTGTTGTGTGATGTGTGCGTGCATGGGGGTGTGCGTGTGGTTGTGTAGAGGGGTGCTGTTGTGTCTATGGGTAATGTGTGCTGTTCGGCAGGTGCGCATGTCGGCATGTATGTGTGCGGGTATGTGTCCCCGTTGTGTATGTGTGTGTAGGGGGTGTGTATATGTGCATGTTGGGGGTGTGTGCATGTCGGGGTACATGTATGTGCATGTCGGGGTGGGGGTGGGGAGGGGGTTCGTACCACCTCTGGGGCGTGGCAGGGGGGTGGAGGGTGTGGGGGGAGGACTCGGGTGGGTAGTGGGGGGTGGGGGAGACCCCTATCAGTGCCAGGGAAGGAATTCCCTGGCCCCGATAGTGCTTACCGCCATGGTTCGCACGGCGGTTCCCGCCCGCAAGAAACCGCGGCGGTAGGCAGGGTCATAATACCCTTGGCGGTCTTGGGACGACCGCGGGGCCGGAGTGCGCAAACTCCAGCCCCGCGGTCATGACCGCCGCGGCGGTCGGAGCGGAGAAGTAGCGGTCGGTCGCGGCGGGGACCGCCGCGGTCAGAATGCCATTTTTAATACCGCCGGTCTGTTCGCGGTCCGACCGCCGTCTCTCCGCCGACCGCCAGGGTCAGAATGAGGGCCATTGTCATTAAAGAGCTGCAAGCAAACAGCAAGGTATACATTAAAGCAATATGATTTCCCCCCAGTCTTTCATTATCCTAATGTTGCAAAAAGGATTCATTTGGGTAGCAATCAATTCTTATTATTAAAGAGAAGAGAAGCCCCAACCATGGTGTTGCATTTTAAATTCTGAGTTTGTGCTTCTCCAGAACAAGCACTCTTAAACTAAACTGCATACCATCGTGAATGACCTGTGATTCCTACACCCTGTAGTCCTCTGTCCTAAGTAACATTTCCTGTACACTGATTAACACACATGGGATTGATTGTCTCTGTGCTCCGACACCCTACACTGGCATGAGTGCTTCTATAAAACTAATTAAATGCATCTGAGAGAGAGTGGTTATGGAGACTTGTGTGGCTCAGTTCAAGGGTGGTAGTGACAGAATCCATGGCGTAGGTGGTCTCTAGGGGGGGTGTCCTCAATCATTTTCTCACTAAGCACTACCAGTGCTAAAGCCCTGTCCCCAAGCCCACCATGTTTTGAATGTGATGGCTGGGGGGAGGGGGGGTTGATACTGCTTCTAGACCGGGCCAGCCACACAAGGCGTGTGAGAGTGCCCTGTGGACCAGAGCAACACCTGGCCCTCAGTTTTCGTTTGTAAGCGAGGCAGGGGGGTGCCCATAATGCTGGTACCACATTACAGTGGTCTGGCCTGGCAGAGACTGGGGAAGGCAGTAAAGCTCTGTGGACCAGTTTACAGAAGCCCTAAAAAACAGCTCAAAGGTTACCCTCAGGCACCAGCCCATCCCCAATGCCCCACTGCCCGCCTTCCCAAACTGACCCTGGTTCACTGTGGTAGGATACCTGAATGCTAAAAATACTGAAGATACCGCATCTGAACGCCACCAGGCTCCCTGTGTATTTGAAGGCTCACTACATCATTATCTGGGTCATACCACTGGCATAACAAAGGCAGCAATATATGTCTGGTAACTGAAATATTCCTTGCCTGCAATAATAATCTATTCCCTTTTATAATAGTCTTGCGCACGTAATTGGGTTTACCCATCGCGTGACATCACGTTTTGTGACGTCATCGGTTAGTCATTAGGAGGACAATTTCACTTCTGCTACAAATGGCATTTTGTGGGTCGGCGCTCTGCCGTTTCTTGAAAGAGGTGCGATCTATTTAAGCCCACAGTCTCAGCCCACAAACTCTTACTGTTTTCACCTTTGTATTAAGAAATACTGAAGATGCCCTATTTCTAAGGGAGTAAGTAGGGGCTGAAACAAGGCCCCTTGCTTTCACTGCAAATCGCGCATTTGGAGTTCTCTAGCGGTAACAAGTGAAGTGTGAAGATATTGGCGCAGATGAGAGCTTTAGAGGGGGTCGCGTTCTTTGTTCTTTCGCATAGTCTATCGAGTGAGATGATTTTATGCGCCTTGAAATTTGCGGTTCAGTGCGATTGGCTGCGAATCTGAGCATATTTTTTCCACGTTGAGCTGCACTTATGTACCCAATGGCGTATGGAGAATGGGTATCCGCGCCCCGGGGCACGCTGAGCGAATCAACATTTACAGGATGATAGATACGAGGCCAAGCAAATGATTACAAAGGCATGACTGTCACCGGGTTTTATTTAGAAGAAAAATCTCCTGACGCTGTGCTTTTCTAATTCAGCGCTTTATGGCTAGCAGCGTGCTGAGAGGCCGATAAACTCCCACTCAAGAACATGGTTCAGTCACAATTTCCTTGTCAAAATGGTCTCCGGTGCTGCAGTGGTGCCTCACTCACGCATAATGTCGATGGGCTCCAATGGAATCTCCTTCGCAATGCCGAAGGAGCATCACCTCCTGGCTAAGAGCCAGCAGCCGAACAATAAAACTATATTATACCATTGTTTTTCTTTTTCAGCTGCTGGCTCAGTGGGCAGGTGCAGGGAGGGGCAGGGCTCGTCCATGGGAGCGGGGAGGAAGGGGATTGGCGTCAGTGTACTAAGTGTGCATATCAGTTTCGCCGCTGTCTTAGGCTGGCCAAACTGACGTGCACTTAGGTTTCCCCAACCCTGCTGTGTTGCACAGCCGGTTTGGAGAAACTGCACAGACTCCCTTGCAGCGTCTGAGCAGCAGAACAAGCGGCTAAGACTAATCCTGGTGCTGCTCTCATGGTAGGCACAGCATGAGAGCACTGCTAGGATTGCATGGGCTATTGTGCTGGTGTCCAAGAGACTACTGGGACACCAGGAGAGAAGAGGAGCAAGACAGCAAGCAGCGTTAAAAAGGTACTTTTTTTTGTTTTTGTTTTTTTGTTTAATTTCCTCTGTCCTTGTCAACACCCACCTGCCCCTCCCACCCCCTCCCCTTTTGATTTGCAGCAGCCACTGGTGCTCCCATGTCAGGACTCCCTAAATAATCAAGCCTCTTTCACTTCCTGCATGTCGGGCTCCCAACCTTTAATGGGGACAGGAAGGCCGGACTGCCTTACAGGGCAATCAGGCAGTTCCCGAGGGGCTGGTCTGAAAGATCAGTGTATGAGCAGTTTTTTGGCTGCTTGTAGGCCAAATTTATGATCTGGCTGGCCAATTTTTACTGTTGATTTCTCTGATATTATCCCATACATTGCCTGCAGAAAGCACAAATGCATACAGTCTCCCACCTATACAACTTGCCTTTCTTTACAAGTTAAAAACTGTCCTGATCGCTAATAATTTGGGTCCTGCACCTTTTTTCTGTCCCAGTCTGACCCTGATTGTGGGTCTCATTAATAACTTCCTATCTGAGATGGCTTCCAAAGTTTAATGGGGTCTCAGTCACACCATATGAGGCGTGGCTTTTTCTGTTAAATGGTGTCTCAATTGCTCCTTGTAATGTAAGGCTCCTATAGATTAATGAAGTCTCGTAACTCCATCAGTCAATCAACTTGGATTTATAGAGTGTAGCCCATCACCTGAGGGGGTATCCAGGCGCTGGGTTCTTGCTGACCTCAGTTGAAAAGTCATGTCTTGAGCCCTTATCTGAATTTCTGTAGGGAGGATGCTGTTCGGGGTGGAGTGGGAGATTGCTCCAGGACTTGGTGGTGAGGTAGGAGAAGGATCGTCCTCCACTGTAGCTTCAGCAGAAGCAGGTAGTGTGTACGAGGGATGCAGAGCCTAGGTGTCTGGATGGCTGGTGGAAGTTCCGGCCGTGGTTGATGTATGCTAGAGCTAGGTCTTGGAGGGCCTTGTAGGCATGTGTCAGCGCCATGAAGTGGCATTGTTTCTGGACAGGGAGCCAGTGGAGGATCCTGAGGTGAGTGGTGATGTAGGAACATCTGGGGAGGTCAAGAGTGAGTCTAGCGGCTGCCTTCTTAATGGTCTGGGCTCTCTACAGGAGTTGGGTTGTGATTCCTGTGTAGAGCGTGTTGTAGTCCTGCCGACTGGTAACTAGAGCTTGCATGATGGTTTTCATGGTGTTGAGAGGGAGCCTTTTGAAGATCTTTCAGAGCATGCGAAGGGTGTAGAAGCAGGTGGAGGAAACTGCGTTGATCTGACATTTCATGGTGAGTTTGCTGCCCAGGATGATGCAGAGGAGTGCCCCCAGGTGTTGTCCCCCGGAGAGGTGTTGCTCTCAAAGATCAGCACTTCAGTCTTGTCTGTGCTGAGCATTAGGCAGTTGGTCTTCATCCAGTCAGCAACACTCAGGTAGTTGTGGAAGTTGGTCCTACTGGTGGAGTGGTCTTCGGAGAGCAAGAGGATGAGCTGAGTGTCATCTGCACAGGATATGATGTTGAGACCATGGGTTTTGACAATGATGGCTAGGGACATCATTAAAGTGTTGAACAGAGTGGGGCTGAGTGATAACCCTTGAGGGATGCCACAGATGGTGCTTTTGATTGCCGAGGTGAAGGGTGGTAGGAAGATTCTCTGGGTTCACCCTCTGACGAAAGATGCAATCTATTTGAGGTTGTCTCATTTGATCCCAAAGTGGTGGAATCTCTTGATGAGTATGTGCTGGAATACAGTGTTGAACACTGCTGAGAGGTCAGATGCATTTAGAATGGCAGTGAGTTTGCTGCTGATTACCTTGCTCCATAGATTGAAGAAGTGATAGAGCAGAAGTCCATGAAAGCTCTAGAGTGGATGAAATTCATGGCGGCTGTGGTGTCCTGGATGATGTGCTGCTCCCATGTAGTGGGCGGGTGGTTGTGGGTGCACTCTGTAGATGTTAGGATGCTGTAGAGGTCAGTGAGTTGGGGTTCGAAATTACTGTAGATGTTGGATATCTTGTAGAGGAAGTGATCCGCCAGAGAGTTGCAGAGTTCCTGGGAAGATGAGATCATGTTCTCCGTGCATGATGGACATGTAAACACTTTGACAATGCTGAAGATGTCCTTGCTGTGGTTGGAGCTTGATGCGATGTGGTATGTCAGGGAGCTTCTTTTTGTGTCTTTTAGGCATTGGTGGTATTTGTTGAGGGCTGATTTGAACGGGGCTCGATCTATGGTATGTCTGCTGGTGTGCCATCTTCTTTCTAGCCTTTTGCAGTTGTGTTTCATTGTCCTGAGTTCTGGTGTATACCAGATGTCTTGTTTGGTGGATCAACTGGTCCTGACTGGCTTGATGGGGGTGACTATATTGGCGCAGTTGGTGATCCAGGTGGAAAAATTCTGGACAGCCTGTTCAAGGTTGTTTGCAGAGCCAGGCTCGTAGGTGTTCAGGACGTCTGTCCATTGGGTCTCGGTTACTTTTTTCCAGTTGCAGTGGGAAGAGCTGCTGGGCCTTAGGGTAGTGCATTGGGGGCCTGTGATGGTGAAGTGGATGATGGAGTGCTCGGTTCAGGAGGTCAAGAAGGTTGGTGGAATTTGTGTCATTGGGGTCGTTGAGGTGGAAGTTAAGGTCGCTGAGGAAGATGTAGTGGTTGGAGTTAATGGCAAGTGAACGATAAATGTCGGTATGGCGTTGCAGAAACCAGGGTGTGGTCTGGGGGTCTGTAGCTGAGGGTGCCTCTAAAGGTAGTTTTGCCGTCCGTTTGGAGTTGGAAGTTGAGGTGCTTCATGATCAGTGTGGTGTCATCTTCGGTGGTGGTGCAACAGATGGTTTCTTTGTGGATGATGGTGATGCTTCCTTCATGTTTGTTTGGGAGGTCCCAGCTTATCATCTTCTAGCCATTGGGCATCACAGTGGCAATGTCAGGGGTGGAGGAGGGGTCGAGGCAGGTCTCCGTGATGAAAATAACATTGGGGGTTAGAGTGGTGGGGATGTCCCAGATATCAGTGGCATGTTTACAGAGTGATCCGGTACTGAGCAGGAGGCAGTGGAGTGGTTCTGGGGTGGTTGTGGTCTGTGAGGTGGGTGTGGCAAGGGTTTCTGTGAGGTGGGAGGACCTGACTTGCAGGCAGCGGCAGCAGGTGAAGGGTCAAAAGGCACGGTTCCTTGTTCAGTGAAACTGCCAAAGCTTAATGACATCTCTGTGCATTTTTCACTTTCTGCCTGGCAGATCTCCCAAAATTCGATGGTGTCTAAATCACTTCATATGTGGAGGACTTCCAAAGTTTATTGGTAAATTCTCAAATGCTCCTTGTATGTCGTGGCTCCTACACTTCAATGAATTGTCGCCACTCCTTGTACGGCAAGGCTCCTGAAGTTTAATGTTGTCACAATTGCTCATTGAGAGGCTGAGCTCCCAAAGTTTTATGAAATCTCATTAACTCCTTATTGTACTTTCCCAAAGTCCCATGAAGGCCCCTTTATGCATGAAAAGACTAAAAAATACTGAGGCTCACGCATTCCTTCTAGTAAAGGCACCTCACATTTTAAACAGTTCAACCAAGTTGAAGACTTCTCTGACATACTTTCCCGTCAGTCAGCAGGACATAATGATACCTTTTCAGTAAACAAAAAATATCTTGATGTCCACCAATTTGCAGAGAATACCATGAATTTTCCAGGTTAGGAAAACATACCTAGTCTCCCCGACCAAAAAGTCGCAGCTATAAAGAGATTTCAGCTGTTACCTGTGTAGACTTGCTCTCGAATTGACTACATGGAATTGTATTGCCTTTTGATCACATCATTCACAGTTCTTGGGTAATTGGTCACGCACCCAGAGGCATGTGACCTTCACAATGCAAGGTCAGGGAAGTCGCTCAATGGCCCTTTTCCCATCATCTGGTAGGCTTAGGAATGAGGCACTCTAAGTAAAGCCAATTTCTCTACACAAGCAGTACCCATTGCAAGATGCCCAGTGTACTGTGTCTTCCATTGGAGCCACAGTGCTGTAACTACACCAAACCTGAGACCACCAGGCTCTTTCGCTCAATATACCTCACCTCTGCGTAACCTATCACTTAATGGTTATTGTCTCCCCATTGGAATTTTTTTTATGCCTCCAGAAATTCAGTTAGGCTGCTTCATCACAAATATATAGAAAGCGTAAGTAGAGCGGGGCACTCTGAAGTTTGGATAGTATTTGTTGGGGCCTACGTTATGTCCTTTTTCTTCAAGTACTCCTCATATGGGGGTGGAATTAAAATCCAGCCTGCCCATCACTTTAGCTCATGGTTTCAATTTTGTGTACATTTACTGGAGAGTGAATGTGTTTCTTGTAGCAAATTTAGAGCTGTAGCACATGTCCTCTGGGTATAGTTTTGAGAAAACCCACTCAATTTATTTACCCACAAGAATCACCTCTCAGATGATATGGCTAAAAGCGAAAGTTGGAGAATCTGTGAGCCCCTGGAAGGCAATTGTGGACTGGGGGGAAATCGAATTCATGCCAGGGATAAACCTAATATGTGAATGTCTCTAACCCCCAACTGCACAGCTCTTTCAGAGGTACTGGGTAGATAAAGAAAAACTATAGAAAACATGCCTGATTATGTGATTTCATTTCATCTGTCATCTATCGATATGTGTATAATGTACACCCTACTAAGTTGATTCTGAAGCTTTTCTTGGATAGGGCAGCATGGAAAGGGGAGCATGGAAAGACTGAAAGCTATACGAATCGCACAGTTAATTTCCTTAGTGCAGCAGTGCTAGTGAAATCCTTCAGGCACATTCAGTGTGGGGCCAGAAAGTTGAGCTTTGAATATTGCGGTACAAAATAAATGCAGCAAAAATACCGGCAGCCAAAATATTGACAAGGTAAGTATATATAGACATGCATATGTTTACTATATTTCAATAAACATATATGTTTCTTTACAAATTATATATCTTCAAGGTACATTGATGTGGAGTTAAGAATAGTAAATATTTGATTAAAAATACACACTTGCTTCCATGATGTCTTGGTTGTGGCTATTTTTGCTACGATATTCTTGAAGCTCTGTAGCCGGTTTTCTGATTTACAAGGGCTTATACAGTAATTACCGCCCAGTCGTCCCCCCCCCCCCCCCCCACCCCGAGCTTTGCACATTGACCCCGGAGCTTGCAGATACAGAAAACAGACAAGTTACAACAATCTTAAATTCTCAGTCCCAGACAGCAGTAGTGATCTCACGGAAAGTTTATTTCCAATAAAGATGATAAAGGGCTCTCAGACAAGTCATGAAACATGCAACCAAAATCCCCACCAAGGTTTCTGAATTCTGCTTGAATTATCTATCAAATATGAGTTTAAATAAAATTATGAGTCCAGAGTCAAAGGAGCTCTGGAATGTCTGCTCTCCAGCGAGACTCCCTCAGCTTGAGCTGTTTTCTCTCTATCTCTCTCTCTCTCCATCTTTCTCTCTCATTCACTGCACACACTAATACACAGGCATTCATATGTAAACACACATGCATACCACATTATAAAATAATTTTAAAAACTTACCAGGATGCAGTGGTGATCTCAAGTGGCTGGAGAAAATCAGAACAGGCAGCAGTCTGTTACTTGTCATAGAGTGGGATGGGGTCAGAAAGAGTTGCTGACCCCACCCTACTCTGTGATGAGCATCACTGATGGACACATGGCCTTGGGAACTTCAGGGCTTAAAACTGAAGCCTCCAGGTCTGAGTGTTTGAGTGATTCTCTCCCTAGTCATGAGTGGGAAGACCTCCAAATACTTTGCCTAGCTGAGGCGGTCATGCTCACAAGACTGTGAACTCCTCAGCCCGGCAAAGTTTGGCTCAGGTAGTCAGGCACCTGTGCATTTAGAACATGTAAAGTGCCTGACTGTATTTACAATGCCTGACAGACACTCTTCATGTTTGCTAAAAGGTGGGGGGGTGGCCCCTTTGCTATTAAGGATGGGACACACCTGCTGTAGAGACAGGGGAAAAGGACACTCAGTATATGTGCCTATTAGTTGTTGCATCATCTAAATCAGACACAACTTACACTCCTTTGTCCCTTTAAAAGGCAAACAAACTCACAGACAAAGTGTCCCCAAAGTAACTGACAGTGAAGCCACAAATAGAAAAAAACGACTTCTTTGGACAAAACACAATCCACTAGACACCCTACCACCCCCCCCCCCCACCCCCCCCCCCCCCACCCCAACCCCAAAGAGACTGCTCCAGATGAAGGTCAAGGTACCGCAGCAAAACAACCAACTAATCATTAATAAGATGTCGTTATTGAAGGGGGAACTGGAGACCATAAAAAAGAGGAGAGATAGCAATGAGGAAACTGTGGAGAATCTGCATTAATGGATTGTCGCTCTGAAACACAGAGAGGGAAAACAGAAAGTGGAAACATGCCAGATTCACAGTTTTGAACAATGTACTATATCCTACGTGTCTAATCTATAGTCCAAGATCGAATGTTTGGAATAGCAGATGAAAGCTCATCCCTAAAATAATTGGATGGCCACATGCTGATGTATTGTAAGATCTCAGGTCAATGTTGCAGAGGTGGTTGCAGTAGGAGGTCAAATAGAGCAGGTGCTAGCTTTTAAAGGAGAGCCATCAGGCTACTCACAAGGGGCAAACGAGGAGCAGAGCTGGTTGCTGGCACTGTTCTTTTGGATTTAGGATCCCCTAACCAGACGGCGGTCATACTGAACGCTGTGGCAAGTAAACTGGACCTACACTGGCAAGGCACAACAAAACAAACTTGTACAGGTTCTTTTCGGGTATTTTCGTGAGGAAATAAGAGCTGCAGAATATCAAGAATTATTTAATTTTGAGGATTTGTGAAGAATCTTCACTTTTGTTTTGGCAAACCTGAGGGTGAGATGGAGAGAGAGAAGACAATTGTCTTTACTTAACCACAGGCAGCCAAATAATTTCTTAATTTTAGTAAAAAGAGCAATTTATTATTTTTGCTATGATACTAGTTCCGAGCCCTGAAGATTAGTGTGTAGGATTACTGATATCTGATGCTTTGCTCCCCAATTCAAGGACTAGTGGGCTGAATCCCAGGATGCCAGCTTTGTAAATTGTTTGATACATCCAAACCGTAGGCATCTGGTCATGGATTCCTACCATGAACACTATATGGAAAGCTGTTTTAAAAATGTTAAATACAAGTTGTGCTTCAGTTCTGCTGATATGCCGACTGAGAGTTTTATTTTGAAACCTCACTAAAAACAATTTAATCAGAAATTTAGTTCTATAATGTTATTCATTCTGAAATGTAATGATTTTGTCCGAAACATCAGCTTCCCAATATAGGAAAATACAGACGTTTCATCTAGAAAAATTAAAGTTACATTTTGAATAAAAACTTAGGGGGTCATTCTGACCTTGGCGGACGGCGGAGGCCGTCCGCCAAGGTACCGCCGTCAGAACACCGCACCGCGGTCGAAAGACCGCGGCGGTGATTCTGACATTTGCCCTGTGCTGGCGGGCGGCCGCCAAAAGACCGCCCGCCAGCACAGGGCAAATCAACCTTCCCACTAGGATGCCGGCTCAGAATTGAGCCGGCGGAGTGGGAAGGTGCGACGGGTGCAGTTGCACCCGTCGCATATTTCAGTGTCTGCTGGGCAGACACTGAAATACTTTTTGGGGCCCTCTTACGGGGGCCCCGCGGCACCCCCTACCGCCATCCTGTTCATGGCGGGAGAGCCGCGGCGGTATGGGGTGTCACCCCATGGCGGTAGGCGGTGTCAGAATCCCCATGGCGGCGGAGCACGCTCCGCTGCCATGGAGGATTCAGACGGGCAGCGGAAAGTCGGCGGTACACCGCCGACTTTCCGTTTCTGGCCGCGGCTGAACCGCCGCGGTCAGAATGCCCAGCGGTGCACCGCCAGCCTGTTGGCGGTGCTACCGCCGACCTCCGCCATGGCGGTAATTACCGCCATGGTCAGAATGACCCCCTTAGTCCTTCCACTAAAAATATGTTTGTCTTGAAATACCACTTTTTCATTATTAATCAATAAAGGATAAGTCACCAAACAACAGATTGTCCTTTTCATAAAGCATTCACATTTACAGCTGTCACATAGTGATAGGGTCTGACTTTCATGCCTATTCCACCGCAATGATGTCTATCTAACGACAGGAATTTTCACCACCATTGCACCAGGATAACCAAATATTGTCAAGAATGGCGACAGTTAATTGGGAGTGAGAACTGTTGTATGAGTGCCACGAATCGGCCATGGACACCTATGGCTATGTCAAGAACACCCACATTAAGTCAAGGAAAGGGTATTATTTTGCCAGAGAGAGTCAGATTGTGGCAAGCATGCCTATTGTGTCAAAAAAGTCCAAACAATAGCCAAAAGGTTGCCATGAGTACCCAATATAATAAAGCTGGGGCAGCATTATGCCAGGCAGTGCTATGATGTCACCCTGCTGCCCTGAGCATCCAGGGCACCTATCTGCGTACATTATCAAACCTTTCAGTGCCTGGGGTGCCTGGTGGATTGTGTTTTGTTCAAAGAAGTTTTTTTTTCTTCTCTCTATGGCTTCACTATCAGTTACTCTGGTGACATTTTGTCTGAGAGTTTACTTGCTCAATCTCTATGTCGCAAATTGACATGGAACGCCATGGTGCCTTTCCCATTCTTGCACCGTCCACATAGTGGCGTAACAAATCTGCAGGGGGCTCCCATGCAAGGTACATAAAGGGGCCCGCTCTGGACTCAGGAGCTGTCAGGCCAAGTTACTCTGCTGAGGGGGCCTCCTGGAGCTTGGGGCCCCTGTACCGTGGGAGCTGCAGGGGCCTATGTTACGTCACTGCGTCCAAACCACTTGACCCGCAGACTGATGTATATCATCACAGTACTTTGTCCCACACCACCAGCCCCACTTTGGTGAATGCAGTGAATACTCCCATCAGTAAGTGAGGAACATATTTAAGAGCCCCTTGCGCCACCTTAACACCACCATAGCGTGATTTGTTTTATGCTAGGGCGGGCCTAAAGTGGCATTTCCCTGTGCCATATTTACAAAGTGGCTCAATGAATGCATTGCGCCACTTTGTAAACCCTTGTGCCACATTTTGCATGCACCAGGTATAATGAATGCAAGGGGGACATTGCGGCACTAGGAGGCCCAAAAAAAACCAATTTTCAGTGAAATGTAACAGATTTCACTGCGCCATTTTGGCGTCATTTTTAACGCCTTCTTGAAGCTGGCATTAAAATGACACACCCATGGATTAATTCTATTCGAGGGTAATTATTATAGATGTACATCGCATCATTATACATTATTATACACTATTTGCTGTCTAATTTGGTGCCTGAAAATTTTATTTGATGTGCTCTGTGTGCATGGTGGGGATGAGCGTTAATGCTAAGTCTGGCGGGACATGACATTATGTGAAGCAATGGCCCTTCACTTGTAAATTTCTAGTCTTTTAGGTTTTGTGCTTTTGTCACTATTAACCCCTCCTGAACCATAATACCCCTTCAAGTTTATGTTTTAGGGAATTTCATTGGCTTTTAGAGATATTTAGCTTTCATAATGGTTTAGCTGCTGAGAACCTCCTCCCTGTGGCGTGTTTGATATTGCGAACAGTGTCCCAGGTCAGGACATTTTACGAGAATGAAGGTGGTCTGGGACAGCTGACAACTACGGCAATTGTAAACATGGAGCTAGGCAAAGTATCTCTTCCCGAGATCAAAATTTGTGCTGATCAAGAAGGGCAACTTATATCTGTCCTGGTACCCTTATCAGTATTGAAGGAGGGTGGCAGGGCTGTTGTCATCAATCCTGGGTCATCTTCATTCATTTGTTTTGAGGGTGTAGGCGAAATAGGACTGCTAACATCTGGCCAGTTGTACAGTTTGCAACTGCAAACAACACACCTGAGGACCTGCCTCCCATCTTAAGCCCCATTAATAGCCAAAAAGGGGCAACTAATGCTTGCTCCTGTGCGCAGGCCTGGACAAGAAACCAAAATCAGCCTGGGAATAATGTTCCAAGCAGCCCACACTACAGGAAGCTCTGACTAAAATAGGGCCATCAAGGTGTACAATGGTGAAAGCAGCCTTTTTTCACCTCCATCATGGTCTGAAAGCGGACTCTAGCCTGCTGTCCGTGGACGATATGCCATCTTGATAAGTCCAGTCCTGCCTGCACCCTGATCGCTGTTGCAAACAGCTTGCTGGGCCAGCTAACATTTATCCTGGGCAATCCAGGCCTGCACCTCTATCTTTTTGGTTGGGCCATTTGCAAAGTGTGCTCTTCTGGTCTACACAGTGTTGCTTACACATGTAGGAGCAGAGTTCTGGGCAGTATAAATGTGTGTCTGATGGTGCACATGTGGTAACCCAATGGTGTGCTTATGGGCATCCTGGTGTCAGAGATATTTGAAGCCAGGTGTGGGGTCCTCTCAGGACTGGAAAACAAGCATCCTGGGACCGGTTTCAGGGTATCATCCAGACGTGGGTCACGGGCTCACTGTGCCTGGCTAATGAGGGGTGATACCTGAAAACTGGTCCCAGGATGCTTTTTTCCAGTTCACTGAGGCTCTGGCCTGGCAGTTTGGGCTGGACTGTTCCCATGGGGAGCAGGATCAAGACTGATTTGCATATGGCTGCGTCCAAACTGGGATGGCATGGTCGGCAAAACACAATAGATTGGGATGTGGGCCAAGTGATTGCCAGTGGCTGAGGTTAATTCAAGCCTTCCAATCAGCACCTTGTTGTTTTTGCATTTGATGCCTAAGTGCGCTGGGTTTGCTCAAATGTGGGTCCGGGGCTCACTGCAGCACTGGAATTGAGCTAGTCTGGCTGATGAGGGGTGATACCCCAAAACAGGTACCAGGATGCTTGTTTCCAGACCAAGGAAGACCTGGCCTGGCAGTTCAGATTGGAATGTTCCCATGGGGAGCAGGGACAAGACTGATTGCTTATGGCTCGGTCCAAACTGGGGTGGAATGGTGGGCAAAAAAACAATGGATTTGGATGCGGCTCAGAGCGATTGCCGGTGGCTGAGAATATTCAAGTATTCCATCCATCACCTTGTTGTTTTTGCACAATTCCATTCTCAGCACTGTTACAACACTAAAGGTTGTTGCTCATGTGTCTGAGGGTGTCTTGTCATATCGGTCTTGATTGACAGGGCATGAAGATTGGACACACACTAACAGGAAGATGAAACCTCGGTCTCAGTATGGGGGGTGTAGGAAGGGAAGTAAAAAACACTTTGTCATGTTGCACTAATAGAAAGGATCAAAATGACATGCAAGTCCTGGCAGAAATAGGCCTTCATACTTGCTGTGGAAATAAGCAAGTGCCTGTGACTCCCAAGCCATGTTTCTCTCCATCTGTTGGGTTGCCTGGGACCTGGACAACTGGTAGCAAGGTACTACGCATTCTAAACTGTGATCCTGGCTTTGCACCTCACCTGCAACGCTACCTGACCCTGCAGCTTTCCGGATGCTCTAAGGACTTTCCTGTTTGGCACTGCAACTCACACACTGTACCACCTTATAAAGCCTCTACATTTTTCTGCCATCTGGCTGTGCCCCACCAAGACTCTAACTGTGCTCCTCTGTTGGAACTGCTGCTGCCCAGTGGTGCCTGGATCCACATTCTGCACCCATGCCCTGCCTTCTGCTGTGCTTTGCAGCACTGTCATAATTCCCACTAGTAACTATTATGTCACTCTAAGAGGTAACTGTTTTCATCTGTTTGGTATTCCGTCAAACCAGACAGGTTTGTTAGCAGGTAATAGTTGCTGGGGGTGTCTCTGTGTGGGGGGGTAAGCATGTGATGGTGGGTGTGTGGGCATCCATTTGTGAGTGTTTGGATGTCTGATGGTGTCTGTGGACATCTCATGGTTTATGTGTGAGAATCTGTTGGCCTGTGTGGACATCTGATAGTATTTGTGGTCATCTGTCTGCCTGGAGACTTTCGGCTGAAAGTGGGCAAGCCACAGAAAGCTGAGCCTTGTGCCTGTCTCTGTCGTGTAGGTTCTCATTCTGTTAATGAGGCTACTGCATTTCAGAGACCCACCAGATGACTCCTGTCTGCCTAATCCAGGTTCTCCGGTTAACTAACAGCACCTCATCTCTGACCAAGATGTTTGTGGCAACCATGACAAGGAAGACTCCTCAGGGGAATCGTGGTGGATCAGATCCCATCCCTTTCTCTCAGGTGCCCAAAGTCTCACATAGGCAAAGACAACAGAGGCAGGATACAGTTCAATAAGGATTTATTGAAGTAACTGCATCTTATATAAAAAGGCATGTATTGTAATAATTAAGATGATAAAACACAATAAAAGCAAGCAGGTGGCTAACAGAGTAAAACACATGAACAGTCCCTACCATACTGTCACTAGGATTGATATATATATGGATGGCCCAGCCGAAGGCTTCTGCCGAAACGCGTAGGCCATTTTTTCTGGTGGCACCTCGCACTTTGCACTTTTATTGTTATGAAACAATGCATTCTTTATAAAAAAAAGCCAGAAGTCATACCGGATTTGTGCCATCTCCTGGGATTGCTCTAAAAATAACTTGCAGAGTAAAGCAGGCTTCCTGGGTAAAAATGATATATATATTTATATATATATTTCTCCTGCCTACACTATGGTTGAGCACAGCGTAATAAGCCTACTCTGCCCTTCAGGTTTTCCTCCTGGGGGTACATCATCCCTCATACCTGGAAGAAGAAGCTTGTAGTCTAGAGAGACACCGTCCCCGTGTGGATTAGGGGTCCCTCCGTCTAAGCAAGTAGCGCAACAAAGCAATCAGCATACAGTCTTGGTCATCTGGCTGGAATCTCCCTCTAACGTGTCTAGGACAAAGGGGTGTGTTTACAATAAATCAACTGACATCCTAAGAAATGGTCCCCATGTATGAGTGTGTGTTTTTCTTTTTCTTTGAATGTTGGAGACACAGCATACCACGTATGTCGGCAACCCTATCTGACTGTAGCCTTGAAGAAAGCACAAAGTGAAATAAGTGTCCAACTAAGAACGGAATGCTTTCCTAGGCGAATGTACAATAAGCAGTGCTTTAAATGGGCCGGTACTCTCCGGTACGGAGTACCGGCACTTTTTTATTTTGAGAGGGAGAGTACCGGCATATCTCAAGAAAAACGTAATACTTTTAATTGGAGAGTACCGGCACTTCTCAGAAACAAGCAGGTACTCTGTTACAGAGTACCTTCACTTCTATTTTTCCATTTAAAGCACTGACAATAAGATAAAGAAAATAAAACAGCACCACAAATGTGGCGTATTGCTCGGAAAGTAACTGAATTAAAGTGCACAGCAGCAGGCCTAGTTAGCTAAAACAACATGTCTAAAACATGGCTAAAATAGCTATACAATAGCTCTGGCTCAGCTCAAGATACTCTTGGAACCTGGAGCACGAAAATGAGCAAAGCCTTAATGTGGCTTTCCCAAGTCATTCATGCTCTAACCTTATGTGCCAATAATTAAAGATAAAGCCGTAAAAGACAGAGAGCAAGTGCCATGGGTGTCTGCAGAATTTTTTTCAGGTGGGTCGTTCTGTGGCGTCCCGGACTGTTTTTGGCAGGGGCCACGGCTATACTAGTGCAGGCAGCATAACACTACGGCTGCCGTAGTGTTACGCTGCACAGTGAGCCTGCACACCAGGCTGTACCTAAATCCAGGAGGGGGGCAAACGCCGCCCCATTGCCCCTCCCTGTGGACGCCCATAGCAAGTGCCTTGCTCTCCTGCTGGTGGATGCAAGCCTGGGTCTGAGAACAGGGCCAGTCATGTCAGCCGAGCACAGAGACGGACCTCTGCAGCCTACATCTTTTGCAGGCAGATTGAAATGCAGCCTGTATCCAGTCATTTGTGGCTGGCCACGTCGCACGTAGGGCGACAATAAAGGGGACAGCTTCGTAGCGTCGCTCCCCTGTTAGAGGGAAAATGGCCAGGAGGGGCCTCCGTACCTAGGGAGGGTGGTCCACCCCTGTTTATGGCCCCAAAAGGTGCGAGGAGGGAGGAGTGAGGCCAGGAGGTCCATTTAAGGGGTGACCTCGCAGGGCTGGGCCTCTTTTTCTGAAAGGCGAGCAACCGCCCACCCGCCCCTACGACATGGAAACAAGCTCAGGCAGGCAGAGATGAAGAGATGGTCACATATGCGAAAGAGGTGTTTACAACATGATTTCTTTACAGGAACCTCAAAAAACGTCGCAAAGCGGAGTTACAGGGCGATCCTAAAGCTTGATAAATGATTAAAAGGCCTCCAGATGGTGATTCCTGGAGCCAAAAGGTATTCCTCAGGCTACTTGGAGCCTTTACGGCGGGGTCTGGGATGACGCGACGGCGCTCCTTAATCCCGCAAGGGACAGTTGGAATCCTGAGCAACTGTGGAGACTGGCCTGGGTCTCGCTCTGACTTGTCAGGAGCATGACAAATTGAAAAAGTGGTAAACCACAATAAAGGAACGAGCTGTAAGATGATAAGAGTGTTGGTGCAGAGAACACCAGACAGAACAGCTCTAGCTTTCTCAGGATGGGTGTCGGCCAATGTTTAAGAAACTCATCTCCGACACCGGGATCGCCCGTAAGCTAACCCAACCTGTGTAAATAATAAACTTGCGACATATTATACCCACAAAAGTTGTCCTAGCATTTATTATGTTGCATGCATGATATTGTGATAAATGCCAATTGCACACCCACTAGGGGACTAGGGGTAGCAGCGCTATGTCAGCACGGTCCATTTGAGGGTCAGTCTGAAAGGCCAGACTGGGAACCCAAAGCAGCCCTGGCAATTTCGTCTGACCAGCCCCCCACATGGAGGCTGGAAATGTGGGTAGCAGACTTATGCTGTATTGCTGCTTTCGTTACTGGGGGCTGATATTGCAGCACCATTGTAAACCAGCCCCCAGTAAAAAAAAATGCCCCCCACCCCTCTAGCCTCCCAGGGAAACTCCCGATGCCCGCTACGGCCAGTCGGACACTGGCAGTTTTTAACCCCACACTACAAGAGTAGAAGCCGCGTATTCTGTAAACCCTCGGAGCCAGGTCTTCACGCAGTCAGTACTCAGATTAAGTGCAATGTCTCCTTTTTACTTCTGATCAAGAATTAGCTCCGGCATCTCTCAAAATGCCCAGGCTCTCGGATCACAGATACACCGGGGACCTTGTAGGAACATGAACGGGGAAGACCGAATCACATATGTGTGTACTGTGCTGCAAAGCACGGCTGTCACTTTCGGATGGAATGTCTCTTTCGGTTATTTCAACAGTGTTTCTTCTGCTAATAAATTGAATGTGCAATTTATGCTTTTGTATTTGGTCATTTAAATGCCAATTTACGAACCACTTGATGTTTCCTAAGCCAGTATTATACGCAAAATGAATCAACTGTTGTATTCTAAGTAAGACAAATTAGGTTTACCCCCCAAAAATGTGAATGTTTGTGTAACGGCCGGCAAATAAATTTGCTGTAGAAGTTGTCCATCCTTCTGATAAGCGCTAGGAAGCCCTCTGTGAGTCAGTTGACTGGAAATTATGTGTAGCCTTAGGGGCACATGCTCAAATCCCTGAATATTTACTCGGTCTTCTTTCATCCTGAATCAAACTTATATCATTCACTTGAGGAATAGTAACGCCTGTGATTACAGGCTTAGAGGTAATTAAGCCATACATAAACAACCAGTTACATGATTATCATTCTCAACTGCAGACATGTCGAATGATGAAGAATTTCTTCCCGCATATTTTTATCCCTCACTTTGCTATTTCGTTTATGCTCATGCATCTGTTGTTAACATCATGTGTTATCACCTTTCGGATGTCTTAGCACATGTCACAGTGGTGTTATAATAGGGGGGTGTCTCTATATCTCGGCTTTTAATGTACACTCTCTCTCCTTCTTGCACGGTAAAACACACATGTTTTTGGGCTATTATTTTGTTGTTCGGTTGCAATTGTTTCTGCTTTGTACATGGCCACAAAAGCAATCTGAACATGATTTACATTGTGACAGTGAGGATGTGTTGTGACAAGTAGGGTCTGATACCTGAAACTTAGAAACTGTGACGTTGGTCTAAATGTTGACACAAACAAAACACTGCTTGTTGTGTCATTGTGTTTTTAGGTCTCTCTTTCCAAACACTGATTCAGGTCACTGCTGAACAGGGGTGGCTCCTCCATTTGGAAGGAGGAGTGTCGCCCCCCTCACCCCTGCCAGCACCGACAGCTGCAAAACCTTTAAGAGAAAAGGATAATAAACTATGTTTATTATCCTTTTCTTTAAAAGCGGTGGGGCCATGGGGGTGATGTGCACTGAGGGGGAGTGCTGTGCACTCCCCCTTAGAGCGCATGTCTGTTTGGAGTGCATGTCAGTTTGGCTGCCCACCTTGGGACGGCCAAACACATATGCGCACAGAGCTCTCTCTAGCCCAGCAACTGTGTTGCTGGGCTGGAGAGAGCCTGCACAGGCTTCCAGTTTGCCTGGTAGCACCCAGACAGGGCGCTCTCAGCCAATCCTGACGGTGCTCTGAGCAGCGTCAGGATTGGCGCAGGGCAGGCTGGGAGCGACGAGGGAGAGTGGAGTGGCACAGGGCGAGGTAAGTCTTTTTTTATTTTGTATTTTTTATTTTTCTTTAAATTTTACCCAAGCCCCCCTGCGCCGCGCCGCCCCTTCCATGCGAGCCGCGACTGCTGCTGATACGCTCCAGGATGCACTCCACACATTGTCTTTGTGCATGTGATGCTTTTAATTGCGCTAGGCTACAACAGTAACATCTGGTGAAAACTGAAAGGTGTTGAGCGGGAGAGGGTTAACAAATGCGCTAAAATGATACATTTTATAGAGAAATTACTTTAATAAAATTACCAAAGAGCAAGGATGTGTGCACCAGGCAAGAGAGCCTGTAGTCCAGATCTCCCTCACTAAGGCCCAGATTTAAGAAACGTTTTCTTGCGGCCCATTGGGCCCCCCCAAAGCCACCATGTGTGTGCCGTATTTAACATACGGCGCACCATGGCGCAGGTTAGGGACAATAGTGCCATAATCTTTGAGACCCATTAAAAAAATCTCATAGATTCCACTGCACCATTTTTGCAGGCCCTAAAGGTGGAATCCCCCCTTGCACACATTATGCCTGGGGCAGGCTTAATGTGGCGCAAGGGTTTACAAAGTCGCGCAATGCATGCATTGCGCCACTTTGTAAATATGGTGCAGGGTTTTTTCCACATTAGCATAAAAAAAATGACTCTAATGTGGCAATAGTTGGAGCTAGGTACTTCTTAAATTTGGGCCTAAAGGTTTGCAAAATTAGTGCTCTTACCTTCATGTCATTTCACATCAGATTTAGACTTTGAGGATAATGAGATTGGCCACAGGATTTAAGTTTTCTTTGTTTTTACAATTTTCCCCCCACATTGGTGCACACTGGTAACGGGGGGAATTTAATGGCAAAAAGGGATTTCATAGCTTTGCTTTAAAACTTTTGTTACCAACATTTTACAATAAGCCTTATTTCATTTTTATGACTGAAAGATCGGATAAAATGTTTTAGATAACATTAAAAAAGATAGTAAAATGAGGAATTTCATTAGTTACTTCACAGGTGACAACATTGGGAGGGAGTCATTACATTGTGATTATTACAGCAGAAGTGCCATTAAATCGCAGTAGTTTGCATCTGTAATACTTTCCTTCGCAAGTAAGTTGGTAAGTGTTGTTTCTATCCCATATACATACATTAAGTTAATATTACATATATTTATTAAATGCAATATTATATAAACCTACATTAATTCATTTAAATACAAATATCTATATATAATACACACACACACATATACAGAAATGTATATATATATATATATATATATATATATATATATATATATATATATATATATGTATTACCTACTGGCAGTCGCCAGTAGGTAGTTATAGTTAGGACAAAATAAACACGTTTTTTACTTGCCTATACCTTTGGCACCGTTTAAGGAATCTTCACAAACTTTTCCAAAAAAACTGTTGCAGTGATTCTTGGTTCAGATGGAAAGTTTCGGGGTGATCCATCAAGAGGGGGCAGAGAAAAAGGGGCTCAAAAAAGGTTGTGTTACCCATGTTAATTTTCATAGGATTCTTTAGACACGACTACAGGCCGAACTACTGGATGAAATTACACCAAATTTGGCAGAAAGTTAGCTGTTGGTATGCAGATTACACTTTTGCTTATTTGGAGTAAATTCATTCAGAAGTTTTTGAGAAATTTAGGGAAATTCAAATTTGTATATCTCTAGATGCGAAGTATTTGTGAACAAAGACGAGCTTGTGAAGGGAAATGCACACCTCTGATTGGCTGCCATCACTTCAAAACAGGAAGTGTTGGCAGCCATCTTGGGTCTCGGCTTGAGCCGAGTCCCAGAAAAAAAGTAAAAATAAAATAAAAAGGGGCTGGGGAAGAGACACCGTTGCCCCTTAGTACTGGAGCCTTCACCATGCACATCTAATTACTCCACACGTTATATCATTGATGACATATTCTATGCCATCTTTCATATTCTCACTGCAAAATTTGCAATAAAATTATTAATGAGACAACTGTGCATGGTGAGGGTGCGAGCTACAGTTACCTAAGGGTGCGAGTTTTAGTTACTTGAAAAAACTCTAACTATAACTGCTAATTTTCTATGATTATGTACAAGTAAATTCAGAACCTAACTTTAACGTCCCTGTAACCTTTGTTTTTTTCAGTGAATATATATATATTTATTTATATATCACTGTCATAAGTGGTAACAGGAAAGGGACAGCAATACAAACTAATACCTAGATAGAAAGCCACAACCCATAACACAGCAAAAGTGTGCTGAAAACAACATGGCTGCCGTTTATGTTTTGTGAACACACCCATTAGCCAATCTTCTACTGCCTTTTTATCGGTATGTACCGCGGTACACCACAAAGTTACAGCAGTACACCAAGGTACAATATACTACTGAGACTTTTAAAAATTATAACTTTATCCCTACTTACACTATTTATGCCTACTACCGAAAATTTGCATTTACACTTTCTAATCTATATTCCTGCCACATTACAAGTACATCCATTCACCCAGTTTCACACTACGTCTGTTTCAAGTACCACACTCCACCCTACGCCACTCCACTCTATGACACGTCACTCTATGCCACTCAAGTCTATGCTAATGCGCTCTATGCCACTCCACTATACGCCTCTCTTCTCTGAGCTAATCCACAGTATGTCATTCCACTCACTCTACCCCACTCCACTCTATGCCACTTCTCTTTACTCCACTCCACTGTACGCTATTACAATCTACGCCACTCCATTTTATGACACTGCAGTCTATGCCACTACATTGTAATCCTTTCCTCTGCAAGCTGCTCCACTCTATGCTATTCCAGTCTACGCAACTTCACTTTACAACAATACACTCTATGCTATTCCACTCTATGCCACTCAACTTTACACCACTTCAATTTAAGCTATTCTACTGTATGCCACATCACTCTGACACTCCACTGTGGCCACTACAGTATATGCCACTTGACTGTACACCTCTTCACTGTATGCTACTACATTCTACATCACTCTATTCTATGACAGTGCAATCTATGCCACTACACTGTATGCAACTCCACTGTACGCTACTCCACTCTATGCTATTCCACTATGCAACTCCACTCTACAACAATACTGTCTATGGTATTCCACTCTATGACACTCCACTCTCCTCCACTCCAGTATACACCACTCCACTGTATGTTATTCCACTGTATGCCACTCCACTCCACTCTACACTACTCCACTGTACACCACTTCAATAGACGCCACTCCTCTCTACGATACTCCACTGTAGTGTATTACACTGTACACCACTCTACGCCACTCCAATATATGTCAATGTACACTACTGCACTCTACACTATTCAACTGTACAACACTTCACTTTATGCCATTCCGCTCTACGTCACTCCACTATATGCCACTAGACTCAACTGTATTCCACTCTACACCACTCCACTGTACACTACGCCATTGTGTGCTACTCCAAACTACAGTACTCCACTCTGCCATACTCCACTCTATGCCATTCTACTGTACACCACTCCAATGTAGGCTATTCCACTCTACAACACTAAGGTATACACTATTCTGGTCTATGCTACTCCACTCTTTGCCATTCCATTCTACAACACTCCACTGTATGCCACTCCACTGTATTGCCCTTCACTGAACACTCACTCTATGCTATGCATGCAACTCCACTCTACAACATTATACTCTACTCGATTCCACTCTATGCCACTCCATTCAATGCCACTGCACTCCAATGCCACTCCATTGTATGCAGTTTTACTGTACACCACTACACTGTACCTCCCTATACTGACACTCTGCTGTACACCATTTAATACTATACGACTCCACTGTATGCTATTCCACTGTACACCACTACACTCTACCACACTGCACTCTACCACACCCCACTCTACCACACTCCACTTCTCACCACTCCACTGTATTGTATTCCACTCTATGTCACAGTTCTCTACACCACTCCGGTCTATGCCACTACACTCCGCACCACTCTACTCTCTGCTGTTCCACTGTATGCAGCTACACTCTACGTCATCCACCGTACACCATTTCACTGGTTGCCACTCTGATCTACAGCACTCTTCTGTACCTCACTTCAGTCTGTGTCAATCCACTGTACGCTATTCCACTGTATGCAACTGCACTCTACTCCACTATGCTTTATACTATTCTTTGCACCCCACTCCACTCAGCTCTACTCTACACCACTCCACTGTATAGTATTCAACTTACGCTATTGCACTGTACACCACAATACTGTACGGTACTCCACTCTAACTCTACTACACTCCACTCTACACCACACCACTCTATGTCATTCCACTCTGTGCATCTGCAACCCATGCCACTACACTGTATGGCACTCCACTGTAGACTACCACTCACTTTATGCCAATCCACTCTACATTACTACACTCCATACCATTTTAGTTTGTGTCACTGCATTCATTGCAATTCCACTCTACTACACTTGACTGTGTACCACTCCACTCTACACTATTCAACTGTTTGCCACGCCACCCTATGCTACTACAAGGTACACCACTCCCCTCTACGCTTCCACTGTATGCCACTCCATTTTACGGCAGTCCACTATGCGCTGTTTCACTGTATGCCACTCCACATTACGCTCCTACACTGTATGCTGCTCCAGTTTACAACACTCTACTCTGTCCCACTCCACTCTACGCTGTTGTATTGTACCTGACTCCACTCTATGCCTCTAGACTCTACCATATTCCACTGTATGCCACTCCACTTTACATCACTCCAGTGTATGCCACTCAACTATACGGTATTCCAGTGTACATCGCTCGCTACATTTTATGCCACTCCACTGTATGCTATTCCACTTTATGCCCCTCCACTCTACGCCACTATACTGTACACTACTCCACTGTATGCCACTTAACTATACGCCCAACCACTATATCTTATTTCACTCTATGGCACTCCACTGTACTCTACTACACTGTACACTACTCCAGTTTACAACACTCCACCCTACTCCACTCTATGCTAATTTATTGAATGCCATTCCACTCTATGCCATTAGACTCTGCACTATTCCACTGCACGCCATTCCATTTTACACCATTACATTCAATGCTATTCCACTCTATACCACTCCACTCTACACTACTCCACTGCTTGCCACTCTACTGTATGCCATTAAACCCTATACTACTCCACTCTACAGCATCCCTCTGTATAGCATTCCACTGTAGGTGCTCTACTCTACACTATTACTCTGTACACAACTACCCTCTACCCCCGACAGTCAACCGCACTCAACACTATGTCACTGCATTCTAAACCACTCCACTCTTCGCCACTCCAGTCTACACCACTCCACTGTGTGGCACTTCATGCTATGCTAATCCACTGTATGCTATTCCACTGTATGCCACTTTACTCCATGCCTCTCCACTTTATCATACTCCACTGTATGCCACTCCACTCTATGCCACTCCTTTATATGCCACTACACTGAACGCTATGCCACTCTAAACCACTCCACTCTATGCTTCTCCAATGTATGTTGCTCCACCCTATGGCACTCCACTCCACACCACTACGCTATTCTACTCTACGCCACTCCACTCTATGCCACTCCACTCCACTGTACTCTATACAATTAGACTACATGCAGATCCACTCGACCCCACTCCACTGTACCTCAATCCACTCTACAATACACCACGCTAAACTATTTCACTCTACACCAATGCACTCTATTCCAGTCCAGTCTTCGCCACTCCAGTCTACACCACTCCAGGGTGTGGTAGTCCACTCTACCCCACTCCACACTATGCTATTCCACAGTACACAGCTGTATGATACTCCATTCTACTCTATTCCATTTTATGCCACTCCAGTCTACACCACTCCACTGTCCACTATTCCACTGTACAGCACTCCATTAATTGCCATTCCACTCTACGCCACTCAACTGTACACCACTCCACTCTACATCTTTGCATTCTATGCCATTATGTTTTTGCTACTCCATTCTACACCACTCTAGTCTATGCCACTCCACTGTGCGCCACTACAATCTATGCTACTTTTCTGTATGCTACCTCACTGTACAGGGCTCCAGTGAGTGACATTTCACTCAAAGCTATTCCACTGTATTCCACTCCAATCTATGCCACTCTACTGTATCCTATTCTTCTGTACACCACTCTACTGTATGCCACTGCAGTGTGCACCACTCCACTTTACGCTATTCCAGTTGTAACCACAAGACTTTACCTCACTGAGCTTAAGGTCACTCCACTCTATACCACTCCACTCTACACCACTCTACACTATTCCAATCTATGTCACTCCATTCTACACCATTCCAATCTATGTTATTGCGCTGTAAGCCACTACATTATACCGTACTCCACTCTATGTCCTTCCACTCTACACCACTCCACTGTACGCTATTCAATTGGATGCCACTCCACTGTACCATACTCTACTCTATGCCACGCCACTCCACTATACAACACTACACTCTACAACACTACCGGGTATGACACTGCCCTCCGCTCTACTGTATGATACTCCAATTAACGTCACTCTAGTCGGCAACACAAAACTGTGTACTTAAAAAAACATTTTTATTACAATAATTTTTTTTTTATAATTCTGTGAAAAGCCAAAGTTAAGGCTTTTTTGTGATTAGGAACAGTTTATTTATTCTTTCCATACAAACCATACTATACTACACAAAGGGGGTCATTCTGACCCGGGCGGGCGGCGGGAGCCGCCCGCCTGGAGGGAACCGCCAGAATACCGCTGCGTGGTCAAAAGACCGCCGCGGTTATTCTGGGTTTCCCACTGGGCTGGCGGGCGACCGCCAAAAGGCCGCCCGCCAGCCCAGTGGGAAACAGCCCTCCATGAGGATGCCGGCTCCGAATGGAGCCGGCGGAGTGGAGGATGTGCGACGGGTGCAGTAGCACCCGTCGTGAATTTCAGTGTCTGCTGAGCAGACACTGAAATTCAAAGTGGGGCCCTCTTACCGGGGCCCCACGACACCCCTCACCGCCATCCTGTTCCTGGCAGGCGGAACCGCCAGGAACAGGATGGCGGTGAGGGGGTCGGAACCCCCATGGCGGCGCAGCAAGCTGCGCCGCCATGGCGGATTCCCATGGGCAGCGGAAAGTCGGCGGTACACCGCCGACTTTCCATTTCTGGCCGCCCGGCAGAGCACCGCCAGCCTGTTGGCGGTGCTACCGCCAACTGCCGGGGTCAGAATGACCCCCAAAGTGTATTGCATTTGGTAGCCACCCTAGAGTAACTATAACTCACCATTCTAGCATGCACTCTGTTCTCACAAATGATGTGATTTGCGATGTTATAAGTGTTATTGTAAAATGCACAAGTAATACTCCTCCAGGCATCCCACACCACACCTGAAGAATTAACCAGACTTCGTAAGAGGTGGCAAGTCATTATTAATGCTACTACTTACTCAGCATATGCCCGGGGCTCCCGAATATGGGTGAGAATCGGAGGCCCCTTTAAAGAAACTAATGTCACAGTGGACAGGGACTTGCTGCAGGAGGGCCGTCTGGATGGCCGTCCAGAGCTCACTTGTAGCATTTATACACCCAACCTAGAGTAGGGGAAGTTTGCATACAAGAAATAGTAGGAGTGGGCAGAACTCTGGAACAGGAGCTCGCGGAAACTGAAATACACTTGGATGAACTGGGTAGATGGACAGATTCTGATCATACACTTTTTTCAGCCCATCAAGAGGCAAAGGCAGCTTACACCGCCCTTCTGGAGTTTCTTTGATGCTTCAACTTTACAGCCCATCCAGCCAAGGTACATAGACAGGGGGACAAATCTGGACACTTGCTCACCTGGCTTGTTCGACAGGACACTTCCATGGGCACCATCTTGGAGATCCATCCCCGGCCAGGGGTAATTCAGCATGCCCAATCCGGGATCCTGCAAGAATTCTGGAATTACTACTCCTCCATCTACCAGGTCCCCCAGACGTTACAATGGCCGCAACATAAGCTTTTCGTGCAGACCTGCCCCTCCTGCACATCCTCATAGACACAGGTGAGACCCTAGACACCTTAATCACAACCACGGAGGTTGCACAAGCTATTCGAGATCCAGCACATAATAAGTCTCCGGGCTAGGATGGGTTACTGTTGTAAGCTTACCAGTTTTGTTATGTGCAACTACGTGGAACTCAGAGTACTATGGTGTTCTGAGTTCCAGTAGCAGAGCCAGCATTTCAGGGATGTCAGTTAGCAGCTGACTGGCTGAAGGATAGCCATGCTCTTGGTGTAGGGACTAATTCCTGAATAAACTATGTTTCTACATATCCTGATTGTTGGATTCTTCTCTCCGGCTCAACAAAAGCAACGACCGTCAGTCGGTCAGCACCTACAGCAGATTGAGGTGTCATCAAACCCATTTGTGGCGAGATTGAGCGAAAATCAGGCTCAAAGAGATAATTTATGGCGAAGGTGAAGGCGTGGTGACGAGTGTGTCTTCAAATCCTGGTACTGTAAATATTTGTTTTTTTTTCATTGGAGTGCTGATCGCTTCTTTTCAGAAGTGCAGCGGTTGCGAGAGGTCTGTGCGTGAGCCTTGCTCCTCTCTATTCGTTACGGAAAGCTGCGACTTCAGCGTGCATCTGCACGTCTCCATGCATTGGGAAAGTATTGAGGATGTTCGACGTCATATGTAGGCGCCATATTGCTTTGGGCCTACCACAGTGATACGCACACCAATATCACGGTGTGTGTTGAAGACGTTTTACGTCATACGTCATATGCAGGTGCCATATTGCCTTAGCCCTGCAACGGTGATACGCACACCAATATCTCATTGTGCGTGCGCCTGGAAAGATGGTGATATGCACATCAATTGCACCGGTACATCAATTTCTTAATTATACTACAAAACGTGTTGAGATTTACATAACTGTGCACATTACTTTCTCTATGGTGACTTGTACACCAAACGAACAGCATAGTATTATATTGCATCAATAACTTTCTTTTATCAACACAAGCATAACAACATCAGGTGTCATCGTTTATTCATTAAAAAATATATATTTATATCTGCAATGCAATCTATTAGTGCCCTTAATGCTCCGCCAATGTTCCTTCCTGAACAAGGATTGCTCTCAATCGAATGGGAAGATTGGGCATGCATGTTTGAGACTTATTTAGAAGCATTGGGAGGACACGAATTTAGTGCTACTAGAAAGAAAGCTCACTTGTAAATGCTTTAGGGAAGCAAGGCCAACATATTTTTAAACACTTACCTGTGGTAACAGCATCTAATGGTGACCCTATTGAAGATGTTTATATAGAAGCAAAAAAACGATTGAAAGTAAGATTTGCTAAAGATGTAAATATAGTAATGAACCGATATAAGTTTTACACTCAATCTCAGGGGGAGGGAGAGACCGTTGACGACTTTGTCTCAAAGTTGAGGCTTTAAAGTGTAAATTCAGTGTAATGACTGACAAGTTAGTTCGTGACCAACTTATAGTACATTGTAAGAGCAAGAAGATTCAGGAACAACTTTGGGCAAGCAAAAATCCTTCGCTTAAAGATACTATTGATATTGCTAAAGTTGTGGAGCAATCCGAACTGTGTATGAAAGAAATGGAGAAAGGGAACAATGATGTGAGTACTGTTCGGGGAAAAAATGCTTCAGATATGGAAGCACCATCAAAACGTAGAAGCAGTGTGCCACAATCCAAACAACAACCAAAGTCATGCTATAGGTGTGGTAGTAGATTTCACACTGCAGAATATCGCAAATGTACAGCCATAAATAAAACCTGTAGAAAGTGTGGGCATAAGGGGCATTTTGCGGTTGTTTGCAAACAAGAAAACAGAAGAAAAATAGCCATGATAGATGTTGATGAACTTATACATTCAGAACAAAGTGATAGAATTCTTTGTGTAGGAAGTGCTGGGATGGAGCAGGGACTGAAGAAAAGACCAATGGCTGGGTTTGTGATCAATGAGAAAACTTTTGAACTTATCATAGACTAGATTCTATGTATACGATTATTCCCTGGGACATGTTCACTAAACATTGGATGCATGTAAAATTGTCTCCAAAAGATATCAATCCAGGAGGGTATCAGGAAGAGAGAATTGAGCTGGTGGGATGTATGCACACAACAAAAGCATTTGATGGAAGAGAAATAGTGGGGAAAGTATATTTAGCCAAAGATGGTCAACCAATATTAGGTTGGACGCATTAATATGACCTCAGTATAGTGGTGAATCCAAGGGCACACAACCATGTAATGGACGCTAGTTTGTCAGACATTTTAGATGAGGCACAGGACGTATTTTGGGAAAACTTGGGATATTTGAAAGGATATGTCCATAAAATTGTGCTCAAACCAGATGCCACACCTGTTCAACATAAGGTACGAAGAATACTTCTGGTGGCTCAGGCTGCAGTGAAGGAAATGTTGGAAAACATGATCTCTACCGGGGTGATTGAACCAATAGAAACATCGCAGTGGATATCACCAGTGGTAATTACAAAAAAATCAGATGAAAAATACAGGTTTTGTGTTGACCTTAGGTCTTTCAACCAGAATTTGGTGTCAGACACGTATCCTTTGCTGAACATAAATGAATTTATACTGGCATTGGGCAGAGGGAAGTTCTTCTCTAAGTTAGACTTCAAAAATGCGTATCATCAGATCAGATTGCATGATGAGTCTAAACCTTTATCCGCATTTGTCACAATGGAAGGTACATTCCAGTTCACTCACATGCCATTTGGTTTATGTTCGGCAGCGAGTATATTGCAGAGAATAATGGGTGAAGTTTTCAAGGGAATGAACAACATTCTGTATTTCCAGGATGACATCCTGGTTTTTGGTGACACCATCCATCAACATAACATGATCCTCAGAGAAGCTCTTCATAGGTTAAATGAAGCTGGCTGGTCCCTTCGTGGTGATAAATGCAAATTCTTGGTAGACCAAGTACAGTATTTGGGGTATAGTATCACAGCTGATGGTGTGAAGCCTAAGGAAAATTTATGGGATGCAATAAGACTACCTCCATCACCTAAAGATAAGGATAAGGATGAGATCTTTCCTGGGTCTTATCAAATACTATTCAAAGTTTGTCCAAAGGTTTTCTGACCAAACTGAATGTTTGAGATTGTTATTGAAGAAGGGAACCAATTTTGTTTGGGAGAAGTAACAGCAGGAGTGCTTTGAGCACATAAAGGAAGAAATTTGTAATGCCGGTATCTTGACCCATTTGATACAAAATTGAAACCAATTCTTAGGCTAACTGCTAGTTCCACAGGGTTAGGGGTGGTTCTGTCATAACTTCATGGAAAGCAAGAGAGAACAGTGGTGTTTGCACTAGGACACTGACGGTCTCGAAAGGAATTACTCAGTAATTGAGAGAGAAGCTCTTGCAGCAGCATGGGGAACAGAATACTTTAGGACATATTTGTGAGGAACTAAGGTGGTCATTCTGACCCTGGCGGTCTTTGACCGCCAGGGCGGAGGACCGCGGGAGCACCGCCGACAGGCCGGCGGTGCTCCAATGGGGATTCCGACCGCGGCGGTAAAGCCGCGGTCGGACCGGCACCACTGGCGGGCTCCCGCCAGTGTACCGCCGCCCCATAGAATCCTCCACGGCGGCGCAGCTTGCTGCACCGCCGCGGGGATTCTGACCCCCCCTACCGCCATCCAGATCCCGGCGGTCCGACCGCCGGGATCCGGATGGCGGTAGGGGGGGTCGCGGGGCCCCTGGGGGCCCCTGCAGTGCCCATGCCACTGGCATGGGCATTGCAGGGGCCCCCGTAAGAGGGCCCCTACATGTATTTCACTGTCTGCCGCGCAGACAGTGAAATACGCGACAGGTGCAACTGCACCCGTCGCACAGCTTCCACTCCGCCGGCTCGATTCCGAGCCGGCTTCATCGTGGAAGCCTCTTTCCCGCTGGGCTGGCGGGCGGTCTGAAGGCGACCGCCCGCCAGCCCAGCGGGAAAGTCAGAATTACCGCCGCGGTCTTTCGACCGCGGAACGGTAATCTGACGGCGGGACTTTGGCGGGCGGCCTCCGCCGCCCGCCAAGGTCAGAATGAGGGCCTAAGTTTGTTTTAAGGACAGTTCATAAGCCCCTAGTTAAAATTCTTCTTCCAGGAGGGTCTGGTAATGGATCTGCGAGATTAGCAAGACTTGCAGCTCGCCTACAAGAATATTGTTTCACTGTAGAATACATTCAGGGTTGGAAAAACTCTCAAGCGGATTGTTTATCTAGGTTGTCCTTGAATTGGGAGGAAGCGGATGGATCTGCTGTCAGAGCTCGAGAAGCAGAAGGGGCAGTTGCATCAGCACAGGATGTGATGGATGTTGAAGGAGTGGCAGGCTATTATGGGAACAAGAGTGGAGCAGGGAAATGTAAGCAGATTCTACTTTAAAAGAAGTGAAATGCTTCTTTTGTTAGGGAATAGGAGAGAGCTCACTGTTTCTTTACCAGTGTCCAAAAGAATAGCTGAATTTTCGATTTGTGATTATGTTGTCATAATGAGAGGAGCAAAATTTGTTCCTCCCTCTGGGTGAGACCTAAATTGATACAGACAGCACACGAAGGTCACTTGGGTCAAACCAAAACTAAGAAACGGTTGAGAGAAGATTGGTGCTGGCCTGGAATGGATGACCAAGTAGATGAGTGGGTGGAGAAAGGTGTACTATGTAAGAAAGGTGAGACGCGGTTAAGAGTGGGCAATCAAACTGACCTAGGACAGATTTCAGATCCAGGGAAGCCTTGGCACACTTGTCTTTGGATTTCATTGGACCTATTAACGAAGTTAGAATGGATTTGAGACATGCCATGGTGGTAATTGATGTTAAGACTAAATGGTTGATAGTTAGATTTATGAGAGAGAATATCACTAGTGCAACTATAACTAGGTTGAAAACCATATTTAGTGAGGAGGGAATTCCATTGATTATTATGACGGATAATGGCACCTAATTAACGTCTTATGAGATGAAAACATTCTTAGACTCTTTGGGAGTGAAGCACAATTGCACTTCATTATATAACCCATAAGAGAATGGAATTGTCGAAAGGGTGAACAGAATGATCAAAGGGACTATTCAAATGGCTGTAGTTGGTGGTCAAGATGTCGAGAAGATGGTGACAAAGATGGTATGGGCATATAGAACAAGTGATCATGGAGTCACAGGAAAGACGCCATTTGAGATGATGCAGGGAAGACTGCTGAGGACAAAATTAGTCCCAGCTTTGATTAAAGAAGTGGTAGTGCGGTCACAAGTGAAATCTCGAAGGTGGGATCGTGTGACAGGAGTGGAGGTTCCGGGAAGTATTAGTGTGGGTGATTTGGTGAAGGTTCGGTGTGGTCAGAAGGGGAGGGGTCTTATGAAATTTAGAGGTCTATATAGAGTTCTAGAGGTTCATCGTTTCTTTGTTGCATTAGATAATGGAGAGAGGTGGAATAATAGTCATGTGGCCTTGTATCAAAGGAGGGATCATGATGTTGTGAATAGAGAAAGACAAGAAAGCAATGCTTACATGATGATGTCAGATGAAGAATTGTGCCAACCCATGCAGAGGTCTGAGAACATTGGTATGGGTGAGTGGAATAGAGGGGATGTGATGGTGAGAACTCATGCCTCATCCTCTCCCTGTTCAAGCCATTTGGATGCAGGTTTAAGAAGCAGAAGTAGATGTAATCCTCCCTCACACTTAGAAGATTATTTTCGTAGTTAATATGAATTGTGTGTTTGTTAAGATACATTTCAAGTGTACTATTGTCAACTCTAAGTTTGTTTAATGCACACGTTTGTTCTCATTTGCTGTGTATAAGGAAAGGAGATATGTTGTAAGCTTATTAGCTTTGTTATGTGCATCTTCGTGGAACTCAGAGCACTATGGTGTTCTGAGTTCCAATAGCAGAGCCAGCATTCCAGGGGTGTCAGTTAGCAGCTGACTGCCTGAGGGACAGCCATGCTCTGGCTGTGGGACTAATTCCTGAATAAACTATGTTTCTACATATCCTGATTGTTGTATTTTTCTCAGTTACCTATAGAATATTATGCTGCCTTCTTCCCCCTTCTTGCACCCTGCTCCTAATCTCTAGTCCAAAAACTGACTGTGACCCCACACTCCTCGATTCCTATGGACCCACAGCGATCCTAGGAGTGGACTATAAAATCCTAGGTAAAACCTTAGCCACCAGATACTCCCATGCAGAGGTCTGAGAACATTGGTATAGGTGAGTGGAATAGAGGGGATGTGATGATGAGAACTCATGCCTCAACCTCTCCCTGTTCAAGCCATTTGGGTGCAGGTTTAAGAAGCAGACGTAGATGTAATCCTCCCTCACACTTAGAAGATTATTTTCGTAGTTAATATGAATTGTGTGTTTATTAAGATACATTTCAAGTGTACTATTGTCAACTCTAAGTTTGTTTAATGCACACGTTTGTTCTCATTTGCTGTGTATAAGGAAAGGAGATATGTTGTAAGCTTATTAGCTTTGTTATGTGCATCTTCGTGGAACTCAGAGCACTATGGTGTTCTGAGTTCCAATAGCAGAGCCAGCATTCCAGGGGTGTCAGTTAGCAGCTGACTGCCTGAGGGACAGCCATGCTCTGGCTGTGGGACTAATTCCTGAATAAACTATGTTTCTACATATCCTGATTGTTGTATTTTTCTCAGTTACCTATAGAATATTATGCTGCCTTCTTCCCCCTTCTTGCACCCTGCTCCTAATCTCTAGTCCAAAAACTGACTGTGACCCCACACTCCTCGATTCCAATAGACCCACAGCGATCCTAGGAGCGGACTATAAAATCCTAGGTAAAACCTTAGCCACCAGATACTCCCAAGTGACCCCGCAGCTTATACACATAGCCCAGAACTAATCTGTCCCAGGAGGAACATATTGCAAGACATAACCATCTTTTTCACATCCAAGATCAGGTCCAGGGCCGTTTTCCCAATGCTGCATTCCTCATATTAGATTGAGAAAAGGCATTTGATACCTTGTCCTGAGACTACCCCTTGGCTGTGCTTGATCGCTTAGGCGTGGGAAAGCATTTACTAGCAAATACTTGACTGCTATTCAAGAACCCCACATGGCTGGGACCCCTCATCTCAGACTCATTTCCAATGGTTTGTGGCACTCGTCAGAAATGTCCACTCTCCCCCCTACTCTTTGTGTTAGCAATGGAGCCTTTAGCTATACAACTTCGCAGTGACGGTCAGACATGGGGCATACCCCTCGAGGATCTGACAAATATTGTCTTTCTTTATGTAGATGACCTGCATGTATATCGCCATGTCACATCAGACCTCACCTCCCTTCACACATACTATCTACCTTCACTAAAATCTCTGGACTTCGTGTTAACTGGTCCAAGTCCACAGTTTGCCGGCTCACTCCCACTCAACCAGCACTCGAAGATCGCCTGGGTGGAGCGCAGCTCTGTTGGTGCTTAGATGCAATCCGTTATTTGGATATCTATATATATATATATATATATATATATATATATATATATATATATATACCATGCGACCCTGAATTTAAATGATGGAAACCTCTGCAGAGCCCTGGGGGGCATCCACTCGAAGGTGATCTTTTGGCAAAGGCTCCTCCTCGCACCCATTGGCAAAATACAAAATAGACCTGTGGAAGATGATCATTTTACCAAAACTATTGCACTATTTCATTAAAACATTGATGTCATCCCCTCGCGGTCATATTTCACTGAACTAGATTCCCTCCTTTGCACACTTATCTGGAGCTCCAAGTGTTGCTGTGTTACCTGAAAAAAACTGCAACTACCAGTAGGACGCAGGTGACTTGGTGCCCCCTCATTTGAAGCCTATTTTCTAGTTGCACCGGTACAGTTGCTCTCATGCTGGATTTCGGGCCTGAACATGGGTGAAACTAGCAACACCAGTGGAGCTCTGTTAATTGCTATAGTGCATAACTTCCTCCTTCTTGGAGTGTTGCTTCCATCCCCTTGGGCCTAGTGGGACGAGCATGCATGTTGCGAGTCCACCACCTGGCTCAAGACAGACTGGCCTACACACCAACATTCCCTGGTTGGCCTCCTCAGATTTCACAATTTATTTTTCCCAACGGACCTGTCAGTCTAAACAGAGCACTCATTCCTTACGATCAGTGATCTCTTCAACAAGGGCCAAATCCTTCCCTTTAAACAGTTAAGAGCAGATTATGCAACCCAGTGGGTCAGTTTCTCACATACAGACAACTCCAAATCACTTGTCATACTCTCTGGGATCAGACACAGATCCAAAAACCCATCCGGTCTTTCATTCCATACTCACGATGGGTGCAGGCCACCAGCTTTTCACCTGGCTCTCTAAGGAAATCCGAGAACTTCTTGAAATCCCCCTATAACAAATAGATGGGAAGAAGACTTTGGGAGAACCTTACATGTTAAGAAATGGGAACAGGCTTTAAAGCACCCACAGCAGGTATCACGGAACTCTCTCAGTGAAAAAATATTCCGTTCTTCGTACTGAATAGAGTATATCTCACCCCTGCCTAACTAAACCGCTATTGCCCAGATGCACTGGCTAACTGCCCTGCTGCCACGACCCGAATTCTGACCTTAAACACATTTTGTGGTCTTCGCCGTCACTCCGCAACTACTGGTGCATCATACACACTACATTACAAGAGGTCACAGAACTTTCGGACCTACACACATGAGAAGCGTGTGTCCTGGGCATCTTAGGTTGCGAAAGAGACACAGAGGCCCTCATTCTGACCTTGGCGGTCTTTTCGCAAGACCGCCGAGTTACCGCCGCGGTGAAGACCGCCGACCGCGGCGGTGTGCCGCTGTGCGCATTCTGACCGCTGGGAGCGTTCCGCCGGGAAACCGCCAGCAGCCACACTGGCGGTCGGCGGGAAAGTGGAGACTGGTCAACCTCCACCGCCACGCCAGCAGAACACCGCCCACAGAATTACGACCCACATTTCTGTGTGGCGGTCTTCTGTTGGCGGTCTTCTGTTGGCGGTCACCTCCCCATGGCTCCCGTCGCCTCCCGGAGGACCAACGCACAAGGTAAGTTGATCGTCCGTGAGGGGAGGGGGTGGGGGGGTGTTGTGTGATGTGGGCGTGCATGGGGGTGTGCGTGTGAGTGTGTAGAGGGGGTGTGTGAGTGCGTGCATGCGGGCGGGGGTGCTGCTGTGTCTATGGGTAATGTGTGCTGTTCGGCAGGTGCGCATGTCTGCATGTATGTGTGCGGGTATGTGTCCCCGTTGTGTATGTGTGTGTAGGGGGTGTGTATATGTGCATGTTGGGGGTGTGTGCATGTCGGGGTGCATGTATGTGCATGTCGGGGTGGGGGTGGGGAGGGGGTTCGTACCACCTCTGGGGGGTGGCAGGGGGGGTGGAGGGTGTGGGGGGAGGACTCGGGTGGGTAGTGGGGGGTGGGGGAGACCCCTATCAGTGCCAGGGAAGGAATTCCCTGGCCCCGATAGTGCTTACCGCCATGGTTCGCACGGCGGTTCCCGCCCGCAAGAAACCGCGGCGGTAGGCAGGGTCATAATACCCTTGGCGGTCTTGGGACGACCGCCGGGCCGGAGTGCGCAAACTCCAGCCCCGCGGTCATGACCGCCGTGGCGGTCGGAGTGGAGAAGTGGCGGTCGGTCGCGGCGGGGACCGCCGCGGTCAGAATGCCATTTTTAATACCGCCGGTCTGTTCGCGGTCCGACCGCCGTCTCTCCGCCGACCGCCAGGGTCAGAATGAGGGCCAGAGTGTATACTCATTTCATAGCTCTAGCGCTTCTTCTTGCCAAAGGCACACTCACACTTTACTGGCGCTCTTCAACACCCCCACCAATTGAGACTTGGTATGGGGCAATGAGCAAACGGGGGACTGCAGAGGAAGAAGCACTCCACTATAAGAAGGCCAGATGCCTTTGCAAGCGCCCCATCTCTGCCCAATGGGCCACTCCGCTACTGGAATTCCAACAGACGGTGTGAAACAATGACCTACCTCCCTGAGCTTCCCTAATCTGACACATCACTCATGATGCCCAAGCAGCTATTGACTCCCAGTACTCTATTCCCAACCCCATGGCCTGCGCTCCCCTCTACCTCCTTTGCCCCTCCCTGACACCCTCTACCCTACAACCCTGGCCCTCTGACAACTGGGTCGGATTACGTCTCCACCTTCTTTGAAGCGATCTCATATTTCTATTATATTCTCTTAGTGCGTTGCTAACACTTGCATCTTCCTCATTGATATGACCCCCCCCCCACCATTGGTTGTTTTGCCTCACCTTAGTTCATAGCACAGTGGTCAGATACATTTCAGATATCTTTGACCCCTTACACAATGCTTCTCAACCCTCTTCCTTGCAACACACCTACTAATACCATCCCTCTTTTTGCATTGTGTTGTGTAGCTGTTTACGTTATGCATATACTTTGAAAATGGAATCATATGGTTTGTGATGACCTACTTTATATTCTCACCATTGTTGCATTTACTTCAAAAACTAAATAAAAATATTTGTCAAAAAAGTGTTACTGTAAACGCTATGATTTAAATGGTATACCTAAAATAATATAAAAGTATATAAGCAGCACATGGAGAAGGTGTAAGTTATTGTTAATGTAGTGTGGCTATTGAGTTGAATACACTATGGCCCTCATTACAACATTGGCGGTAAATGCCGCTTACCGCGTGCAGAAGACCGCCAACACACCGACGCGGCTGCTGAATTCCGCCACAGCTATTACGACCCACAGCTCGGAATCCGCCAAAATCTAGACACCCACACAAGTCCGCCACACCAAAGGTCAGTGAAAAACTGGCGATAACAAAACCGACACCGTCACGCCAACAGGAATACGCCCACACTATCACGACCCACGAATCCACGCGGCGGTCTTTCAACCGCGGTATTCCATTGGTGGTACACACCGCTGCGCTGAAAATACACACACTCTTACAAAACACAACCACATTGGACAAATCGAAATACACACACCTGATACACATACACACAGCACTCCCACACACCCAATACAATATAAAACACCCACCCACATTACCCACATACCCTTACAACCAAAAACTTTGAAGAAGCCCAGAGAGACAGTAAAGCAAAGACAACACCAGCATACAGAGGCACACAACACCATAACACATACACATCCATGCAAAAAACAACACACACCCCTAAACATCACCTCACACATCACAACACACAGCACCTCACACATCACCCACACCACCCCATGGCACCGCAAAGACACCCCAGGTTTTCTGAGGAGGAGCTCAGGGTCATGGTGGAGGATATCATACGGGTAGAGCCACAGCTGTTCGGATCACAGGTGCAGCACACCACCATAGCTAGGAAGATGGAGCTATGTTGCAGAATCGTGGACTGGGTCAACGCAGTGGGACAGCACCCAAGAACACGGGATGACATCAGGAAGAGGGGGAACGACCTACGGGGGAAGGTGCGTTCCATGGTCTCAAGACACCACATTGTGGTTCAGAGGACTGGCGGCGGACCCCCACTCCTCCCCCACAACTAACAACAGGGAGGAGCAGGTCTTGGCTATACTGCATCCTGAGGGCCTCGCAGGAGTAGCTGGAGGAATGGACTCTGGTAAGTTAAATCTTTAACTACTTTATCCCCCCCACCCTACCTGCATGCTATCACATACCCCCACCCTCACCCTCACCCCCATCACTCCAACTCCTCACATATGTCCCACTATCACAAACCACACATCCCAACACCAAGCCCTGCATGCAACAACAAAGCATAGACACCCATCACCAATGCATGTCCACTACACATACCCACATAGACCCCTGAACAATTATCACACAAGGTCCTAGACAAGAATGTAAGCACTGGGGTACTGGGTCACCCACCCATTGCACACCATGGCACACACAGATGCATTAATCATGCCTTTACACTCCTGCAGGACCCCTACCCAACGTCACCGGACAGGAGGTTCCAGACATGCCCACTCCCCCCACAGAAGAGGCCCACAATTATGACAGCAGCTCTGTCCAACTGGATCTAGATGACCATCCCGGCCCATCTGGGACCTCGGGACAGTCGGTTCCCCTCACACAGTCACAGGCCACCACAGAGCCTCCCCCCTCAGGAAACAACAGCACAGCACCCACCCAGCGGGCCCATACCTCTGTCCCCAGGACACGTCAAGCAGCAGTCTGTCCACCACTACAGGGAACCAAGGCTAACCCACAACCCCCAAGAACAGCAGGGACCTGGGGGCAGTGGTAGTGGGCACGCGGTTCAGGGGACAGAGGCCCAGGAAAACTGGGGAACTGGGAGGGCTGCTGTGCGACAGGGGGAAGACAGGCCCAGAGAACCCACTCTCCACGAGGCCCTCTCCAACTTCATGGGAGCCTACCATCATTCCCAGGAGACAATGGCAACGGTACTGGCCAAGTTTCAGGAGACCCAGCGGCTGCAGGAGGAACAGTATTTGGGGTTCAGGGAGGAACTCAAATCCATCAATACCACCCTGGGCACCATTGTAGAGGTGCTGAAGGACCTCGTGAACACCAGGAGGGACACTGTGGCACAACAAGGGTCCCCTGACACTAGCCTGGACGATGAACTGCCCACCACCTCGCCGGCGCTAGTGCACAGGAGGCACCGCCACAGGACCACGACACCAGCACCCCACCCCCTGCAGATGGAGAACCACCCCACAAGCGGTCCCTGAAATACAGGACAAAGACAGAGAACAATGCCAAGACCCCTGCCAAGAAATTAGACCACCCTGAATGTCATCCTTCTGTCCCACTTTGTCACCCTGTCCATACTTAAACTGCCCTAACTCCACTTCCTATGCCCCTTTGGACAATGCACCTGTGAGACTAATAGACTGGACTCTGCCATGGACATTCCTCCACCATCACCCCTGACCATTTTACAACCCCCTCCGCTATTTAGCACTTAAATAAACACCCTTAAATCACAAAACATTCTAGAGTCAGTCTGTGCTTTCACAATTGTGTATTTGCAATAACTGAGGGAAATAGCAATGTCCATTGTATTGTCAACATACCTATGTCAGACAGCTCTAGTCCATGAGGTAACATAGCAGAGGTCACACGGTGGGACCCACATCTGTGAAATGGAAAGGCAAAGTGACAGGTCAGGGTCCATACACTGGGTGAAAGTGACAGACAGATGAGAGGTAGAACAATTTTATTAGATGTAGGAGGCAGTGATGTCTTCTTGCCTGTGTCTTACTGGAAGTATTGATGGATCACAGTGTTTCTGTTGTCTATGTCCTCTTCTTCTGCCTCCTCTTCTTCACTGTCCACAGGCTCCACAGCTGCAATAACACCTCCTTCAGGACCATCCTCCTGCAGAAAAGGCACCTGTCGTCGCAAAGCCAAGTTGTGCAGCATACAGCAGGCCACGATGATCTGGCACACCTTGTTTGGTGAGTAGTATAGGGAACCACCTGTCATATGGAGGCATCAGAGCCTGGCCTTCTGGAGGCCGAAGGTCCTCTCTATAACCCTCCTAGTTCGCCCATGTGCCTCATTGTAGAGTTCTTCTGCCCTTGTCCTGGCATTCCTCACTGGGGTCAGTAGCCAGGACAGGTTGGGGTAGCCAGAGTCACCTGCAAATGTCGAGGGACAACTGTTAGACACACACTAGCCCTTAGGGACAACCCCAGACCCAGACAACTATTCATACTGTATAGGATCCATGTCCTCACCTAATAGCCACACACAGTGCCTCTGGAGTTGCCCCATCACATAAGAGATGCTGCTATTCCTCAGAATGTAAGCGTCATGCACCGAGCTAGGAAACTTGGCGTTCACATGGGAGATGTACTGGTCGGCCAAACACACCATCTGCACATTCATAGAATGGTAACTCTTCCGGTTTCTGTACACCTGTTCACTCCTGTGGGGGGGGACCAAGGCCACATGTGTCCCATCAATGGCACCTATGATGTTGGGGATATGTCCCAGGGCATAGAAGTCACCTTTCTCTGTAGGCAAATCCTCCACCTGAGGGAAAACGATGTAGCTGCGCATGTGTTTCAGCAGGGCAGACAACACTCTGGACAACATGTTAGAGAACATTGGCTGGGACGTCCCTGATGCAATGGCCACTGTAGTTTGAAAAGACCCACTTGCCAGGAAATGGAGTACTGACAGGACCTGCACTACAGGGGGGATTCCTGTGGGATGGCGGATACCTGACATCAGGTCTGGCTCCAACTGGGCACACAGTTCCTGGATTGTGGCACGATCAAGTCTGTAAGTGACAATTACATGTCGCTCTTCCATTGTCGACAGGTCCACCAGCGGTCTGTACACTGGAGGATGCCGCCATCTCCTCACCTGCCCCAGCGGACGTGCTCTATGGATGAGAACAGCGAGCAGAGGGTCAGCCTACACTAGGTACGAAATAAACAACTTTATTGCACACAATTGTCAATCCGCTATGTGCCTGTCTCTGTGTGTATGCAAGGCCTAGATATGTGTGACGCATGTAAAATTAATGCCATGTGGCTCCCTGAAATGGCGTCTGCCTGACCTGTAATTTGGGACAAGGGGATATGAGGTAACTGCGCTGGCGTTGTACACCGTCGTGTAGGCGGTCGAAGACCGCAGCACAATCCTGCATTGGTTAACATTGGACCCTATGGGTCCCAAGAGCCAATGACGATGTACGCCAACGGTGACGGTACGCACCGCCGCGGACGTGACCACCATTTTCTGTCTGTTCACTCACTTGATACCTGATCTTCAACAGGAGAGGACCCACACTGCAAGTGCTGCTGTGACCTCAGTCTGGAAGCGACAATGGCTCAAGTGTCCGGGGAAAGGGCCCCTGCCTTCACATCGGAGGAGTTGGAGAAACTAGTGGATGGGGTCCTCCCTCAGTACACGCTACTCTACGGTCCTCCAGACAAACAGGTGAGCACACTGTGAGCATGCTGTATGGGCAATGCCTGTTAGGAGAGGTGTGGATGGGAGATAGTGGGGGGAATGAGGCGTCCCTGATACTACGGTGAGTGTATGTGTGTCAGGGCAAGGGTGGGAACGTGGGCCAATGACTGTGACGGTCCGGACGGTTAATGTTGAACCTTTTCCCCTGTACTATTCCTGTAGGTCAGCGCCCACCAGAAAAAGGATATTTGGCGTGCCATCGCCAAGGACGTACGGGCCCTGGGGGTCCACCACAGACGGAGCACCCACTGGCGTAAAAGATGGGAGGGCATTCGCCACTGGAGCAAGAAGACGGCGGAGGCCGAGCTGGGGATGGCCTCCCAACGTGGGAGGGGTGCCCATCGCACCATGACCCCCCTGATGTTCCGGATCCTGGCGGTGGCGTATCCGGAGTTGGATGGGTGCTTGAGGGCATTACAGCAGCCACAAGGGGGTGAGTACACTCACATCCATCTGATTCAGCGCACATTGGAGGTGTCTGGGTGGGGGAGGTGGACTGTGGGTTCTCCTAGGCTAGGGTGAGCCTTGTAGGCAAGGACCCTTTGTGAGGCAGGCTCAGTGGCACCCCATCCCCACCAGTGGTAAGAGCCAACTACACCTAGTCAGGCTTCTGTGACTTCCATGTGTGCAGCAATCGGGCATAGGCCTTGTACCCCATGTCCCTGTGATCATTAGGGAACTCAAAGTGCATGGCGTAGTGCAGAGGGCTGCTGTGTCTGTAGTATCCGCCAACGGTAGCGGTATTGCATGCACTGAACATGTCTTTCTACTTTCTTTCCCGCCCTCTTTGTGCTCTCCCTCTTCTTGTGTGCATTAGCATCATCAGGTGGAAGAGCTGTGCCACGGGAGCAGGAGGGAGCTGCATCCCACATGGCCACGGGGGCGAGACTACGGACTCAGAATTCACCAGTGGGATGGAGGGCGAGGGGTGCTCCACGGTGGGGACAGGAGCTGAGACCAGCGACACGGACTCCTCCTCTGATGGGAGCTCCCTTGCGGTGGGGGGCCCCTCTGTGTGCACCACATCTACAGTTACAGCCGCCACCCCCCCTACCAGCACCGCCCTCCCAGCAGCCCCTCAGCGTGTGTCCCGTGGCCGCTCACCCAGGAGGGTGGGCATCTCCTTCGCCCCAGGTACCTCAGGCCCTGCTGCCCTCAGTGAGGAGGCCATTGACCTCCTCAGATCCCTCACTGTTGGGCAGTCTACCATTCTGAATGCCATCCAGGGTGTAGAGAGGCAGTTGCAACAGACAAATGCATAGCTGGAGGGCATTCATTCTGGCCAGGCAGCCCAACAGCGAGCATTTCAGACTCTGGCCTCAGCACTGATGGCAGCCATTGTCCCTGTGTCAAACCTCCCCCCTCCAACTTCTTCCACCCAGACCCAATCCCCAGTACCTCAGCCTATCCCAAACACACCATCAGACCAGCATGCACACACCTCAACACACAAGGGTAGCTCTGGCAAACATAAGCACCACACATCCCACAGGCACTCACACAAGCATCATACCCATGCACACATACCAACATCCACTGCCTCCACTGTGTCCCCCTCCTCCACGTCTCCCTCCTCCCTCCCTGTCATGTCTCCACTCATACCTACATGCATTACATCTTCAGCCACTACCTCCATCACCAGCACGCCCATCACCACACACCGCTCATGTGTACTCACCACCCCCACTACCATTCACACATCCCCTGTGTCCTCTCCCAGTGTGTCTGTGAGCCCTCCTCCCAAACTACACAAACGCAGTCACACACCCACCCAACAGCCATCCACCTCACAACAGCCTCCAGCCCATGCACCTTCACCCAAAGTCAGCAAACAAACACGTCCTACAGCCACTACCTCCTCCTCCACTCCCAAACCCCCTCCATCTACCCATCCCAGTGTGTCTAAAAAACTTTTCCTGTCAAACGTTGACCTCTTCCCTTCACCTCCCCCACCCCTTCCATCCCCTAGTGCCCGACTTTCCAGGTCCCAACCCAGCACCTCAGCCACCACATCACCGGGAACAATGGTGCCAGCAGTAACCGGCTTCTGGAGTGCGCCAAGCAGCAGGGCAGCCAGTGTCCCAAGGAGCGAGGCCAAGGATATTCCCCCACCTCCAAAACAAAAGAAGTTGCCCACATCCCGGAGGGAGAAGGTCAAAACACCTGCCACCAAGGGCTCAGCCAGGACAACAGTTGGGAGTGGCAAGACAGCTGCGCCACCATCCAAGGTGGGGAAGGGCCAGAGAAAGAAAGGCAAGTCGCCACCAACCTGCATGGCGGACAAGACCGCCACGGGCACCGCCGCCACAGGCACCGCCGCCAGCACCAAGGATACTGTGCCCTTCACCTGCACCGCAGACACTGTGCCCTTCAGCAGCAGGAAGCTCAGTGAGGCCGCCACCAGCACCGCCGCCAGCAGCAAGCTCTGTGAGCCTCCCACCAGCACCGCCGCTCAGGACACCGCCACCAGCAGCAAGCCCAGTGACGACACCACCAGCACCGCCGCTCAGGACACCGCCGCCAGCAGCAAGCTCTGTGAGCCCACCACCAGCACCGCCGCTCAGGACACCACCGCCAGCAGCAACCTCAGTGAGGCCGCCACCAGCACCGCTGCTCAGGACACCGCCGCCAGCAGCAAGCTCTGTGAGCCCCCCAACAGCACCGCCGCTCAGGATACCGCCGCCAGCAGCAAGTTCAGTGAGGCCGCCACCAGCACCGCTGCCCAATGACCGCCTCAAGCACCGCCACTACTGAGCCCACTGCCAACACCGCCAGCGGGCACGCCACATCCTGTGCCAGTGGCACCACCGCAGACATGGCTGCCATCCCCAGTGGTCATTCGTACGTGGCTGGTGATCAGTTCCAGGGGCCTGGACAGCTTCCATGTTGCCCCACCGTCAGTGGAATGTCACATCCACTACCTCAGTCCTTGGCAGGATGAAGCACTCTGGGCACCAAGCCCCCTCCAGAACCAGTGGAGAAAGGCATCCACTACCTCAATCCTTGGCAGGATGAAGCACTCTGGGCACAAAGCCCCCTCCAGAACCAGTGGCGAAGGGCATCCACTACCTCAGTCCTTGGCAGGATGAAGCACTCTGGGCACCACAAAGCCCCCTCCAGAACCAGTGGAGAAAGGCATCGACTACCTCAGTCCCTGGCAGGATGAAGCACTCTGGGCACATAGCCCCCTCCAGAACCAGTGGAGACTATTATCCACTTGAGAGGCTGTGGCTTTGCACTCCCCAGGATAAAGCAGTGGGCAAACTACCCACTGGAGAGACTTGTGAGACTGTGGCTTTGCACTCCCCAGGATAAAGCAGTGGGCAAACCACCCACTGGAGAGACTTAAGAGACTGTGGGGGTGATTCTGACCCCGGCGGTCTTAGACCGCCGGGGCCAGGGTCGGCGGGAGCACCGCCGACAGGCCGGCGGTGCCCCGCAGGGCATTCTGACCGCGGCGCTTTGGCCGCGGTCAGTGCAGGAAAACCGGCGGTCTCCCGCTTGTTTTCCGCTGCCCCTAAGAATCCTCCAAGGCGGCGCAGCTCGCTGCGCCGCCGAGGGGATTCTGACCCCCCCTACCGCCATCCTGTTCATGGCGGGAAAGCCGCCATGAACAGGATGGCGGTAGGGGGTGTCGCGGGGACCCTGGGGGCCCCTGCCGTGCCCATGCCAATGGCATGGGCACGGCAGGGGCCCCCGTAAGAGGGCCCCGTAAAGTATTTCAGTGTCTGCCTTGCAGACACTGAAATACGCGACGGGTGCCACTGCACCCGTCGCACCTTCCCACTCCGCCGGCTCGATTACGAGCCGGCATCCTCGTGGGAAGGGAGTTTTTCCCTGGGCTGGCGGGCGGTCTTTTGGAGACCGCCCGCCAGCCCAGGGAAAAACTCATAATACCCTCCGCGGTCTTCTGACCGCGGAGCGGTATAATGGAGGGCGGAATTCTGGCGGGCGGCCTCCGCCGCCCGCCAGAATCAGAATCACCCCCTGTGGCTTTGCACTCCCCAGGATAAAGCAGTGGGCAAACCACCCACTGGAGAGACTTGAGAGACTGTGGCTTTGCACTCCCCAGGATAAAGCAGTGGGCAACCCTCCCACAGGAGAGACTTGAGAGACTGTGGCTTGGCACTCCCCAGGATAAAGCAGTGGGCAAACCACCCACTGGAGATACTTGAGAGACTTGAGAGACTGTGGCTTTGCAGTCCCCAAGATACAGCAATGGGCATGGAGCCCCCTCGTGGAGCTGGCGTTGTGCACTCATCCGGCTGAGGTGCCCACCCTTCCCTTCCCCCTGAGGTGCCTTTTTTATTTCGATCTGATGCCCCTGCAGTGTTCTCTCCGTTTGGATCGGCTATCTTGTGTGGGCCTCGCCCTTGCATTTTGGGCCCAGTGGTCCACGGACTATGGCCCTCATTCTGACCTTGGCGGTCTTTTCGCAAGACCGCTGAGTTACCGCCGCGGTGAAGACCGCCGACCGCGGCGGTGTGCCGCTGTGCGCATTCTGACCGCTGGGAGCGTTCCGCCGGAAAACCGCCAGCAGCCACACTGGCGGTCGGCGGGAAAGTGGAGACTGGTCAACCTCCACCGCCACGCCAGCAGAACACCGCCCACAGAATTACGACCCACATTTCTGTGTGGCGGTCTTCTGTTGGCGGTCTTCTGTTGGCGGTCACGTCCCTATGGCTCCCGTCGCCTCCCGGAGGACCAACGCACAAGGTAAGTTGATCGTCCGTGAGGGGAGGGGGTGGGGGGGTGTTGTGTGATGTGGGCGTGCATGGGGGTGTGCGTGTGAGTGTGTAGAGGGGGTGTGTGAGTGCGTGTATGCGGGCGGGGGGTGCTGCTGTGTCTATGGGTAATGTGTGCTGTTCGGCAGGTGCGCATGTCGGCATGTATGTGTGCGGGTATGTGTCCCCGTTGTGTATGTGTGTGTGTAGGGGGTGTATATATGTGCATGTTGGGGGTGTGTGCATGTCGGGTGCGTGTATGTGCATGTCGGGGTGGGGGTGGGGAGGGGGTTCGTACCACCTCTGGGGGGTGGCAGGGGGGTGGAGGGTTGGGGGGAGGACTCGGGTGGGTAGTGGGGGGTGGGGGAGACCCCTATCAGTGCCAGGGAAGGAATTCCCTGGCCCCGATAGTGCTTACCGCCATGGTTCGCACGGCGGTTCCCGCCCGCAAGAAACCGCGGCGGTAGGCAGGGTCATAATACCCTTGGCGGTCTTGGGACGACCGCCGGGCCGGAGTGCGCAAACTCCAGCCCCGCGGTCATGACCGCCGTGGCGGTCGGAGTGGAGAAGTAGCGGTCGGTCGCGGCGGGGACCGCCGCGGTCAGAATGCCATTTTTAATACCGCCGGTCTGTTCGCGGTCCGACCGCCGTCTCTCCGCCGACCGCCAGGGTCAGAATGAGGGCCTATGTATGTGCAGTACATGGACTTGAATTCTTGGTGTACATATTTGTTACTAGTGTATATATATTTTTGAGTAATGGATTTTTCATGATTACAATCGTTCGAATCATTTATTTTTGTCCTTGCCTTCTTCTAGGGGGGGTTGGGGGTGAAATTTAACGTTTCAGCATGTATTAGTATGTGTGTTGTGTGTGAGGGTGGGGGTGGGGGTGGTGCGTGTTGCATGAGTGTGTCACTCTCTTTTCCATCCCCCCTCCCCTGTGTTGTAGGTGCACTACTCACCGTGGTAGTCGCCTCCGTTGGTCGTGCTCCTGGTAGAGGAGCAGGAAGTATATCGCAGGGAGAATTTGGAGTTCCGGCTCCATGGCGTCCTGGTTCCTCGTGGGGTGTGTAGAGGTGAGAGTTTTCCCTTCGAAGTCCTGTTTCCGGCGTGTTTTTGTTCACGTTGAATCCGCCACGGAAAAGGTGGCGGATTGGCCTCTCATAATGGTGTGGGCGGTACATTGTCTTCCACCTGTCTGTTGGCGGTGACCGCCATGCTGTTTGTTTGTACCGCCGTGGCGGTCAGAGTATTAAAGTGGCTGTCTATGTTGGCAGTTTCCGCCACGGTCATAATTCCATTTTTTTTACTGCCGGCTTGTTGGTTGTCTTACCGCCGCTTTAACACCGTCCGCCAGGGTTGTAATGAGGGCCTATGTATTTATGTGCTCGAGTCAAAAATTATTTGAAGGTGCTGCTTGAATTATAAATTAAAGGTATAAGAATACGTTTACATTTTATAATTTCTGTTAGTTTAAGTTTGGTTTGAATCTAAAGAATAAATAAAGCTTTACTAAGTTTACATAAATTATAAATTTAAAGTAAAACTGCAACTTTATAATTTGTAATCATTGTGTAGTTTAGGTTTGGTTTGTACGGAAAAATAAAGGGGGTGATTCTGACCCCGGCGGTCTTAGACCGCCGGGGCCAGGGTCGGCGGGAGCACCGCCGACAGGCCGGCGGTGCCCCGCAGGGCATTCTGACCGCGGCGCTTTGGCCGCGGTCAGTGCAGGAAAACCGGCGGTCTCCCGCCGGTTTTCCGCTGCCCCTAAGAATCCTCCAAGGCGGCGCAGCTCGCTGCGCCGCCGAGGGGATTCTGACCCCCCCTACCGCCATCCTGTTCATGGCGGGAAAGCCGCCATGAACAGGATGGCGGTAGGGGGGGTCACGGGGCCCCTGGGGGCCCCTGCCGTGCCCATGCCAATGGCATGGGCACGGCAGGGGCCCCCGTAAGAGGGCCCCGTAAAGTATTTCAGTGTCTGCCTTGCAGACACTGAAATACGCGACGGGTGCCACTGCACCCGTCGCACCTTCCCACTCCGCCGGCTCGATTACGAGCCGGCATCCTCGTGGGAAGGGAGTTTTTCCCTGGGCTGGCGGGCGGTCTTTTGGAGACCGCCCGCCAGCCCAGGGAAAAACTCATAATACCCTCCGCGGTCTTCTGACCGCGGAGCGGTATAATGGAGGGCGGAATTCTGGCGGGCGGCCTCCGCCGCCCGCCAGAATCAGAATCACAACAAAGGTTTAACCTTTTGTTTTTTTTCACTATCTATGTGTGTGTGTTTTATGTATAAGGTTATGACACTTAAGTCTAACCTACCTAAGAAGTAAAATCCTGAAAAGGAAAACACATGAAACCCTTTCTTGATATAATGACTTCCTAAGTGAAATATTACTCCTGCAATGGAAATGGCAGCACAGCCAAAATGGGAATAATGACTACACACACGTTTAAACTTTGAAGACTAGGGAACTCATTATAATTGCCAACATATCCGCTGAAAAGAGAAGACAAATCATGTAATTACTCTTAGGACTCTTTTCTTAATTTCAAATTAAGGGCCTGATTCTAACTTTGGAGGACGGTGTTAAACCGTCCCAAAAGTGGCGGATATACCACCTACCGTATTACGAGTTCCATAGGATATAATGGACTCGTAATACGGTAGGTGGTATATCCGCCACTTTTGGGACGGTTTAACACCGTCCTCCAAAGTTAGAATCAGGCCCTAAATACGGTAAATCGGGGGGATTGTGTACTTTTCGGATTTTTGTATCTGAAAAACTGGCAATGTATTCCAATTAAAGACTATTGAATCTTGGATTCTATCAAGGTAGGACTGTGGATATGCCCTTATGCTTGGATTGTTTACCTCCTCTTTATAATGATTAAAATATGCCCAACATTAAAATGATTGATTATTTTGTAGGTTGTGGAAATTTGGCCAATCTGTGGTTATTCTTAGAAAGTGCCATTGGCTGCGTTAAAAGGCTGGATTATCTTGCGAGATTGATCCATTGCTTTTAAATATGTACAATGAAGGTTATTAGTCTATTTTGCAAAACAAGCCAACTATCTCGCCCTTTTCTGACATAATTTAAAGTTGAAAAGTACTTCATCTTGAGTTTGCTGGATAATGGAAAGCTAAGATCACTTGTGAAGACAGTGACCAGCAGCCTAGGAATTTTTCCCTCGTTTGTCTTCAATTAATGCAATAAAATTAAATCAAACATACTTACATAACCTGTTCAGATTCTGTGATGGTCCTCCAAGCAGTTGGTATGTTCATGGCATGTGATTTGTGCACCATATTATGAATTAATAACAATAAATGTAAACAATTACAGGTAAAAAAGTATAAATTATTACGGGTGTCAGTAATAGCTTTTAATGGTTGAAAGGTATAAGTTATTTCCTCCCACAGCAGGTACAACTTTCATCAGTAGAATGTAACAAGACTATGGATAAAGTGATTGAAATTTAAAGAAAAGAAAGGTCGTGTACACTAATTTTCTTAACAACATGAGTGAGATGTACGGTCGGCGCTTTAGAAAAACCTGTTTATTTTAATTTCAGTTCCATTTCTCCTCTTCACTCACCACCTCACCTGCATAATAACTGGGCTAACTGGTGCGTTTCCTACTCCTTCTGAAGCACTAACGTGGATTTTAGAGGCGAGACAGAAAATAGTGGGAGAAAAGCATCTACACTTCTTTATGTACCGTAAGATATATTTACGAGACTACTTCTCCGACACACCATCGGGAAGAGCTGCATATATGGCTTAATTATGAAAGTGGGGTTGTATAATCTACTCACGACTGAGCACATTACTCTGGGGGTATATTCTATGCATTTACATTTTTTCAAACATCAGCGCTTAAAGTATGAACTACACAAGTATACATTAATACATTTCAAAACATCAATTCTATGCCTGTTATACCACTTTGGGGGTGATTCTGAGCTCCGCCCGCCAAGCGGGAACCGCCAGAAGACCGTACCGCGGTCAAAAGACCGCGGCGGTCATTCTGGGTTTCCCACTGGGCTGGCGGGCGACCGCCGAAAGTCCGCCCGCCAGCCCAGCGGGAAACACCCTTCCCACGAGGATGCCGGCTCAGAATTGAGCCGGCGGAGTGGGAAGGTGCGACGGGTGCAGTTGCACCCGTCGCGAATTTCAGTGTCTGCTAGGCAGACACTGAAATTCTTTTTGGGGCCCTCTTACGGGGGCCCCTGCAGTGCCCATGCCATTGGCATGGGCTCTGCAGGGGCCCCCAGGGGCCCCGCGGCACCCCCTACCGCCATCCTGTTCCCGGCGGAAGAACCGCCAGGAACAGGATGGCGGTAGGGGGTGTCAGAATCCCCATGGCGGCGGAGCGCGCTCCGCCGCCATGGAGGATTCTCAAGGGCAGCGGAAAGTCGGCGGGACACCGCCGACTTTCCGTTTCTGGCCGCGGCTGAACCGCCGCGGTCAGAATGCCCAGCGGTGCACCGCCAGCCTGTTGGCGGTGCTACCGCGGTCGTTCGCCCTGGCGGTTTTTACCGCCAGGGTTAGAATGACCCCCTTTGTGTACTAGGCCTTTAGATCATAATAGTATAGAACCAACCACCATTTTTTATATGGCAGTATATTTTACAATTGTGAAGTAATGTCAATATTTTGCAAACCTTTAGGCAAAAATGGTGTTCAAGCCTCATAAGTTTTGAAGAACCTATAACATTTTGCAGTGTCGAGTTTCCACGTTTCAAATATTTGATCTTGGATAAATTAAGAGGAGTTATGAAGGATCTATGTATTAAAAATTGTAGACTTGTTTAAACAAATTAGGAGCCGCCAAGGATTAAATTATGGCATGTTCTAATTTTGCTAATGAAAGCTAGTTTGTAATCCATTGTCCAAGTTTACAGCAGCCCCCTGTGTTTCTGCACGTTACAGGTAACATGATCCAAAAAATTAAACACTTTAATTAAGTTGTTATTTTCTGACTTAGACTTTGGTGTATCATGGCCCTCCTTTGTGGATATGACAAGGAGACAGTAGGACTTAGGCCCTCATTATGACTTTGGCGGGCAGCGGAGGTCGCCCGTCACAGTCCCACATTGGGTTGACTGTCCCTCAGCGGTACCTATTATGAGTATCCTGCTGGGCCAGCAGGCGGAAACAGCATTTCCAACCGCTGGCCCAGCAGGACACATACCACAACATTGACAATGGCTCGTTATAGAGCCAGCGGCAATGTTGCGGTGCGTCTGGTGCGACAGCACCCATTGTGCTTTTTACTGCCCGTAATTCGGGCAGTGAAAAGCCTGGCAGGGCTGTCCATGGGGGCCCTTGTACTGCCCATGCCAAGTGCATGGGCAGTGCAGGAGCCCCCATTGGGCCCCAGGCACACCCTTTCCGCCAGCCTTTGCATAGTGGTTGAACCGCCATGCAAAGGTTGGCGAAAACACAGTAGCGCTGCCCTGGCCGATTGAGCCCGCCGGCACTGCCAGGCTGTCGACTGGCAGCAACCTGGCAGTGCCAATGGTCAGACCATGGCGGCTCCGCCATGGTCATAAGATGGCGGTCGGGCTGCCTCTGTTTGCGGCAGTCTGAGTGCCACTGCGAGTCTGGCAGTCCATGGACCGCCAAACTCGTAATAAGGCCCTTAGGCCCATATTTATACTTTTTTAGTGCCGCATTTGCGTCATTTTTTTACACAAAAGCGGCGCAAACTTGCAAAATACAATTGTATTTTGTATGTTTGTGCTGTTTTTGCGTCAAAAAGCGGCGCAAATACGGCGCTAAAAAAGTATAAATATGGACCTTAGTCTTTTACGTCAGTCAGTCAGTATACGTCAGTCAGTCAGTTTACGTCAGTAGACATAACCATAGGTGGCACAGCTTGTACCAGTGATCCGGAGGCCAGTGGCATAGCAAGGCTGCCACTGGTCCTCATGCAAGCATGGAAATGGGTCGCTATATAGGTGGTCATTCTGACCTCGGCGGTAAAAGGCGCCCACCGCCGGTCAGAAATCCTCCATAATTCTGCTGCGGTCGCGGTAACCCGCCACGGTCATTCTGACCCGCAGCAGCCAAACCTCCGAAAATCCGACAGCCACAACAGACCGCCAGACCAGCGGTCGGCGGAAAAGTGGAGGTGACCAAACCTCCACCGTCACGCCAACAGAAATACGCCCATGCCATTACGACCCACGAATCCACGCGGCGGTCATTCAAACGCGGTTTTCCATTGGTGGTACACACCGCCGCGGTCAGAATACACACAAACGAACAAAACTCAGCCACATTGGCCGATTTGAATTCCACACACCTGATACACATACACACACCACTCCCACACACACAATACAATATAAAACACACACCCACATCACCCACAAACCCCTACGACCAAAAATTCAGAAAGAAGCACCGAGAGACACATCATCGAACACAGAATACCATCACACAGAGGCACACTACACCATCACCCACACAATATCCACACACAAAACAACACACACCACCACACTCAACACACTTAACTACACATACTCCACCCCACACATCATACACACCACTCCATGGCACCCCAAAGACAGCCCCGCTTCTCAGACGAAGAACTCAGGGTCATGGTGGAGGAAATCGTTCGGGTAGAGCCCCAGCTCTTCGGCACACAGGTCCAATACACCAGCATTGCCCGGAGGACGGAGCTATGGCAGAGGATTGTCGACAGGGTCAACGCTGTGGGACAGCACCCCAGAAATCGGGAAGACATCAGGAAGCGATGGAACGACCTACGGGGGAAGGTGCGTTCCATGGTATCCCGGCACAACATCGCCGTGCAGAAGACTGGCGGAGGACCCCCACCTCAACCCCCACAATTTACAACATGGGAGGAGGAAGTCTTGAACATCCTGCATCCTGACGGCCTCGCAGGAGTCGGCGGAGGAATGGACACTGGTAAGTTGAAGCTTCACTACTGCTTCCCCCCCACCTGCATGCCAAATCATACCCCAACCCTCACCCCCATCCTCGAACCCCACCCTCACCCCCACCCCCATCCTCACCCCCACCCTCACCCTCACCCCCACCACCATCCTCACCCCCACCACCATCCTCACCCCCACCCCCAGCACACCTATTCCCTGCCAATGTCTCACCATCACAACCCACACATCCCAAAACCTAGGCCGGCATGCGTCCACTAAGCATGGACACCCATCACCAAAGCATGCCCAATGCATATACACATCCCCCCCACAAGCCACCCTCACCAAAGCCCCCACACACGAATGCCAGCACTTGGGGACACGGGAACCCACAGATACACCCATATGCCACACATTGAAACTATAACCATACCTCTATACCCCTGCAGGACCCGACCGCCAACACACCGCCACGGAGGGCCCAGAATTCTCCACACCCCCCACCCAAGAGGCCGTCAGCGATGACAGCAGCTCTGTCGACCTGGACACCGATGACCAGCCCGGACCATCGGGGACCTCTGGACAGTCGGTTCCCCTCAGACAGCCACAGGCCACCACAGACCCAAACCCCTCTGGGAACACCAGCACAGCTCCCACCCAGCGGGCCCATGCCTCTGTCTCCAGGGCGCGTCAATCTGCGGTGTGTCTACCACTACAGGGCACCCAGGATAACCCACCACCCCAACAACAACAGGGACCTGGGGGCAGTGGTAGTGGGCACACCGGCCAGGGGGCAGAGGCCCAGGGAAACAGGGCAACTCGGAGGGCAGCTGTGCGACAGGGGGGGGACGGGCCCAGGGAACCCACTCTCCACGAGGTCCTCACCACCATCATGGGAGCATACAACCGCTCCCAGGAGACGATGGCGACGGTACTGGCCCGGTTCCAGGAGATCCAGGTACTGCAGGAGGAACACTATCGGGGGTACAGGGAGGACATCAGAGCCCTCACCTCCACCCTGGTTACCATGGTCGGGCTGCTGCAGGACCTCATCAACACCAGGACGGACACTCAACAACAACAAAGGGCCCCTGCCACTAGCCTGGACCAAGAACAGCCAATCACCTCCGCCGGCGCTAGTGGTCAGGAGGCCCCCGCACAACAGCAGCCCACCAGACCCCCACCTCCTGCAGGAGAAGAACCACCCCGCAAGAGGGCCCTGAGATCTCGCAAGAAGACAGAGTAGGATGTCAAGACCCCCGCCAGCAAAGGATACCACCTGATGTCATCCCACTGTCCCACATTGTCACCCTGTCCATCCTTGAACTGCCCATGCTCCATCTCTCCACAGGCCTCTGGACAATGCACCTGTGTGACTGTTACTCTGGACTCTGCCATGGACATTCCTTCACCATAGCCCCCACCCACTTGAAACCACCCATCCCATTTTGAGCACTTAAATAAACACCCATTTAGCACAAAACTATCTGGAGTCTGGCTGTGATTTCAAAATATTGTAATTGACATGACATTGCAAATATGTCCTTGTACATAGTGAAGTCAACAAACAGCTGCCACAAAGCTGTAGTCCATGGGGAAACGAAGCACAGGACTCGTAGTGGGGACCCCAGATCTGAAATAGGGAGGGAAAAGCCACAACTCAGTCATCATACACTGGGGCAAATAGACAGGCAGCAGAGATGCAGGAGAGTAGTTCACATTCACTAAATTATGTTTGAATTGTTACCTGTGTCCTATTGGAAGTACTGTTCAATGATTCTGTCCCGGTTGTCTGTTTCAGCCCCGTCGTCTTCCTCCTCGTCACTCTCCACAGGTTCCACAGCTGCCACTACACCACCGTCTCGACCATCCTCCTGCAGGAAAGGCACCTGGCGGCGCAAAGCCAGGTTGTGAAGCATGCAGCAGGCCACGGTGATGTGACACACCTTCTTAGGTGAGTACATTAGGGATCCACCTGTCATATGCAGGCACCTAAACCTGGCCTTTAGGAGGCCAAAGGTGCGTTCGATCACCCTCCTAGTACGCCCATGGGCCTCATTGTACCGTTCCTCTGCCCTGGTCCGGGGATTCCTTACTGGGGTCAGTAGCCACGACAGGTTGGGGTACCCAGAGTCCCCCAATAGCCATACACGGTGTCTCTCTAGCTGTTCCATCACGTAAGGGATGCTGCTATTCCTCAGGATGAAGGCGTCATGCACTGACACAGGGAACTTGGCATTTACATGCAAGATGTACTGGTCAGCCAAACACACCACCTGGATGTTCATGGAATGGTAACTTTTTCTGTTCCTGTACACCTGCTCCCTGTCTCTTGGGGGAACCAAAGCCACATGGGTCCCATCAATGGCACCAATGACGTTGGGAATATGTCCAAGGGCGTAGAAATCACCCTTCACTGTAGCCAATTCGCCCACCTCAGGGAAAATGATGTAGCTCCTCACGTATTTCATCAGGGCAGACAACACTCTGGATAACACCTTCGAAAACATGGGCTGAGACATCCCAGAAGCAATTCCCACTGTTGTCTGAAATGACCCACTTGCCAGGAAATGGAGTACTGACAGGACCTGCACCAGAGGGGGAATCCCTGTGGGTTGGCGGATGGGGGACATCAGGTCAGGCTCCAGCTGGGCACACAGTTCATGTATAGTGGCACGGTCAAGCCGGTAGGTCAGGATAATGTGGCGTTCTTCCATTGTCGACAGGTCCACCAGCGGTCGGTACACGCGAGGATTCATCCGTCTCCTCGCCAAACCCAGCAGACGGTGCCTAGGAAGGACAACATGGAGCACACAGTCAAGCAACCCACAGGTACGTACTCACAGCTTGCACAGTAAACGATTCTCTATGCAGTGAATGGCGTGTCTGAGTGGCTATGCAAGGCCTAGGCCTGTGTGACGCAGTTGAAATTGAGCCATGTGGACCCTCGAAATGGCGGCTGCCTGACCTGTGAAGTGTGACAATGGGATGTGAGGTCAATGCGCTGGCGTGGCACACCGCGGCGGTCGGCGGGCGAAGACCGCGGCGCGAAGCCGCATTGGTTAACATTGAAGCCTATGGGTTTCAGGAGCCAATGGCGAAGGGCGCCGGCGGTGGCGGTACGCACCGCCGCGGTACGCACCGCCGCGGACGTGACCGCCATTTCCTATCTACTTATCCACTTGCGACTTGAACTTTCACAGGAGAGGACCTATACTGCAAGTGTTGCTGTGACCTCGGTCTGGAAGGGACAATGGCTGGTGCGACTGGGGAAAGGGCCCCTGCCTTCACTGGAGAGGAGTTGGAGAAACTTGTGGATGGGGTCCTCCCCCAGTATGCGCTACTCTACGGTCCTCCAGACCAACAAGTGAGTTTAATTCAATATGGATTTGGGGCCACTGGCTGGCTTGGGGGCCTGGCGGGGGGCCTGGCGGGGGGCCTGGCGGGGATGGGGGGCATGTTGGGCCTGGCGGGGGGCCTGGCGGGGATGGGGGGCATGTTGGGCCTGGCGGGGGGCCTGGCGGGGGGCCTGGCGGGGATGGGGGGCATGTTGGGCCTGGCGGGGGGCCTGGCGGGGGGCCTGGCGGGGATGGGTGGCGTTGGGCCACTGGCAACGATAATGCAGACAAACTTGAACGTGGTATTTCTCCCTCCCTGTACGTGTCACATAGGTCCACGCCCATGAGAAGATCGGGATTTGGCGTGCCATCGCCAAGGAAGTACGGACCCTGGGGGTCCACCATCGACGGGGCACCCACTGCCGCAAGAGGTGGGAGGACATCCGCCGCGGGACCAAGAAGACCGCCGAGTCTCTGCTGGGGATGGCCTCCCAACGTAGGCGGGGTGCCTGCCGTCAACTGACCCCCCTGATGTTCCGGATCCTGGCGGTGGCCTACCCTGATTTGGATGGGCGCGTGAGGGCAGCACAGCAGACACAAGGGGGTGAGTACAAGCATCATCTACTCTGTTGTCGCGCAGTGGAGGTGTCTGGGTGGGGGAGGAGGGCTGTGGGTCCCCCTAGGCCAGGGCGATATCTGTAGGCTGGGCACCCCCGTAAGCCCCTGTGTCCCCAGCCACCACCCTCAGTAGTGTGTCAGTACAGCCATCCCTGGGCCGTGTCATCCATGGGTGCAGTTGTCAACTCTAGGCGTGTAGGGCATGTTCCACGGAATGCGTAGCGGACCCCAAGTGCGCAACTTAGTGCAGGGGGCATCTGTGTCTGTCATGTCCGCTAACTGTACCGGTGATCCATGTACTCAAAATCTCTTTATTTCTCTCTCCCCCCCCCTTTTTGTTTGTCCTTCTGTGCTTGTGTGCATCAGCATCATCAGGCGGAGGAGAAGTGGCATCGGGGCAGGAGGGAGCTGCATCTCACATGGCCCAGGAGGGCCATGCCACAGAGTCTGACTGGACCAGTGAGACGGAGGGCGAGGGGAGCTCCACGACGGGGACGACTGGACCCTGCAGCGACACGGACACGTCCTCGGAAGGGAGCTCCCTTGCGGGGGTGGCACCATCCGTGCCCCGCGCCATTACAGGTACAGCCGCCACCCAGCGCACCATCTCCGCCCTCCCAGCAGCCCCTCAGCGTTCGCCCCGTGCCCGCTCTGCCAGGAAGCCGGGCATCTCCTTCGCCCCAGGCACCTCAGGTCCTGCCCCTGTTACCCCCGCTGCCCTCAGTGAGGAGGTCATTGACCTCCTCCGAACGCTCATTGTTGGGCAGACTACCCTTTTGAATGCCATCCAGGGGGTGGAGAGGGAGGTTCATCGCAGCAATGCATACCTGGAGGGCATTCATTCGGGTCAGGCTGCCCATCAGCGATCGTTCCAGGCTCTGGCCTCAGCACTGACGGCAGCCATTGTCCCTGTCTCCTGCCTCCCTCTACTAACTCCCTCCTCCCAGTCTCCTGTTCCTCTGCCTGTCCCACCCACACCATCAGACCAGCCTGCACACACCTCAACACCCAAGAGCAGCTCATCCAAACATAAGCACCACAGATCACGCAGACATTCACACAAGCAACATTCCGATGCAGACATGCCAACAGTCACTACCACCTCTGTGACCCCCACCTCCTCGTCTCCCTCCTCCCTCCCTGTGACGTCTACACTCACACCTTCATTCACCTCACCATCAGCCAGTGTTTCCATCACCAGCATACCCTCCACTCCAGTCCGCACACGTGCAGTCACCACCCCCACTGCCATTTACACGTCAGCTGTGTCCTCTCCCACTGTGTCTGTCACCCCCTCTTCCACACAACACAAACGCAGCCACCCACCCACCCAACAGCCATCCACCTCACGACAGCCTCCCGCTCCTGCACCTGCACCCAAAGACAGCAAACTTGTCTCGCCTACAACCACATCCTCTCCCTCCACTCCCATACCCACTGTACCTTCCACTCTCCATTGTCCCAAGAAAATCTATCTCTCTACTGCTACCTTCTTTCCTGACCCTGAGCCCCCCCCTCCTTCTCGTCGGGGTAAAAAGAGCACCTCAGCCACCACCAGCCCTGCAGCCCCCTTGACAAGGGTGCAGGGGTATTGGAGCCCACCAACCCGCAGGTCTGGATCTTCGCCCAGCAGCAAGGGGACAGCCAGCCCACCCCCTGGGAAGAGGAGCAGAAGGCGGAAGGGCCGCCGCCGGAGCCCGGATTCGATATCCCCCCAGGACACTAGCCAGCCACCGTCAACAGCCACAACTCCAAAGGGAGGAAAGGGCCACAGACTCCCGACTAAGGAGGGCAAGGGCAGCAAGGCGGAGAAGTCAGGCAGCAGGCCTGCTGCCCATGGAGGACCCGTCACAGCTGCCCAGGAGGAGCCCGCAACCCCCATAGCCGCTGCCCCGGGAGGAACCGGCACAGCTGCCCCGGGAGAGCCCACCACCCCCATAGCCGCTGCCCAGGGAGGACCCAGCCCAGCTGGCCAGGAGGGCCCCACCACCCACAGCCCAGGTGGGCATTGAAGGAGCACCATCCCCGCTGCCCAGGAGGGCACCACCAGGCAATGAGCAGTTGGCCATAGAATGGCCGCCGTCTCCAGCACCGCTCCGCTGGGGCCCGCCGTCTCAAGACCCGCTGAACTGGGCCCTTCAAGGCAAGAACCGCTGAACTGGGCCCTTCAAGGCAAGAACCGCTGAACAGGGCCCCGCCGTCTCCAGCACCGCTCCGCTGGGGCACGCTGTCTCAAGAACCGCTGAACTGGGCCCTTCACGGCAAGAACCGCTGAACTGGGCCCTTCAAGGCAAGAACCGCTGAACTGGGCCCTTCACGGCAAGAACCGCTGAACTGGGCCCTTCAAGGCAAGAACCGCTGAACTGGGCCCCGCCGTCTCCAGCACCGCTCCGCTGGGGCCCGCCGTCTCAAGAACCGCTGAACTGGGCCCTTCAAGGCAAGAACCGCTGAACAGGGCCCCGCCGTCTCCAGCACCGCTCCGCTGGGGCCCGCCGTCTCAAGAACCGCTGAACTGGGCCCTTCAAGGCAAGAACCGCTGAACAGGGCCCCGCCGTCTCCAGCACCGCTCCGCTGGGGCCCGCCGTCTCAAGACCCGCTGAACTGGGCCCTTCACGGCAAGAACCGCTGAACTGAGCCCTTCAAGGCAAGAACCGCTGAACTGGGCCATTCACGGCAAGAACCGCTGAACTGGGCCCTTCAAGGCAAGAACCGCTGAACTGGGCCCCGCCGTCTCCAGCACCGCTCCGCTGGGGCCCGCCGTCTCAAGAACCACTGAACTGGGCCCTTCAAGGCAAGGACCGCTGAACTGGGCCCTTCGAGGCAGGAACCGCTGGCCCTTTGGCGGACGTGGCAGGGCAGGATCTGTCTCGGGCAGGGCTGCAGGATGTCCTCTGGCCAACATGCCTCCTCCAGTGGCAGTGGAGTCTGTTATGGACTGCTTGGACTGTGGCTTTGCTCTCCCCAGGATGGCCCAGTGGGCAGGCCACCCACTGTATGGACTATATGGACTGTGGCTTGGCTCTCCCCAGGATGGCCCAGTGGGCAGGCCACCCACTGTATGGACTGTTTGGACTGTGGCTTTGCTCTCCCCAGGATGGCCCAGTGGGCAGGCCACCCACTGTATGGACTGTATGGACTGTGGCTTTGCTCTCCCCAGGATGGCCCAGTGGGCAGGCCACCCACTGTATGGACTGTATGGACTGTGGCTTTGCTCTCCCCGGGATGGCCCAGTGGGCAGGCCACCCACTGTATGGACTGTATGGACTGTGGTTTGGCTCTCCCCAGGATGGCCCAGTGGGCAGGCCACCCACTGTATGGACTGTATGGACTGTGGCTTTGCTCTCCCCAGGATGGCCCAGTGGGCAGGCCACCCACTGTATGGACTGTTTGGACTGTGGCTTTGCTCTCCCCAGGATGGCCCAGTGGGCAGGCCACCCGCTGTATGGACTGTATGGACTGTGGCTTTGCTCTCCCCAGGATGGCCCAGTGGGCAGGCCACCCACTGTATGGACTGTTTGGACTGTGGCTTTGCTCTCCCCAGGATGGCCCAGTGGGCAGGCCACCCGCTGTATGGACTGTATGGACTGTGGCTTTGCTCTCCCCAGGATGGCCCAGTGGGCAGGCCACCCACTGTATGGACTGTTTGGACTGTGGCTTTGCTCTCCCCAGGAAGGGCCAGTGGTCATGGAGTCCCCTTGTGGATCTGGCGTCGTGTACTCAAGTGGCTGAGGTGCCCCCCCTTCCCTTCCCCCTGAGGTGCCTGTCCTTTTTTCTTTCTGATGCCCCTGCAGTGTTCTCTCCGTGGAGTTCTTGTCGTGGGACTGGGCCTTGCCCCTTTGCTCAGGACCCCTGTGGTCCACGGACAGTGGTTGGACTACATTTAGTAGATGTATATATTTTGTACATAGTTTATTTATTTATTTGGATTACTGCTGTCCATTTTTCAATATATCTGCCCGTTTGAGATCTCTTCTTTTGGTCTTTGCATTATTTCGGAAGGGGGGGGTTTGTGGGTTGTGACAGTGATCTGTGGGAATGCATTGATGTGTGTGTTGTAGTGGGTGTGTGCCGGTAATCTTTTCCCTCCCCTGTGTCGTAGGTGCAGTACTCACCGATGTCTTCCGCGCCGCCGGGCGTGCTCCTGGTACAGGAGCAGGTATAGGAGTGCGGGGATGACCTGCAACTCGGGTTCCATACTGCCGGAATCTCGCGTGGTGTATGTGGAGGTGAGCGTTTTCCCGTTCGTAGTCTGTTTCCGCCGTGTTTTTATCGGCGGTGCTCCCGCCCCGGAAAAGGTGGCGGATTGGTGGGTCGTGATAGGGTGGGCGGTACATTGTCTGCCGCCTGGCTGTTGGCGGGGACCGCCGCGCTGTTTGTTTGTTCCGCCGTGGCGGGCGGAGTGTTAATGCGGCGGGCTGTGTTGGCGGTTCCCGCCAGGGTCAGAATTGCATATTTTGGACCGCCGGCCTGTTGGCGGGTTGGCCGCCGCTTTATCACCGACCGCCAGGGTCAGAATGAGGGCCATAGTGTTTTACGGTAATAGGTTATAATTCTAAAAAAAAAAACAATCAAAAGTATGATGGAACAACCATCTCTCAAAATCTTACTGAAATGGATATCTAATCTAAAGGTGTACATAGTTTCCCCTAGGGAAGGTCGGGGAAACACGTGGTTTGCAACAAAATAGGATGTATACCATAATTGCTGTACCATTATAGACTTACAGCCCGCTGTAGAGGGCTATAGTGGCCATTAAGGGCCGGCTCCAGCATTAAAGGCCCTAGCCAAAGGCTGGGGGGCCTTTAACAAGGGAACTGGACTTTGAATTTGAAGAAGCAGTGCCAAGGTAGTCAGAGAGGCACTTGGAGGCCACATAGATCTATGCATCATAAACTTTGGTGAATATTGGCTGCCTGACTCGGAAGCTTTGTACAGAGGAAGTGGCCCTTCTTGTGGCACTGGATGCAGAGAAGGGGTTGGATTCCCTAGAGTAGCTGTAGCTGAGTGTCCTTCTTGAACATATGGCCTTCAGCCTTGGCTTCAAGGGGTGGGTGCGAGTTTTGTATCATAGTTTGACAGCGCGAGTGAGGCTGAACATTGTGCAATCAGACAAGTTTGAGCTGGGTCAGGGAACCAGGCTTTCTGATGCTCTTTGCGGGGGCAATGGAACTGCTGGTGTTGTGGATTCTGCAGGATGCTCTGCTACAGGGTCTCCAATAGGAGGGGAACTGGGAGGACCGGATTTCCCTGTATGCGGATGATATCCTGATTTGTTTGGCAGACCGGGACTGCTCACTGCAGAGGGTAATCAAAATACTGCATATTTTTGGGCTCTTTTCACGCATCACTATTAACTTAGGCAAGTCTGTAGCGTATCCAGGCAAGTCTGTAATGTATCTGCTGTCTCGCTGGACACCCAGAGGTGATTGGCCCCAGAAGTTGGTGTAGTCTGACCTTGGGTTTACCTACCTCAGGTCTATGTGACTGAGGATCGCAATCAGTTCTATGAAAGGAACACAGGGCGGATCTTTTGGAATTTTCGGAGGGATGTGGAGCATTGGCCACAGCTGCCCCTGTCCTTGCTGGGCAGGGTGGCCACTTATAAACTGATTTACTGTTTGTTTTTCCAAACTGTTTTTTCCAGACAGTCGTGGCAGATGTGCAGGCGCTCACCTGATGCCGATCAATGAATGGATGTTTGCAGATCGGGGGTTGGGCCTGAAGGCAGACTGGTGGGCATTGAGGCAGCAGGGCTTCACCCAATGGGTTTGTGACGGGGGAGGGTATAGACCCCCTAACAGCCGAAGGCCTTGGTGGTGCTGACTTGGTAGAGGGCAACATGCAGGATGGGCCTCAGGTTGGCTAACATTGGAGACGCTGTTTTGGAATTCAGGGGCACTGATGGAGCTTTGTAGAGCATTGGGTTAGGGACAGTAGGATTTGATTGGCATCTTCAAGGTGGGGGACCTTGGGGAGGCAAGGAGTGTCTGATATTCACTGACCTGAACGACCAATGTGAGATATCGGAAGGGGGCATCTCATATTGATCTGTGTCTGTATTAGGTCTATCCTGCGGCTGAGGATCCTCTAATCCCAGGAGTTAGAGGAAGAGAGCCCATTAGAATGCCAGGCATTGACCTCCATTTTGCAAGCATGCTGTCTCGCAGCTATATTCCACCCTACTTAGTAACAGTCAGGCCACATTACAGCAGCTGTGGGAGTGCTGAGATGTGGACTTAGGTTGTATGGGGGATGAGGAATGGGGGGCAGCATATAGGTATCCAGGGGAGGCTGCCATTCAGGGAGGATTCCAGCTTATCGAGTTGAAGCTATTGTACCGAGTGTACTTTACGCATACATGGCTTTGTCGAATGGGAGGTGCGACTTGGATAAGTGCTTGAGGGGTTGAGGGCAGCAGGGTACACTGGCACACATGCTTTGTGGATGGCCGCAGGTGCAGCCCCTCTGGGAAGGGAGTCCAGGGTAGACTCTCAGAGGTTGTGGTGGCGGGGCCCTGGGGCTCACTCCCCGGTTGGTGTGCCTGGGCATTTGGGGTGAGGTGACTCTGGATCGGTACATGCTCCTATTGTGCTATGCAGCACTGGCAGTGGCCAGAAGAAATATGGTGCGATTTTGGGGTAGCACAGTGCTTTCAACACTGAAGGACTGAAAGGCTAATATGGAGTGGTGCCGGAAACCAAGGGAACCAATATACCAGGCACTGGACTGTCCCTGGAAGTTCACAAAAATATGGGATAAGTAGTCTGATGAAGAAGGGGTGTGAAGTGGGTGGATTCAGGTGGGTAGGGGAGTTCTGGAGTTGTCTGGTAGCGGGATGAGTCTGGCGATGACCCCTTGGACTTTACAAACTGAGGCCCTCATTATGACTCCGGCGGGCGGAGGCCGCCCGCCAGAATTCCGCCCTCCGTAATACCGCTCCGCGGTCAGAAGACCGCGGAGGGTATTATGAGTTTTTCCCTGGGCTGGCGGGCAGTCTCCAAAAGACCGCCCGCCAGCCCAGGGAAAAACTCCCTTCCCACGAGGATGCCGGCTCGTAATAGAGCCGGCGGAGTGGGAAGGTGCGACGGGTGCTGTTGCACCCGTCGCGTATTTCACTGTCTGCAAGGCAGACAGTGAAATACATTTTGGGGCCCTCTTACGGGGGCCCCTGCAGTGCCCATGCCGTTGGCATGGGCACTGCAGGGGCCCCCAGGGGCCCCGCGACTACCCCTCCCGCCATCCGGTTCCCGGCGGGAGAACCGCCAGGAACTGGATGGCGGGAGGGGGAGTCGGAATCCTGGAGGATTCCTTGGGGGCAGCGGGAAACTGGCGGGAGACCGCCGGTTTCCCTTCTCTGACCGCGGCTAAGCCGCCGCGGTCAGAATGCCCCGCGGGGCACCGCCGGCCTGTCGGCGGTGCCTCCGCGTCCAGCGGCCCTGGCGGTTACAAACCGCCAGGGTCGTAATGAGGGCCTGAGTGTCTTTTGCCTTCTGTCTGATTCAGACTGCCATTGCTTCTTGAGGTGTCTATATATGTGTGCCGTAGATACCTGGGGGGTTTTGGTTTGTGTTATGTTCCATTTGTACATGGTATTCTGTGTGAAAATCTTTAATAAAAGGAATTGTAAGCCTGTCTACTCCATTATGGCAATCCTGTTCCCCTCCACAGAATCCACTTCCGTGTCTTTAAGTCACTATAATGTAACAATTTTTTGTACATAATAAACTAGTGTATGCCTTGAAGACACTATGCTGTAGCGCTGCACCAATATTTTAACTATTACCACTAAAGGTTTATAGGAATCCTCTCATCCTAGGTAAAAAGCATATTTGCTTAGTGCATTAGCTGGGGGTCAGTCGCAAATGACCCTGTGCTGTGGGCATAATATGGTTGCGTGAGTTCTTACGCTTAATGGAGCTCATTTATGAGGCCCTTGCACCACCCGAGCGTCACTGTGCCCTTTTCCATATTTGCAAGGCATCATTAAGCCAATTTGCGTGGTTTAACGCTGTTTTGTAAATATAGGCCCTCCCAACGTAGTTTTCTGCAGCAGAGGGGCCTGCAACGGGTGTTGCTGTGGGCGTCACCACGCAGCACCCATTTCTTTTGGCACTGCCCCAGATTTACAAGAAATCCTAGACCCGAAGCAGCACCAAAAACTAACACCAACCCAGGGGTGGCGTTAGGGAGGTGCAATGAGGAGAAATACTTTTATTTCTTCTAGTTTTTGCTTTTTCTATGTGTGCTGCATTTTGCAGCACATGGGAAGAGCAAAATGCCACTAATGATTATTTATGTGCAAGAAGGCGTCTCTTCCTGCACATAAACAATCAATAAATAATAACGATTTTCTATTTTTATGTGTGCTGCATTCTGCAGGGACAGGAAGGGACACCTTCCTGCACATTAACAATCATGCCCTGAAAAGCAGTCACCCTTGCATTATGGTGAAAAGATGCCTGTTTTGGCGCTCGGCAACTAATTTAGCGCTGGCGCAGGGGAGAACATAGGAATGTGCTGTGTTATTGTAAGTACAGCGCAACCCTGCGTTCTGGAAATGATGCAGCTCGGTGCAGCAAAATTGCTTGTGGCACTGAGTTGCTCCATTTCCTAGTAAATGTGGCCCTATGCGTGGTATCTCCACCCCTATACTGAGTAAAGCCAAGTTTTGCAGTTGAAATGGTGAATAACATGTAGGTAAGTGTGCTTCTTATTTGCCTTTCATGAATATAGTACCTCCTAACACTCTGCTGTGTTCTAGAAATGTCTTGCAAAACATATAATCAATACTGTTTACATTCCCTTAACCCAGAAGAGTAATAGAAATAGATCTGGGTATTAATTACGAACAAATGCCAGAAATCCCGCCTTTGTGCCACATTGAGTAATTTTCCAATCGTTTGGGGACAAATCCTGTCCACTAGAACAAGGGAACAACACGAATGAACTAAACGTTAATGGCTGCTTATCCTGGCATTTGGGATTCAGTGCTACTTTTTAGCGCAAGATAAGTCTTCACATCGAAAGTGGACACGAAGGTGTGTTTCATGAAAAAAATACTGCTAAATGTCGGTATTCTGTTTATTTTATTGAAACTTTGCAAAGGGAACTTGCATGATTTTTGTACACCCCTAATTAGGAGTTATCATAGATTGTAGAGGCTCAGACACTAGCCCCTGACAGAAGAGATTTCTTTCTCAAACTCAGAGGGGCTATGGTGCTATTAGTATGATAATATTGTGGATCAAAGTGTTATGTCATACAGATATTACTGAACAAACGATATGCTATATGCCTTGTCCGTTGGAGGCATGGCAGAACGGATGTCCAGTGAGTGATTTTCTTCCCCATAATTCTTTAGGGAGGATTTTTCAGAAATCTTATTTCGTGATGCCCACGTGTCTGTATCTAGGTTTAGAAGGACTATGTTCCAGAACACAGTGGCCCTATGGAGGAAGACCGTCCCTCCAGTCACTACGTTTTTTATTGAGTAAAACTCAGGCAAACCTTAACAGACTGGTAGGTGGTAGAGTCTGAGTTACTGAGAGAAAGGTTTAAGACCAGTCATGTGGTATACTGATTGTCTTATGCAGAATGCTATGAAATAGATTCAACGTTTGACAGGAAGTTAATGATGAGGTTAGAGCACAAAAGCTATGTGGTCTCGAGGTTGGCTGCCATAGCTTGACTTAGCTTTTTGCAAAGGTTAAGACCCTTATTGCAGGTCGAATAGCGGATCAAGTTAGATGTTGTTGGAGATCTCAATGTGGAATAGACTAGACCAGTGACTGTTAGAAATTTGCGGGGGGAAAGCCTCTTATCAGGGTTTGTAATTGACATTTGCAAGTTCTCATTAGTGAATTAATTTGTAGTGTCTGGTTGAGATGTATATCAATCAGTACTGTCGCGTTTACTCATTGTGAAGTAGGAGGCTGCGGGCCAGATTAGGGATAACAGAACAGGGGTCACAGAGATTTTACTTTAGATTCAACAGTGCTGATTCTAAGCTGGGTCAGAGACATCCAGTGGGCAGTCTTCTAGGAGCACTTAGCCATTCCTGAGTGTTGTCCTGTAAGTGTATTTTTTAGTATGATCGGTGTGTTATCATCATAGTAATGGAAGGCGTGTCCAGAGAATAGATTCAGTGTGGCTAGTTGAATAACATATTTGTGGAAATGCAAGGAAAGGGTGTACCTTTAGGGAACAGCATGAAAATGGTGTAGACTTGAGAAGAGGGTGATCCAGGCTTTATTCCAGGCTTTATGCTGGCACTTGCATTAGGTTGCCCTCTCAGACACATTACGGGCATTCTGTGAATTAGGATTATGGTGCTTCAGCTATAAGGTGTCCTTCCTTATCATATCATGGACGTTCTTGGTAATATGGTGACACTGGAACACATTGCCCCTACTTAGCATATTATTAGAATTCTGGGCATGATGGTGGCTCTGGCATAAACTGCCCTTCCTTCACATAGTGTGTACATCATTATGATAAAACAGGCATAAGGTGGCTATTCTTGGTATATTATAGGCATTGTACTATGCTTTGTATATGGTGACCATCTATAGCTTCTGACAGCTGTTCTGGCATAAAGTGGGCATATTAACATTGGGTAGCTACCGTTAGCCCATGACGGGCATCCCTGAAATGTGATAGTGTCACAGGAGCACATGAGGTATGTTCTTTCAATGTGGAGCTGTACTATGTGTGAGTATGGAAGAAAATTACAACCTGTGGCTTTGCTAAATGAATTTCTCTTTTTAGGAAAAAATGTGTTTATTTTCACAAAACGTGAATTTGGTGGTTGGAAATAAAATAATTTATTTCGATTATTTTTGTGATAATTATATGACAATTCAAGATATGTGGAAGGACATGCTCCTTTTGATATTATTTCATTTCTGTAAGAGGGCACCTGCTGCTATCAAATTAGGAGACATTTCATCAACTACATTTATACAACTTTCATATCAGTCCCTTCACTACCACTGTCCGAAGTCAGAGACCGTAAGACTGATGTAACCGTACGGATGTGCCTGCTGTCTGAATCTGTAGGGTTGCTGCACGGAGTGAGAACTCAAAAGTCTAAGCCTATAATATATGTTTAACTGGAAGAATAACTCCAAGTTCCAAGTGCTCATTTTATGGGAACTGTGCAGCTTCTACATTTTCCACCCGTCTCCAAATAAGTTATCAGTTATGAGACTGCACTCTGCTTTGAAGAATACCCCTCTACAAGCCCGGGAGACTATCTTTAGCAATCCACAGAAGTAGTGAAATACTTCATGAGTACCCTTCAGAACTTCCTGATATCTCAGAGCCTCTTCGTTGGAATTTGAATTGGAAAACACATTAGGGCATATTTAAGAGCCCCTAGTGAAACTGGACTCACTTTTCATGACGTTCCTGTGGTACTAAGCACTGCTTCATATTTACAAGGAGGTATAACGCTACTTTTTTGTGGCATTACACCTCCCTGTAAATATGGGCCCCTCCGACGCAGTTTTCTGCATCAGAGGGGCATGCAATGGGTGTTTCTGTGGGCATTCCACTGCAACACCCATTGCTTTTGGCGCTGCCTCAGATTTACGAGTTGTCGTAAACCTGAGGCAGCATCAAAAACTAACGCCACCCCACATAGATTTACAACGCATCTAACATCAAATAACAGGGCTGGGGTTGTGACCGTTGACTGGCACAGAAACCAATGGATTATCTAAAATGCACCTTTCATTCACCCATAATAATGCATATAAAATACATACGATAGTGAAATAAGGAATCACATCTTTCATTCTTATACACATTTGTTGCCCTGAGCTAAAAATAAATGGTACAGAAATACTGAAATGCAGCCAGTGAGCTCGAACATACAGGGCATTACACCACAACTCAATCAGAAGGATCTCTCCTCTGGGCCGGCAAGTCTGTTTTCCTGTGGTATCTACTGTCTGGGAGCACTACTGACCCATGTATTAGAAGGGCGTTAATGGTTGTAACCTTGGGGACATTGTGTCCGGGTGGAGAGACTCTTGGGGGTCCGTGGAGGCCTCTGAGCGAAGGCACAGCAAAGGCCTGGCCTCGTAAAATTTTGACTGGGGCCTAGGGTAATTCCTCACCTGGAGTGCCGGAGGGCTCTTGGCGGCCGGGGGTTGATGGCCTCCCAGCTTGAAGGTAGAGGCTTGAAGGGTAGGCCCTCGCCGGACCTTCAGCAGGGGTAGAACAGTGCTGGTACCTCACCCCTCCTAGGACACTGATTGGTGTGCGGAGACCTAGCAGAGGAATAGACTGAGTAGGGTCCAAGTGGCCTGGGGCCTGTGTCAATGGCCAGCACCATCGGCTCCGTCGCCGTGCTGATCTCCTTTACCCTGCGACAGCTTGAAAGAGGTGTTGTGCACCTCACAAGAAGAGTCTGTGAGACCTGACGCTTGCAGTTTCTATACCGGAGGATGCAGGGAATGTACCTGCTTCCCCACCCCACTGACTTGGGATGCCTGGGGCTCAGAGACTTTCCTGTGTGCCCTATTTGACGGGCGTGTGGAGGCTGGCCTCAGAGTGCCGGCCAGAGCCCACAGTGATTGCAATGCTTCACGCCTGCACTCTCAGTGAAGCGGGGGCAGAGGTGTGCTCCTGGATCCCCAACCTTCATATGACATGGAGCCTGCGGTGAGGAGTGGTTGCGGAGGACCCTGCCTGGGGTGGAGACTCTGAAATTAAAACACTAATGGGTTGGGAGCCATCTCCTATAAATCCTACTGAATGATTCTTAGTTTAACCCTCATTTCAGAGAAGAGTGTGGCTGGGGGCCAATCTGTGGAGCATCGTTTGACTGGCTGGTGTGGCTTGGGTGTAGATCAATGCTTGGCGTGGCCCTGAGGAGTCACAGTGGAGCTGGGAAACCAGGGAAGAGCCAGAACGGCTATCTGGCAGCTGGGATTCTCACTTTCTTGGTGATCTGCTGGGGTGGTGTCTCTAATGTGGGGTGTCAAGCCCCTGTGAGGCCTGGGGGTGGGTAAGCATTCCCCCCCTTTCAAACCCAGGACCCCAAGATGACATGAGTGGGCCATACCCTGCTCCTGGGTGGTAAGTGGTAATTGGGCTGGTGCAGAACTCCACATTTATGGGACGCTTGGCCCTGAGATTAGAGGCAATCTATGCCGAATCCCTGAGATTGGAAACACTGCCTGAGTCTGCGCAGGATGCAGTAGTGATATCATTGCCCAAGATCAAAGATCAGAGGGCCCATTCTTTGGAGTTTCTTCCCTGTCCATGTTCAACATGGACTTCAAATTACTCAGCAAGGTCTTAGCCCTTTCTCCATTACCCCATATGCCGGCGCTTATCCACAGAGACCAAAATTGGTTCAATCAGGCCCACAGCACCTCTCTCAATCTTAGGTGGCTATATCATGTCCTATACCACCAAGAGGTGCAATCTCTGCCAGGAGCCACACTCATGTCGTTGAACCTTGAAAAAGCCTTTGACATGGTGAGCTGGGACTTCCTGTTCGAGGTCATTCCTCAGACGGGACTGGGGGAGAGCTGGATTAACTGGATAAACTACTGTACTCTAATCTGATGGCAAGGGTTGAATCTGGCTCCACCATTTCCCAGCAGTACAATATATATAGAGGCACGAAGAAGGGATGCCCATTATCCCCCTTTTGGTCCTGTTGGCCATTGAATCACTGGCTGGGCTATTTCACCAGGAGAGTGTGGGTCACGGAATAGTTGTAGATGGCCATGAGCACTTAACATCCTTCTATGCAGATGATCTTCTGTTTTACCTAACAGATAGCTTGACAGGCGACTCAGAGGCAATGAGACTTCTGGAGGAGTTTGGAACCCTTTCATGCCTCTGGGTCAATACAGCCATAACTTGCCTGTTTCCAGTGACCCCTAGAGCTTAGCAGCCGCAAGGATTCCCTCGGGGCCTTACCTGGTCCCTCACATCCTTTAGGGCTTTGGTATCCAGGCATTTCATATGCTGGAGGACCTATGTGAGGGCAATTTGGGACACACCCTCCGATCCCTTAAATCCTGTGTCCCTTTTGTGGAGGTCCATCACGGTACCAACCATGGCCCGGATATCTTTATTAATCTGCTGGTTGGGGTACCCACCTCCTGGTTCCGACAGTTGGATACCCTGCTTAGGGAGCTAATTTGGGATGGGGGCTGTCACAGTGTCTCTTGATGTCCTCCAGTGTCTGTCTGATGAGGTAGGCCTAGGGGCCACCGACTTTGAGCTGTATTTCTTGGCAGCACAGCTCCAATGGGTCACTCGATAGCTTGATGGCGCACACCAGAAGGAGCTGGGTCTAGTGGGATGGCCCATCATCAGGTAGCACTGCTGGAGAAGTTGCTCCACCCAGCTGTGGTAATCCTCCCCCCCCCTCCGGCACAATGCTGGCAGTGGCTCTGAAATGCTGGCAGAGCTGTGTAATGAATACTAAGGGAACGCCCCTATTGCTCCCGCCCTGTGAACGGCAGGACTTCCACATGGGAACACCCTTTCTTTTTTCACGACACAGGAATTGTCGGACTGGACTGATGCAGATCTTGTGACAGTAGGAAATTGCTAATATTTGGGTGCTCTGATTCCCATCGAAAAGATGACAGCTCAGTATGTCTTGGACCATGCCAGTTTCTGACATATAAGGCCTTGTCGAGGGCCTTTTGGGACCTTCGGACCGTAGGCTTCCTCAGGAGCCTGCGACCCACAAAGTGCTTCAACTGTTGGTATCAATTGTTGGTATCCATGCGCTCAGAGTGTCACTTGGTGAGGTTGTTTTACCGGGCACAGAATGGTATGGTTCAAAAACCCTTAGTGGCACTCAGGAATAGATGGAGAGGAGTGCTGGGACGCAAGCTTGATAACCCAGAATGGCAAAAGATACTTACATACCCAAAAACGGTCTCTCGGGACACCCAGCTGAAATATCTTCAGTTTAACTACGTGCACATGACACCTCACATAATCCAGGTCTTCTAAGGGGGAGAACCACGTGGATGCTCTAGATGTCAACACCTCTATGCAGACTTCTGCCATGACTTGGGTGGGGTGGGACCCCGAGGTCACAGCAGGAGATGGAGAGAAGGAGAGTACACACTAGGGGAGATAAATTTCCATGCCCCTGATACACTACACCCTTACCTGCCACAATCTTCCTGGTTATTTGCTCCCGCTTCCCCCCAGAGCCACAGCAATCACTTTTACGTTCCAAGGTACCCCTGGCCTGCTAGGGCTATATGAGCCCATCTCCCTCGATGTCCACTAATCTTTGTGAGCGGTTTCCACCTTGAGACAGTTTGTTTTTTGTTTTTAAGTTTGTTTCCAAGTTTCTACTTTCCCTCCCTTCTTAGCTAAGGTTTGTCTCACCACACAGAATACTGCAGGCAGTTACATATACAGAGGCTCTACTTTGCTTTGCTTATGGGTCACACCATAGGAGTGGCCCTGTCAGAGGAGAATGGAGAGTGGAGTCCCAGGCCGCACATCTGCCGTAACACACTCTAAAGAGTCATGCACCGGTTGGGGGATGAACACGCGCTCGGCTTATAGATACCTTTGTGATGGTTCCGCAACTTTATATGTCGTTTATGACCGTTACTTTAAGAATATAACAGTGTACCTGCCTCTTACAATTTGCCTAGATAGCTTTATGGATAACAGGTCTGGAATTGTATATGGTTCTTATTATAAATGCCAATATATAAGTCGTTTTTTTTTTTTTTTAAAGGGATCTTATCTCCATACAACCACATAGGAAGGCTGCCTTTCATCTTACTGCTCCCAAAAACATTTGCACGCATCTTACACACTTTTAAGATATATTCTTGATGCCACATAATTTCCTTGCCAATAAAACACAGGAAGCTTGCTTCCTCAAAACCTTATTTCCCCTCAACTCCCTTATAGAAAGCGATACTTTCCAGCAGCCTCTGTCGTAGCCTTCCTTCACCCTAACCACCCGTATAAAGGCTTTGCTGCACTCAGAAGCATTTTTTAAAGGCTTTGCCTCTCTCTTTGACTCCTAAGAAGGCTTCCTCATATCCATCAAGGCCAAATGAAGGCTTCATCGCACTCAATAGGCCATTACAAAGGCTTCCTCCGCCGCTACAGACCCTATCAAAAGTTCCTCACACGTGATGACGCAGAAAAAGAAGGTCCGACATATATTCATACATATTGTGTAATCAATATGTATAATGTAGTGTGATTTTAGTAAAGAAAATAATGTACGAGGGAAATTGTGCCTTCGGGGTAGTTCGCCATCATTATAAACGAGCTTTATTAATCACGAAGTATTGAAAATGTAGTAATCCGTCATAATCGCAAATGTATGCCATGATTTCTTGTTTGAAAACTGTTTTGCTTAGCTTAAATTTAGTACAGGCTTTGGCCTAGTTGCTTGGTTTCAAATTCTAACTGCGTGATTTTTTTTCCTTGAACTAATGAAACATATATTCTTGCTTGAAGTTGTATTTTTCCAGTAGAGCTGACTGGTACACTTATCTCCAAGGTTTCGTGCTAGGCCGGTTACATACCCTTTGATACAAGGTCAGTCTCTGCAGGTGCGGACAATGAAGGTACAGATAGTAAAATAATTGGCAAACCATGATACAATTTGTGTTCCAAGGCTCCAAGGACAGTGTATGCATAAATGAGCGCTAGTAAAAGACAATTTTGATTGGACAATTTGAAGCCAACCTATGAACCCTCCAATGGAAGACCCTGCAGAATTTGGAATGTTTCTTACTTAAACCCACAGGACAAAGAGAAGTCAGCCATTTTTCCTCGATGCCAGTTTGAAGCCTGATGCCAGACTCCATTTTGGACGACACCCTGATGCCCTTTTCTCTATCTGAGAGAAAGAGACTTTAAGAATTCTCACCCTAGAGACTTTAACTTTGATTTGCCCCGTCTTGCCCATGCAGTAACTTTGCCCCATTCTCCTTGCCGCTGCAAGGAAGCTTGCCCTTAACTTTGCCCCTTTGAAATTTGCCCCATGCTGATCAACCGGTACCTGAAGGATGAAGACTTTTCTTGAATGCTGATTGTATTTGGTAAATATGAAAGGATAAATGTATTATGCATTGTGTTTTTCCTTTTAGGTACCAACTGCTAATTTTGATAGAGCCCTAGCTAGACGTTTTCCAAATTTGTGTTGACTAAATTCGTTTTGCATGAAGTCCCACATGCCGATGCTAATTAGAGGTTAGTCGAGGTATTCATTCAATGTATCATGAAGAATTGAAATCTTGTTATGCTGACCGAATGTATGCAATTAGTCAAATACAGTTAGTCACATTGGTGATTTGCATTGCTATAACAGAGTGTATCATCATTCAGATTTTGCGTAGATTGCGTTTCTGCCGCCGTTATGGACAGCTAGTAATGTTCATATACATATATCAATTGGTTTTGAGACATATATACATTGTGCTAGCTTTGTTAATATAGGGAAATAAATTCACTAACTTTTAATAAACTGGTGTGGTTATTCATGACTGAAAGGTCATGGTGCGCCGAAATACCAACTGTTATTGATTTCTGATGTGCTATATTGATCTATTAATTGAGTATTGATTACCGATAATAATAGTTATTGATTATTGATCTGAGTGACTCGACTATTAAGGATGAGGAGAGCCCGACTCGGTTAAAAGATTCACCGACCTCCTACGTGTCCAGGTACAGGTAATTTATAAGGGCTGGACGCGTTATCACATGCATTAGCTTCATTGAAAGGCTTCCCTACATCCTGTATCTACTTTAGGAAAGCTTCCTCAAATCCAACAGCAACTTAAGAAAGTTTCCTCTTACTCCCTCTCACTCCAGCGAAATTCACATTATTTCTGGATTTCGTATTACATTAAATTGCTCAGAATTTCACACTGTGCAGTTTTGGGAACATTTTGCTTTCAGGAGACTCATTTGCATAGAACATTGCTCACTTAGAGATATGTTCCGCTCGAACCAGTTTCCTCCAGGTATCTAATGAAACTAATACGCAAAGCGCGTGCTCTCATGACAGAAGTCACAAGAATTACTGGCAAACCACGTTTTGCTTCAAAAGCATAGTTGCACATAATTTAATGAAATTGTTATGGAACTTAGCAAAAGTTCATACAAAAAAAACACAATTTTGTACACCTCTATCTACAACCCTTCAAAAAGCATACAACTTCATAGTGACACTTGCTCAAATAGTGAAACCGTCTTAAGAAGGATTGCACAAACCTTAACTCTCCTTGGTGTAGAGCAGAGATCTTCAAACTGGGGGGTGGGCCCCCCTAGAGGGGCCCCAAGTGATCCTGGGGGGGCGCCAGACTCTGGCCAAAAGAAGCACTATACAGATAACAGGCCTTTGTTTTAAGCAGAAACATGTCATTGCATTTTTTAAAAAGGTAACAGTACTTAACTGCAATGTTTAAATAAGTCTAGACATATTTAAACATTGCCATCCTTATAAAATAATTGTGAAAAATTCTAAGGGGGGCCCAAGAATTTTTATTTTCCAACTGGGGGGGGGGGGCATTAAAAGGTTTGGAGACCACTGTTGTAGAGGGTTGCCGAGGGATCAGGCGCACAGCGCGGGCCTCGTAGCGGTGTCGCTCTTTCCTCGCCCCTGGACACATAGCCATTGCACACACTTGGGGGGTTACTGTGCACTGTCCCCCGAGCTGCACCTTTATTTATTCCCTCGGACCGCGATCGGCTACATTGTGAGTGGTGAGTGGTGGCTGCATTGTATCAAAAGTGGCCCGGTGGTTTACTACATCCCTATCCACTGTTAATATAATGAACACAAAAACAAAACAAAATGAGTACGTTGACTCAATGGCTCGACTACAGTCTAGTCCAAAAATATGACACCCAACACGAACAAACAGCACCGGGGGAGCAGCCTCACTCGGGGCAGCACCCCCCCCGCACTCGGTGCAGCATGGTCTTCTTATCAGTAGACCATCCGGTAACACACATAGGAGCATATTTACAAGCCCCTAGTGCCACCTTGTGCTGCCCTAGCATCATTTTGTTTTACACTAAGACGGTGTTAAGGAGGCCTTTCTCGAGCATCGTATTTACAAAGTGGCACAATGCTTGCACTGCGCCACTTGGTAAATCCTTGCACCACATTATGCCTGTGCCAGGCATAATATACGCAAGGGTGGGCGTTCCGACGGAGGGAGGCTCAAAAAAATGGCGCAGTGAAATTTACATTTCACTGCACCATTTCTTCTGTCATTTTCAATGCCTTCTCAGAGCAGGCGTTAAAATGATGGACAAAAAAAAATAATTGGGGCAGCACGGATCTGGGGTAGGTATACCAGAGGACGTTGTTCCTGAAACAAATTAATATATTTGTTGACCAAAGAAAGCCCAGTGTTATCCCCATTGGGCCCATCCTTCCTGCTTAGATTACCATATCATCGGTTAGTCATATGGTATGTGTCTACATGATAGTGAGGATTAGGTTGTCCATTCACAGGTCATGACGAATCGCGAATAGATGCTTATGCCTAGTAGAGCGAGAAACATGCTGACCAATTTTTGAGAGGCAGTGTAGAGATTACCAACATGTGACCTCTTGAGTCAGTCCCTAGAGTGGGGGTCCATGACACACAACTAGTCATACTTGGAGGGGATTGGGTCATTGTAATTAGCTTCCCCCCTTTTTTTGTTTTTAACCTTGACAGGGTCTCCATCTTCATAATAAAGGTTGTTCCTTTGGATACCCCTAGTCAATTTAACAGCTTTTTCACCAATCCCACATTCTTGCACTCACCATCGGCAATAATTTCTAAAAGATCTTCGGCAAAGAGCCCACGTGAGGCGTCCATCAGGCATTGCAGTGCCGGCCTGACGAGGAGCAAAGCCCAATGATGAAGCATGTCACCAAAAGGTGAGTGAGGGCTCTTGTTCTGAGTACATCTTGCTTGCAGGGACCGGCTGACTTCTCCCCTAATTGGTAGTGAGGAGATCCATTTCCCGTGGAACTGTGCATTCTTTTTTGTTTTGTGTATGGCAGGAGTATGATGCACAGGACCAGATAAATCTCCCATACTCTCACAACTTTCCAGGTCTCCCTCTCATATGGCGTGCAAAATTTCTAGCCTGGATATTGTTTTTTTAAGACTACCCAGTCACCTACTCGAAGGGAGGGTTCTTCCGCTCTTCTTCTACTGGCCTTTTCATTGTTTGCTCTCCTCTTGAGTCACTGACACATCTATTTTGGCCATATTGCCCTGGGGTCCGGCTATAACATCTCTTACCTCCTTCTTCATCAAGAGGTCACTCGGGGCACCTTCCATCATGCTGTGCGGTGTCAGTAGGCTCTCACAATCTGGTTCAGGCAAACTTTGAGGTCTTCCCCTTTTTTCACCCCAACGCGAGGTCATGTTGAGGGATCTCATGAATCTCTCCACCTTCCCATTAATTGGGGCCATTGTGGCGTGATTTTGTGATGATGCATATTTAATTGGCAGAGATACTCCTGAAAATCGTGACCTCTAAAGGACGGGGGGCATTGTCAGTCGTGACCTCCTCAAGTAGGCCCACAAGTGAAAAGATTTTGTCTAGTCCTGGTTTGACACACTCAAAGGCGGTAGGCCGCATCAGTTCAACAATGGGAAATTTGGAGTGACTGTCCTTCACTACCAGAGTGAGTCTTTTATCTGGGAAAATTCCAAAATCCATACTCAGCGAACACCATGGAGTTAACACGGCCTCCCCCATGATGAGAGGTGCTACCGGGGGCTTGGCGTTAGTGAGCACACAGGATCAACAATTTCTCACCAGCTCCTCCAGCATCTGGTCCATCCCCGGGAACCACACCTTGGTCCTGAGCCTGGCTTTCATTTTGGAAAGCCCTTGGTGTCCTTCATGGGCAAGATCCACAGCCCTACTCCACAAACATCAGGATACTACTATGTGATGACCTCTCAGGACCAATCTTTCCTCACTTTCACTGAGTTCATCACTGAGTTCATCACAACATCACCAGAGTTGTTTGCATGCGTCACACTCCACTTCAATCAGGCCTCTTACCCCCTCCAAAAAGTTTTTCCATTGACAGCCCCTTCAAGCCTCCTTGACTCTTGTCAGACGTGTCTCCTGAGGTGGCTTCTCAAATCTCTGTCACCGATAGGGCCCTTGGACAGGCCATCTCCATCACCATGTTTATAAACCCTTCAGTCCCTGCTTCATCTTCGCCCTCCTCCTTGGGATCCCGCCTCAACAGGTGACGTGAGAGATAATCTGCTGGGTTGCGCACCCCTGGCTGATATTCACATCGAACGAGTATTGTTGCAATTCCACGGCCCATCTCCCAGTCTAGGGCGGTTTCCATCTAGCTGTGCCAGATGAACAGGGGCCCTAAGGGTTTGTGGCCTGTCACTTCACAAAACTTCTGGCCACAGAGGTACAAATGGAAGTGTTACACCCACTGGATTGCAGCGCCTCCCTTTCAATCTGGGAGTAACGAGTCTCGACGGTAGTGAGTGATTTACTGGCGTACGCAATGGAAACCCATTCTCCAGAACGCTTCATCTGCATCAACACTGTGCCCATCCCCACTCAACTGGCATCGACAATGAGCGCTGTCTGGCACTTGGGGTCAAAATATGCCATGGTGGCATCGTGCAACAATGTCGCCTTCACCTCGTGGAATGCTTTGGCAGCCTCCATCATCCACTCCCAGTGGGTGACTTTTAAGGTCAGGTTTCGGAGGGGGTTGGAGCAGGTGGCAAGATTGGGTATGAACCCACAGTAGTTGGCCATGCCCAGAATACTACGGACCTCTGACTGGTTCCACGATGTTCCCAAAGCTACGACTGCTTTGACTTTTTGAGGGTCTACCTGCAGCCCCTCTTTGAAAACAGATCAGGGGCAGCTCCTCTGCTATGGTGGAGGGGTGTCGCCCCCCGCCAGCAGCAGCCGCTGCAAAACTTTTACTATAAAACAATAATAAACTATGTTTATTATCGTTTGACAGTAAAATGGGTGGGCAATGGGGCTGTGACGAGCACGAAGGGGGGGTGCACAGCACCTCCCCTCAATGCGCATGTATTTTTTGCCGGCCATCTCGGGCTGGCCAAACACACATGCACACTGGGCTCTCTCCAACCTGGCACTGTGTTGCCAGGTTGGAGACAGCAGGCAAAGACTCTCACTCTGCCTTGGAGAGCTCTGGCTGGGTGCTCCGTCCAATCCTAATGCTGCTTTCATGCCGCCAGCAGCATGAACGCAGTGTTAGGATTGGACGCAGGGCAGCCTCGGGGCCTGTGCCTGCAGTAGAGAACCAGAGTGCATCGGAGTAGTGTGACGAAAAAGGTATGTTTTTTAAAATGAGTATATATTTTTTGTGCCCCCCGCCACTGGCCACCCCACCCCTTTTCCCTCCTGTGAGCCACCTCTGAAATAGATAACCAAAGATTTGGCCTCATTGGCGTAGAACATGCACTTCTTAGTGCAGAGTCAGGCCTTTTTCAACAAGCCTTTGTAGCGTGGCTCTCAAATGGACATGAAGTTCTTCCAGGGTGTCCGAGTAAATAAGGATGTCATCTCTTACGTAAATGACTCCCACCAGTCCTGTTAGAGTTGCTCGTTTGGCTTCCTGGAAAACCTCCACAGCAGACAATATCCCAAAGCTGAGATGCCTGAATCTTTAGAGCTCTACGTGGGTGGAAAAAGTTGTTATGTATCATATGGATTCATCCAATATCAATTGGTGGTGTCTGGGGTTCAAGTCAATTTTGGAGAATGACTTAGCTCAGTTTAAGTCTGCCACAATTTAATTGATTGTAGGGAATGTCATTCACAACGAATGGCTTGATCAGGCAGCCTCATGCCTACACACAACCGGATGGCCCCTGGCTGTTTGTGCTTGGATGCTGTTTTGCTTTCCTTTATCATCTTATGACTGAGCTGACAAAACTTCTCTGGAATGCACTTCTTAGTTTAAAGAAGACATTTATTATTATTTCACCATGAGGTTCCTGAGAGACGAGATTAGTAGGTTGGAAGCACACGTTTAAAGGTAGTCACAGCACTGAAAGGAAAATATATTAAAGTACTTCTCAATTGCACTGTACACAGCAAATATATGTGATTATATTATAGCATAACTTCAAAGCAAATAATAAAAGTCAAAATTCATCACCGTAGGTCCTATCACTGCTTGTCATCTTTCTCATGCCTGCAAGTTGATGACTCCTGTTCAACTGCGAGAAAGAGATTTTCCACCCAAACGGGAGGTCAGGCAGCTGACGTCCGCTCCTGACTGAAGTCTTGGAAAATTCCCCCTTGCTGCTGCCCAGGGACACCGTCTTATAATGAAAAAAACTGCTAACAGGCCCTTTCCTCCAATCACAGCCGGAAAAAAACAAGCTGGATAGTGGCCAAGTCTCCAAAACCTGCCTCCTTCCCAAGGCTGAGTAGAGAGGAAAACACCAAAATATACGCTATCTTGTCACGCTAGGGTTCGGTGTGAACACAATACGAAAAACACAGCTTGGTCTACCATGTGGAAAAACACAGCTCATCTGCAATGCCTCAACTGCAATGTCGAACTCCACGATAAAGCCCATACGCAGCTAAACTGAATACAAAATGTAATGTCTAATGCCACGTTAAAGCCAATAGGAAGCTAACCTAAATATCAAATGCAATGTCTAATGCCACGTTAAAGCCAATAGGCAGCTATACTGAATACAACATGTAATGTGCTACTGAGGAACATTGAACAACTAATATGCGCAGTGGTGAAACACAGTCAGTGGTCAAACACAATTAATGGCATAACAGATGCTAAGACAAGAGGGGATACCCACTTGGTGGGCCCCCTGACCTCTTCAATGACTCCTGCTTGTTCGAGTTGTTGCAACTCTTTTTCCACCAGCAGGCAGAGGTGGAACAATACCCTCCAGTGACACAGCGCAATAGGTTTCACTGTCTTGTCAATGTGGAGTTTGACTTGCACTCCATTGACACATCCGAGTCCTCGAAACAACTCTGGGAATTCTTCTAGGATCTCTTTTGCATGAGACTGATGGACCTGTTTGGCAGAAAACACCAGTCCTAAATCTTCAGCGGTGTGGCAGCCTAACAGTATTCTGGTGTCACCCTTGGTTACATGGAACTTCGTGGTGGTCTTTCTGTTTCCATGCACCACCTCCACTTCTATGACTCCCTTTAGCGGTAGAGGTCTGGTCCCCCTGTAGGTGTAGATTTTCGCTCTTGTCGGGCGCATTCTAGGCTCGGGTTCCAGTCTGGAGTAATGTTCCACATTGATGACATTTACCGATGTTGCTTTATCTATAAGGGTGGTGATCTCCACGCTGTTGACAGTTATTTGGCACCTAGGGGGAGGTCTCCTTTTCTGGTTCTTCCTGCCCATAAACCAGATCATGAAGATCTCCTCCTCGTCTTCTTCTTCCTCCTCTCGATATGTTTGTGGCTGGGCCTCTTTTTCGTCTTCCAGAGCTAACTGCTTGACATTGGCCACCCTTTGCACCTTGATGACTGATGTTCCCGTGGTTCATCCTTTTACGGTTCAGGTATGGTTTTCCGTGGGCCGGACATCCACTAGGTGAATGGCATTCCATCCCCCAGCTTCCACAACCCTTTTCACCTCCTCGACTTGCCAGGCTGCTGTTGGATCGACTCAACTCTCTCCTCTTTGACTTTTGCCACCGGAGTACCCTCAGTAGTGCCAGCGCTAAGGGCGAGTACTGACTCCATGGCCCAGTTTGGCTAGTTCATGGGACCTAGCGAGGATCAAGATGTCATCGAGGGAGATGTCTGGTTGCCTCAGTATCAATTTTCGCAGCCTGGATGACCTACACCCTTGGACTAGCAGCGCCCTGATTTCATCCTGGTTGTCCTGCCCTCTAAGTGTGATCAAGCCTATCTCGGGCCTCGTACTCCTCCATATGGCACCCTTTCACTCTCACTGGATCCTGGTTGGTGGCTCCTGATTCATTTTCAACTTTCAGTTTGCCACCCCTGCACATGCGGCCCCGCTGCTGATACTGTCCTGTTGGCCTCTAGGGATGATGATGGTGCACTCGCCTGCTTGCCGCGGAACTTCTGGGGTTAGCCGCTCAGGCCCACGTGTCACACTGCCACACTGTCTCCTCGCGTCTCTGCAATAAATTGCAGGTCGTGTTCCATCTCTGCCGTAGCGCTGACACTAGTGCCAGTGCTCTGCCATTGCACTCAGCAGGATGGTGCCTACCTCGTCGCCAAAGTAGAGGGTTGCTGGGGGTTCAGGCACGGCGCAGACCTCGTGGCTGTGTCACTCTTTCCCCACCCCTGGGCACATGGACACAGGACACACTTCACGGGTTACTATGCACTGCCCCCGAGCGGCGCAGGCACCTTTATGTTTTCCATCGGACAGCGCCCGGACCTCGGCATGAGTGGTGACTACATTGTATAAAAGTGGCCGGGGGGCTCACAACAGTTGGGAAGGCTGTTTCAAACCTGAGCACAACCAGAAGTGCTTCCTCAAAAGCTAAAGCTCTCTAGGAAGCGTCTCTGATATGCTGCATATGATTACGAAGGCTTGTGCATAATGTACAATGCCAAAGCAACAAGGCCGCATAACTTTCAAAGCCTTCCTCACACCCTAGAATTCCATGAGACAGGTGTGCTGCCAGAAAATGCATAAGGAGGCCTTCAGGAAGAATTGCAAGGTTCAAGGTATGCCACAGGAGCAATATCTGACTAGGCCAAGCTCTGCCCCTGGGCTCTAGGCCGCACCTGGGCCGAAGATTCCTTTATTTGAAGAGACCAGCACTCTCACCTCTCTGCCACCGAGCCATGAAAATGCGCAATAACCGCAGAAGCTCTTTAGAGATTGTCTTAATTGGCTGGTTTCATACTGGCATTGCTTCGGCCCATCCCCCGCCTCTCGGCTGCTGCTGCTGCTGCATTGATCCCATCCAGAGTGCGAGAGCTCGGTAGCTTTCCAGAGAAGACCCCAGAGGATTGAGCACTTGAAGCTCGGGGGCGCGCGGCGGAACAATGAGGCAGGTCGCCGCATCCTCTGAAATCAGGTCATTCTGCTACGTTTCGTGTTATCGTTCTGACAACAGCGGGACGAGCAGGGAGGGGGACGCGGCGAGTGCAGAACGCACGCGGGAGAGCCAAGCACGCGAATGCTGGCAGGCAACAAACAATTCCTACTGCAAATAAAAGCAAAGACCAGCGCAGGCAAAGCTGCTATCGCCGTCTTTGCATGTTTTTTAGGAGCACAATTTGGTGCAGTCGGGCACGCAGACTTGCTATGATATAATTCTATTTTGCTCCCTTATACAAACCAGATGATAGCATCTTTCTTAACTGCTGTGACGTCACGCGAGTGAACGAATGTATTGTGTAGCCTGGTGTGACGCCACAATAATTGGCTGCAGAAGAAGGCAGAGCCGAGAGGGAGGTGTAAGAGTAAGGCCCGATGTCAGCCCTGTCAGGCATATGTGCGTACGTGTGTGAATGTTTCTTTAGTAGTGTGCCTATTTTAGCCAGGCACACCACAGATATTAAATATTGTACTAATTATATCATACGTTTATATTAGTCAGACACAGTCTCATGGACATTTTAAGGATTTTGGGGGCGCCCTCGGCCAAACGTGTTTTTGGGGGCCCTGTTCGGAACAGTATCACTTGTCCAAACTGTTAATGTGTTTACGTATTATATTCAGGAATAACGATGAATGTTTTCAATATTGTAGCACAGCACCAGCTCACTAAGACTACTGCAAATAATCTCAGTGACACCCTCCTATTTCTTATTTGTGAAATCTTTTACAGATTTTGCATGAAACATAAACACATTTTCTGCTAATCGTAATAGATTCTCACACATCACCCAGATTAAGAATAAATTAAGGGAACAAAGATATTTAAAACAATCTGTTTCAGAATTATTTCAGGTCATCAGGGCAAGGCTCTTTGCAGAACAGAGCTTGCTCTATCAAAGGGCCCCATGAAAGGCTCGCGCGGTGGGCCAGAGCCCATTTTGCCTATTCATTAAAAGGTCTCTGCACAGCCTGTAAACACTGTTAAGGATCATGAGGCCAATGCAGTCAAACATACACACCCCTTGTGAACACTGAACTGTTTGTATCATAATCATAAGGAGGGTCAGACTCCGATGCTGTGCAAACGCTGCACCATTTGCAGTGGGTTATTTCAGACAGAAATCCAAATAAATACCAATCACAACTCTATTTGTATTGTGCTTATTGCATCAAGATACAAAGTCTGTAAATACTGAACTACCATTTGCATCACGGCCTGTGTGAGCCATACCTTATAATATTGTAAACACTGAATTATGAGTACAATGTGCTTAGCGCAGCCAGCCACAAACCGACAGAACGGACAGTACATGATTTATTGTCACGTAAAATGTCTTTCAGGATTTCCTGTCATGTGACATGTTCTTCCTGTCAACCCCCTTATTAGTAGCATTAGTAGAAGCTCCCTCTGGTCAGACCTACACACACACGGCGGTGACTCGGTTGGTTGTTGGGTCTCAGGAGAGGGAGCACACAGCATATTCAGGATCTGCATGTTTGATTCCACGCTCCGCATTGGACAAATATGCTCATGCTGCACAAAGAGAGATGGTAAGGTGACCCATGGAAGATAGATTCACCCCATCTAAAGCTCAGGCGGTTGTTTCTACAAGCTCTGCACAGCCAGAGGAGAAACATCACAGTATAGAAGCATCACAGGCCCTCCAGTGGAATACAGATCGTTTTTTGGGGTTATTGCGATACATTTCTTTAACACCCATAAGATGTAATGTTATACAGGTTTTGTACAATCTGCACTTCATGTATCCCAAGGACTGCTTCAGAGCGTACATTTGACTTGACCTAGTACCAAATAAATCCTTGCGGCATAGTCTCTCTTGATGCCTGAAGAGCGTTTTAACTTGAGTTCTGCTCGTGTAGGATGAGTAGCATCTTTCGACCTTTCACAACATTGACTTTGAGTCTATAGGATAGCAGCTGCTCATTGTGAAGACAGGCCCACAAAACTGCCAATAGGCACCCTCCAGATCGCATCAGCCTAATACTGGGACTTTTGATTAGCAGTGCAGTGGCTGAGCACATATGTCTAAATAGAATATATGAAGGTGTGGCACTATGGAAGCAGACTGTCCCTTTTATGCAGACAGCTCGGAGTCTGAAAGAGTTGAGGATTTATACTGAATTTGCCAGCCACTGCACCAAAGTAATTCTGAGAGGGGTAGTGTGACACCATATTGAGGTTGATACTATCATCCTACAATAATAACCCATCCATTTATATCACATTCACTTCATCGCTTGCCACTAAACCGTCATAGTGAGTATATATTTGCTATTCTTATCCCCACATCTAGATACTTAGACTTGCCGTATTATGCGGTGGCTAGGTTGACGTAAAGGATGAAATATTATTTGCATGCGATGTAAAGCCTGCAGTATGCTGGGGAGCACACCCGGAGAGGATATGATGTCTTTCCTTAAGCCCTGATTGACTGTTTCCTACTTGTTGAAGCCTCTCCTAATGATATGGGATGGCAATCCAAGACAGAGAGTTGGTTACTTACTAAATACATCACTTTGCTTTGAAGCTGTCCCTCATCAGGGTATTAGTTAATTTGATTAGGTTTAATGGTATAGAACAGTGGTTCCCAACCTGTGGTCCGGGGACCCCTGGGGGTCCGCGAAGCCTTCTCAGGGGGTCCGCGAGAGCCTAGAAAATTAACAAATATTAACAAATATTGACAAATTAGGTCCCCAGCTTCCAGTAATGACTCAGACGGGGGTCCCCGGATTCCCATGATGATTCAGTGGGGGTCCCTGGGTTCCATTAATGTTAAAGTGGGGGTCCACAGAAACCAAAAGGTTGGGAACCACTGGTATAGAACACCATTGTGTACCTATGGTAGTTGGTGAATAAGTGAGCAGAGAACTTTTTAGAAAGTCGGCTGGTATCTAGCAAACTCTGGTGTGTATTCAAGCTGAACTAGGTGATGCCACATGAACTAGTATGAAATTCCCACTTACAGTAACCGTACACTGGAGCAAAATGTGTTTTCACAGAGTGCCGTATACTTTTTATCGTATATCACCTCGTATCCAGGAGTCACTATACTGGGGATACCGGTATCTACGGCAAAACCTGGTAATGTAAAAATGTCAGTGGAATCAGTCATCCTGGTCTCGAGTTTTCTGATTATTCTGTTTCCTCCAACTTTTAGCAGGTGGAGTCTCCGGATGAAAGACGCAAAATCCATGGAGGTACAACGGATGTCATAATTCTGACGGGACCAGAAACTCCCATTATAGACTCCATCTGAATTTAAATGACACATTGTAATGAGGGCCATAGCCTCACGACCCCCACAGTTGTGTTACGGAAAATGAAAGGGAACATGAAAAGATGGGGTTTAGGAACATATGTTGCATTTGCAGTGTGTTCGTCCTTTCTGCTGCCTTGTTTAATCTTCCTGCAATAGTGTGTCCTTTACTTTGTGGTGATAGGATATTTTATTGGAGGTCAATACACACTATTTATTTAGTTGCTTAGGGATCATCCCAGGATAAATGAAAAGATGGTCTACAAAATTCAGCAAAGAAGATCAAAAATATGCTTTGGTCAGAGAGGAGTAGAAGTGTGCGAAGATGCACACTTTTTTCTCTTGACCGTCGCAAATATTTTGAAAACACTGTGATAAATAACTGAGGGTTGCAAAATTCAACGCAATTAGGCCTTTCAGGTTAAAATCTGGATATTCGCAATTGTAGGCAGTGTTAATTTAATGTACCTTTCCCTCACAAGTGTTGAGCCACTGGCGAGGAAAAACTACATAAAGTATGCACTCCACACAAATTGCTCACGAGCTCCCAGCAGGGCACAGTTTTAAAGTACTTATTAGAAAAAACTATGCATGATATAAATTCACTTGAAAAGCACTCACACGTTTCAGGCTTGACACGAGTTCGCAGTGCTCATACAAGAGAAAATCTACACTTTAGAATTAAATTGATGTATGGGAAGTGGGAAATTTTGTGAAGAACATGAAGATTAATAATTTGTAACTATGCAAAACTTTCCTCTCATATTAACAAAGTCGCACACCCGTAGTAAACTCTAGGGTCAGCTCATTGTATCTACGAGTGGAATTTATGACTTTACAGATACTGTACATTTCTTTGATCTATAGTGACCTTGTAAATCTGAAAGTGTAGTTAACAGGGGTGTCCATAGTAGACAAGGAATAACTGGTGTTGACTGCAAGCGTTTATCCTTGTGCTCTGGTGTGTAGATGAGCAGGGTTGGATTGGGAAGGCGGGCAGTTGGGAACTGGGTAATGGGGCAGTACCTTAGGGTCACACGTGGGCTGTTTTTTTATTTGAGTCTCAGTTGACCGGCAAAAAGAGGCTTTCTATCTGGCATGCCCCCGCCAGGCCACTGTACTGTGTATTAATCTCTGCCATGCCTCCACCCACCTGGGCTAGGTGTTCCTCTGACCCTTGGGCCATTATTACCTCGGATGACACCTCCGCTGGGCCACCACATTATGGCCAGGGCAGGCATGGGAGGAGGGAGCATGTAGAGTCCTCGCTGAGGGCCAGATGTTGTCCCCTCAGCCCCAGTGTCTTTTAGGCCCTGGAAGGGGGTGTGCCTTGCATAGGCCTCACTGTGAGGCCACCTTTCCCAGAGAGAATAATGGAGAGGATGTAAATTACTTTTGAGTGCCAGCATTGGCTCAGTATCCTGTGATTGTGGGGAAATCAATTAATTTCCTAAGGCCTAAATAAAAATGAGTTTGATCTTGTGTAATATGACTATGTAAATCACTCCAATGCCTTTGGGCCGAGTTCACGCTATATAGTAAACTACACATACAAAAAATAAATGGCCAGATTCTGCAAAGGCCTGAGTCATGATAATCTACACAAGCAAAAAATAAACGGCCAGATTCTGCAAAGGCCTGAGCCATGATAAATATTGAGGACTATTTATATAAAACATCCATATTCCTTTTAAAAATTGCTTTTCTGCCTTTGTCTAGGTTTAACTCACCTTAAGTATACGTTTTAATGTGCTTTCACATTACGTTTGCTTCTAAACTATGTAATGACCAGAGTAAAAAATACAGGCTTTGGGTGATTTTCTATATTTTCGTACCAGCTAGGACATTACAATACCGGTCATGCTGGTGAAAAAAAATGGCCAGGATGGAACCCTAGCCATATATGTGGTTGTGGCCATTTTATTTCACCTCACCAGCCTGGCCAGACTGCAGTGCTTCTACTTTTCCCCAAGTTTACCAACTGTATAAGCTTTCAAATGCTTAATTGAACATTTCTCTAAAAATTAGACGAAAGAGACTAAGCAAATGGCTATCAATGAAAGAGACGATCTGGGAAAGTAGGCTGCTTTTTTGGTAGTGCCCCATCCTAATTATGATCCCAATCTGACACTGTAGATGATTAGATCTTACATTTAAATCTAGAAAAGTATCTATGTGTAGGTTTCCTCATTGATCAAATTCCCCATTTCTGAGTATTGATCTACACATAGATATACACTTAGAAGTCTCCACACCCTCAATAGAGGAGTTATCGGATTCTATCAAGATTATGTTGGTATACTCTATACCAACAAATTGAGAGCCAGTTATTCAGGGTATGCGTGCAGAGTAGGCGGTCATGCTTGTAGCTGGAGAATGATATCCCAACTGCTGACTGCAGCAAAACAGTTTTGGAAAGGCTTTGCAAACAGAAAGGCACCCATTGTAAGAAGCAATGGCTTTGGAAAATCTGGGAAACAATGGTGATGGAAAAAAATGTCCTCCAACTTAATCAAAGATGGAGAAAGTTTTTCCGAAATTTGGGTGCCAGCTTTTGGGTTCCTGAATGAAGACTACAGGGACCTATTGCACAATAACGTATGTGAACAGGCCTGTAGATCTCTGTGTCAATGGATGTCGTTCATTTCTGGAAGAGACTGCCGTGCTTAATTTGTTTAACTAATTTCAGGGAGTGGACACCAGCACTCGTTTTTGGGGACCCAAACATATTAATCAACATCAGACTTTGGCTCAGCGTCTGAGAGAGAAAGGTAGAAAAGAAGGAAGGAAGAGAACAATTAGAAAACAGTGAAAAAAGGAGGAAGGGGATGAAACCACAAAAAAGTGAGAGAAAAGACAGGTTGTGGAGTTGGGAAAAAAAGAGGCTTAAGGTAAAAAAAAGGCAAGACCTCCTGGTATTGTTCCAACAGGACATTTGGCGGCACCGGGTACAGGCTCCTATAAAAATGAATGAGCCCCTACATTACCTGTTTTTGTACAGATTAAACTATAGGAAGGTGTGTGATACAGACTAGACTAGAAGTCAAATATGTCTGATAGATGTGTGTGATTAATTCTCCTTCAGACCGGGCTTCCATATTATCCAATTAATAAGACAGCATCACGGAAGGTCGGGCAAGACCCCACAGTTGTGTTAGGGAAAACAAAAGGCAACATGAAAAGACAGGGTTTATGGGCATGGGCTACTTCCAGTGGTGTCTGGGAGCCCCCACCTCTAAAACATAGATGACAAGCTGCACAATGCTCCTGACCACTCGTAGGAGGGCAGCCAAAGTGATGTGGTTACCAATACCATGTCAGAATCCCTACCATGGGGATGAACTGCTGCAAGAGACTCTTGGTGTGCTATAAGAGAGATCTCCAGTTTGACCCACTTCTGGGTATCACAGTCACTTTAGTTCTTTAGTAGGTGTTCTCACTTAGCTGTATTATGAAATAGTTGAACCTCGAACTTTGTTCGGGCTTCTTGTCCATCCTAAGCCTGTTCAGAATGAAAGAGGAATGTATGGGAGACAGCACAAGTGATATGAAATAAAACCACACCTAATCCATTGCTCTAAGTTGCATTGGGCTGCATCTGAACCCAGGACCTCGGGACTATGGGTGAGATTTTTAACACAGAGAGATACATGGCTTGAGAACTTGTTTTCCCCAGAGTTGCCTGTCTCTTTCACAGGGTATGAGCATTCCAAGCTCACCCAGACTGTGGGATCCACTGGTACAGCGTGAAGAAGCATCTTGCTTGTAAGCATGACTGCCCCCATGACCACTCACTTCAGAGTTTTATCTGTGCATCTACTCAACAACCCAGTAACATAAATAACAAAAAGTGCCCCCATGAAGATTGCAGGGATAGTGATTTAGCCAAATCAGCGGGTCTTGAATTTCCCTTTTAAGGGTTACCTTTGCAGCTCTCACCCTGTATGATAGGTGTGTATGCTTGTGGGGTAGGTTCTAGGGGACAACTCAGATTAGTGTTTATGATTATCATGCTCTTGAGAAAACAGCTACAAATAGTAACTTACCTGTAGCACAAAAGGCTCATATCACAGAGGACTGGTGTGGCCAGAGAGAGAGTGTCACAAATCGAGCAACACTGTACACACCAGTCTAACCAGGGTTAACCCCTCTAGTCTTCATGCTAGTCTAGTGCTTGCTTTTGACTGGCAGCATTCTCATTTATAAAGCTGGGATCACTTGAAGGGTTCAACAACTGACCACGGGGAGCAGCGGGTCAGAATCTCATCTCTGATCGCTGGCAATGACAGAGGAACAATCATACTTTATTGAGTACAGCGACTCCACAGCGGCAAAGAAATACTGACAAGATATTGATCCTCCTTCGCAGTCCTTAACGACATCCCTTGGACCCAAGGTGCTCTCTGGGCTCCTTTAGATTTTATTGAACGACAAGGGGATTGGGCTAAGGGTGCAATAATTATAATGAGGTGACCCTGGCTGGAAAGATCAATAGTACTTACTTTCAGGATTATAAAGCTATTGCTGTAAATAATTCCCTAACAGCTATGCTGAGGTGTCATCGATACATCTAACGGAAATGGCCAAGAGGCGAGCCTTCCCAAGGTGGCAGGGAGTGGTGGATAGCTTAGTGGCCTGCAAAATGCCTTGACAAAATTATGTACAGAACGGACAATATTCCAAGATACTATGATGAACTAACCGAACACTACATTTTCTGTTTTTTTCTGAACTTTGCAGAAATACACACATAACATGGCTAACTGCACCTGTGCAGCAGAGGGAACGTCGTAGTACTGCACATGCAATTGTAGAATATGTGTGGTACGACATTATTATGTTGCACGGTATGTAGAATGAGGAGAACTTGCGATAATCTCATGGAAGACCCTGTCCAAGTTTATGGTCAACGTTGCTTAATCATTGCAGCCCTTCTTGGTGGAATAATTTGACTATAAATGGAGACCCACAGGGTGATGCACACCAAACTATTCCAAGGTGGCGACCCAGAGTTAAATATCACATGACCCCGTGTCTCAGGGACTGACCTCTTGAAATTCAGCCTCGTTGCTGAAGGATACCAAGATGGGTATGCATGGGACAGCCAGGCCTTGTCTTTGAGACTTTGGACAGCTGTTCTAGTATAATGAGTGAAGAGACACATCTGTCCCCTATTGGTGCTTTGCAAAATAATTCTTGAGTTTCAGGCAAAAGGAGAGACTAAAGAAGTTTATTTTCTGTAATACACAAGAAGCTGTGGCTAGGACAGCTGCATTGCTGGCAAGATGGACATTACACAACCATAATCCACACAGGGAGACATAGTCCACCCTCTGAACCTTGTTCTAATAGACTGCAAGACGGAGAGGATGGACAAGACAAGTTTTGTTTTTTATATCCAGGGGCAAAAAAGAAGTACAAGACAATTCTGGTATTTGTTAAAAAGTGGATTTGAATATCTTCAAAGAGCAGGAAATCAGTTGAAGGCCTATCATTTCTAATCAGCCGGCCATTAAACACAACAACAAATACAGGCATTAAAGCACCACTATGGCACAATTGGTAGCAAATTAACGACAAATGAACAGTGGGCAAAATAAAGCACACACCCAAAGACTGAATCAAAAGTGATCGACTGTGCCACAAATACCATTTGTTGACATCACTTCTGGGTCCTTAGCCATGGAATATGGACACACACCTCTGCCTTTGCAACCCAATGAGACAACAGTTGTACATCACACACCCCACAGATGGAACAGGATTATGAAGATTGGTGTTGCATTCATTCCGAATAACGTATACATGTTCCAAAACACACAAACGCTATAATAAATAAGATTATACTTATATAATGTTTCATACTGAACTCGACATTTCAAGCCCTGTCAATAATAGGTATTTAACCCAATTTAATACTAATTTACACTGCTCTTAGAAGCATGGGAGGCTAAGTTGGCCTGACCAGCAAATCACATTAAATGTCAGCAGTGAACATTTTACTTACATAACCATCATGCCCTGGAAAGGTCCATAAAAACAGAACCCCAGGGGGAAACTGCCACATGTAAGAGCTAACACAAGTTGATAGGGCACACATGAACCAAAAAGTGCCATTAGCAGCATAACAGTCAGGGCAAAATGAAAGGAAGTAGTCAGATATAGAGACTATGGACCAAAGGTGCCCAAGCATTTCCTATGAAAGTCACACTCACAAAGTACCTGTCACTCATCATATTCGTCCCTGTTTGTTAAAGAGAGGCTTGTGGACAGAACAATCCTCCACCAGGTGCATGGAAGATAAAGAAAAAGAAGAACAAAGAAAACTATAACAGGTTGGACACAACCTGAGCCATCAGATCAGGAGATCTGATTGCATAGGAGCAAGGGCCCTCACACAGTCAAAAATGTGTCATGCTTCATCATTGGCAGCTCCTCGTTTGCCCAGCGCTGAAATGCCTGCAAAGCCCTGCAAAGGGGCTCTTTGCTGGAGATCTTTTTCTTGTCTGCTGATGTGAAGAGTGAGGTGCAAGATTATGTGTAGTAGTGTGAGTAGACTGGTGTGAGTGATGGTTAAAAATAACTACGGAATATCCTAAACTTGTTTAATATACAGGAACCCTTGTTATGATTAAAATAACACTGGCCAGAGATAGGTACAATGATCCCTACTGGCTACAGAGGTAAATCATAAGAGAAAGGTCAACATGTTTCTTGCCTATTTAATGTCAACAATGATCAGAGCAATTCGTCAGGATCAATCTGCTAATCTACTCGAAAAAGGGGTATCAGATTGGGAGGGATATTTTCTAGTCATACCCCAAATGTGAAAGAACTAGTCTTAAAGTGTACCTTCAAAGTAAAAAGTATTAGACTGCCCAGATTGACCCAACATGAGTAACAAAGTTGGGGTAAAAAGACGGGGTAGGTCATGTTAATACACAGTAACACAGTGAAGACACTACAAAAGGACACCACACCAGTTTTAGAAAAATAGCCACTATTTATCTATTTAAAACAAGACCAAATATGATAAAAATCCAACATACAGTAATAAAAATATGAATTCTGCAAGATTTACTCAAAAATACAATTCCTTGGAGTCAATAGCTCCACCTTGGGCTATCACGGCATCGTGATCAACAAAGCCAACAGTTCAGGCCAGCCACAGCGTCGCGGGCCAGCTATGGTGCCGGGAAGACCCGCAAACAGTACCTTGGATTTGTAGGGCATCGTGATCCTCGCGGTAAGCTCCGGAGAGCAGCATCACTGACGTTGCAGTGTCCAGAGTTGGTAAAGGAGTCGTCCGGGCCCTTGAAGTCATGTGCGTTGCAAATCGAACTCTGGGCTGATGAAGTCAGGAGCGCTGGCAAGGATGGCGTCCGGGCTGCGGTGCGAAGCAGGACGATGCGACGTGTGGTGCCCACAGGTCACAGTGCAGGCAGCGGCTTGGTGACAGCGTCCAGCGGCGTTGGTGAGACCAGGGCTGCGGTGTGAAGCAGGGAGGTGCAATGTGCAGTGTCCACAGGTCACGGTGCAGGCAGCGTCGTCGTCATTGCAAAAGCGCTGTCGTTGGTAGGCCCAAGCAAGCAGTGCGGGACGGTGCTTCATGACCCTCTCGAGTGGTGTCCACAGGCCATGGTGTAGGCAGGGATGCCTGGTGATGTCAGTGGAGTTGATGGTGCTGGCATCGGTGGATTGGGGCTGCGGTGTGGGATGAGACGGTGCTTCCTGTACCTCATGAGCGGTGTCCACAGGCCGCAGTGCAGAAAGCGGCGCCGGTGTCGGCAGGAGCAGCGGCGTGGGGGATGCCCAGGCAGCGGTGTGAGCAGGCAATGCCGGAGTGCAGGGTCCACAGGTCGTGGTGCGAGCAGTGGCTCAGTGAAGTCGTCCAATGAGCGGCTTCGGTGAGACCAGGGTCGAGGTGCGAAGCGGGGCAATGTGACTCTTTGTGGCGTTGGCAGGTCACGATGCAGGCCGTTGGCGTCGTTGCAGAGGTTCTTCCTGCTGAGCAGCAAAAAACAAACAGGTTCCCAGTGCTGCAGGTCGAGGAAACTGAAGTCTTTGGTGTCCCTGAGACTTCCAACAGGAGGCAAGCTCTACTCCAAGCCCTTGGAGAACTTTCTCAAGCAGGACACACAGCAAAGTTCACCCTTTGCACTCTTTTAAGGCAGAAGCAGCAACTGCAGGCCAGTCCAGCAAAGCAACACAGCAAAGGGACAGTACTCTTCTTCCAGCTCTTCAGCTCTTCTTCTTGACAGGGGTTCCTCTTGATTCCAGAAAGATTCTAAAAGTCTGGGGTTTTGGGTCTTCTTCTTATAACCTGTTCTGCCTTTGAATTTGGCAAACTTCAAAGCAAAGTCTCAAGTGTTTGCAAGATCCTTCCTTGTCCAGGCCAGGCCCCAGACACATACCAGGGAGTCGGAGACTGCACTGTGTGAGGGCAGGCACAGTCCTTTCAGGTGTGAACGGCCACTCCTCCCTCCCCTCTAGCTCAGATGGCTCACAGGGATATGCAGGCTACACCCCTGTCACTATCTAGAGAAGAGGTGTGAACAGCCCAACTGTCAAACTGACCCAGATGGGGAATCTACAAACAGGCAGAGTCACAGAATGGTTTAAGGAAGAAAATGCCTACTTTCTAAAAGTGGCATTTTCAAACAGATAATTTAAAAACCAACTTAAAAAAAGATGTATTTTTGCATTGTGAGTTCAGAGACCCTAAACTCCAAATTGTTATCTGCTCTCAAGGGCAAACCTGCGCTTTAAAGATATTTAAAGGCAGTCCTCATGTTAACCTATGAGAGGGATAGGCTTTGCACAGTGAAAACCGAATTTGGCAATATTTCACTGTTAGGACATATAAAACACACTAGTATATGTCCTACCTTATACTGCACCCTGCCCCTGGGGCTATCTAGGGCCTACCCTAGGGGTGCCTGACATGTAGTAAAAGGGAAGGTTTATGCCTGGCAGGTGGGTACACTTGCCAAGTCAAATTGGCAGTTTAAAACTGCACACACAGACACTGCAGTGGCAGGTCTGAGCCATGGTTAAGGGCTACTGATGTGGGTGGCACAACCAGTGCTGCAGGCCCACTAGTAGCGTTTGATTTACAGGCCCTGGGCAACTCTTGTGCACTTCATTAGGGATCTACAAGTAAATCAAATATGCCAATCATGGATAAACCAATCAACAGTACAATTTCTATGGGGAGCACTTGCACTTTAGCACTGAATAGCAGCGGCAAAGTGCGCAGAGACAATAAACCAGCAAAAACAGACCTGAAAAATAGGAGGAAGAAGGCAAAACGTTTGGGGATAACCCTGCAAAAAGGGCCAATTCCACCATAACCGCCTCCCAGCCTAAAGCCAGGGTAGGCCAATCAATACCTTGCTGGACTTCCCTGCTCAGGGCGATAGAACCTGGCCAATGGCCCACTACTACAGGAGCTCTTGCCAGTTCTACGTCTCTCTGAACCCAGATTGATCCCTCGATCAACACTCTCAGGGCCTACTGAGCTAACCTTGGGGGAACTCTTCTCCTCATCTGAGAACTCCATCTGCGCAGCACCTAACATTACCTTGCCCACAGATGCATCCCAGTAGGCAGACAGTACCACCAGGGCCAACAGTGTGATGTGGCCCATTCAAACCCTGGGGTCTGACTTTAGTTCCCTTCCCAGGGAAAACTCTGACCAAAAGGATAACAACCAACAGAGGCCACTGACAGCTGTAAAGCGTGTCAAGAGCCAGGCCCCACGCCATCCTATGATCTCTACCCTCTGTGGTTTTAAAAAGTGGGGGACAGTAACCCTGGGTGACTTGCACCCTTTTTCCACTTCACCTCCCACCAGTTCAGGAGTGGTGTCCTGAGACTGGTCACTCACCCTTGGGTCTGTACCTTCAGGCTGAGCAGGGAACACGTGTGGGCTCTCCCTCCTCCTGTCCCTCTTGCTGGGGTCCTGTACTTTCCGCATAGGAATGGTACCCCTAGACAACTGAACTGTGAGGGCGCCTCTGGGGGCCACCCCTCCCAGTACCCCTGACACCTGGTGCAACTCATTCCCCAGAAGGCAGTCTATGGGCATCTGGGGGCTGACTATGACACGCCTCTGGGTCACCTCCCCACCGCACTCTAGGGATATCAGGGCCATAGGGCGGAAGAGGTCCTGCCCATTGGCTGGCGTCACCCTACACACCTGACTGGTGTACTACTCTGGGGAGACAAGCCTTTCCACCATCATAGTGCGGCTAGCACCACTGTCCCTCAGAGCGGTGATTGGGACCCCATTCATTGTCACCTGGTGGAAGTGCAGACTTCCACCCTCAGGGATCACCAACTCACCCTCTTAGTCCACCTCCCAACTAAGGGATATCAAGGCATGATCTATGACCTGCCCTTGGGGGCTACCTCCCCTCCCTAAATACACATTGGCCACCTCTGTAGAGGGGCCACCAGTGGGGGTTATCTTATGACAAACAGAGTCCCTTTGCTTGTGTCCCAACTGGAGACACTCAACGCACCGGGGTTGAAAATTGGATGCCCTGGTCACCCCCCACCTTAACCGCCCTCCTTTCTTTCTGAGGGGACATGGGACCCTTTTTCTCCCCCATTATCCTGGGACTTCTCTGTGTCTCCCTTGACCTGCCTCTCCTTCTTCCGTTGGGGACCCTGCCCACCCTTGGCTGTGTTTTCCACAAACACCTTCTTGTGGACGCTGTGCCGCCATAGCAAGCTTTCTGGGGTCAGTAAGCTTACTATCAGTGAAGTGCTGGCGCAGCTCTGCAAAACACAGACTAGACAAGTGCTTCCACACAATTAAGTAGTACAGCCCTTGAAAATCTGTCACATTACTGCCCTTCACCCAACCATCCAGTGCTCTGCAAAACAAATCTACACATTCCAACCAGGTCTGGGACTCAGTTTTCTTACTCTGCCTTAACTGATCCCGGTACTTGTCTGGAGTGAGACCATACCTAGTGAGAAGGGCCTCCTTCATGTCAGCATAGGTGAGATTGTACCCCTTGCCCAAAGCTAGCAAGGTGGCCCTCCCCTCCTCTGTCAAATGGTTCCATAAACCGGCTCCCCAATTCTTCTCAGGGACCCCATTCATATGGCCAGATGCCTCATATCCCTGAAACCACCTTTGTATGTCGTCTCCCTTCTTGTACTCCCTCCCTATGTTCTTAGGAATGTGCACAATTCTGTCTGACTGCACTGATGAATTGCTGCTACCATCCTGGCTGGACCTGCTCCTCACATCCAGCTCTTTCACTTTGAGCTCATGGTCCCAAAGCATTTTTCTTTCCTCCGTGGCTCGCTGCTCCCTCTGAGCCTCCAATTTAAATCTCTCCAACTTAATCTGGTTCCTCCTGGCTTGTCTCCTGTCCTCCAGCTCCTCTTGAGTCAGGCCTTTTGATGCACCACTGTTGCTTGGCACAGGGGGTACCTCCCCCGTGGCAGCTCCTGCACCTTCAGTACATCTTCCCTAGAATTTGTTTCAGCAGACTCTCCATTTGAATCCTCATACTGCCCACTGGCAGCTCTGGCGGCTGCCCAGGCCCTCAGCGCCTTTTGTAGCTTCTCCTTTTTGGTGAGGCCTCAGACCTGAACTTTGAGGTTTTTACAAACTGCCTTCAGTTTCCAACCTATCCTCCTCAAAAACGAAATCCTGGGATGCAACTGAAAAGGTCCCCTCTAGCTCAGATGACTCATCAGGATATGCAGGCTACACCCCGCTCCCTTTTGTGTCACTGTCTAGAGAAGAGGTGTGAACAGCCCAACTGTCAAACTGACCCAGACAGGGAATCGACAAACAGGCAGAGTCACAGAATAGTATAAGCAAGAAAATGCCTACTTTCTAAAAGTGGCATTTTCAAACAGACAATTTAAAAACCAACTTCAATAAAAGATGTATTTTTACATTGTGAGTTCAGAGACCCTAAAATTAACATTTTTATCTGCTCTCAAGGGGAATCTGCGCTTTGAGGATAATTAAAGGCAGCCCTATGCGAGAGATAGGCCTTGCACAGTGAAAACCGAATTTGGCAGTATTTCACTGTTAGGACATATCAAACACACTAGTATATATCCCACCTTAAACATACACTGCACCCCGCCCCTGGGGCTACCTAGGGCCTACTTTAGGGGTGCCTGACATGTAGTAAAAGGAAAAGTTTAGGCCTGGCAAGTGGGTACACTTGCCAAGTCGAATTGGCAGTTTAAAACTTCACACAGAGACACTGCAATGGCAGGTCTGAGCTATGGTTACAAGGCTACTAATGTGGGTGGCACAACCAGTGCTGCAGGCCCACTAGTAGCATTTGATTTACAGGCCCTGGGCACCTCTAGTGCACTCTACTAGGGACTTACCAGTAAATCAAATATGCTCATTATGGATAAACCAATCAACAGTACAATTTCTATATGCAGCACTTGAACTTTAGCACAGCTTAGCAGTGGTAAAGTGGGCACAAACAATAAAACAGCAAAAACAGACCTGAAAAAATAGGAGGAAGAAGGCAAAAAGTTTGGGGATAACCCGCAAAAATTGACATTTCCAACAATTATAGCTCAACAACTGGGAATGATTCAAGCATACAAATCTATGAAATATGCAAAGGTTGGAGAATTGTAGTTATAGGTAAAATGTTTCCTCATGGTCATGATTCTTAATCTCATATTCAAATGCACTGAAGGCACAGAACCCAAATACATACAAAACAAATTGTGCAGTACAACTCTACATGCAACGTAAATGCAAGTTATACTCATCAGAAGTGCGTTTCCTGGTCATGCCAAGAATCAGTTGCAAAAAAAATCAGTGATCAACGCTTCTTAGTAGCAACCCCACCACTCTTGAATAACATACTGTAGGAAATCTGCCACAAGAAATCAATGATGTAGTTCAAAACAGAACTCAGTCTCATATGTGCATCCACCATGTTCAAATCTCATATAAGCATCCACCTGCTGTTTGATTTCTGCTAGCTCTGTGGAGTTTCTCCATACTGCCTCTGGAGTGGAAGCTTTCCTTTTGCTGTACAAATAACTTATGAGGGCATCATGTTTTTGAAATATATGGTTAGTACGCGGTACTTCAGCACATGGATGGGGTTCAAGGGGTTAAGAGCAAGAAGGCAATGATCGTACGTGCTTCTGTGTACCAAACGTATTAATCGCCTTTCGTCATCACACGTGCTCAGGTGATGTAGCACAAAGTTCAATGCCTGCATTGTTTCATT